>NC_139629.1:19443924-19496424 GCF_964638095.1 Poromitra crassiceps | reverse complement strand
AAGCTGTCTCTGTAACAGAACCTGTCTGTCTGTGTTAAAGCTGTCTCTGTAACAGAACCTGTCTGTATTAAAGCTGTCTCTGTAACAGAACCTGTCTGTCTGTGTTAAAGCTGTCTCTGTAACAGAACCTGTCTGTCTGTATTAAAGCTGTCTCTGTAACAGGACCTGTCTGTCTGTGTTAAAGCTGTCTCTGTAACAGAACCTGTCTGTCTGTATTAAAGCTGTCTCTGTAACATAACCTGTCTGTCTGTGTTAAAGCTGTCTCTGTAACAGAACCTGTCTGTCTGTGTTAAAGCTGTCTCTGTAACAGAACCTGTCTGTCTGTATTAAAGCTGTCTCTGTAACAGGACCTGTCTGTCTGTGTTAAAGCTGTCTCTGTAACAGAACCTGTCTGTCTGTATTAAAGCTGTCTCTGTAACAGAACCTGTCTGTATTAAAGATGTCTCTGTAACAGGACCTGTCTGTCTGTATTAAAGCTGTCTCTGTAACATAACCTGTCTGTCTGTGTTAAAGCTGTCTCTGTAACAGGACCTGTCTGTCTGTGTTAAAGCTGTCTCTGTAACATAACCTGTCTGTCTGTGTTAAAGCTGTCTCTGTAACAGGACCTGTCTGTCTGTGTTAAAGCTGTCTCTGTAACAGGACCTGTCTGTCTGTATTAAAGCTGTCTCTGTAACATGACCTGTCTGTCTGTATTAAAGCTGTCTCTGTAACAGAACCTGTCTGTCTGTATTAAAGCTGTCTCTGTAACAGGACCTATTAAAGCTGTCTCTGTAACAGGACCTGTCTGTCTGTATTAAAGCTGTCTCTGTAACAGAACCTGTCTGTCTGTATTAAAGCTGTCTCTGTAACAGGACCTGTCTGTCTGTGTTAAAGCTGTCTCTGTAACAGAACCTGTCTGTCTGTATTAAAGATGTCTCTGTAACAGGACCTGTCTGTCTGTGTTAAAGCTGTCTCTGTAACAGAACCTGTCTGTATTAAAGCTGTCTCTGTAACAGAACCTGTCTGTATTAAAGCTGTCTCTGTAACAGAACCTGTCTGTCTGTGTTAAAGCTGTCTCTGTAACAGGACCTGTCTGTCTGTATTAAAGCTGTCTCTGTAACAGGACCTGTCTGTATTAAATATGTCTCTGTAACAGGACCTGTCTGTCTGTGTTAAAGATGTCTCTGTAACAGGACCTGTCTGTCTGTATTAAAGCTGTCTCTGTAACAGGACCTGTCTGTCTGTATTAAAGCTGTCTCTGTAACAGAACCTGTCTGTCTGTGTTAAAGCTGTCTCTGTAACAGAACCTGTCTGTCTGTGTTAAAGCTGTCTCTGTAACAGGACCTGTCTGTCTGTATTAAAGCTGTCTCTGTAACATAACCTGTCTGTCTGTGTTAAAGCTGTCTCTCTAACAGAACCTGTCTGTCTGTGTTAAAGCTGTCTCTGTAACAGAACCTGTCTGTCTGTATTAAAGCTGTCTCTGTAACAGGACCTGTCTGTCTCTGTTAAAGCTGTCTCTGTAACAGAACCTGTCTGTCTGTATTAAAGCTGTCTCTGTAACAGAACCTGTCTGTATTAAAGATGTCTCTGTAACAGGACCTGTCTGTCTGTATTAAAGCTGTCTCTGTAACATAACCTGTCTGTCTGTGTTAAAGCTGTCTCTGTAACAGGACCTGTCTGTCTGTGTTAAAGCTGTCTCTGTAACAGAACCTGTCTGTCTGTGTTAAAGCTGTCTCTGTAACAGAACCTGTCTGTCTGTGTTAAAGCTGTCTCTGTAACAGGACCTGTCTGTCTGTGTTAAAGCTGTCTCTGTAACAGGACCTGTCTGTCTGTATTAAAGCTGTCTCTGTAACAGAACCTGTCTGTCTGTATTAAAGCTGTCTCTGTAACAGGACCTATTAAAGCTGTCTCTGTAACAGGACCTGTCTGTCTGTGTTAAAGATGTCTCTGTAACAGAACCTGTCTGTCTGTATTAAAGCTGTCTCTGTAACAGGACCTGTCTGTCTGTATTAAAGCTGTCTCTGTAACAGGACCTGTCTGTCTGTATTAAAGCTGTCTCTGTAACAGGACCTGTCTGTCTGTATTAAAGCTGTCTCTGTAACAGAACCTGTCTGTCTGTATTAAAGCTGTCTCTGTAACAGGACCTATTAAAGCTGTCTCTGTAACAGGACCTGTCTGTCTGTGTTAAAGCTGTCTCTGTAACAGAACCTGTCTGTCTGTATTAAAGATGTCTCTGTAACAGGACCTGTCTGTCTGTGTTAAAGCTGTCTCTGTAACAGAACCTGTCTGTATTAAAGCTGTCTCTGTAACAGAACCTGTCTGTATTAAAGCTGTCTCTGTAACAGAACCTGTATGTCTGTGTTAAAGCTGTCTCTGTAACAGGACCTGTCTGTCTGTATTAAAGCTGTCTCTGTAACAGGACCTGTCTGTATTAAAGATGTCTCTGTAACAGGACCTGTCTGTCTGTGTTAAAGATGTCTCTGTAACAGGACCTGTCTGTCTGTATTAAAGCTGTCTCTGTAACAGGACCTGTCTGTCTGTATTAAAGCTGTCTCTGTAACAGGACCTGTCTGTATTAAAGCTGTCTCTGTAACAGAACCTGTCTGTATTAAAGCTGTCTCTGTAACAGGACCTGTCTGTCTGTATTAAAGATGTCTCTGTAACAGAATCTGTCTGTATTAAAGCTGTCTCTGTAACAGGACCTGTCTGTCTGTATTAAAGCTGTCTCTGTAACAGGACCTGTCTGTCTGTGTTAAAGCTGTCTCTGTAACATGACCTGTCTGTCTGTGTTAAAGCTGTCTCTGTAACAGGACCTGTCTGTCTGTATTAAAGCTGTCTCTGTAACAGGACCTGTCTGTCTGTGTTAAAGCTGTCTCTGTAACAGGACCTGTCTGTCTGTATTAAAGCTGTCTCTGTAACAGGACCTGTCTGTATTAAAGCTGTCTCTGTAACAGGACCTGTCTGTCTGTATTAAAGCTGTCTCTGTAACAGAACCTGTCTGTCTGTGTTAAAGCCGTCTCTGTAACAGGACCTGTCTGTCTGTATTAAAGCTGTCTCTGTAACAGGACCTGTCTGTATTAAAGCTGTCTCTGTAACAGAACCTGTCTGTCTGTATTAAAGCTGTCTCTGTAACAGGACCTGTCTGTCTGTATTAAAGATGTCTCTGTAACAGAACCTGTCTGTATTAAAGCTGTCTCTGTAACAGGACCTGTCTGTCTGTGTTAAAGCTGTCTCTGTAACAGGACCTGTCTGTCTGTGTTAAAGCTGTCTCTGTAACAGAACCTGTCTGTCTGTGTTAAAGCTGTCTCTGTAACAGGACCTGTCTGTCTGTATTGAAGCTGTCTCTGTAACAGGACCTGTCTGTCTGTATTAAAGCTGTCTCTGTAACAGGACCTGTCTGTATTAAAGATGTCTCTGTAACAGGACCTGTCTGTCTGTGTTAAAGCTGTCTCTGTAACAGGACCTGTCTGTCTGTGTTAAAGCTGTCTCTGTAACAGAACCTGTCTGTCTGTATTAAAGCTGTCTCTGTAACAGAACCTGTCTGTCTGTATTAAAGCTGTCTCTGTAACAGAACCTGTCTGTCTGTATTAAAGCTGTCTCTGTAACAGAACCTGTCTGTCTGTATTAAAGATGTCTCTGTAACAGAACCTGTCTGTCTGTATTAAAGCTGTCTCTGTAACAGAACCTGTCTGTATTAAAGCTGTCTCTGTAACAGGACCTGTCTGTCTGTATTAAAGCTGTCTCTGTAACAGAACCTGTCTGTATTAAAGCTGTCTCTGTAACAGAACCTGTCTGTATTAAAGCTGTCTCTGTAACAGGACCTGTCTGTCTGTATTAAAGCTGTCTCTGTAACAGAACCTGTCTGTGTTAAAGCTGTCTCTGTAACAGGACCTGTCTGTATTAAAGCTGTCTCTGTAACAGGACCTGTCTGTCTGTATTAAAGCTGTCTCTGTAACAGGACCTGTCTGTATTAAAGCTGTCTCTGTAACAGAACCTGTCTGTCTGTATTAAAGCTGTCTCTGTAACAGAACCTGTCTGTATTAAAGCTGTCTCTGTAACAGAACCTGTCTGTATTAAAGCTGTCTCTGTAACAGAACCTGCCTGGCGATGAAATGAGGGGGTCCTGCTGTGGTTGAAAGTCTTGTCCAGTCACACGACAGCTGTACAGATGCACATCAACAACTTACAATTATTTGTCACTGAGAATGATAAAGAGGACTGTTACCATTTTATCTCCTCATTTAGCTAGTGTAACCTTGTGAAAATGTGACTTGTGCAGATCACAGTATATATATAGCCCACTATAGTACCAGAAGACACCAGCCAAGAATAAATCTCGTTCATCCTTCAGCTAATGTCTGTGTGCGGTGAAACCTTGTCTCCTCAGTCAACAGCATAATAAAACTTGTGATGGATGTATTTCCACTCGACCCCACCAGTCAAATCCTCATAAATGTCAGCTGTGGTTGGTGTCTGTCAATCATGATAATGCTACCCCATGCTGCTGTCATAAACCCCATGCTGCTGTCATAACCTTATCATGATAATGCTACCTGCCCCATGCTGCTGTCATAACCTTATCATGATAATGCTACCTGCCCCATGCTGCTGTCATAACCTTATCATGATAATGCTACCTACCCCATGCTGCTGTCATAACCTTATCATGATAATGCTACCTGCCCCATGCTGCTGTCATAACCTTATCATGATAATGCTACCTACCCCATGCTGCTGTATGTCTTTTACTTTGGACTGAACTTATAATAACAAGACACGGAGTCCAATAACGGCGTGGCTGGCTACACCTCACTCTTATTGGACTCGGTGGCTTGGGCTTGGTCAGTGTTGTTGTTGTTGTTCTTCTTCTAATGGCTTTCTGGCTTTCTGGCAGACTGGATGTCCTGCGGCACATCGCTGCCTCTCACAGTTGGATGGTCTCACTCCAGACCTCATTCTTCTTTTTCATACCTCCTCAATCAGGGCTGTTGCGCCTCATCTCATGATCCTCCGCTCCTCATCCCCCCTGAGCAACACGCCTTCACCTTCGTGAAGGGGTCCTCCATTAATAGAGATTTCAGCCCATCGTCTGGTTCCTTGGCGGCCGGCGTAGGTTCAGTCTTATGAGCAAGAGCCGTGACATCACTTTATGACATCATCACTGAGGATCAGTGTTGGGGGTAGAAGGGAAGACTCTTGCTTAGGCGGTGAATGAGAATCGGGTTTTACAGAATGTAGGGAAACAGTGGATGGATCAATCCAGAAGGAGGCGGTAATGTAACATAAAGGATGCCAACTGCCATAAAACACCACAGAAGAAGAAGTGTTGGGGGTAATGCATAACACTATGTCAAGTATGTCATTACTCGTTACTTACCTTACATACTTACTGATGACATATGATCAGTGATTTTATGACATCACTGATGATGTAACTAATGAACACAGGAGGGACAAACAACAGGATCGGTTAAACTGACTAAACTCCGCAGCCAAGCTCTCTTTATAACTGTTCAGTCATGTTCAGTCAGGTGGTGTTGTGGCCCTTAGTGGTGTATGTCTCCATCCCCGTCCTCGTCAAGCTGTGTCCGACCCTCATGGCCAAGCTCATCTTCCTTAACTGGAGGCCGTACTTCATGGACCTTTGGCGGCCCCTGGACCACGGCTTGGACCACACACGCAACTTTTACCTGGAGCCTGAAGCTGGAGTCAAGATAGGAGTCTGGCACACAGTCCCTGCCCAGATGTGGCAGGAGGCGCAGGGAAAGGGGAGAGACTGGTACGACGGCACGCTGAACTCCACACACCCCATCATCCTGTATCTCCATGGCAACGCAGAGCCCAGAGGAGGAGAGCACAGAGTTGAGCTTTATAAGGTCCTCAGTTCATCAGGCTACCATGTCATCGCATTCGATTACAGAGGCTGGGGCGACTCGGACGGCAGCCCGTCTGAGGAGGGCATGACATCAGACGCTCTGTTCCTCTATGATTGGCTGAAACTCCAACTGCAGCAGCAGAAACCACTTTACATTTGGGGACACTCTCTGGGGACAGGAGTCGCCACAAACCTGGTCAGACGGCTGTGTGACCGCGGAAGTCCTCCTGATGCACTGATCCTCGAGTCTCCATTCACCAACATCCGAGAGGGTGCGAGGAACTATCCGCTCTCTATCATGTACAGATACCTGCCGGGTTTTGATTGGTTCTTCCTTGATGCCATCACAGCCAATGGCATCCGCTTCGCCAGTGACGAGAATATGAATCATATCTCCTGTTCCGTGCTGATTCTTCATGCTGAGGATGATTGTGTGGTTCCTTTCCACCTGGGCAAGAAGCTCTACAACATGGCTGCTCAGTCTAAAAGTCTCCGCGGTCACAAGGTTCAGTTCGTTCCCTTCTCTTCGTCTCTCGCCTACAAGCACAAGTTCATCTACAGGAGCCTGCAGCTGCCAAACATCCTCAGTGATTTCCTCGGCAGGACGTGTCCCGACGCTTATGGCTCATTTCCACCACATGGTACTGCATAGTACGGCTCGTCTCAACTCTGCTTTACTCAGACTTGATCTGAAGTAGTGTCTGCTTCCACCGCAAGTAGTACTCGCTCAAAATGAGACCATCGGCTAGGAGATTGGATATTTCTTTTTTATTTACATGCCTGCGTACTGTACTGCACTGCATAGCGGAGGACGGGGGCTACGCTACAGGGAGAAGAGAAGCCGGCTGCCCGGCCAGTCGCCAAGGAGAACTGCGGCTTCGGCCTAGCGGAGCCACGGACTTTCTCTCTCAAAACAATTGAACACAACCGTCATGTTAAGGCTGAGCAAGGAGATCGATTTTATTTCACCAGAGAGCTGAAGGCAGCAAGACAAAAAAGCCTGCTGGAAATAACAGGACAGTTTGGGAAATAACGTTACACACAAACACGTCTGCAGTGTTTTCACGTCACCGTATGGTACCGGGTCCACAGCCCTGGAACCTCGACAGAGGTGGTTGAAAAAGTACGACTCAACCTGGGTTGTCCTGGTTTTTGATCAGTGGAAAGCTACAATAAAAGCTAGTTGAGCCGGGCGGAGCCTCGCCAATACCAGCAGTGGAAATACACACACACACACACACACACGATTCCTTTACCTTAGCATTACACACACAACACACACACACACACACACACACACACACACGTACGCACCCATACGCCCACACACACTACCCTGGCATGGCATCAGAATGCATAGGGTTGTCAAGACTATAGGTCACGCTATTGTTGCACTATGCAAATATCCTATTTATACTCATTCTGTAGGCTGGATCAAACTCATATGGTAATATGGCAGTATACATGCACAAGGGCGAAATTTCCATAGAGATGGTGTGTCCCCTCCCTTTTCAAAATCCAGATTTTGTACCCCTCAAACAGTGCCAGTGGAACGAGCAGAATAGAGCAGTTGGTGAGGCTTATGGGTATTGTAGTAAGTGTTAGTGAATCATATGCATCTAACAATAAAAAAAAGGCTTATTTTACAACACAGAGATTGACATATTCGCAATCTGAGGATCACAGATTTTAATCAACAAAAGTTGGATGGGTCACTTGAGAAAAATAACTTTTTGAATCACTGCCATGACTAGCCAGCTCTAGCCTATACATATTTCTGAGCTGTAGTATTTATTTTTCCACTTACAGTATATTTATTTTATTACTATATTTGTCATTTTTGAGACGATATCCCACACTCACCCTTGCACATCATTTCAGGATGTAGTCGCTGTATTTTATTGTATTACACACATACTTGCAATGATATTTACAATCAACATGGGTGTTACTATTTTAGTCAGTTAACAGACCACCAACCCCCCCCCCCGAGAGAATGACGTGCCATGTAGAGTTCAAGAGAGGAGATTTGGTGTGTTTAAAGTCTGCCTCTAGAGATGGAGGGGGAGAGAGAAGGGGCAGAGGTTAGCAGAAATAAGTCGAAACGGGAGGTTCCTGCACGCATAGACCAAAGAACGTGATCCCAAATCCACCTTGTCAAATGTCATTTCACACGGACACGTCTCCGACTGCACTGTTATGCATAACTTATCACCGACAGCGCATGCTGCAAAAGCTGAACAATCAGTCTAGCATGTTAAGTAGAGAGGCTTAAAAACACATCACGCTATACATGTTCTAGTCAGAGGCTCAATGAGCTGAACACTGAGCAAAAAACACGCTACACGCAGCCAGAACTTTCTGCTGAAAGAACCACTAGACCAGCGTGTCGGTGGTGGAATCTCCCAAATCTGACATCCTACCAAGCAGATTAAGGCAGACATTTATGACCACATTCATGCATATCAAGTGATGACCTGTGATGGTGTTTGAAGCTGGAAGTTCCTCTCGTCAACTGTCAATGAGGAGCTGGAAGTCATCTTGAGCCGGATGATCATGCGTTGTTGTCAGAACTCATAGGTTTCTTGTGCTTTAACATAACGTTTAAGGATACCCTGCTCATCTTTTCAAACATTCCCATAAGGGAATGTCTTTGAGTGTTGATAGTCCATCTTCCCATCTTTTTTCCCCTGCCCTCTGGGATTGTTGGACTAGTAAGGATCTGTGCAAAAAGCATCAAGGATGTTTAGTATAATAACGTTTGTCTGTATCAATCTTATGCCTTTGTCGACAAATATATTTCCCAGTCTATTCTATAGGCCTACAGTATTCAGTCAGTGTCTTCCACTGGCTGCAGCAGAGCAGAGTCTGCAGGAGAGCTCGTTGTGTGTCTCTGCTCACAGTGAAAACACCTACAGTATACGCATGAATTATTCATTCCCAATGCAAACACAGTGACATGCAAACATGTTTTTCAGTTGCATTTTATAGCAGTCTGCTTGCTCTCTGCTCCCTAAAGACAGCTTGCATTTGCCTACAGAACATAAAAGCACATCCCGGTGTCATGCCGAGTTTTGCACCCCCGCCAAGAATTGCACCCCCACCATATTTTGGGGCTGTTTTAACTTAAAAACAGGGATGCAAATCTCGGCAGGTACAAACCGCCGAGATTTGCACCCCCTCCATAAAGCCCGGAGAGACCCCCTGGTCTCGAGGTCATCTGTACCCGGATTTTAAGCACCAAAGTCGGCTTCCATGAGCCAGAAGAGAGCCCCAGCATGGAAGTCACCTCCACGCGGATCTAATGCATCAAAGTCGGTCTCCATGAGCCAGGACAGACCCCCTGCTTGGAGATCACGTCTACCCAGACAATTATATCATTTTTAAACAGTTAAGTTTCGGTATAAATCATTACAATATGCTCCCGGAAGGTGGGGATGCAATTCTCGGCGGGGGTGCAAAACTCGGCATGACACCGGACTGCATCGCATGTAACAAGTCCACCAATCGGAAAGGACGATCATGCACATTATGGCAAAAGCAAAAAAAATAAAAAATAATAATCTTCAGCCAATGGCTGGTCAACTTAACGTTTTTGTGTGTGTGTGTGTGTGTGTGTGTGTGTGTGTGTGTGTGTGTGTGTGTGTGTGTCAGTGTGTGTGTGTGTGTGTGTGTGTGTGTGTGTGTGTGTGTTTACCATATAGCTTCAGCTCATTTCACTTGGCACTAATGAACAAAGGGACAGATAACTATACAATGAATCCATATGAGTGCAGTGTTTAAAGAACCCCCCAGAATTGAAGCACCACAGATTCTTTCAATTAGGAAACTCCAAATATTTATGAACTGAACATTTCCTCTCTGGACTCTGGAACCAATGGGAATGTTGTGTGTGTGTGTGTGTGTGTGTGTGTGTGTGTGTGTGTGTGTGTGTGTAGGAAGGGGGGGGGGGGTGTTATTGATCCCCTGGGCCTTTGCTTCATTTTATTTCAGCTCTGCCACCATCCCTAAAAAGCACATCTGTTCAACATGACATTTTTACGGCGTGGCCACTAGGGGCCAAGGCGTATCCGTATGTATGTCCGTCCGTCCGTCCGCACGAAAGAATGAAAGTGGCATGAAAGGTCACCGGAAGAAAGTGTTCGCAGGTCACTGATGCCGTCATACAGTTAGTTCTATGTCCCCACAAAAGTGGAGGCCAGGTTGCCAGGATGATGTCATACAGTTCTAGATGGCTCGGCCTAGTGGCCAGGTCGCTACTAAGTGATGTCATATATCACCAATGATGTCATAATGCTGTCATGCATGTCAGACCCAACGTCTTAAGTCAGCACGCTTCCAGCGACGGAGGGTTTGAATCACAAGTCACATTTCTGGGTTCCGCTGACAGGAAGCCTGCGGCAAAATCTTATTGGCTGGGCTGTTATGGAAGTCCGGCATGCTGTCCGTGGTTGGTCAATTCATATGTCTGTCACATCTCTTTTTTTGTCTTAGGGGGCAGGCATTAAAGGAACACTTCGCCGATTTTCAATGCTGAGTTATGTAGCACATAATCTCACACATATTTGAAAATGTAAACAGTTTTGCAGTCATTAATTTAGTTTGACAGTTATTGAGAGTTGATTTGAGTAAAGTTGTGGACCATTGATGTCATTTGTGCATGAATGACATCACTGATCCACAACTTTACTCAAATCAACTCTCAATAACTGTCAAACTAAATGAAAGTCTGCAAAACGGTTTGTAGTTTTTCGGATATGCGTGAGATTATGTGCAAAATAAATTAGCATTGTTTTTCAGTGGATTGTCCCTTTAACCACTTTTCAAGAGTTGTGTTCCAGACGTAGAAGTCTAGGGGCGTATAGTCTACGTTCACACCCGAGCAACTGTAAGACAGAATAGGGAAGCAGGGGATGGATAAATCCAGAAGGAGGCGGTAATGCAACATAAAGGATGCCAACTGCCATAAAACACCATGGATTGTAATGTCACCAGTGATGTTACTCGAGCAATTGTAATGTCATCCGTGATGTCATCGGGCCCTAGTGGCCACGGCATCAAAACTTGACACCGTCAACGTCATGCCGTTATTAGACTGCGGCTTTTTAGCTGCTTTTTACCAGCAGCTCTGTTGTCATTCTGTTGATTGGGCCACAAAAAGGTCACCACCCTGTCACGGCCACCATTTTTGCCTAGAAGGCTGAAATTTGGCATGGAGGTCAAGTGTGTGTGTGTGTGTGTGTGTGTGTGTCTGTGGTCATGCCATTTGAGGAAATGCAGGGTGGCAGAGGCAGAGCAGGGCTGCCCCTGTCATCCTGTATTTCGAAAATCCGCATGTGGTCACACCTATTGCGAATTCACGCTTGTTTTTTTTAAATCTGGTCCAGTCACAAAGCAGCAAAACATCAGTATCCTCAAAACAACATACTACCTATTATGAGAGTTAGTTATGTGTTAAACAACGATGGCACTTTACAGATACAACCTGTCCTCACAAGGAAAATGACAACGGCTGGGTTTCCCAAAAGCTTCTTAGCGCTAAGAAGCTTCTTTAACCCTTCTTAAGGCCCCCTTAAGAAGCAAACGCGTTTCCCAATTGCTTCTTAGCCTAAGATGATCTTTCGTTACGAAGGCATGTGTTTCCCAAAAGCTTCTTAGCGCTAAGAAGCTTCTTTGACCCTTCTTAAGGCTCCCGTAAGAAGCCAACGAAGCCAACGCGTTTCCCGATTGCTTCTTAGCCTAAAATGATCTTCCGTTAAGAAGGCTGCGTTTCCCAAAAGCTTCTTAGCGCTAAGATGATCTTTCGTTAAGAAGGTTTTGTAAGAAGGGTCTGGGGCATTCTTAACACCTTCTTAATGACGAAACACTGACAGATCCAGCCGCGTCAGGCAAAAGGAGATACTTGTGTCCACTGTTCCTCTTGTGTTTTTCCCTTTTTCCTTTCTTTCATGCACCCTTTAGTGTTTAAAATTAGGGAACACTTGAAAATCTCCCCTGTATGTATGGTTACTTGTGTTTTAAATGTTTTACGTAGATAATATTCCTCTAATCAGAATGGATTCCTTTTATAATAAGAATCTTGTGGATTTATATAGCACCTTTCACAGAACCCAAGATCGCTTAAATCCTGTAGTGTTTCTCGCAATTTTGTTGTATGCTGTGTATATAAAGCAATTTGAACTGCAGTCCATGTCTGAAATAAATAATGTTTAATAGAAGAAGTTCTTGTTTAACATGACCACGATTAGGTTATTCTACAACAGTGTTTCTCAACCACTGGGTCGTGGCCCACTGGTGGGCTCAGAGTGCCATCTAGTGGGCCACAGAGGACCTCTCACATCGAGATGGTGGACAGCTCCAGTTAAGATGCTTCTTAAGAGCCTTTTTTTTCTTTTCTTCTCTTCTGTTAAGAAGGCGTTTGGGAAACACTTCTTTGGAGCCTTCTTAACTCCTTAAGAAGCTTCTTAACTCCTTAAGAAGCTTCTTTGTTGGGAAACTCAGCCATTATTGGTTGGTTAAAATGGCTAATGTTTACTAATGCGACCTCTTGTGGTCGTGTGAGTAGGTGCGCTGCGTGCACTGCATACAGTTAACACAATTAGAAGGACTTTTCTGATCATAAATGTGTTTATCTGTTATCTCTTTGCTGCCTACAATATAGATAGCCTTATGTCATCGAATTGTGGACATAATCATAATCTAACAATAGGAATATTCAAAGTTTGGTCCGAGAGACAAATGGGGGTAATGTGTACTAACTTAGAGGTCCTGATATGAAAAACGTTGAGAATCACTGATCTAAACTAGGATAGGATCATAAGACATTTGGATAAACTTACCCCCCCCCCCCCCTTCATCAGTCAATGCCACCATCACAACCACACCCACTCCTTACTATACTGCACAGAAGTTTCAAGTCTTTAGATACGCCCTTCTGCAGGAAACTGGCACAAGATTTGTCCCATGCATACATTATCTTCAAATGATTATGGACATAACGATATATAGTCTTATTCTGTGCTCATGTGTCACATTCCCAGAGGAGAGGGCAGAGTCTGCCAGCCCAATAAGGAAGCACCGTAGGAATTGAGACATGAGCGTTTCTCAGTCATACCCTCCACCGAACACACACACACGAACACACACACGTTCTTACCATGACAAATAGCCTGTGACGTGCCTCTGTGAACATGGCACGGAAGGGTCCACTCCCTCTCCCTACAGGGCTGATAAGGCAGAGTAGAGTCAAGTCCTTTCTCTGGATGGGAATGCTGCCACTTCCAGAGCCTCCAGTGACTGATTGAGTGAGTGATCTTACCGTTCTAGCAGTGGTCAAGAGCAGGGTGGTAATCAAAACACAACACATAAGTATTACATGAGTTTCTGTCTTTTGTTAGATGCTCGCAAAATACTCACAACAGCTATCAGCAGATAGCTGATAGCTTCTTCGTGCTCCTTTCCGGCCATGGAATGTATAAATTGAAATTTGTCATGTTATTGGTGTCAAGCAATATCATGATCGGGACAAATAAATAAATGAAATTAAACAAATAAATGAAATACTGTATCTCTGAAACTATAGCAGAGCAGAATTCACGGTTTAAATTTAAAGGACGATTTACTTTCCAATGGGTGAACCATGGAAAAAACTGACATTGGACACAATGTCAGACATTGGACACATTGTGTCCAGACACGGGCTTCTTGGAGTGTGAGAATTTGTTTGCAGGTCAAAAGGTTAATTGTGGTGATGCGTTTCTATATAGAGCCCAGCCCACACAGAATGAGAAGATAGAAAGAGTGGTACAGTTTTAACTGGAGAACTTCATAAGAGTGTGACATGAAACCAAGCTAGTGAGCAGCGAGTGCTAGCGAGATAAATAGGCCTACAGCATACAAAGTACAACACAAGCTCTTTATAGGAAAATAACAAATTCCTTGTCCGTTGTGATAACCTTGCATCATGTTCATATTTGTATTGCCAAGTGGGAACAATTTAGAGAGTTCTGCTCCGCTTATGGAAAATCTGAGATTCCCTTGGATGCAAGTCTGACATGTTTGGCGTTTGAGTTATTCCGAAGAGGTCTTCTGGGCTTTTGAGGGAGCGGGAGCAGGAGAAGAGGAGGAGAGGAATCCATATTAATGCAATAAACTTACACCATCCGTGTTTATTCACATGGTTTCCCTCATGTTTAAGAGGCAGATCAAATGGGCGCATCAATTATAAATCGTCCATAAATGTTACTGATGTGGGGCTCGCTCTCTGGATTGTAGAATAACTCAACTCTATGGCTCCGGTGGGCCTTTGGACAAACACGTGTGTGATGGTGGACAACAAAGGCCAAATGCTTCCCCTGCTCCTGGCATTTCACGGAGATGATTCTGAAGCCAGGCTCTCCCAATCCATACCAGACACACACACACAGCTGGCTTCACCAGACCCCTTCAGTCCACAGCAGATACATTCAACTTCTCAGTGCAAGTATCCCAGTATCCTACAGGCCATCCCATTCTACTACAGTACACACACCTCTTTCTTTTTCTTTTTGAAGTTTATCAACAGTATACAATAGGCCAGTGATTCCCAAACTGTGGGCCGCAGCCCCACTAGTGGGCCGTGGAGGTACTGCAGGTGGGCCGCGAATGGTCTGCCAACACTTCGTGGGTAATCAAATGGCTGTAGCAGGGTCATTTTTAAAGCTACAGTGGAGATCCTGTTATCAGAAGAAACTAGAAGACCAAATCCATCCATTGGTACCAAGCATAATATGCTAGCATGTCGGGAAGGGGGCTAGATAACGCTCCAAACGTAGGTTAAATTTTGGGCATGGGAAAATTACTTCAAAGGGGTTCCTTGACCTCTCAGCTCAATTTATCTGAATGAAAATTGGTTCAGTGGGTACCATAAGTCTCCCCTTTAGAGATAAGGTAGCATTTTTCACAGCCTAGCATTAATAGCTTGTGGATTGATTTCAGTTGTTGCTCATCACATTTTGTCTCAACAAATGTGTTATGCATGCAAATACTTCTGATGAGTAAGGGGGGAGAAAATGTTGGCAATGTGCTTTTGGGTATTTTGCCAAAATGTTTTTGTATGTGGATGGATTAGATTAATTTCCCTTATGCCCAAGTTCTGCTAATGAAATAAAAAAATATATAATATAAAAAACATATAGGGAAATGCATCATCTTAATCTCGTGTGTTGATCAGAGTTGTGATTAAAGGGTTGGGTGGGCCGCGGCATCCTTAAGTTTGGGAACCCCTGCAATAGGCTATCTCTATTTCCAAGACTTTTCAGTCACTTTTATCTTCACCGATCTCTTGGATTTGACTTCAGCTCACGTATCTCACTTTGGGGTTTCAGAGAATAACATCACACACCCGGGAGCCTAAGATCTCCTCCTCCTCGACTGAGCGAGGTGGACGGGGGGGGGGGGGGGGGGGAGTGATGGCTCACACATGTGGCTGTGAACAGGCATCTCAGAGAGGCTTCATTTCAAACACGTGGAGGAGGAGGAGGAGGAGGAGAGCCTGTGGAGGGACATAAGGCATGACTGGGTGTGTAAATACACACAAGGTGTTGATGTAGTGCCGAGCGCGTACGCACAACACACACACACACACGCACGCATGCACACACACACACAGACACACATATACACACACACACACACACACACAGACAGACAGACACAAACACACACACACACACACACAGGCAAACAGTACCGTATATACCCTACCACATGTGCAACGGTGTCCTCAACATCCTTTTTCATGCTCTATCATGCTTAACGTCATAGATATCCCAATACAAACCTTTAGACCTGGATTTTATGGGGCTGTGAAACAAACATTTTCTTACCTGCCAGGGTAAGAGTACAGCTACAGCAGGCATGATGTATATTTTGTAGGCTTACCCAGAAGTCCTTACCCAGAAGTCCCTGCACTTCCTGGTTCCTACGTGTAAAAGTCAATGGGATTTTTGTAAGGGGATTTTAGTTAAATGCTTGAAATAAGGTCTGTGGTTAACACAAGTTTATGAAACTGCGAGCTTTGTGTTCAACAAGCTAATCTTCACAAATGAGGACGGTTATTTATTCGAAGCGTAAATCAATTTTTGTACGAGATTTTCAGAAAACACTTATAAAATGTGGTCCTCATTTGTGTTTTGCTTGCACCTGTTTAGCCTGCCTTTTTGACTTAATGGCCCCCGTGAAAAGGATCTATTATCTTGCTGAATACAAAGATCGCTGTTTCATAAACTTTTGTTAACCAGAGACCTTATTTAACCAAAGTTCCCATACAAAAATCCCATTGACTTTTACATGTACTGTAGGAACCAGGAAGTGCAGGGACTTCTGGTAAGCCTACAAAAATACGTCACCCCTGCGGTAAATGATCACCTTGAACTATGAAGGTCCTCGGTGCTGCCGTGGACAATGACATCATCAGCGATGTCATAAAGCACTGATGATGTTAAACAAAATTCCTGGGGTATTAGGCAGATCTATTATTCTGGCTCATTAGTATGGATCTCCTTCCCCCATTCACACATAATGTGGTCTGTCCCACTATTCACCCGCCCCCTTGATTGGTTGAATTGAACAAAATTCAACACTGCACTTTCTTGGGTCCCCAGCAGCACACCCGCCAAGTTCGAAGTTGATCGGACCAACAGTGATTTATGACCTCATCAGTGATGTCATAGCAGCGTGAGCTGTGATTGGTCTATGTAAGATGATAGCAGCGTGAGCCGGTTATTGGTCTACGCTAAATATCGCTGTAGCGCAGCAGTGGGCGCATGACATCATCAGTCAGGGGCGTTTGCATGCTCAGTTGATGGATTGTGTTTGCTTACTGATATGACATCATCAGTCACCACTGGCCACGACTCGACGAGGATGACAATGACATCCTCGCTCTGGCCACCAATCGTCGATTGGGGGGCAGGAGCACGACATCAGTCATACCCACTGTGGGCCACAGTACAGACATACACACAGACGGTGCTGCCTTTATTAAATTATTAAATTAGATTAGATTAGATATTATTATATATATTCTGGCTAGGGTTTTGAATCTTTCCATAATCCAGCCCATGAACACTGAATGAATGGAGGATTTGAATGGCCTCACCTGTTTCACTCCGTCTCTGTGCACACACAGTGGTGTGTTTGGGTCATGGCACTGCCGCCTCCAGCACACTGGTTACTGCGCTGGCTGATATGCCACCTGACGGGCATCACACTGGGTTGTTATTGCTGAAGCTGCATCCAAGGATTAAGAGGCTTCAAGACTGAGGGATGCCGGTAGGTTAGAATAGGATAGGTTAGATTGTAGATCAGCGAGATTTTTTTATATTATATAGTTCAGGCTAAAATTAGATTAGAGAGTAGATTAGGATAGGGCAGATTTGGCTGTACATTAGCTAGATTGCTTGTTTGCTAGTTAGTTCTGGTTAAGGTTGGAGTATAGTCAGAATGTCTGCAGCTGTTGCTTATGATTATCATATTGATTTCAACCGTATCGCCCAGCTCCAGTATACCATGTTTGTTCTGCTCTCTTCTCCCCCTCCTTCCCCCCTGTTCTCTCCCCTCTCTCGCTCCCTTCTCCCCCTCTCTCCCTTCTGCCGTTCTGGCTTATCGGCGTTCAGAGTCCATGCTGCCTTCTCCCACAGCTCCACATGGCTCCCCAGCTTGTCTCTCTCGGTCTCAAACATTCGGCACACTAGGCTCTGTAGCCTCCACTAGGCGCCTAGCCTCGGGAACACGTGAACAGCGTTTGTCTTGATGGATGATTAGGCCCGCCCACTTAGCCGGTCAACCAATACATTTACTCACATTAAATACAGGGCTGGATTGATAGCTAAACTAACCAATAGAAAATGCTCGTAAACTGACATTTGATCTGCTCACGGATCGCACCGTAACACAATGCTGAGACTCATCTTGAGGAGGGGCCAGGGGTATGGCTTCCCTGATGAGCTCCGTCTCCTGAGGGCAGGCAAACCCATTCCCTCCTGTCGACGACTGCTTGCCTTGGGCCCCGGCCGGGCCAGATGGAGCCAAGGAGCTCGTCTGTGTCGGCGGCAGACTCTGTCGAACAGAAGAGCTGGACCAGGCAATTGCGCTTTTGTGTTGGACCCGAGTCACCCCTCTACCAAGCTACACCTTCTGGAACGGGATGGCCCAGAAGGTGTTGGCCTAGATTTGTTGCACATGCTGAGATCCTCAATCCGAAGCCACTGGGCTACATCCCTTCCAGTATCTGGACCTTGACCTTCACTGACCTCGGCTCGGCCCTGTTACACACAACGCCTTATCGAGGAGGCAGCCTGGTGGATCTCTACACCAGATTGTCTATCCTGAGACAGAACTCCTCAGTCGGCATGGTTGGAGGGACTCTCAGGCCCTGGCTGGCTGTTTCTGGTCTTGTCGTTGGGAACTATCTGCCCGGCTTGCAAAACCCCCAAAGTGGCAGTCCACTCCAGACGACCTCACTGAGGACTCTGTGGTGATGTTGGTCAATCCCCAGATGCCACGAGGCCCTTTGGGCCCATTGGGCGTGTCATCAAAGCACACTCCAGCACTGATGGTCGTGGTCTCAAGGACCACCAGACAATTAGCAAAAAAGGCCCGTTTGAGCGAACGCTAGCATACAGTATATAGCCATGACTTAGCGATGAGGCCAGGGCACATACCTCTTCCATTCCAGTGCATGTTTGTCATCCCTGGTATCATCTCTCCTCCGCGTCGGTTGATTCACTGGCCCAGTGCGAGCAGCAAAGCGTTTCTCCCAGCACAGCTCTCCAAGGTGCCCGACAGCACAGCCGGTTATACTATACTTGTTGTGCGACGCTCCACAATGGGAAGAGGGTGGTTGCCGAAGCAACCTGAGAGACTACTAACGCACGTTACATACACTGAGGGAAATCTATGGGGTTCAGTTCTTACAGTCAATAGTTCATTAGTTAGGCCATTATCTTTGGTTTGGGGTCCAGCTTAGGTCTGCGTCTGTGTGACATTCGGCTAAGACCTCAGACGCCCCACTCATCGCAATTCCAGTTGGAAATGACCCGAGGACTGTCGCGCGTGCTCAAGTCAGGCCTCTGCCAATTATCTGCTCAAACATAGGAAACGCGCCAATACCCTTAGTAAGTGTTTTCACACAGTGCCTTCCGCAGCCCAGAGAAGAAGGCTCGGATTCCCTTCATCATCCCCTTCTTCTTCCTCATTTTCTTCTTCTCCTTGGGCTTGCTGACCTCAGATGTGGTCTTCATGTGTGATGCGTTGTCCAGGTGTTGGTCCATCTGTTTCAGAGCGGCTGCAATGGCGCTACTCATGGGAACCACCAATGCAATGTCCACAGTGGCAGAGTCCACAGCTGCAATAGCTGGAGTCCTGTACACTGTGGCGTTCAGTGCGGGAGTAAACTCTGTTATGGCAGCAGCCAAGTCATATTTACTCAAAGACATGGCAGAGACCATGTTGGTTCCAGAGACAGAAGACGCCTCCTGGACCAAGATGGCACGGTGCTGTGCTGTTCTAGTGATCTGTGCTGCAGGCTGTACTTCAGCCACCTTCTCACTATCTCTCTGCACGCTGATGCCAGGTACCAGCAGAGCCTCAGACTGAGAGGTGCGGCTCATTCTAATAAATGGCGCTTCCTGAACCAAGATGACACGGTGCTGTGATGTGTGCGGTGTTGCCCCAGCGCAATAATCAGCCATGATCCTGTTCCCAGTGTCTTGGGATCTGGTCTGGGTCTGGCTCCGGCTGGGTTCCAGTGCTGCAGGCTGTCTTTCATCCACATTCCCACTGTCTCTGTGCAGAAATTGATGGGCGAGAACTTCACTGGGGGTGATCCTCTTGCTGGCATCATCTTTAAGCATTTCCTTCATCAAATCAACAAACTCCCTGATGTCGTCAGGTTCAGCACCGTTCTCTTCAGCCAGGCTCTCCTCCTCCAGTGCATCCAAAGAGCGGAATTGGTAGAGCCTGTGGTCTTTGGTCTGTGTGCTGGTTTTCTTGGTATACTCCTGTGGAGTCCTAAGCCTCCAGCGATGGCTCCTTCTCATGAAAAACGTCCTTGTTTTCATCCCATTGTCCAGAAGATGGTCTGCAGGCGGACCCAGGAGCTCAACGATGAATCGCATCACGTCATATTCATGTATCCCAGGGAAAGCCTCATCGCTAATATACAATTTGAACATCACACAGCCCAGGGACCACATGTCAATGGCCTCAGAAAACGGCAGACCCAACAGAATTTCTGGAGACCTGTAGGGAATGGGCTGAACTTCAGCGCCAGTCTCGGCTTCACGTCTTGTTCTGGCCAAGCCAAAGTCGATTAGCTTGATCCTGAAGGGCAGCCGACGATGATCTACCAGCATGATGTTGTCTGCTTTCAGATCTGTGTGGATCACTCCGATCCTCTTCAGGGCGTCGAATGCTGTGGCCAGCTGTTGGATGATGGGCCTGATGTCATTCAATTCCAGACGACGGATTGCTTCATGCTTCATGTATGCATACAGGCTGATGTCCAAGGCCTCGAAGACAAGACTAGTGCTACAGATTGTTTGGAAGGAGTCAAGAAATCTGACGATGTGAGAATTGTCTGGGTCCAAACCTCTGAGCCTTCGCAGCATGGCCACCTCTCTCTTGCCGATCCAGCGGCTGGATGGATTGCTGTATTTCATGGTCTTTACAGCCACAGTCTCGCCAGTGTCCCGTTTCAGACATCGGTACACTGTTCCAAATTGCCCCTTTCCCATAAGGGCCAGTAGCGAATAGTTGCTGTACCAGTCATCACTGGAGACTGGGCGGACAGGGGTCAGGAGGTGGCTGTCGTTCACACGCACAATTGCTGAAGTTGCTCAAGTTGCCCATGACACCACACATACGTGGATACCACAGTGTGTGCGTGGCATCAATGAGTCTACTGGTCCTACTTACAGCCTCTGCAGGGAAGGATTTATGATGTCACAATGTCATGACATCATCAGTGTCTGTCATAAAAACGATAATGGTGACTGTGATTGGTGATCGTGACTTTGATGTCACTCGAGCACTCATTGATGATGTCATCAGTGATGTCATTCAAGCAATTGTGATTAATCAGCGATGATGTCACCAGTGATGGGACTCGAGCAATTGTGAGGTCATCAGGAATGTCATTTGAGCAATTGATGTCATCAATGATGCCATCAGTGATGTCACTCAAGCAATTTTGATGTCATCAGTGATGTCATCCATGTTGTTGCCGCAGGTTCAGGCTTGATTGGCTAGGCTGTGAGCAAGAGTCGTCCAATTTATAACCTCAGCAGGGAAGGATTATGACATCACTGATGACATCAGAATTCGGTATATGGCATCACTGACAATGTCACAATGTCTATTACATCATGATGTCACAGACAGCCGACATTATATCTATCATGCTCTTATGTCATATTCTATCTCTCTCTGTATTTCTTTTTCTATCTCTTTTTCTCTTTCTCTATTTCACTCTCTTTCTCCCCCTCTCTCTCCTCCGCTCTGTTCCTCTCTTGTCAAGGCTATGACCAAAACAGATGCTGGATTTAAAGAGATTTCCACTGCAGTACAAAGTTAGTTTTAGGTTGGATATTGAACAGACATTCACTGTGAATATCTGTCGAATATCCCAACTAAAATTAGCTTCATTTTTACTGCTCTCAAACGGGTTGATTTTGCTATATTCTCTGCTCAAGGCAAGCACTCATAGCTCTCTCCTCCTTTTAGCAACTTCTCACTAATCCCACAGTGGTTACCTGCTTTTGAGATCTGTACTTAGTTTGCTTCTCTCTCTCTCTCTCTCTCTCCCTTGCTCCCTCTCTTCGCATGTCATCGCAACTCCAGAAACTAGTATAGACAGAACTATACTCGACTTGTCCATGGTGTTCGCAATCACAGCTGTCCCATTTGCGTGTCCCCTCGGGACTGATACTGTCCGTGTTCCACGTCCGCTGACAGCTGCGGACTTAAGTCTTTCTCTCTTTTAAATGGGATTTTTATGAATGAGAAGGCGATCTAGCAGCACAGGCAGCCCAAGGTCCCCCAGCCAAAGACAGCCATGCACCCAGCGGTCGCATGTCTGACAGGGTAAATAGGAATCAGCTGATCCCGTTGTTCCCGGAGGTGCTGGACAACCTAAAGGACAACTGGGATCACCCCTTCAGCGACACAGCTCCGATCACCGGTCTCCTCCCTCCAAAGCAAGGATATGGAGGGGGCCACACCCCCTACCCACTCGGGCTACCCATCCCTAGAATCCCGACTCTCTACAACCTTCAAATCCCTAGCTATGGCCCATTTCCCCTAGCCCCGCCTCCTTATTGATAATGCCCCCTTCCACCACCCACCATCCATCCCCCTAGACATTCCCCCAACCCACCCCTCGAATCCTCCTGACTCTACGACCTTCTTATCCATAGCTACAGCATTTCCCCCCCCCCCCCAGCCCTGGCCACTTCTTTGACACCCACACCCCCTCCCACCACCCATTCATTTCCACACACCAGCGTCATTTTCCTTGAATTAAACAGAGCTAAAAGCTGTTGTGTGGTGGGCTGCGCAGACAACAAATGTAAAAAATCGCCAGTTAAAAGTTTTTTTGTACTCCCGAGGAAAACAAAGAAGCCATTGAGAATTGGCGAGAAGAAAAATGTGGATGTTGCTGTCAATGAAGTAAGTTGGAGTGTTCATCTTCCGTATATACGATCTTTTTGTGCAAAACCCGACCATGCACGCGGGATAGGAGAACACCAGGATTGGACAGCAGTTTGTGTTTTCCCCCATTTTGGGCGTGGTTTCTGAATGATGATGCGCTCTGCAGTGTCTCTATGACCTTCCTATCCCTAGCCCCGCCTCTTTCCCTCACCATGCCCCCTCCCACCACCCACATGTCACTCCCCCTACCCACCCCTCAAATACCGACTCTACGGCCTTCCTATTCCTAGCATTGTCCCATTTTCCATAGTTCCGCCTCCTTCCCCATCACGCCCCCTCCCACCACCCACACCCTCCCCACCCCAACTTTATGATCTTCCTATCCTATCCCTAGCTATGGCCCCTTTTACCTAGCCCTGCCCCACTCCCTTGATGGAACGGGCGGATATTTGTGGCCACAGTGACCTTGAACTTTGACTTTTGTCCACCAAAACTTAATCAGTTCATCCTTGAGTGCAAGTGGATGTTTGAGCTAAATTTGAATAAATTACGGCTTTCCTGAGATATCGTGCTAACGAGCATGAAACGGGCAGTCGTGAGATCACAATGACCTTGACCTTTGACCATCAAAATCGAATCACTTCATCCTTGAGTACAAGTGGATGTTTGAGCCAAATTTGAATAAATTCGCACAAGGCGTTCCTGATATCACGTTAACGAGCATGAAAATGGCGGTCGTGAGGTCACAGTGATCTTGAACTTTGACCACCAAAATCTAATCACTTCATCCTTGAGTCCAAGTGGACGTTTGAGCCAAATTTGAAGAAATTTCATCAGGGCATTCCTGAGATATCACGTTAACAAGCATGAAAATGGTGGTCGTGAGGGCGCAGTGACCTTGAACCTTTATCAGCTAAATCTAATCAGTTCATCCCAACTGGACGTTTGAGCCAAATTTGAAGAAATTCCGTCAAGGCGTTCCTAAGATGTCACGTTAATGAGCATGAAAATAGAGTTTGTGAGTGGTCACAGTGACCTTGAACTTTGACCACCAAAATCTAATCACTACATCCTTGAGTCCAAGTGGAATTTCATCAAAGCGTTCCTGTCTGAGATATCGCGGTAACGAGCCTTGGACGTACATACATACATAGGACAACCCGAAAACATAAATGCCTCCAGCCACGGCCATCACCATGGCAGGCATAAGAAATTCTAAAACACACACATAGAACTTACACACACAACACAACAACTGGGCCGGAGGCCGGGTCGTTGTACCGGGCCTGAGCCACAACAAACTAGACTTAAAAGCTGCGTAGTGGCTTGATAATCTAGTAGCATTATAACAACATTATGCACTGAGAAAATATGTGAACCTAGACTATTCTTTACACTGCCTTAATCTACTGTAAATTCATTCATAACATTTTACATCTTTTCACACTATTGGAATGACATGACAGAGCATGTCACTGTATGTTCATGACCAGGTTAAAAAATCATACAGAATGCATTTAAAGTAGTCATTTTCATATATTTGTATATATTCATATATTACACATTTAATACAGGCACAATGAGAAATCATAAAGTGAAGACAAAAAGTGGCTGAGATATTGGTAAAAATGTACATTTCATGAGACTCATTTACACAATTTTGCTTTTTAAAAACTCTGTTTAACATAACATACAAAGTAAGAATGTATGTGAAAGTGACAAAAAAATCATTGGATAGTTATTTTGAATGTTTTGTAGAGACAGCAAGAACCAGCTCGCTAATATTGTATTCGACTACACAAGCTGTGTACTCTTCCTGTATTGTGCTCATCTCACCAAAAACATTGTTATAATTACTCAGCTTTGATGACAGAGAACACAGAGAATGCCAATTTGCATGTTGATTTTCTCACTTTACAAAAGAGCGGTGGTACAATTTCAGGATTCTACGTAAACTCTCAATTTGAACAAGCTTCCAACATTTGGCTGATTAAAGTACAAAGTGAGATAGAAAATGTAAGTTATAGAAACACAACTGAAGTGGAAATCCCCATCATCCATTTCAGTTTTCAGCATCTGCCTCTACATCATTATTAAACCAGGTGCAGATCTCCATTAAAAGAATCATACAAAACATTGAAAAACATAAAAAAAAAAAAGAAAAAAAAAAAGATTCAGAGTATTCCATGCCCTAATACATATAATCATCCTGGCCAGATATGAGGACTGCAATCAAAGAAATCATCAGCCATCAGTTTCCAAGGAAGACATCAGGTGAATGAAGTATGGAGATGGGTCGAGGCACACAAGACTAAAATCACCTGTAAACCGATGAGCCAATGTGAAACGGGAGCCATGTTTGATAGCACTGAGGAAAGGGTAAGAAATAAGGCCGACGTGAAAAAGGTATTTTCATTGAGTCGTGTCTGAGAGAGCGCGGAACTCCTGCTGGTGCACCCAAAGCAGCCTGGTCGCCAGAATAAAATGTTGACATTTTATGTTTCTGCAATCCACGGAAAATAAGTTATATATCAGGTTTTTAGAAACGTGTATATCAACGTTACAGTCTGCTATTGAAATAGCACAGTGGCCAGTAGGGGGCATTGTGGTCGGGGTGGATGGAGGGCGTAAACACTTGCCTTTAACATCTTCAACCGTGAATCACATTTATTTACTTTATCGATCAAGTAAACATTGACCTTTGATGTTTTTTGTTATTCAAGCTTAACCCAAATCATAACCGTAATCTTAACCAAGTTGTTTTTACTTGCCTAAACATAACCAACGTTGTTAGAGTTGTTTTATTTGCGTTTAACATTGGAAAGGTGGCAAGGTTTTCAAATTAACTGCCATTTTGTTTCAAATTTACATTGAGATTATAGGTCTGCAGAAATGTAAAATGCCACGTTTTAGAAACGTACAATGTCAACGTTTACAATTTACGTTGAGATTGTACGAGATCCCTGGTTTGCACACGTAAAATGGCAATGTTTTATTTCCGGCGACTGGGTTTCCCAAAGGTCTAGTCACATGGCCAGCTGTCACAGTGCCACTTATCAGTCAATTCAATGACAGGATCGTGACAATGAAGACGTTCAATAGAAAATGTGTTCTAAATGGTTTGCAATGTAACCGTAAAATAACGTCTACTGCCTCGCTCCATCAAGGAGAAAGTGCAACAGCCTCTACAGCGGAGGTCCTCTGTTAGTATAAGACAAGAAGTTGTATATGGTCAGCACCAGGACCCAAACATGGCACTATTGTGTCACCATAACATCTAATCACAGTCACCAACACTGGATTATTCAGTGTTGAGTATTTTTTGATAAGGCATTTCAATAACTCAGTTTGGCCTTGTTTGTGCTACTGCTCCCCAACACCACACGTCTACTATTCCAGGTCTATTGACAGATATCCGATAGAAAACGACTACCGTAGTTATAAAAGTGTTCAATGAAAACCTCGTCTCGTCGCAGAAGGCAAACGTGACTCGACATCTCTGGAAGACAGTTGGGTTGTATAAAGCAAGATAGTGGGGCGGCATAGCTCAACATATAGCAATTGCTCATTTTGTGATAAAAGCACCAAGTTTGGCTATACAGTATACAGTATATATATATATATATATATATATATATATATATATATATACACACTAGATATTACCCAATATCTAGTTTTCTTCCATATATATATATATATGGAAGAAAACTAGATATTGGGCAATCACAAAGTCGCACTCTGGCGGCCATAGCAGCCATTGTTCAAAATGGCTATCAGACGATGGTCAAACTTTCCTATGAAATTGGACCCACATGCAATGATAGTTAAGCATTGTAACTCTAGTTCTATGATCACAAGCGGAGCCCCCTGTCTTGACATGGGCTCATATGCTCAAGGGGTGGAGCCAAAGTGTTCTATGCCAGCAATCGTAATTAGAATGCCAAACTGCAATGGCCCAATATCCAGATTTGTTCCACATACATGTAGCAAATTCTGGCACTTTTATCACATAATGAACAACAGGTTAGCTATGCCGCCCCACCAAGAGAGGCATTTTCCCTTCAACATCCAAATAAAGGCGTATAAAACACAACTGGCACAAAAATGGTGCTATTCTCTTGAACTGTGCTGTAGTTTACAAAAGGAGGATTAGAGAAAAGTTAGATTAGGCACATTTCTCTGTTAATAGGGCACAAGAGTGTCGTTAACATTTTGACAGCAAAAAAAAAAAGGTCTGGTGAATGCAGGTGAAGTTTTACATTCACAGCAATTAAGTCCTTTGAATCTTTTTTCAACCATCTAACATTTGACACAATGTTCATCTTTTCCGCACATTTCTAAGTATTTTCCTTTTTTCTTCTTCTCTTAAAGAATGTTAACGGCTTAATAATAAAATAAAATAAATCCATCCTTAACTGAAACAGGAATTTACACAAAATGTAGAACTTAAAAAGCCTGTGATGATCATAGACCCCATTAGGGGTGATTGTTTACAAACCCCATGCATTTTCCCACAGAGAAATGTGGGTTCAATCCGGAAACCCAAATCTGGGTAAAACATTGACACACTTTTGTTGCCCTTTGAGCCACAGTAAGGGGAGGCACTGAGGTCCGATTTGTCTTTCTTTTCATTTGTTTGAAAGCACTTCACAATTATTAGCTTGTGCCATAAGTGTGTGAGAGGACTCCTATTGTTTAAGACAGATTCTACCTTCATTGCACATGATCAAAATAGAGAGAAATCACAAGAACAAAAAAGACAAAATCAGTAAATGTGACTGAGTTGAGACTTGAGTCTGGCAGCGCAGAGCATTCAGTGTTAATATTTACAGTGCAGGGAGGGGGGGGGGGGGGCTTTGAAGTCTTCTTCCAACCAGAATCATTATGTTTTATATTCCTCATTGGCTCTTGTAATATAAAGTGTGAGAGGGAAAAAAGAGCATCTAAAATGGCCGGAAAGATTGTTAGTGCACATTTTTTTCTTTCTTTTTTTACGTTTTCAAATACAATATAGATTTATATCTAATCCATAAATTGTTTCTGACTATACAAAAAGTGAGAACTGATCAGAAAGCATTAGACTTCATCTCATATCTATACATTTCCTGAAAGCTCATTGTAAGTTTTCTTTTATTTCTTTTCTTTTTAGACAGTGTTCAATACTCAGTGCTGCTTTACTGTAGTGAGATTCTCGCTTCCCAGGTGACAGCCTGTTCACGACGACTGCGCACAGAACGATCCAGGAGTTCAGGAGGCATCGCAAAAGTTTACACATTCAACCTTTTCTTTCAAGCAGGAAGGTCTTGAGAATCAGAGTGGTGGTCCACCTCAGCAATCGGCCATATAGCGTCCTAGAAACACAAACAAACAAACACTTCGCTGATGCATTAAATATAACAATATTCAGAAAGTGATCTAATTGACAATTCCTCAAGTGGGACTCAATAATAAAAATAAAAATAATTGATTGGTTATATACAGTAGTGCTTTTCATGGCACCCAGAGTGCACGTGGCACGTGTGTGTGTGTGTTTGACTGAAAGTGCCAATTAGAAATCGAGGGATGATTAGGTGGCCATCATGGAAGGAAGGCCTGTGTAGGAATTTAGCCAGGACACTGGGGTTATCGTGCGTTCGTTTATCGCAAAATAACTGGGATGTGGAGGCTAAATGACATCACATCTGTTTTGTTAGCATTCCATTTGCAGAAAACTTGAGCTGGGAAGTTCACTGTTCATTGGTCAGATCCAGTCGCTAGCCAGGCTAGCGCCATTGTTAGCAATAACAATTGACAACATGGCATTTTGCATCATTTTGCGCATACAAACACTGCAGCCTCATGTCCACACAGATAGAAGTTAGGCAGTGCTGTGTGTACAGCTGATTTAATGAGACACAAACAAAACAGAAGTGCTAAACAATATTACTACGATTATAACTACTGTTGTTGTTGCGGCGCAGCCATCTTGGATTTTTGAGGTTGGGGCTGCTGAGGCTCCTACGAGTTTGGAATGGGAAATACCAGCTCTAGTGACGTCACCGCCCAGCTCATGACCTTTGAAGTCGTAACATTACCAGTCCCCAGTTATAAAGGAATGCACGATTACACCCTTACCCTTTGCAAAGATTCCCGATGGGCCATGTTCACACTACAGGCAAATCCGATTTGCTGCTAAAGTCATTAATCATCATTATCTTGATTGGTTTCCCAAATCTGACTTGGGAGTGTGTCCCCACTGCCACAAATCTGATTTGGGCAAGTGTTCAAGTCGGATCTGTCTGTCCAGACATGTGGTTTGGGACAATTGACACAAATCAGACTTGGAGCGTCCAGACTCATAAAACCAATCTGGAAAGAATCATTAATAGGTCATTAAAGTTCACAAATCAGATTTGGCCTCCTAGTCTGAACATGGCCTTAGAGTCAGGACCTCCGTTTAACATTTCATCCCAAGGACGGTCTCACTCACAGGACAGAGTCCCTATCACTGCCCTGGGGCATACATTGGGGACGGGGATATTATTCATGAGTCCAGAGGGAAGGAGCACCTCCTACTGGTCCTACCACACCACTTCCAGCACCAGATGGTCTCCCATCCAAGGGCTGCCCACAGACCTGCTCAGCTTCCCCAGTAAGCCATTGATGTAATGCAGGAACTAGGGATGGGCATTTCTAGCAAAAACACTATTTGAAAAATCGCTGGGAACTATTCGATTATTATTGGATATTCGCCCACCCCTTAAAAAAAAGTGAGTGGAATGTTATATGGTCTCCCCTGATTTTAAATATAGCTGAATCGCTTGGTTTGACCATGTAAAACCTTTTTTATAAGCATTTTACGAAATGTCTATGGAAAAGTGAATGGCGGATGAAATCCCTTGGAGAGGGAGAGGGGGGTGACTTTGGCACTCCATTGACGTTAGGCAGCCAGACTATGTTAGCCACGTTAGCATCGTTTCCCGACCGTAGCCGAGATGGCCCAGGGAACAGTAGACAAAAGATCAGCTTTTCTTCATGCAGTAATTAGCCTTGAAACCTTTTCCTTGTGCCTCAGTGTTAATAATAGGGGTGGGAGAAAAAATCGATTCACCTAAGTATCGCGATTTTTAATGTCACGATTTTTTGGATCGATCTTTTATTCCAGAATCGATAATCGCAAATTAAAAAAAAAAAAAAAAAAAAAAAAATTTTTTTTTTTTTTTTGGTGCTTGCAGTCAGGCCACTCACTGAACAGCAGGCTAGGCGCCGCCTACTGGTTTACTAGTGGTTTTATTACTTTATTAGTTAGTCTGAAGTAATAATTACACTTCAGGGTTAAAGTGGGTGCATCTCATTGTAAAATTGGACTTCAAACGGCCCAAATCTGGCTTCAAACGGCCCAAATTTCACGCGCGTTGGCCCATATCGGCCTGGCCTGCTTGGTATCTAATGCCCGGCCTGAATTATGATCCCAGTCCGCCCCTGTTTTTAACTATATCGCCCAGCCCTACTCATGATATATAATATACAGTCTCTAGTGTATGATTCAACTTTTCCCATGTTCTAATCTAGTGTAAAAAAGCAAACAAACTGAAAAAAGAAAAGAAAAAAATAAACAAAAATCGCAATAAATCGTAATATCGAATCGCAATAATCGTAGAATCGCAATAATCGTGAATCGCAATATATATCGAATCGGCACCAAAGTATCGTGATAGTATCGAATCGGGAGATAAGTGAATCGGCACAGCCCTAGTTAATAATATAGTAATATAGACAGTTTAACACCATTTCTCCTACGTTTCTTCTAGCAAGGAGCTGCTGGGTGCTTCTGTCGCGACACCGACAGGCTGCACCATAATCTGCATAATGCACATGCACGAGTGAGTACTTCCGCAGCAGCCAGCAGGTACAGCAATATCATTTGGACAAACTTGTGGCTTTGCTATGCTCTTCAAGAGACAGCAGGCGGTAAAAACAATGGAAAATGTACTTTTTATAACAAGACAATTGTCACATAAACTATTCGATTTCTAACAATAAAAAAAACAATTTTAAATATAGCCGCAAGCGGCGATGCGGGGTCCAAGCTTCCGGTGACTTGGGGGGTGTATGTCAGATAATATAGACACTGAATTGCACGTTTAGTCAGAGTTGGTATGTGCACAAGTGCACAAAGTTTGGTTGAGATTTGGTGACCTGACCGGGTTCAAGCAGTAGTAGCAGTAGTAATAGTAGTGTTAGTGTATATGTGTGTAAGTGTGTATATGTGTGTGTGTATATATGTGTGTGTATATGTGTGAGTATATGTGTGTGTGTGTGTGTGTGTGTGTGTGTATGTGTATATGTGTGTGTGTGTGTGTGTGTATGTGTGTGTGTGTGTGTGTGTGGCGTGTGTGTGTGTGTGTATAGGTGTATATGTGTGTGCATGTGTGTGTGTGTGTGTGTGTGTGTGTGTGTGCATGTGTGTGTGTGTGTGTGTGTGTGCGCGATGTTATGTAGAGGAAGGATAACATCATAGATGACATCATAGATGACATCATCAGTGATGTCACAAGACTGTCATCGGTGATGACATAGTGTCAAAGTTTAAACATTTATCATTTCAAGACGGTTTCACGTATCCAAATTCTTTGTAAGTCTTTAGATCAGGGAAGTCCAGAGATGACACAGAAAAAGTTTGGGCTCATTCGGGCAAATGGCCTAGGACGAGTTTGTTTATCAAAAGTTTAAACATTTATCATTTCAAGACGGTTTCACATATCCAAATTCTTTATACAACTTTAGATCAGGGAAGTCCAGAGATGACACAGAAAAAGTTTGGGCTCATTCGGGCAAATGGCCTAGGACGAGTTAATTTTTTTTTTTTTGAGAAAGTCCAAGATGGCGGAAAATCTAGCAGACTTAAATGGGCGTGGTCTATATGAATAGATGCGTATTGATCCAGGGAATCCAGCAGATGTGGAATTTTGATTCTACGCCTCACGGTTCAGCAGTTATGGACCAATACGTGAAATGGTCTGTTATAGCGCCACCATCTGGCCAATATGGCTAATTTTTTGTCTCTGAGTAGTGGGGCACATTTCCAACCTATGTGCAAGGTCTGGCTACTGTAGCCCTTACAGTTTTTGATGTGCATGCTGTTTTAGCGGAGAATAATAATAATAATAATAATAAACGGAACAGATACAATAGGGATCCACGCACTTCGTGCTTGGACCCCTAATAATAAAAACGACTATTAGAATATTTGAAAATCATTGCCAATCCCTAGCAAGAGCCACGGTGCTGGTCAGTCTGGATGGAGAAGCATGCGACATACCTGTGGAAAACCTCTTCTTGTTGAGAGAGTCCGTATCCTGATGGATAAGCGTGCGGTGCTACATACCTGTGGAAAATCTCTTCTTGTTGAGAGAGAGTCGGTATCCTGCTCCCTGGAGCTCCATGTCCACTCCTGACAGGGTGCTACCCTCGCTCATGAACTGCACTGCCAGGGTGGTGGGCGTGGACGGGCCCGACGACAGCTCGAACTTGGCCCTCAGAGACCCAGAGCCTGGGGTCAAACACATACATACATGCTGTCACTTGCCCCCATCGCCCCATCCAGCTCTCTACCTCAGCACACCATAGCTGTACAAAAGCATGGAGCCACCGTGACGTCACCCATTGGTTTATGGACTCCTGTTTTGAAGCCCCGAGTTTGGCATTTTGACCATCGCCATCTTGTTTTTTTGGGGGGAGCCAGAGCCAGTCGCAGTGCAGTCTGCTATTGGTCCGTGATCCGTGAGCTGTGTGATCACTTGACAGGCGATCAATCACGTCCCCCAAAGCATAGACTGCTTTATTGTCCAGTTTACTCTAAATGGGACCATCATTTACAAAATGAACATCATGCTGTATTGAAGAAGAATTGAAACTAGCGATTGAGAGCTTAAACTCAATAGAAACGTTTACTGAGGTAATAAATCAAGTAGGGTTATTTTCCCATTGACGTCTATACAATCAGACTTATTTTTGCAGCCATAGGCCGTGTGTCCATCTAGTGTCTTTTTCCGACCGTTAAACGCTGGAAGTACGCTGGGAAGCGCTGATCTCAGCGCACAATATAACAAGGAAGCAGTCTGAAACTAACGTTAGTTCAGTGCGGTAGTAGCTTGATAGCTGACAGCTAACATTAGCAAACAACACACATACAGTGATTTAGCTCAACACTCACCAGAAATATTAAGTGTCTAGCCAATCTGCTCCCACAATTGAGCCTTTCTGTCTCTGTTGCGATAGTTTTTCCATATGATTTGTTGCCAGAAAAGGAGCACCCGACACCAGCGTCTTTCTGAAAAGTTAAAATATTTTTAGCTGGGAGCGCTAGGAGTCGGGCGCACAAAAACGCCGGAGCGCTGTGAAAATAGACGCTGGACGCAGCGCACTTTCTCTAGATGTCTGTGTGCGCCCGCATACGCTCGCTCTTCATTGGAAACAACTGAAAAAAGACGCCGGAGCTGATGAAAAGATGCTAGGTGGACACAGGCCCATAGACTGTATAAACAGGTGAGTTATGTAAAACTACCCCCCCCCCCCCCCCCCCCCAAGTAGCTATAGAGACCAAAACCGTTTTTTGTACCAGTCTGTAAATTTCTGCTGTAAAGTTAGGTATTTTAACATAGGGGTATATGGGGATTTACTCGCTTTTGGAGCCAGCCTCAAGCGGCCATTTGAGGAACTGCAGTTTTTGGTACTTCCGCATTGGATTAATTGTTAACACTTTATAATACACTATAAAGCATTAGTAAATACTTACTTGATTATGAATTCATCATTTATAACACATTCATACATTACTAAGCATTAGTAAGTAAGTCATAAACACAGTTATAAACATTTTATTCCTGATTAATAATCTAATCTGTAATGTGTTTAATGATTGTATTCTCATTCTTTGTAAATGATAGATTCACCATTTATAAGTAAGTATTTATATCAATTACAAACCATTTATTTATGAGTTGTTAATGGTTCATAAGATCATTTAGAAAGTGTAAGTAGATTTTTATTTGTTTTTTTTATTTGACCTTTATTTAACCAGGTAAAAACCATTGAGAACAAATTCTCATTTACAATGGTGACCTGGCCAAGGGGCCGCAGCAAGGGTAAAAAACAATACAAACAGTACATCAGGTCAGCACAAGGCAACACATATAAAATACGTATAGTAAATAACGACAAGACAGAAGTAAAATCAGGAAGCAAACAACAACATTCAATCAACAAAGATGCAGAAGGAGGGGGGTTGCTGGGAATTAATGATGGGACTATAGGGGGAGAGAGGGAGGGAGAGGCCTAACGGCAGGTGCAGCGGTCGACTACGAGCTGTTTCATGGTGTGTTTGAACATGTTGAGCGATATGAGAGCTGTGAGTTTGAGTGTGTTTTGAAGTGTGTTCCAGTCATTTGCTGCGGCAAAGCGGAAGGAGTTATGGCCAAAGACAGTACGGGCTTTTGGGATGGTGAGCATAATGAAGTTGCTGGATCTTAGACGGTAATTGCTGTTGGAAATATGCAGGAGGGATGAGAGGTACTGTGGACACATGCCGAGAATAGACTTGTACACTAGTTGAAGCCAGTGTTGAAGCCGTCTGGTGTGAAGGGGGGGCCAGTCCACGAGTTCATACAGGTCACAGTGGTGAGTGGAAAAGGGGGCACTTGTGGCAAAGCGGATAGCAGAGTGGTGGATTGTGTCCAGTTTATTGAGGATGCTCTTTGAGGCCATCCGGTAGATCGTGTCACCGTAGTCGAACATGGGCAGGATGATTAAACAACTATTTATACGTACTGTATGTACATTTATGTGTACATTTCTACATAATGATTTACTTATGGTTAGTGAGTGTGTTAGGAGATGGTTTATAAACACTTATTGATACTCAAACTCATGATTAAATAAGGTAGTTACTAGTCAGTAGTTAAGTATTTTGTGTGAGCCCATCTAAAGTGAGGACTATCTATGCCTTATAAAGCATTTAATAAATGGGATAGAAGGTCTTGGCTGACCTTGACCAATGGAGGCAGATGAATGCCCAAACGGTCAGGAAAGTGATTCTGAGAGATGTGTGTTTCACTCATGGTTTTATGTCTCTAAGACGGTCAGAATTGCATGATGGGACAAAAATGCAAATTATGCCTCCCAGAGTCTTCTAAACAGCCAGGAGGTTTTTCTTGAATAACTCTGGAACGACGCTCGGATCTTTCTGAAATTTTCATCGGTCACCCAAGAAGTGGTTTATGAAAGCAGTGGTTTATGATATCACTGATGATTTTACTATTGACATGATTGTCAACATTGCTCGAGTGACATCACTGATGACATCACAGTTGCTCGAGTGACATCACTGATGACATCACTCACTGATGACAGCACGTATTCATAGAATTGGTGATGTTGAGATCTCGACATCAGTGTTTGCTAAAGCAAAAATGTTTACATGTTGATTTAAATGTCTGCTGAAAAAAACATGTTATTTTACTTTCCAAAAATTAATGAAAATGGCTACCCACAAGTCTCCACTTTACAGATGAGGTAGCATTTTCACAGCCTAAATAGCATTAATAGCTTGTAGATTGTATGTGGGGGATGACTTATTAATTTTCCATATAAGAAAGTTCACATTCTCTGTTAATGAAATACTTAAAACAGCCTGCTACCTACCGCCTTTGAAAGCAAATGTTCAAAATCGTGATATTTCCCGAATATCACAATATTTAGAAAATTGACGGCAAGCGTATCCTCAGGGTTAATGGGTATGTAAAAAGTGTTGTCTGTAATAATTTTTTTGCAATGTTCTGGTGGACCACCAGTGGAGCCCCACCAGTGGACCCTAACCCACAGTTTGGGAACCAATATGAAACAATGTAATTTATAATATAAATCCTATTATAATCCAATATGACATACAAAAATATCATCCATCCAGGCTGTGCGGCACCTTGTACAAAGTAGATTAGATTAGATTAGATTATTTGTTTATTTAGACGGGACAGTGCAAAATTAATGGACACAAAGAACATAATCAGAGTGTAAAAATTGCCGGATTTAGCACGAGACTCGAGCACGAGGCTCGAACACGTTGCACATGGCACGAGGCTAATTTCCATCCGTAGTCCCCAAAACAAACAGGACATACGTGGACATACCTACATACAATACAATACACACAAACAATACATACATACATACATATATGCAGCCGGCAGTAATGGTTTCTAAATATACTCAGATTTGCAACATGAAACATGAAACATTATTACTGTTTTGAACGAGTAACAAGGCACACTTCAATATTATACAGGTACAATCCATTTGTTGAAAAAAGTACAGGGATTACAGTCCGGAACTACTCCAATACTGACGGCTGGGTTAAAAAAGAAGAAAAAAAAAGGGGGGGGGGGGTTAGGTAGGGCAGCGGGAGCTGATAGAGACGGTCGGACGTGGTGGGGGATGGTGGAGGACGGGGGGGAGGGGTGGTGCGTAGATGAGCGTAGCTACAGACGAAATATCAGGGGAGGAATTGCTGCGTCCTTGGCAGGTCGGGGATCCAGATTAGAATAGAAATGTTTTGGTTGCCTGGAATTCCTTTCAGGTCACACAGACCAGGGTCACACAGACCAGAAAGTCAACAACAGGTGTGAAGTCTCTGGATTCTCCAAACTTAGTTCATTTCTTTTGCAGATCAGTGGAAATTTCCATGATTTAATCCACAATATAATACATTTTTCACAGTTCAAATTCACTGACCGCCCATCTCAATTTTCATGACGTCACAGCCTAGGGTCAATCGCTGTTGTCTTCCCGTCCCCAGCGGCGAAAGATCTGTCTGGGCAGAGGGTGGGGGTTCCCCGGACCCCGCATTCCTCAAAGTTTAGTTGATTTGCGTTGAGAGACCAGCTTAATAAATCCAATAAATGCACATTTGTCATTTCGAATAGACGAATGCAAGTTTGCTCCGGTTAGGGTGTTGCAGGCAGAGGGAAAGGTGCAAGAGTCTCCTCATCCTCGCTCTCCCCAGCCTCAGGCTCCGTGTCGGCAAAGCATGAAGTACAACTTCCTCTGAAGTTTCTTCAGCCACAGAGCTCCCATCAGGAAGAGGAGTGCCATCACAGTGAGACCCATGAGCTCGTCCCGGGAGTCAGAGGGAGTTGACCCTCCTTGTCTGTCCCAGTCAGATGGTGTAGAGCCTCCTTGGCTGTCCCAGTCAGAGGGAGTTGAGCCTCCTTGGCTGTCCCAGTCAGAGGGAGTGGAGCCTCCTTGGCTGTCCCAGTCAGAGGGAGTGGAGCCTTCTTGGCTGTCCCAGTCAGAGGGAGTTGAGCCTCCTTGGCTGTCCCAGTCAGAGGGAGTGGAGCCTCCTTGGCTGTCCCAGTCAGAGGGAGTGGAGCCTTCTTGGCTGTCCCAGTCAGAGGGAGTGGAGCCTCCTTGGCTGTCCCAGTCAGAGGGAGTTGACCCTCCTTGTCTGTCCCAGTCAGATGGTGTAGAGCCTCCTTGGCTGTCCCAGTCAGAGGGAGTTGAGCCTCCTTGTCTGTCCCAGTCAGAGGGAGTGGAGCCTCCTTGGCTGCCCCAGTCAGAGGGAGTTGACCCTCCTTGTCTGTCCCAGTCAGATGGAGCAGAGCCTCCTTGGCTGTCCCAGGCAGGGGGAGTGGAGTTACCAGTGGAGTTGTTGGTGGTGAGGAGAGGTTTGTGACCAACAGCGGTGCTCTCTGCTTCAGAGACAGCCATGGCCACAAACAGCCAGCAGAGCGGTAAAATAATAGCAGGAAAAACTCTGTGGAACTGCATTGTCTTCACGATGGCGCTTCTCCTCTTTGGTGTTGACCTCAACCCAGTCATCCAATTTGTAACCTCAGCAGAGAAAGGATTTATGACATCACCGATGATGTCACCGATGGTATCACTGATGATTTCCGTTTTGACTGTCAACATTTGACTGTCAACATTGCTCGAGTGACATCACTGATGACATCACAATTGGCTCGAGTTACATCACTGATGACATCACTCATTAATGACAGCACATATTCATATAATTGGTGAGTTGAGATCTCGACATCAGTGTTTACTAATGCCTCCCACACACTAGAGGATAAAATGCCCGATTTAATGCCCGATTCCCCTCGGGGGGGCGTGGCCCGATTCGAGGCTAGTCTCAACCGATTTTTTGTCAAAATAATTGTCAAGTGTCTGGTGTCAATAAATTATTGATTGAATCGGAGCCTGCCCGATCTCGAATCGGGCATATCAAACATGTTTGATATTTACGATGGCTGTCTCCCGACGGAACCCGCAATAGCCAATGAGAGCAAGCAGACCGGGACTCGTCGACGCGTCATACCCGGATGTTAATGCAGCGCTCACAACAAACGAGCAACAGCCATGGCAACAGCAGAGCCATGTAGCTCCTCTCTCCAGCATCCTCACAGCTTAAAACAGGGTGGACAGCGGCGGAGGGCTCTCCAAACATGCGCCGAGCGGAGCGGCCCGCCCCAAGGGAGCGGACATGCTGCAATATGAGCTCTCAGACAGGACGTTGTTTTAGCTTATTTTGCGAGGGTGTCCGCCCGCTTGTAGCGGACCCGCCGCTCGGCGCATGTTTGGAGAGCCATCCGCCGTTGTCTGTGGGAAAAAATTGCGGTTCTGTGGGATATAAACAGCCTACAGTCTAGTTGCTGGAATCGCTGTGAGTCGGTACTTCAAACGGCTGGTGTGTGGTCTCGCAGTCTGGCCGAATCGTCTAGTGTGTGTGTTCAGGCGATTTTAATGTTAAAATCTGATGAAATTGTCCTCATGTCTGTGGTCTCTCATGTTTTTAAAATCGGTTAAGATTTTAAAATCCTCTAGTGTGTAGGCAGCATAAAGCAAAAATGTTGTTGATTGAAATGTCTGCTGAGCATAAACATGTTATTTTACTTTCCAACAACGAATGAAAATGGCTACCCACAAGTCTCCCCTTTACAGATGAGGTAGCATTTTCACAGCCTAAATAGCATTAATAGCTTGTAGATTTTTTCTTCTGTTTGTCTCAACAAATGTGTTATGCATGCAAATACCTCTGATGAGCAAGCAAGGGGGGAGAAAATGTTGGCGATCCGACTAGGTATTTTGCTTCAATTTTTGTAGGAAGGAATAATCCAACCCTTGAACCATTAACAACTCCTAAATAAATGGTTTGTAATTGATATACTTATTTATAAAATAATGGTGAATCTATCATTTACAAAGTATGAGAATACAATCAACACATAATAAAATGAATAAAACGTTTATAACTGTTTATGACTTACTTACTAATGCTTAATGATGTATGAATAATGCTTTATAAATGATGAATTCATGATGAATTAAAGCAGCTACGAGCAAGATTTTCGATTGTTATTAAACAGTATAATTACAATATTGATGCATCACATCTTACCTATAATAGTAGCTGAGACCAAAGCCGTGTGAATCGGAGATTGCTCTCTTAAGTCTGTGTCTGTCTAAACTCGCGTCAACAGGGGGCTCTCTCTCTCTCTCTCCTTACCGCCGGACCGGCTAAACCCGGAAGTGAAACGCAGCTCCCTGCATTCCCCCGTTCGCGCTGCCTAGCAACATACCATAAACAAGGAGAAGACCATGCATACTCTCGCGAACATCTCTTGTTATATTCTAACAGGTTTTTTGGAAGTTATTTTGTGGTTATGGCCGAAGTGGCTGCTGCAAACCGTTTCATTTCACTTCCTGATCTGCCCTGGCCACAGAGAGACTAACACTGGCCGATTCACTCGGGGTTCAAGCGAGACTACTCTGCGTTGGTCTCGTCTACTATTAGAGGTAAGATATGATGCATTGATATTAAATTTAGACTGGTTAATAACAATCGAAAATCTTGCTCGTAGCTGCTTTAAGTATTTACTAATGCTTTATAATGTATACGGTAGTTATTATAAAGTGTTACAGATAAATTTTTCAGAATCGAAGACTTACTTACACCATACACATTTTCTAGAACTAGACAGATACATGTGAATATACAGTATATAGATGTGAACTTATTCCCTTACCTTCATTCTCAGACTTTTCTGAGATGTCACTCAGCTTCCATAGGAATTTATTCTGCTCTGAATTCCTGAAAGGGAAGAATGAAATGACACATTATTCGACAAGGGAAAATGGTTCTTCCGTATTTCACAATGCGTCAGTCGAGTGTCGTCTTCCCGCTGATGCAGCGAGCTCCACTTCTCACCAGATGGCGTTGGGGAGAGACTGCATGTTGGTGACCCCTCCATCGACGGGCACTAAGATCTGGACACTGGACAGCGGCCCTGGGGAGGCCATGGACTCTGGGTTGTAGCGGTAGTCCACTCGCAGGTCCGTGGTGCTCGGGGCACACTTCCAGTACACGGCCAGGTTAAGAGGAGTGGAATGGATCCCATTAGACAGCACCTGAACACACCAGGACAGCATCATTTGACCACTTTAAATATGAATAAAGTTCTGAGTTTTTTTCAGAAATACCCTCACTGGCTCACCTGCAAATGAATCAATATTCTAGTGTGAATGTGTAATGCGAAACTCTGACGTTGAAATTAGGGATGGGCATTTCTAGCAAAAACACTATTCGAAATTCGCTGGCCAAAGTCGACTTTTAATCGAAATTCGAAAATAAAAATAAAATGTAAAAAAGAATTAAAAATGTAATTTTTTTTTTTTTTTTTTGTGAGTGAAATGTTGCATTGTCTCCCCTGATTCTAAGTATAGTCGAATCGCTTGGTTTGAGCAAGTAAAACTATTTTTATAAGCACTTTAAGCAAGGTTTATGGAAAAATGAATGGCGGATGAAATCCCATGAAGAGGGAGAGGTTGCTTATAAAAATTGTTTTACTTGCTCAATCCAAGCGATTCGACTATACTTAGAATCAGGGGAGACAATGCAACATTTCACTCCAAAAAAACCCCCCCTTTTTTTTTTTTCTTTCAATAAACGAATTTCGAATTTCAATAATAAAAGTCGACCTTGATAATAACAACGATTATTCGAAAATTCGAAATTCGATGCCCATCCCTAGTTGAAATCAGCGGGTCAAATCCACTGATATAGTTTTGACACAAACATAATTTTGTTCATTTGGTGACTCCACAATTTGACTTTGCTGCTGTCCTGCTTGTATAACGTTGTTTTTGAGTCACATTTGTCTTGATTGTGAAGCACTTTGTTTTCAGACGTCGCTGTATAAATAAAGGTATTCTACATGGATTATATTTAGGATAGACATTTCAGCTCACTGACCTGGTACTTCAGGATGTCCACATTATAGTAGGAAGCTGAAGGATTCTGCTCTGAGGCTTTTCTGAGGTAGGACGTCAGTGCTTGCATGTTGAACCAGAAGTCCTTGGAATTTGAGTCACTTTGGGAAGGATCGCTAGATAAACGCACGCACACACACACACACACACACGGGGGGGGGGGGGGGGGGGGTGATCAGAGGCTCAATTATTCATAGCTCTTCTTCTTGGCTTTGTGTGTACAGCTCCAATAGCTTGGAAAAAATGACCCCGTTCTAACCGACCAGCTATTAAATCATGAATTCCATTTTATTGAATTAGTCCAGCCATGTGGTCTTGGGATAACCCAGAGGAACCAGACAGATAAAAAGGGGGGAGAGAAAAAACAAACAGAAAAATACCTCTCTTCCTTATTTTTCAGGGAATGATTTGAAGTTTGACAGGTGGCAAGTCTGAACTGTTTAAATTGGAACTAGCTGCTGGTAGTAATATCTTTAAATATCCAGACAGCAGAAATCACTCGTGTTCGGAGTTCTAACTAGGGATGCAAGATGATATCGGAACGTCAACGGTATCGTCCGATAAAAGTCTTGAAAAAATGAAATATGGGCGTCGATCAGAAACAAACATTTCTGCTGATATGACAGGCCGGTAATAAAATTACGCTTTAATTATGCCAAAATGCTCGATGCTTGACTAACTTTTCTTACTTTTACCAGTGAATGTGTCCATTTTGAAAAGCATTGTATTTTATGTCTGTATCTGCCAGTGGGCCATCATGATAAGAGTAGGGACATTAATGTGTTAATTCCACTACAGGAGAGACTTGATGTTCTCTGAAATTAGGTGGGGGAAAATGTGCGCATATATACAGTATGTACCGGCATCAGCAATCGGCCAAAAGAGTTGGAAAATATTGGCGTATCAGATATCGGCAGATATCAGATATCCAATATCGTGCATCCCTATTTCAAATATGGTTACTGGTCATGACCACGCCCACTTTTTCTCTCTTCCGCGTTACACGCAACGTATTTGTTCTTCCGGTTCAGCGCTAGTTGGCGGCCAATTTCAAAACAAAATGTCACTATGAACGAAGTTTGGCAAGATTCAGAGCTACACTGCAGCCAACTTCAGTTACTGCTGCGAGGAGGCGATGGCTGTACCCCGTCGGCATTTAACCTTAGTTACAAAAGCACGTCGACAGTGTTTTCTCACTGCCAGTAGCCTAACTACAGTAGGGTTTGACAGATAGCTAGTCCGACCGGTGTCAGCAGCACAGCCAGCGCTCCCGGGCCTCGCTGCTCGTTAAATATTTCCAATAGGCGTTATACGTTCTCACCTGAAAAATATTAAAACTTTAAAACAGTTTGGTTTTTTTTTTAGCTTGAAAACAGCTTTTTGGCAAGTCTAAATGACTGCGGTAGGTGTACTCTACTTCCGTGTTTAAAACCGGAAAGACGATTACGAAATGACATCATGCAGAAGCGTCCTTGTATGGGCAAAGAATAAGGTGAATACAATATCCTGACATGGGACATGACTAGTGAATCTTCTGCCGATATGACAGCTGTCCATTTCTGACTAGATATTTTCCAAATATGACATAGTTTTATTGCATAGTATCTGGCATGACATGAACTCCAGATTCTAGCAATATAAAGTGCCTCCATTCTGGAGTTGGAATGCTCAGAAGAACATGAAATCTGTGACTCTCATGATCGGAGAGTATCCATTTCTACTGTATGTATCATCATATTTGGATCATATCTTGGAATATTCAGCCAATAATCTCTCTGGATTCTTAGGGTTTTTGCGCAGTGCAAACCTACAAATTAAGTGACATTTTGAAAGTTGTCCTTGCAAGTGAAATACAATATACTGTATGCTCCTTTGATGGAGACCAAATAGGCGTGCATGAACAACAACAAAGACGACATGCTCAGGGTTTTTGCTGGGTCAAAGTGAGGGCGGAGGTGGTAGGCTACTAGAGCCCGACTGATACCGATTCTAGTGGGGGAAATATATAGTGATTTGTTTTAGTTATGCTATCTATGTGGATTGTGCACAAATATGACTATGCAAAGGTACTCAGAAGGCTGCTTTCTTAAACAAATAACTTTATTTATTTATGTCTTTACTTTATTTTATTATAAAAAAAATTATATTATATATTTATTTATATATTTTTTATTTAAGATTAAATTGGCAACACATTGGCGTAATGTCGTAATTACAGATGACAGAAATCCGCCGCGTGACACTCGCACTCGAAAAGAGTGTTTTTCATGAAGACACCTGTCAGAGCTGGAGGTGGCACGAAATTTGACAGAGGTCGCCGCCTCCGAATTGTCTACGCAGGAAAAACCCTGATGCTGATCATTTGACTGTCATAATTAACAATGGTCTGTAGATGAGGAATGACCTCACTGTTTTGTTCAGCTTTAACAAGAGGTAAAAAATAATGAATGTGAAATGAAACGGCAGCTATTTGAAGGCTGGTGCCACTTTTCTTTGCTGTTTTAAGAAGTGACGTCTTTAAGAAGAGACATGGGCTGTTGAGAACCCGACTGTTGAAATCTGGTGGAAAATATCTCTCTGGCAGCCTAATGATAGGTTGATGTCAGAATAACTAAACGAATTTCCTCTCACTGACGCTGCCTGGATTCAACTCATACCCCCCACCCCCATCCTGGCCACACCCCTCTTGGACTTTACCACGACTCTTGTTCTGGTCTAATTAGGACTGGGTGATATAGACAGAATGAAATATCACGATATTTTTGACCAAATACCTTGATATCGATATTGCGACAATATTGTAGGGATAACTATTGGTGCTTTCACAAAATATTTATACAATTGGATTTTTGATAAATAATCATCAGTAATGTGTATATAATGACTAAGTGGCTAAAGGCAAATAGAACAGCTAGAACAGTCTGGTAAGTTCAGATAATGACATTACTTTACTGTAATGCAGCCTTTAAAACCAGCAAAAGACAACAGTTATGCCATATCATGATATTACGAGATCCAAAATCGAAACGATATCTAGTCTCCTATCACAATAATGATATAATACTGATATATTGCCCGGGCTGTAGGTCTACTCAACTCTACACTTCATTTGCAGTGTATGCCTGTATGTTTAGTCTCACCTGTATAGTAGCTGCTGGTTGGGGAGGATCTGCTCCAGTTTGCTGGTGTTCTTCAGTTTGAAGGTGAGCACGGCGGGGGAGGGGTTGGTGGTGAACACCTTGATGATGCCCATAGGGAAAGACAGGGTCATGTCTCCTGTGATCTTCACAATGCACCTGTGGGATATAATGCACAAAAATGTATTTAGGTCTTGGTCAGCACTGCTACACTCCAGATAATAGAGTGCTGCAGGGATGACATAGCATCGTAGGCCAACCTGGTAGTGAGCATTGCACTGCGGTCCCTTGACAAAAAGCCAATAGGATTTTTGTTTCAATGGCTTTTAGATTCTTGCAGAAAATAATGTCTGTGGTTAAAGCTGCATTAAGCGATGTTTTTGTGTTCAAATAAGTGTTAAATGGCTCTATATTCTGACAAGCAATCACTGAAATAGAGTGTTTGGTCAGTGACTTGAAACCCCCAACCCCCCACTGTCCTCTATCTCTCTCCTGTAGTCCTGCAGGCTGGGTGGACGTATCTCCGCAACCGTATATCTCGTAGAGACGCACGGATGGCGGCATTGGATTCGGGGTGAAAAAATACATACAGTCGTTTAGAGGGATCGCGATTGGACCTTCCGTTTCTTAGAAAATGTAAACTTTTCTCTGATTGGATCAAAATTGGCGCCAACCTCAAACTATCCAATCAGAGAAAAGTTGGGGGTTTCAAGTCACTGACCAAACACTCTATTTCAGTGATCGCTGTCAGAATATAGAGCCATTTAACACTTATTTGAACACAGAGACATCGCTGAATGCACCTTTAACAAAAGTGTATGATACTCTGAATTTTGTGTTCGGCAAGATGATCTTCATAAATGAACCCCACTTTTGTGATTTCTGAAGCATAAATGTGAAGGCCAGGAATAGCGATCGGCAGAAAATCCTTCAAAAATCATAAAAGTGCTGTTCATTTGTAAAGATGATCTTGCTGAAGAAAACCTCAAAGTATCATAAAGCTTTGTTAACCACACATACTGTACCTTACTTCAGGCCTCTAACTCAAAGCCCATAGACTTGGACAAGAGGGAACCCATGCTAATGCGTTTTTCCGGGTTTTAGGACTCATTCCTGCAGCACTCTATTCTGGGCTATGGCTAGTGTTTATTCCACTAATCTGGTCTTTCTATAAACGTCTAACCAAGGCCTCTTGAAAGTAGATATTGAAATCTGTTTTCGTTCTCTGATCCGGTCCAATATACAATAGAGGCTCTAGATTCCAAGCTAAACACATCTCCAGCACAATCTCCAATCTGCATACGACAAACTCAGCACTAGTCTAGTACTAGTTTAGGTTGCACTAATCTAAACAGGGTGTGGGGCTCGAGCAGTCTTGGTGTAGCTGGGCCCCAGGCTGTGGTGTGGTGGTATGGTGCACGGGCGAGGGACTGCATTGCTTATGAAATGTTCCATTTGCTAATCCCTGCAAAAATAAGCCTTTTGCACAGCAGCAATTTAACAGCAGTTAACCAATAAAAGGCTGTATGTTTTCTCTGCTCCAGAGTCCAGACTATAATCTGCTGCATGTAGGTTATCCAGTCTGAAAGAATGGTGTCGGCCTAACGCAAATCTAAAACATTCCACACACAGAGAGAGACACAGAGAGACAGAGAGAGAGAGAGAGAGGGGGGTGGGCTAGTGCACATGTGTCAAACTCAAGGCCCGGGGGCCAGACCCGGCCCGGCACCTCATTTTATGTGGCCCGCGAGAGCTAGCAAAGAATACAATTTGTGCAATACAATTCTTCGCAATATGGCTTAAAATAGCTATTGTTAAATGGAATAATAGTTGTAGGCTACTAGCACTCTGTTTGCCATTATTTTCCCTATAATTCTGCTTTCAGAGCTAGTTATTAAGTATTAATTTATTACTAAAAAACAATAATAACCAAATCAGAGGCAATTATGAAATAATATAACACCTAGGCTAGATACATTTATATCGTGCATTTACAACCGGCCCTTTGAGGGCAACCATAATGCTGATGTGGCGCGGGGTGAAATTGAGTTTGACCCCCCTGGTGGCCACTGCAAGAGGCATAGTCAGTGGTCCACTATGATGTGAGTGAGTTGTGTGCAGCAGCACAGGGTGGGTGACATTACTGTATGCAAGTCTTAAGGTCCTTACACATCGGGAGCGTTTTTTTTTTCCGTGCGATTGATTCGCACGTCAATAATATTTTCCGAACCTATATCAGTCAATTGCAACCGTGCCTACCTACGGCAAAGTTTCGCTGAGCGTTATTGCGGCGTTTCTTTTTTTGAACCACGGTCGATTTTTCAGAAATTCGCTTCCCCGACGTGTACACATCTGTGATTGACAATCACAGCTGTGATTGACAGGTGGGTCAAAACTCGCATCGCAATTTGGTGCCGTATATTGGCATCGCTCTTGATGTGTAAGGACCTTTAGCATGTAGTATGTGTGACACGTGGAGCTCCAGTATGGAGAGAAATGTGTGTGCGTGTCAGGAGGTCATGTGAGACTCACTTGGTGGGATCAGCTCCTTTGAAGTAAGCATTAACCGACTCTGTGAAGGCCACGGCGATGGGCAAAGCATCTTGGGATGCCAGGGTCACAGGGCTGGGACCGCGGGACGTCCCTGAGGAGAAGAAGAATGTACAACGTTGCACTTCTGTCGATTGGTTCGCACTAAAACTCAGGTGGTCTGATCATGCAAAAGATGCGTTTATACAATTACGAATATTCATATTGTTTGCATTTCATTGAGCCAGTCATTCAAATACATCACGGGGTCAGTACATTCTGTTATTTTAGGAATGAACAGACATTTGTAAAATTCCAAAGAAAGGACATGCGACAGATGTTGCACCGTTAGGTGTTAGGTCAGAGTAACTTCAAACTTGTCAATCGATTACAGACACAGCGTAGAAAAATGAAGGTTAGCAAAACCCAACATTTAAAACTGCATGACTTTTGCAAACAAAACTCAAACATGGTTAGGAATTGATGGCGTTATGCTGTTGTCAGAGGGACAGATGTGAGAGACGAGTTGAAACGGTGAACATGGAGAGCACCCAGGACACGGTCAGAGGAACACAGTCATTCCTACTGTGAGCAAATATCCACTGATCCATCCAGCCCATTCAAGAGGCTGGTGTTGTTAGTGTTAGTTAAACAGAGGGCAGAGTCCTGTCGTATGAACTACAACCCTACCTGCTGGCGTTTCACACCGCTTCTCAAAGGTGGGCAGCTTGGCTATGAACACATCATCCTCTTTACATGGTCAATTAAATGCATGAAGAAGAAAAGAGGAGATCAACCAAAAACTCAGAGGTGAGGTAAGATGATGTAGCAACAGCAGTAGGCCAGTAGCTGATACGGTTGCACAGAGACAAACGAGAAGCTGTCATGATGACAGAGTAGAGACGATGAGTGTGAAGCAGATCTTTTGGAGGAAGTGGGGAAAGGCAGACTCACTTTGGCTTAGCAGAAATAGAGGAGAGGGAGAGAGCAGCTCTGGCTCTGGGGAGGAGAGGAAGGGAGCATAGGTCTGCTCAGGTCCTGTGAGGAGAGGAGTGGAGGAAGCAGAAGAAAGAGGGGTGAGGGAGGGGAAGGGAAGGCACCTGGTAAAAACCATCCTGATAACATGACCTCACATCCTGTCTCGCTCTACGTATCAGTCTGGACTTCCAGCCGCCCGCAGCGATTTCAGTGGGCGGGAGTACTTGCCTTGACGGACACCTCCTTCAGCCAATCAGCATCGCCAAATCCAATCCAAATCCTGTCTGAGGAACGTCCTTTCCGTCGACAAACTCCGCTGGTGCATACTCTTGTTCATGTGTGATTGTTGTTGTCTATTTCTGCAATAACCGCACTTATGGTTGTGTTTACTCTGCTAATGTTAACGTTACCACTCGTTGCCCTCGCGGTGCTCCGATTGGCCGGTTACGTTGTCAACTACGGCACAGTCCCTGATTGGCCCGGTAACATTCTGATTTCTGAAGTCCGTGGAGCAAGACAGAATGTGAGTTCCTGTGATCAGGATGGGTTTTTACCAGGCTGCAGGTTGGTGAGGAGGTGAAGGAGCTGGAGTAAAACAAGAATGAATAGACAGGGGAGAAGAAAGGGGAGATACTGTAGGGGAAGTCGGGAAGCATTGGAAGTGTGGCATCTTGGGCACGTCCTTACCGACAGTGGGGGTGTTGCTGGCACTGATGGAGGCATTCGAGGACAGGGAGGAGGAGCTCTCTGCCCGGGCCAGCGGCGCCGCGGGAGGAGGGCTGGCGTTCGACATCTTGGGCGGGCTGAACGGCCGGACCTGATTGATCGCAGTCAGTCAAATCGGGAAGATAGCATGGTAGCATTGCGTTAGCAACAGGCATAATCTTCACAATATTTAAAGCAGCTACAGGGAACTTTCATTTTGTGTTGATTTTAGTGGCCCCTGTGGACAGAAGCGGTAGTGTGGTAAAGATCTTGACTCGCATGTGCATTTGTTTTGGAAGCTAGTGAAAGAAAGACGTTACCTATTTTGAAGACTGTTTTTCTTTTTGAAACACAGCTGTTTGCAGGATGCATAGCGATGAGGTAATGTACCGAGCCGAGCACAGGCCTTTAGAATAACTATTAGGAAATAGCCTTTTTGCTGATGGTCTCATTTGCTGATGTAGGTGATATAGAGGTATGAGTATTAAATTGTGTTGTTTCATAACCAGTTAAAGGTTCCTTGTAGTAACTTTAATCATATGGAAAAATCTTAACAATCAACATGCACATATGGGGTTCCCGTGTTTACTCACAATCTCATTGATGCCTGTGAGTTTGCCAGTGGGGAGTTTGGGCCTGGAGGAGGGCCGTGGCGGAGGCACCAGGGCTCCAGCTGTCAGAGGGGTGCTGGGTCGGTTTGGCGCTGGCACTACAAGGACAAACACAAGGAAGTGTGAGAGTTAGACAGAAGTAAGACAGGTGAATAAGGACATACACACACGCGCGTGCGCGCGCACACACACACGTGTTACAACAGAGATATAATGAGGATTTTACTCAGGTAGATGCGCAAAAACATCATGCATCAAGACCACTTATCATGAAAATCACAACAGCATAACATAAAATACTGAAAATCATAAAAGGGAATCAAGAAAAACACATTCCAAAAGGAATATTACACAGCAACAGAAAGCAAAACACTCTTTGCAAACCAGGCAGTGAGTAAGATAAGTGTATGTCTCTAAAGCAAAAAATAAGTACAGAAATAAATAATAAGGAAAACAACATATTTCTCTAAAGAATATATATGTAACATAAAAATCTCAAACACAAAACAAATCAGCAAAATAAATTAGAACATACAGTTAAAGTAAATCAAACAAAAGTCCAAACCTCAGGCATATAAAACTGCAGATATCTGCAGCATGAGTAATCATGTTACCATTGAATACTTTGCTTGACGGAGCTGCTGCCACTGTCCTCTCTGTAATCCCAGAGAAGACATCGGGGGAACGGGGGCTGGCCTCCTCTCTTACCCCGCTGCTGCCCACATCTTTGCTGTAGGGGGCAGCAGAGTCGTCGGAGAAGAAGCGCATCTGCCTGCCCGTGTGGGGCGGCGGCCTCGACGCCGACGCCGAGCCCGGCCGGCGTGCCGGAGCGAAGCTGTCGTTGAAGGCGATCCACTGACTCTGGGACCACGACACTGAGGAGAAGGCGTCCCCGCTCTTGGGAGGGCTGGCGGGGGCCGGCGGGCCCTCGCTGGGGTCGAGCCGCTCGGCCGGCAGGGTGATGGGGGCGCTCTGGGCCCGCGCTGGCACGGGCTTGGCTGCTTGGAAAGGGTTTTCCGGGGAGTCCCAGGGAGAGAACGTGGACGAAGAGAAAGAGGAGACTTCTTTGGATTGCTGGCTCTCCGCCAAGGGAGGAGAGCGCTCCTGTTGTAGCACCGTCTCGGCTTAAGGTGGGCATGTTCGATAGAGCAGGACGCGTTGGCAAATGCAAAGCAGAGCATAGACAGTAAACCTTTGAGACAGTTAATCACAGATGGGCTGTCCCAATACAAATCACAAAAGTGACTCTTGGATAATTAGCAGCATAGTCACCATTTGTCAGTTAGTGCAGTGATTCTCTCAACCCTTTTCATATCAAGGACCCCTAACTTAGTCCCCATTAGAGCCACAGACCCCCATTTGATGAACTTTTCTTTCTCGGATACAAATCTGAGAATATTTGTATTGTTAGATATGATTTTGTCCAAAAGTCTTTGTCAACCTTTATTTAAACAGGAAATTCTCATTGAGACACAGGGTGTCACTCTCAAGAGAGACCCGGACCTTTCTTCGATCCAAATATGAGATTTTTTGTATTGTTAGATAGATATGATATTGTCCAAATTAAAGGTCCAAAACTATCTGTAGAGAGATAACCGTTAAACTATGATCAAAATAGTCTTCTACATTCTCTAATTGTGATTGTGATTCTAACTGTGTAATTCAAATAATGCTGACGTTTAACATACGGTCAATTTGCTGGGTACCCTGAACCCACTCAAGGACCGGACCCCACATTGGTATAGTACATCATTCATTTGGCATCTGAATTGAGCTTCTGTACGCTCACGGATCAGTACATCACACGCTGTGCTTTGTTGAGTGAACTAAACAGAAAAGATTTCTAAGCGTTCTAAATGATAGATCCAGGGAAAGTTTGGACTTGAATTGATTACTAAGATGGAGAGCCAATTAACGGTTAGCTAGTTGTTAGTTAACAGACAGTTATACAGTCATTACACACAGTGCTTGCTGTTACGGGACCTTTGAAATTGTAGTGGAATGAAAAAAGAATGAAAGAAGAAAAAGAAAAAAACAGATTGATAAACAAGGGATTTCATCATCATCATCTACAATGTTAATGCCATTCTAGTCTATTTTATTATTTCTTGCGAAGTGGTTTAGTATTGCTGAAAAAACCCCATTTATGTACAGAAAAACAAATTAAATTCTTATCAATGCTATACATAATACATACTATAGATTATTATTATTTTTTTTAGAATTGATGCATCAGGACATAGGAACCACTTACATTATCACTGGGCTGCATTGCACTTACATTACAGTTGGTGGTTTCTAGCTTTGCAAGAGAGTTGCACCAGTAGTACAGAAAGCTAGACTTCTAGTCCAAGACCACATGAAGAACATTACTTATTATTACGCAGTATTAAATCTTCAGTTAGTGACCGTTATTTAATCTTCCAAATGATGAAATAACATTGCTTGTGGTAACATCCAAAAGGAGGACTAAATTGCAGGTCAGTTGTAAGTCACAGGGAGTTGGAATTACATGCAGACTCTGCCACATTAGCCAATTTTTAAATAGAAAGCCATGACAGGAATAACATACATATTTGAAACTCAAGTGCATCCTGTTGTCAGCAATAAGTGTGCAAAGTAATGACTTCTGATTGAGAGGATCTTTGAATCTGATTTGGACACATGCAGAGCGTCCAGACACTCAAAGCTTAATACAGTCTGACTAAACAATGTTAAGCATTGGTTCTCAAAGTGGGGTCCTTGAGGGGGGTTCCAGGGGGTCCCCAGTAAAAAGGGGAATCATTTATTTTCACAATAATTCCATCCATAAGTAACACATGGTTTGGTCATGGGTTTCATACACTTTCTGTAATAAAACATCTAAGGTCGCTTTCACATATAAGCAGTTTGGTCCGCTTTAAACGCGCCAGAGTTTGTTTCCTCGGATAGTGCGCTTCGTTTGGGGTGGTGTGAAAGCTCAAATGAACTCTGGTGCGGAACAAACAAGCGAACTCTGGTCCGCTTGAAAACGTGGGTCTCAGTTCGCTTCCAAGTGAACACTGGCACGGTTCGTTTGTGGTGTGAAAGCAACCCGGAGTACTAAACACAAGAGCACATATAGGAAGCGCCAGTGCATCATGAGTAGAAGGCGGTAGAAGGAAACAAAACAAAAACTGCGGCGTGTACACGTGTGCGCGCCGCGCGACCTACGTCGTCATAACAACAACAACAACAACACATCGTTGTCTCTCATCAGGGCTCGCCTTCTCCTTCGGTACTGCCTCGCTCGTCTCATCTGCAGAATGAAATGTTCAACAGCTCGCTGTCTCATCTGCTGCTCATATTGGGCACATTCTTGTAAAATATTTATTTGATAGTAACACCAAAGTAAAACCAGAAATCCCACGATCGCAGGTGCTGTTGCTCCATGGTTTGTGTTTCGCGTTGTTCAGTCAGACTCAGCCCGGCAAGAAGCCTGCTGGAGTGGAGAGATTTCCCTTCTCTATTCTGTCCAACACCTGTGACTGTTTCGACCACGTGACATTGTTCCGAAAGTTTGGTGCGCTTGACAAATTGCTGTGTGGAAACGAACCGGACCAAATGAAAAATGCAACAACAATGTTGCAACTTCACCCCCCCCCGAATCGCACAGAGTCCACCAGCTTATATGTGAAAGTGACCTAAAAGCAAAAGTCTTATCAGA
>NC_139629.1:19333924-19441424 GCF_964638095.1 Poromitra crassiceps | reverse complement strand
TGTCCGCAGACATGAGATACCAAGGAATGTGGTCTTCTCAGAACCCTCTCATACTCACTCATAGGATGTTGGCATTCTGGTCTTTGCCAGCTCATCACCTGGGGTGAGAAGCAAACAAACAGAGCATCAAGGCCCACAGACGTTCACTGAGTGATGACAGCACATACACATTCTTCTAAGCAAGTAAAACATAAAAAATAAAAAAACGATTAAAAAAAACAACAACCCCAACACCTGGCTATGTAAGGTGCTTTTCAAGCAAAGGGGTTTTCACCAGCTGGTGCCCAAAGCTCTTTGCCAATATATATAGTACCGGTACATCACACCTTAAACCAGAAGTATAAACTGAGGTTTTGATTGAACAAAGTGAGAATCCGTGATCTGCCATGGAAAGGAATAGAAATAGATTCATGATGATTTAGGCAAGATGCTATCATCTTTTTTCCTCTAGACCTCAAGAACCCTGAAGAAATGTGACCTTCTAAGGCACTTTATAATGTGGCTATAACACTTCATAACAGGGGGATGCAGTCATTTAGCAACTCAATACGGCATCATTTTGAATGTGAAGTCACGCTTATAGTAGTTATTCTGCACCCCTTTCTGAAGTGTTACAGCGCACTGCAAAATGAAATCCGTGAAAGCAACCTGAAGCAGCGTTCAACCTGGTCGGACCAGAGTTGAGAAACAAGGTGACACCATTGACTGTATAAAATATGGACACCTCAGCTCCCAAGTGAAGCCAAGACATCTCGATCGCCCCCTTGTGGCTGGCTGCAGGATAGGTCATACATCCCGTCCCCTCCATGTTAGCAGATGGGACATGAGGCAAAAAAAAAGGTAAAATAAATTTCCCACAAAGATGGTTTCTGTCATTTAGGTAGTTCTTATCACACTGATGTAGTATGTTCAAGTGCAATTTTTTCTGATACGTTTGTTTTTAATTAGTTATGATATAAAAAGGGCTGATTGACAGCTGTGACAGCCACTCTCAAACCTCTGTCAGAGGGCGGCACGGCTGAGGGGGCTTAGCCCGGCTCTACTGCAGACTCTGTCTCCAAATGATGTCACACAAGCAAGATGGCAGCTCGCTGAAACGATATATTTTGGCTTCATTTTTGCACAGCGGAAGGAAGTGGGAGGTTTGTCGTCCATATTAGATACAGCCAATGGGTGACATGGACAGTTCCCAAATAAACAACCAACAAATAGGAATGATCGACAGCAAGGGGACCATAAGGCTAAGCTGTAGGTTGACGGCAGGACAATCATAGGGTCATTAGTGGAACAGCTGTGTGTTAGCTGGTGTTAGCATGGCTGTGTAGAGTCCTGTGAAGGGACTGGGAGGAGGGCTGTGGCAGGAGGAGGGGCGGTGGGGGTGTAGGCTAACCAGCCAAAACATACTCACCTGGAACCTGAGTCTGACAGCTTATTGTGGACACTCCTGAGATCCCTGAGCATATATAGAGTATACGTCTATCAACTATTACTTTTCATTAATTCAACTCAACGCTACGAAAAGTGTTCCAGTGGCAAAACTTAGGGATAATATTAGGGCTGGGTCAAAAAAATCGATTCTCCGATTTTTAATCGATTTTTATTTTAACTCATTGAGTGCCAATGACGACTATAGTCGTCAATTCAAATAGTAACGTAGAGTGCCAATGACGACTAAAGTCGTCAATTGCGTTTTTTGACGGCGGGACGTGGATCAAAGCCTGATACATCTCCTGTAAAAATTTGGGGCATGTTGAATGTGTATAACCTATTTTACGGACCCATTAGGTGGCGACAGTGCTCTCCAGATTAGAGAAAGGTGAGGAAAAACAGCAGAAGAAGCCCTGTGATGAAACGGAAACCGCATCGGTATGCATCGATATGCATGAAGCATAACGTTAGCTGTGCCTGCAGCAGCCAATCTGCTCCCACAATTGAGCCCCTCCGTGTCCGCTGTGATAGCCCCTCCACATGATTAGTTGTGGAGTTGTTATTATTCTCAACTGGAAGCGCTGGGAGCTGGTGACAAATACACGCGGAACGCTGTGAAAAAGCTGGGTTTTCAGTGCAGAGCAAACGCAGCAGAGAGCCACCAGAGCCACCAGAGACACACCCACGGAGGAGGGGTTTGCAGTAGAGGGGGGTGGGGCACGCAGGGCAGCATACAACACCGACCCAGACAGACCCAGACAGCAGGCTCGATGCACAGATTGGCAAGCTAGAATATCTGATGCCCACCAGCAGTAAATCAAGACCAGCAAGAAAGTGTAGGGTCTGCGCACGCAGGGGCCAGCGTTGCTGGTTGCAGCTAAAAAATATTATTTTGCCAAACAAAATTCCTTTGTTTTCGCTGTTTTATTGAAGGAAATTATTTTTGAGGTGTCACTACATCAGAAAATATTAGCTTCAGAGTCAGTGATGTGCTTGAAATGCTTAATTTCACAAAAGGCTGATTATCTCAGCTTCTAATTTGAAACGTCTGTTTTTGCTGAAAACAACCTATCTTCTCTGGCTGATAACTAAAGAACGGAAAATGATATCAATAAACTTTTTTTTGCTGGTGATACAATAGAGTCTCATCGTTCTTTGGGCGTGTTCGGTGTTTACATAGTAATATAACACAATATTCTGTGGGCCTCGAGAAATCACTGAAAACGCTCTGAAAGGGCTGGCACTGGGAGCATCCGTCTTCCAAAAGTGGCTGGCACTCAATGAGTTAATCCTTGATTATCGATTCATATCGATATTTTTTTATTATTATTATTATTATTTTTTATTATTATTATTAAAAAATTTTTTTTAATAAACAGGCTAAAATATTATGCTGTGTGTGGTAGTTGAAACATAGTTTCAAGTTGACGTTTATTTATGTTTGTAGTTGAAACAAAAACAAATACTGTAGGCTACATGAATGGAAATGTTTGATCATTAATATCTACTTTTAGAAATTATATAGGCTGAAATCAAATCACTGTGCATAATTGTGAAAGTGTCTTTATTGACAGATGAAAAGGCTGTTATTTACCCTTTGTCACCACCTGGTGAGTAAATATATGTGTAACTAAAACCATTAAAATTGACAACAGGTCTGCAACTTTTCCCCCCCGTGTATCTACTTGGCTGCTTGGGAACCCCTGTGTTACATAACTGGACATGTAATTCAGGGTACAGATCAAAAAACATTTTGAAACATATTGAAATCGATCGAATCGGAATCGAATCGAATCGAAATTAATCGATTCGCAACCTTGTGAATCGGAATCGAATCGATTCTTGAAATTTGAACCAATACCCAGCTCTAGATAATATATATTTTTATTATTATAATTTTTTTTTAAGTTTGAGGCTATTACAGAAACACACACAAAAAACCAAGTCAAGTCATATAAGTTGTGGCAGATGAATCGTCAGTGCTAGTTCAGACCTATGCTAGCAGTCTCAGAGCTCAACGGAGCATGACGCATTCCTGGCTTCTAGGCATAATTGTGCTTGAAGCATTTCTCAAGCACTTGGGCAAGAAATCAAACGCACAAAACGGTGCCAGTTTGTAGAAGGGAAAAGATCATTTCTGACACGCAAAATATAAACAGGTAATTAAGCAATTAATCTTATTTGTACCTTAGGAGGGAAATATCCTTTCAAGCGCGCGCACACACACACACACACACACACACATATACTGTATATAGATAGAAAAGAGCTCTTATTGACTTTTTTCTTGGGATGTGTTGGTTTTGGCGACGTTTCTGGATTTTCCTTTTGAAAAGACAACCTCTTTAAAAGCCACCCGGGCCAAGAAAAACGTGGCTGAGAAGTTGTACAGGCAACCCCTTTACAGCCATCCAGTGTGGCACAGATACAAAGAGGTCAGAGGTCAGACAAGACAGAGAATCAAATACTCACTGGATTGGTTCCTCCTCATTTGTCCCTGAAAACAAAAACAGACGTTAATTAATCACAGCCAAGACAAGACACATCAGACCCACCATGATGTTTCTACTGCACTCCCCCAAACTCACTTAAAGGAACACGCCAAGAGTTTGGGAGACTCGCCTATTTGCTATCTTCCCCATAGCAAGACGAGAAGATCATCTAGATGATCTTCTCATCTAGACGATCTTCTGTGTCTGTGTGTGTGTGTGTGTGTGTGTGTGTGTGTGTGTGTGTGTAGTAGAAACATAGTGACCTGGCCCTCCCGCTAGTTAGCTTAGCACAATGAATGGTAGTCAATGGTACTGGCTACTGTAGCCTACCCATGTAAACATGAGCAAAGGCAAACCTAAGACAAAAGGTAACATTTATTTATGCTAAACTTGCGAAAATAAAAAAAACGTCTTAGTATTTCTCAGTTCTCAGTGACTTCAAGAAAAATAAGTTAAAGTAATACAAAAAATAACAATGAAAAAATCGATTCTTGGGAGTTGTGAATCGATTCAGACTCGTGGAAGATAAGAATTGCGATTCTTACATGTTTACATGAATCCATTTTTTGGGGAGACCCTTAGGGGACACCCTAAATGTTTTATACAAACTAAAAGCACATAGTTATTTGAAGTAGCACAGTGTTGCACTCTGCTTGGTTACAATGTTTTGGGAGGCTCAAAGTTCCACAATGTGTTCCTTTTTTTTAAACATTTCCACTTGGTTGACACCTTGAGCCTCAACGCCGTCTACAAAAACAATAGACTACGTACACACGCGGAACCACAATGCAAACAGCGGAAAATGAGTTACGCTGTAACTGACACTTTAAAAGGGCCGAAAACTATATTATTATTAACTATTCCCAGTGGCAGGAGAGGATTTTCCACTTCGGAGTTAAAAAGACAGTAAATCACTGGATTACTCTCGACTCGCGCATACCAGACGTTAAACCTAGGGTGAAAAATTTGGCGGTACAAAACCAAAGCATCCAACCCCATACGGCGATCAATCAGGGGACAACCCCCCTCCCCACTTTGCCAACCCCCCCCTCGCAGAGCCGTCCCGGGACATAAATCTGCAGTGTCATGCCGCCTATAACGTGAGATATGCACTTGCGGGGCCACCAACCCCTATGGAAACTTACAGCATGCATTTCAATAAAGGATTTCTTCGCACAAGGGGACTGGCTGGTGGGGAGAGAGGGGCAGGAAGAGGAAGAAAATGGGTTTAAGGAACACAGCTAAAGCGTTAAACCACCGTAGCGCTGTGAGGCCAGGCTTTAGTCCCACAGGCGCTAAGCGGCAAATGGGTTCAATTACGTCTCTTGCTGGCCACACACACACACGACTTCCACTGCTATTTCAATAAAGGAACAGTGCGGAGGAGAGGGGGAAGCCAACAGGAGGAGGAATGAAAAGACCGAAGAAGAAGAAAAAAAAACAGCACTTGGAAGGGGAAAAAAAGAAAAAGGGGAAAATGTCTCAATAATTCACACCAGATGATGCAACGTTCGTCATCACCTTGGATGCGTGTTTTAACTTCAGAACAATTCAGCCCATGACTTTTCTATCAACGTATAATATAGGAAAGCCGCCTATTCGGCTATTTGGATGAAAAAGTAACGCGGACAAACACTGGTCAATTCTTCTTTTTATTTTGTACTTTCAGGATGAGAAAATACTTGTGCGGGGTTAAGTCGACATCAACCCAAAGATCATTTGTAATGAACAAAGTCAAAGGTTCACGCTCGCAAAGAGAGAATGTTTTTCCTCCTAGATCTTTTTAATACAAAAAAACAAACACAAACAACAGATAAATTCTCTAAAAACAAACGAGTTTGAGTCTAGATTGATTTATACCCTTTAATAAATAAAAAAAGCTCATTCGTTCTCTTCTCGGGAGGAAAAAAACAACAATTCTACATACTCGGAAAACTCACCCCCATAAAGCATCAAGCAAATATCCCCAAATGAGTAATTTCCAAAACAAGTGGCCTCTAATCAAACCAATAGCGTGACCCCCCACCCCCCCCAAAAAAATATAAAATAAAAATAAAAATAAAATAAACAAAAGAAAAAGAGACAGAGGCGGAATCCAAAGAGTGAGAAGTAAAAAGCGGTGAGGAAGGGAGAGGCAGAGCCCGGGAAGATGGCGTGATGGGGCGTTTGATGTGCGGCCAGCCGGGCGGCGACACCGAGAGCGTGCCCTCCTTCAGCCGCTCCACGGCAACATTAACAACAACAACGGGCACACACACGACGCATGATGTTTGCACATGAGCGGTAGCGCTTTGAAACTTTAATGGCGAGGAGCTATTTCCACGCGGCGCGGGCGGAGACTGTGATTCAGAGATTGAGTGATGGCGCGGGACAGCGGAGCTGAATGAGGGGGGGGGGGGGGGGTCACGGCTCAGACCGGGGCTGTGCGTGACGCCTGCCCACGCCGCGCTCCCTTACGTGTCTACACTTTACACTGTACTCCATGCATGTAGTTGCACATGTGTCTCGCATAGTTTTGGTAGTTGTGGTGTTTTTGTCTTTGTTTGTTGTATTTCTTTATGTATTCCTCATTTTGTTTTTCATATTCCTTGCATGTCTGTGCTGCTGTGAGACTGACATTTTCCCACGGGGATAACTAAAGACAAGAGTGATCGTTCTGTCTGTCTGTCTGTCTGTCTGTCTATCTATGGAGAGCTCTGTGTGTGTGTGTGTGTGTGTGTGTGTGTGTGTGTGTGTGTGTGTGTGTGTGTGTGTGTGTGTTTATGATAACAGTAAGCGCCAAAGATGTCAGATAGAAAATAAATGTTTTTGAGATTGTTACTGTCACTTTTAAAGAAAAAAAATAAAATGAAAAAAAGAAAGAAAAAACGATCACAATCCTATTGCACAAGGAGCTGGAATCCAAGTAAAAATAAGTTTGCGCAAACCGGAATCTTACCAACTCAGAAGCCAAAATAAATTGCATATAGCACATAAATCTGTCCAGTGTAAATAGAGAAAAGCTTCAAGAAAGTGTGAGTAATGGCGTACGTCTGGGTGAGCGATAGCTGGGTTCAATGGCCTCCACATCAACTCTGAGGCAGGTTAGACACTCTGCTGTCGCCCCCTAGTGTTGGTGTTGGTGAGGCAGGCAGACAGCTGCAGCAGCAGCAGCAGCAGCAGGGCTGCAACAGGTCTGAGTCCAGACAGTGGCTGTGATGGTGTGTTTGGTGTATTGTGAGTAGGTCACATAGCCGTACCGAGGTGGAGAGCGGTGGCGAGAGGATGATGTTCCCGATGGACGCCTTGAGCTCATCGATGGTGGCTCGGTTCTGATGCGTGCCGTTGTTGGCCTGGACCGGCTTGATCTCCACGTGGAACTTCCTGGGTTCCTCCTCGTCCTCCGAGTCGCTGGACGAATAGAAGGAATTCTCTTTGGCATGTAAACCGCAGAGTTAAGGAGGGAACGGATTGGTTTGCATTTGGCCACAAGGGAACAGACATACAGAAGTACAGATGATGAGTGTGAAGAGAAAAGATACTGAAAAACCTTGATTTGTTACACGCTGATACAAAGACTGATCAACTGCTGAAGAAGTGAATGTAAGTAGCGTAAAGCCAAATTGAAAGGATATCATTTTCATTGCCTTCTGGTCTGATACAGAAACCCTCTGCATCAACTTGGGGAACATTCTGGAAAACAAACAAATAAATAAACAAAAACAGGATAACATAAACCTTTCCATTACATCAACACAAACAAAAATATGCATTTTATGTGCATCCTTTTTAGAGCGACTAAACATCGCTCTAAATGTATGCATCTCCCTTGAAAAGTTTGCACATGTTAGTGTGCTATAAAAAAGTTATTTCAAAATGCATTTACATTGATATTTTCTATCTAAAATGGAGGCAACAAATTCGTTCAAATTGCACAGGTACTGCTAGAGATGTATCATGTAAAATTATACAACTCCAACAACAACACAAACTTTGAACTGTTTAAATGACGATTGTTAACTGCTTTAAGGATAAACATTTTGTTAATCTGATGTTACTCAGACTTCATCTTTAGACTGTACTCTGCAACTTTCAAAAGTACTCTAATTATAGAGTATTGTAATCCAACTATTTGTCTTTCTTCCCAACAAGGCCAATCAGATCAATGCAATTGATCCTGATGGGATTTTAGTATGTGTATGTAGGACAAAAAAAGTGTACAATATGTAATTAATTTAAGGACGGACATTTATGGTTAATTTATGTTGTCCTATTTCTGAAGCTTGAGGATGAAGAAAGTGTCGCACACTCACTGCTCCATATGCAAAAAGCTTTTAATGAAATGACGTTTCGGCCTATGGCCTTCTTCAGATTTTCTATTTCTGAAGCTTCACATTACAACCTGTTATTATGGATGATAATGGGATCCGTTGGACTTGATAAAAAACAACTGAAACTCACTGACCATCATTCAGCCAATTCCAGTATTCCAGTATTACAGTGTTTGATGCTATCCTGCATATTTTGTTTTTAAGAGATATTTCTTACTTTCTACCAAATATGCCTACTTAGATAAATGGTGCATAAACGTGTGTGTGTGTGTGTGTGTGTGTGTGTGTGTGTGTGTGTGTGTGTGTGTGTGTGTGTGTGTGTGTGTGTGTGTGTGTGTGCGTGCGTGCGTGTGTGTGTGTTGGCTTGCTTACAGCGTTCTGGAAGTCTATGGCCCCGTAATATCCAGGGGGAGCTCCATTGGCAGTGTTCTACAACCACAGACAGAGAGAATATATGAATGAATGATGATGAATATACCAACAAACGAGGAAATGTAGAAATATTATTACAGTACAGAGTAAGTAGAATAAAATGTATGAGAAACTTTTCCACCTCCCTTTATTTGGAATTAAAGTAACACAAAGCTAGCATTTCTGAAATACAACAGTGTGAAGCTATGGTGTGTCTATGTCTCGCCATCCTTAGATTGCGTATGGGACCTGAGGAAGTGAATTCTCCATTCATTTCCCCATAGACTTTTTGTGTGTGGTGCAAATGAAAATGTCCTACGGTCTCCTGTGATTGTGAATATAGCTGAATCGCTTGGTTTTGACCAAGTAAAAGTCTCTATAAGGACTTTTCTAAACATCTATGGAAAAGTGAATGGGGAATGAAATGCCTTCGGTCCCATGCTGAACCCGGAAGAGGGCGTGACTCAGGCACTCTATAAAGAACGCTAATAAAAAAAAGTTGACTCACCGCAGCTTCAACTTCTGTAGATTCCCTGGAAGACAGAATGGGGAGTTGTTGATGAGAAGTTATTTAAAAGGCGTCGCGAAATGAAAGAAAGAGTGAAAGTGTTTGCTCACGTCGAGTCTGTGTCCTTGTCTTTCCTGCGGCCTGGGATGGCAAATGTTTTCCTTTTCCTGGGTTTGGCACCTTAGAACAAAAACAAAAGTACTTTTTTGTTGTTGCCGTAAAAATAAAAATAAATTCAGATTAAACCATATCCAAATGTAAACAATAACGGTTGCTGTAAACGGATAATACTGCACTTTAGTATACTTCGTAAAACATTACCTTCAGTTGCGATAGCTGCATTGCACTCCTCAAACTCAATGGGTCCTAATGAGACACAAAAAAAACTAATTTAGGTTAATTTGGCATGGAAAGGGTCAATGACCCAGTGCCACTACTGAGAATACTGTGAATGTACAATCACGCCATAATCACACACACACACACACACACACACACACACACACACACACACACACACACACACACACACACACACACACACACACACGCGCACACACACACACACACACACACGGTGTGCAGTCAGGCGTGCTGTAGGCCTACACAGCGCATACACAAACAGGGGTGGGTTGACCCCAGAGGGCAGACGGGGTCAATAGCAGAGTCAACTGTGTGTCTGGTGGCCGTCACCAAGATGTGACACTCCCTCCTGGGGATGCAAAAAAAAAGAAAAAAGAAAAAAAGAGGACACTACAGCAGCACAGAGAGTCTCCCTCACAGAGATACAGAGGAAAAAAGCCCCACCTGGCAACATGAATCACCGCACGCTCACCAACCAACCAATGACAACTCTGAATCAGAGCACCAACCAGCAGGTACACAGGACAGACACGCACAGCCACTAACCCTATTACAATACGACAAACAACAGCAAGATCACATACAGCCAAGTGCTTCAAACCACATGGACACATCTGCTTCTCTCTCTCTCTCTCTCTCTCTCTCTCTCTCTCTCTCTCTCTCTCTCTCTCTCTCTCTCTCTCTCTCTCTCTCTCTCTCTCTCTCTCTCTCTCTCTCTCTCTCTCTCTCTCTCTCTCTCTCTCTCTCTCTCTCTCTCTCTCTCTCTCTCTCTCTCTCTCTCTCTCTCTCTCTCTCTCACGCACAGGAATGGACAGCGGAAAAAAACAAAAAAAAACATAAAGATGATCAGGCACACGCATACGTATGCGACACACACTCTCTAGCCTGGACCAGACAGACACCAGACTGCAGAACGTCCTCTATTTCAAACCTACTGGAATGATAACAACAACAATCATTTGTTTAATAGATTGAATGGAAAATTACCAATGATGTATAACCTAAAGCATTGTATTTTTTTTTATGGATATATATATATATATCCAGAGATTATAAGAAAAACACTGGTATTACAGGTATTGCACCAAGGTAATTTTACATACAGGCTAGAGCGCCAGTGGTTCCACATATATACACGTGTGTATGTGTATATATATATATATACTGTATATACACACACGTGTGTATGTGTGTGCATATATATATATATATATATATATATATATATATATATATATACATATATACACACGTGTGTATGTGTATGCATATATATATATATATATATATATATATATATATATATATATATATATATATATATATATATATATATGTATGTATATGTATATGTGTGTATATATGTGTGTATATATGTGTGTGTGTGTGTGTGTGTGTGTGTGTGTATATATCTATCTATATCTATCTATATCTATATCGATATATATCTATATATATCTATATATATATATGTATATGTGTATATATATGTGTGTGTGTGTGTACATTATATATATATATACATATATTTATATATATATATATATATATATAATACAATGCTTTAGGTTATACATCATTCACATGGGGGAGAGAAAAGGCGAAAAACAACACAGTTCACACTTAATTTGATGTTCATCAATTATACAGATTTCCCTCGCAGGCGCTGCAGTCGGGATGTCACGCTTCACGTGTGTCTCCAGAAACATTTATGGAGCTTTTTCAATGGGCCGACATGCTCACACACACACACACACACACACACACACACACACACACACACACACACACACACACACACACACACACACACACACACACACACACACACACACACACACACACACACACACACAGAAACATGCTCACACACACTCACACTCTCACACACTCTCTCACACACACACACACACACACACACACACACACACACACACACACACACACACACACACACACACACACACACACACACACACACACACACACACACACACACTCTGAAAGCTGTGTGAAAAGCACAGGCAACACATGCCATGATTGTGCATGTCAATCAATGAAAGCCAGGAGGGGGGGCTGTTTTGCGAGTATGTAAGTGTAATATCTACTAAAGGGCATAGGATGTATCTATTCATATTTAATTTCGCCAACTATATTGCTGCTCAGCAGAAAACACCTTTTACAAATGGCCATTAATTTATTTTTTGTAACTAGATGGACTTGATAAATAGCAACATAGCTTGTGAGATGGGGAGAGAGAGAGAGAGAGAGAGAGAGAGGGAGAGAGAGAGAGATGGGGAGCTAGAGAGCCTCTGGCGATATTTTCAATGCACTAGCACACTCCTTGACCTGAAAAAAAAACAAAAGCTAATGATATTGTACTCAAAGTGTATACAGTAGCGGTGGGCTCTGGTGCGGCCTCCCGGGGGAAAGTGGGTCGGTCGCGAGCAGAACCTGACGCGTTGTGAAGCGCAGGGAAGCGGCGAGTCACGAGAGGCACGCATCACAACCAAGTGGAGTGGATAAAGACCCTACGCTACGCCCATGACCCACCTACTCTACTGTGCAAGATCAGGCCTCTTCACCGCCGGCAAACACACACACACACTGACAAGAGTGCTGTGTGTGTGTGTGTGTGTGTGTGTGTGTGTGTGTGTGTGTGTGTGTGTGTGTGTGTGTGTGTGTGTGTGTGTGTTAGCGCACGTTTCGCTCCAATCAAAACAACTAAAAACGTGACATGCTCATTCAAGAATTTTCCCTCGCGGGAGAAAGTGAGAGAGACAGACAGTATAATGTCATCCTCATTTGTGCTGACATAAAACAGCTCATTTACTAGGACTGGGCAATATATCGATATTATCTCAATATCGTGATATGAGACTAGATATCGCCTTAGATGTTGGATATTGTGATATGGCATACTGGAAGTGTTGTCTTCCTGGTTTTAAAGGCTGCATTACACTAAAGTGATGTCATCTTCTGAACCAGACTGTTGTAGCTGTTCTATTATTTGCCTTTTACCCACTTAGTCATTATATCCACATTACTGATGATTATTGATCAGAGATCTCATTGTGTAAATATGTTGTGAAAGCACCAGTAGTCAGGGAAGGAAACCCTGTGTTTGCATTTTATTTTGGTCTAGTGCTTGTGATGTCTCACATGTGGCTTTGACTTACAACTGAACATTTAGCCCACTTCGTACACAATGCATAAAATCATGGGAGCGATCTGCACTCAGTGGAGATCTGGGAGCCTACAGTGATCTACACTCAGTGAAGATCTACTGAGCCTACAGTGATCTGCACTCAGTGAAGATCTGGGAGCCTACAGTGATCTGCACTCAGTGAAGATCTGGGAGCCTACAGTGATCTGCACTCAGTGAAGATCTACTGAGCCTACAGTGATCTACACTCAGTGAAGATCTACTGAGCCTACAGTGATCTACACTCAGTGAAGATCCGGGAGCCTACAGTGATCTGCACTCAGTGAAGATCTACTGAGCCTACAGTGATCTGCACTCAGCGAAGATCTACTGAGCCTACAGTGATCTGCACTCAGTGAAGATCTGGGAGCCTACAGTGATCTGCACTCAGTGAAGATCTGGGAGCCTACAGTGATCTACACTCAGTGAAGATCTACTGAGCCTACAGTGATCTGCACTCAGTGAAGATCTGGGAGCCTACAGTGATCTGCACTCAGTGAAGATCTACTGAGCCTACAGTGATCTGCACTCAGCGAAGATCTACTGAGCCTACAGTGATCTGCACTCAGTGAAGATCTGGGAGCCTACAGTGATCTACACTCAGTGAAGATCTGGGAGCCTACAGTGATCTACACTCAGTGAAGATCTACTGAGCCTACAGTGATCTGCACTCAGTGAAGATCTGGGAGCCTACAGTGATCTGCACTCAGTGAAGATCTACTGAGCCTACAGTGATCTGCACTCAGTGAAGATCTGGGGAGCCTACAGTGATCTGCACTCAGTGGAGATCTGGGAGCCTACAGTGATCTGCACTCAGTGGAGATCTGGGAGCCTACAGTGATCTGCACTCAGTGAAGATCTGGGGAGCCTACAGTGATCTACACTCAGTGAAGATCTACTGAGCCTACAGTGATCTGCACTCAGTGAAGATCTGGGAGCCTACAGTGATCTGCACTCAGTGAAGATCTGGGAGCCTACAGTGATCTACACTCAGTGAAGATCTACTGAGCCTACAGTGATCTGCACTCAGTGAAGATCTGGGAGCCTACAGTGATCTACACTCAGTGAAGATCTACTGAGCCTACAGTGATCTACACTCAGTGAAGATCTGGGAGCCTACAGTGATCTGCACTCAGTGAAGATCTGGGAGCCTACAGTGATCTGCACTCAGTGGAGATCTGGGAGCCTACAGTGATCTGCACTCAGTGAAGATCTGGGGAGCCTACAGTGATCTACACTCAGTGAAGATCTACTGAGCCTACAGTGATCTGCACTCAGTGAAGATCTGGGAGCCTACAGTGATCTACACTCAGTGAAGATCTACTGAGCCTACAGTGATCTACACTCAGTGAAGATCTACTGAGCCTACAGTGATCTGCACTCAGTGGAGATCTGGGGAGCCTACAGTGATCTATACTCAGTGAAGATCTACTGAGCCTACAGTGATCTGCACTCAGTGGAGATCTGGGGAGCCTACAGTGATCTGCACTCAGTGAAGATCTGGGAGCCTACAGTGATCTGCACTCAGTGAAGATCTGGGGAGCCTACAGTGATCTATACTCAGTGAAGATCTGGGGAGCCTAAAGTGATCTGCACTCAGTGAAGATCTGGGGAGCCTAAAGTGATCTATACTCAGTGGAGATCTGGGGAGCCTACAGTGATCTATACTCAGTGAAGATCTACTGAGCCTACAGTGATCTGCACTCAGTGAAGATCTGGGGAGCCTACAGTGATCTGCACTCAGTGGAGATCTACTGAGCCTACAGTGATCTGCACTCAGTGGAGATCTGGGAGCCTACAGTGATCTGCACTCAGTGAAGATCTGGGGAGCCTACAGTGATCTATACTCAGTGGAGATCTGGGAGCCTACAGTGATCTGCACTCAGTGAAGATCTGGGGAGCCTACAGTGATCTATACTCAGTGAAGATCTGGGGAGCCTACAGTGATCTGCACTCAGTGAAGATCTACTGAGCGTATGGTGACTCGGTCCAGCCTCTGGGATGTCTAACAAAAGCTTCTGGGAAGCTGAAGCAGAGCGGGAAGCCCTTGCAGCCAGCATCCCACTATTGCATCTGACAATATTTACGCACACCACCAGCTACAGAAAGAAGAAGAGAGGGAAAAAAAAAAAACAGCAGACACGCCACTCCTACCTAAATGTGGGGGCCGGCATTAGGAAGTGTTTATAAAGGTCTCATAAACAGACAGACGACGTTGTTTATACAGGGGAAGATGTTTCCTTTCTCTGGGCTCTCTGTGAGGGAAGCATGCAAGTCACGCATGAGCGCACAATGGCTTTTTAAATTGCATATGCTTCACATGGCACTGGGTAGTGGGAGTGGGGCGGGCAGGGCAGGGGAGGGGAGGGGGGCTTTGCGTGTCTGGCCCGTCGCCAGTTGACAGCTCAGCTGGATATCGGTGAACACTCCGACCCCCCCCCCCCCATCCCTCCCCCCTCTCCCCCTCTCCCCCGCCTTGCAGCGTGTCACTTTGGGATTGTTTCCTCAATAGAAAGTTTATTCAACCTCTCTCTCTAAAGGCAGCGGACCGAGCCATCCGTTCAGATATCTCATCAGGGGACGGACTAGGTGATTTTTGTGACAGGCCCGGGGCTGCTGTGCAAAGCCCTAACGAACAGCTTGATACCAGAGGAATTCTCTAACCGCTTTTTTTTTTTCTTTTTTTTCCCTCAATTAATTCTGCTGTCCAAACAAATGAAGGCCACCACTCGTCTGGACACAGGGGTCGCCGTGTGTGTACACACAAACACGGTGGAGGCGGACCCTTCGTGTTCGCCACCTGACGTAATGCGCCGCAAGTGCAGGGAACACGGAAATAACCGGATTAGAGCTGCAACGATTAGTCAATGAATCGATTAGTCGATTGGCGGAAATTAATCGCCAACTATCTTTTATAAACGATTAATCGTTTAGACCAATATAAAAAATAAAAAATAAAATCTCATTCCAGACCTTTGAGGATGTCATCTTGCACTTTGAGGAAAAAGTGATTGACATCTCTCACCATTTTGAGAAATTTGATAGACCAAACGACTACCGTAATTGATTGATTACCCGAGAAAATTATCTACAGATGAATCAATAATGAAAATAATCATTAGCTGCAGGCAGCCCTAAACTAGATATTTACAACAGAGATCACTGTTTAGCATGAAACAGAGTTCACAGGTTAATTCATTTGCAGCAGAGAAAAAGTTAGAAGTATACGAAAAACAAACTTCAGAATTATTACGAGAGTCACTAATATGCATAAGAGCGCTGAATGAGCATTGCGTGCATGAGTGTGTGTGTGTGTGTGTGTGAGTGAGTGAGTGAGTGTGTGAGAGAGAGAGAGTGTGTGTGTGTGTGTGTGTGTGTGTGTGGTGTGTGTGTGTGTGTGTGTGTGTGTGTGTGTGTGTGTGTGTGTTAGGGGTTGGGGTTGGGGGGGTGGGGTGAAGGAGCCTAGGGAGTTTTCCTCTGATTATTGTGGCATGGCAACGTTTACACAAGAGTCATTGTTGAGCCCTGACCTCCTGGTCAGGTTGGTTCTGCCTGCTTAGTCCACAAGCAGCGCAAAGCCCCCCGTGTGTCACATGCTTACTGGAATGCCAAGCCTGCCTACCTTTACAGCAGATTACCATGATTGACTCTGATAGCCCCGCCCCCCCCCCCCCTCCCCATCTCTAATTGCCCCTCTCTACACCCCTCCCCACTAGGAAGGATGGGGCAGAAGAAGGCGTGTCCCGCTGACCACTCGTTCGAGCGTGCGACCACTCACCTGGTCTCTCTTTCCCCGTCCCTTTGCTCTCGGCCAGCTTCTGTATTAGGCTCTCCACCGAGGTGTTCTCCATGTTCCTCACAAACTCATTCTGGACCTACGGAATCCAAAGCAGTGTCAGAATATCAACTCAAATCCAGCCTGATGTTTGGTTCACTTACAGTGGCCGAGTCGTGTAACTTGGGCTCAGTGGATTTCGGTAAGTCAGTGTTAAGCAGTGCTTCGTTTGTGACGGATCCAATTGTCTTAATTTGCATATGAAGACGGGTGATTATTATATATATATATATCAGAAAGTAGCAACAAGCACATAGTAATCACATCGCATGAGTGAGCTGCTGTGCAGAGTGTGTCATGGTAAACTTCAGACATTGTGATGGCTAAAAGACAGTCGAACTTGTCCATATGTCCGCTGTGTGGACTATTTTTGGAAAATTACACAAAGTAAGCATGTGTGTGCAATGTGCACGTGCGTGTACTGTTCTCTGCTGGGACAATAACATCTAAATTCATATTTGCATAGATTAAAACAGAAATGTTTTAGGAGTGTGAACCTGGAAATCCCACAGTTAAATATGTGGGCAAATTGCACATGTTATGTTGAGTGTCCAGAAATAATCGGTAATATAATTGGTTGATGTATGACCATTTAGGTACGACCCTGACACGTTACGGTTTTATGTAAGGGATAATGTATATTGAGGCGGTGATTACGGGGGAAATAATGACCGACAGGTGATGATTGAGCCCGACGCGCAGCGGAGGGCTCAATCATCACCTGTCGGTCATTATTTCCCAGTAATCACCGCCTCAATATACATTATCCCGCTTAGAACACGGCCTACAACTAAATCATTCAATAATCTGACAAAAATAATTATTCAAATAGATTTTTTAATAGCGTTTTCAACGACAAAGCGGTTTCATTCGTAATTGGCACACAAGACACCACAGCTGCAACTGGTTGGCCTAATTAGTAGTGTTTGCTGACAAAAAGCTCTTATCAACTGATTAATCCAGGTGTGGCAGAGCAGCGGTCGGTTGTCGAGAAATAATGACAGGTGAATATTGTTGATTGACCAATCAGAATCGAGTATTCAAGAGAGCCGCGTTCTAATGTATAATAATTACAACTGCACAATTGTTATACTTATATAAATATGAATGCATAACTACCCAAGCCAAAATTTGTCTGGTAAATTGTTGAAGCCATTGCAGTTTCCTTGAAGCCAAGTAGATGGGCATTTTGATACTGTGCACACTACAGTGCAGTTACATCTTTAGTCCACTACTTGGAGGTTTGTAAAAACCCATCTTTTTAGACAAAATGAGCATTATGCAGCTTATGCAACAATAGTGTTATACCCAAGTAGTCGGAGCTTGAAGGTCATAGGTCACACTCTGTGTTAACCAATATTGAGACTGTCTGCTTCACTCTGTAACACTGTCTGCTTCGCTCTGTAACATTGTCTGCTTCGCTCTGTAACACTGTCTGCTTCACTCTGTAACACTGTCTGCTTCGCTCTGTAACATTGTCTGCTTCGCTCTGTAACACTGTCTGCTTCACTCTGTAACACTGTCTGCTTCGCTCTGTAACACTGTCTGCTTCACTCTGTAACTCTGTAACACTGTCTGCTTCACTCTGTAACACTGTCTGCTTCACTCTGTAACACTGTCTGCTTCACTCTGTAACACTGTCTGCTTCGCCCTTGGCTGTTATCCCCCCCCCCCCTTCCCCGATTGCCCTGCGGAGACATACTTTGCTACCATTCCATTGTGTTAGTTTGAATTGTTTTTGTTGGCAGTGCGGTGCGACCCCGCAATGCCCTTTGGGCAGTATCAAAGGAAGGATAGTGGATTTGTTTGCTTGTTTGTTTTGGATGTGCATGTATGCTTGTGTGTTTACTGAGGGGGAAGTGGGAGGGATGTATAGGCGTGGGGGGGGGGGGGGGGGGGGTGCTGCTGCTGGGGGAGAAACCATTTAGATGTGCGTGATATATATCTCCCAAACACACACGCATACACACACATATGGGCCTCCCCCCGGGCCCCTGTGGCGAGGTGGAGTGCATTAGCCTTCTGTGCCCTGGCAGGAGACACTGGAGGTGGGGAGGGGTGACGGGGGTGTGTGTGTGTGTGTGTGTGTGTGTGTGTGGGGGGAGGGGTTGAGAACACTCCACTCCAGCAGCACACGCGATCTGTCAGGTGCTGCTGGCTGTGCCACGGCGGAGGGAAGTGATGTCATCAACCTGCGTGCCCCGCTTGAATCTCTCTCTCTCTCATGCACCACATGCTCTCTCTCTCTCATGCACCACATGTACACATACACAAACCTCACACCCCCCCCCCCACCCACACACACACCCCCCACCCCCCCGCATGCTCGAAACACGCATCTATCCGCCTTCCAGGGCAACTGGCTCACACACCAAACGCTCGCTCGCTCGTGAAAACACGCACACCGACAGACACACCTGCCCTCCTGCACACGATACAGCGACTTATTTCAAGTAAAACACACAAGTGTTTCTTAGGCCTTGGCCACACTGATCCGTGGTGTCTGTCCGTGTGCGTTCATTTCTCTGTTCACTTCCATTCATTTTCAATGACAGCTGTCCGACTGTCCGTGGAGCACTCAGAAGCGTACGTATCCAGAAAATTTGCATACGTTTTGATGGACAGAAAGTTGAAGAGGGATGAACTTTTTCTGGATGGACGTATCGGATGGTCGGATGGTCGGATAGTCACTGTCCGTTTAGCCAATCAGAGTCGAGGTCTCGAGAGGAGGCATTCCGAGATTTGTTTCAACTTTTCAAAGAAGATGGCGGCCGAGGCGGTGAAGGAGGCTATAATTAATGCTGTGTACACCATCCCGCTGTTGTACAACGTGATAGTCAGTGTCACCGTCTGATTTCACCATCTAATCTGGTCATTCGGTGGCATTTTATTGCCATATAAGTAACGTAGCGCACAGAGCTAACAGCTAGCTGACACCAGCTTTCTTCTTCTCTCGGTTTATAGGCGGGTCGCTGACACCTTCAAGGTGCTTACCGCCACCTGCTGTAGAAGTAGGTTACTTGCAAATGCAACTGACATAAATCTATCCGTCTATCCTTTCTGTCCATTTTATGAAGGCTCAGTGTGGCCAAGGCCTTAAAGTCGAGCTGAACCCAAAAATGACTTTTATTTTATTTTGCATACCTGGGTATGCAGTGCACCTATTTAATAATGTATGCCAAAAAAAAATCACACAAATCTAATTTCTTTAGTTCTTCACACTTTTTCACATCAAAAGTTCATTTTTCAAGATTTAATTCATAACAGTAATCTACAGTTTGCTGACGTCACCTAGTACTATCAAATTTCTACCCCATTTCAACCAATCATATCACGACATGGCAGCTGTCAATCAAATCTTCATTTCAGGATAATTTTCTCTTCCAAATGAAGGGGAAAATGGCGCCTAGTGCCTGTCATCTGGCAGAATTTCTAGCCCATAAACTAACTACTAACTTGACCAATTATGCAAACTAAATCAAACGGTAATGTCTAAGAATGCAAAGAAATGTAACTGGCTCGTTAAAAGTCGCATTCCAGGAATATTATTTAATGCAATGGCGATAATGGCGCGCGCCTCGCCACCTCACAGAGAGCCTGGTTGTCAGGGGTCGCACCTCGGAGATTCCAGGCCGACGGTCGACGAAGGCAGCTGGCTTCACTGAGCTCCACTCAGCCACTAACCTCGCGTCAGCAGGCTCTTCCCGAGGAGAGCGCCACAACATGCTGAATCCCACTCGATTTGGAGGCGGAACACGCCAGGATTGGCCAAAGCCCAATCCAGTCCCCAGAATTGTAAAATAAAATCATCTACATACTATGACCCGCCTCTCAACCTGTGATCTCAGACAAGTTATGTTTTCAGTCTGAAACGGACTGCAACGCACGCGACGAACTGGTTCAGTTCGACTTTAAATCTTTAAAATCGACTTACTACTATTAGTAGAGCTGGGAAATGGAGAGTGCCACAACATTTTCATACACTGCACATCACTATGTGATATTAGCTGTAACTGTCTGTGAGGATGATTATAATTTATTTGTTTTCAATCTGATTTGTTTGGCCAAAGTTGAAGTGATAATCTGAGTTTTTGTTTTTCTTGATTTTGGCGACACCTTTGGTGATAAGTGGTCATTGCTTTGGTGTTTGTGCTGCATTTCCCAGCGATCACTTTCTAACAGTGATAGTGAAAAGGCTACATGAGCTATCGCTAAACTTATTAAACCAAGCTAAAAAGTTTGCCGCCATTCAAAATGAGCTGTGATGGGAATGGGAACTGATGGGAATAGCGTCACCTGTCTTACTCTAGCTGGAGTGAGTGGTCACCTGTCTTGGTCTAGCTGGAGTGAGTGGTCACCTGTCTTACTCTAGCTGGAGTGAGTGGTCACCTGTCTTGCTCTAGCTGGAGTGAGTGGTCACCTGTCTTACTCTAGCTGGAGTGAGTGGTCACCTGTCTTGCTCTAGCTGGAGTGAGTGGTCACCTGTCTTACTCTAGCTGGAGTGAGTGGTCACCTGTCTTACTCTAGCTGGAGTGAGTGGTCACCTGTCTTACTCTAGCTGGAGTGAGTGGTCACCTGTCTTACTCTAGCTGGAGTGAGTGGTCACCTGTCTTACTCTAGCTGGAGTGAGTGGTCACCTGTCTTGCTCTAGCTGGAGTGAGTGGTCACCTGTCTTACTCTAGCTGGAGTGAGTGGTCACCTGTCTTACTCTAGCTGGAGTGAGTGGTCACCTGTCTTACTCTAGCTGGAGTGAGTGGTCACCTGTCTTACTCTAGCTGGAGTGAGTGGTCACCTGTCTTGGTCTAGCTGGAGTGAGTGGTCATCTGTCTTACTCTAGCTGGAGTGAGTGGTCACCTGTCTTACTCTAGCTGGAGTGAGTGGTCACCTGTCTTACTCTAGCTGGAGTGAGTGGTCACCTGTCTTGGTCTAGCTGGAGTGAGTGGTCACCTGTCTTACTCTAGCTGGAGTGAGTGGTCATCTGTCTTACTCTAGCTGGAGTGAGTGGTCACCTGTCTTACTCTAGCTGGAGTGAGTGGTCACCTGTCTTACTCTAGCTGGAGTGAGTGGTCACCTGTCTTGGTCTAGCTGGAGTGAGTGGTCATCTGTCTTACTCTAGCTGGAGTGAGTGGTCACCTGTCTTACTCTAGCTGGAGTGAGTGGTCACCTGTCTTACTCTAGCTGGAGTGAGTGGTCACCTGTCTTGCTCTAGCTGGAGTGAGTGGTCACCTGTCTTACTCTAGCTGGAGTGAGTGGTCATCTGTCTTACTCTAGCTGGAGTGAGTGGTCACCTGTCTTACTCTAGCTGGAGTGAGTGGTCACCTGTCTTACTCTAGCTGGAGTGAGTGGTCACCTGTCTTGCTCTAGCTGGAGTGAGTGGTCACCTGTCTTGGTCTAGCTGGAGTGAGTGGTCACCTGTCTTGCTCTAGCTGGAGTGAGTGGTCACCTGTCTTACTCTAGCTGGAGTGAGTGGTCACCTGTCTTACTCTAGCTGGAGTGAGTGGTCACCTGTCTTACTCTAGCTGGAGTGAGTGGTCACCTGTCTTGGTCTAGCTGGAGTGAGTGGTCACCTGTCTTGCTCTAGCTGGAGTGAGTGGTCACCTGTCTTACTCTAGCTGGAGTGAGTGGTCACCTGTCTTACTCTAGCTGGAGTGAGTGGTCACCTGTCTCTGGGGCTGTGTTTTAATTAGGCTCAGCGACAGGCAGCAGCACGGCTGGGCTCCTGCTCGGCAGCACAGGATAACTGTGGGACTGGATCACCTGCGGTGGCCTGTCTCTCTGCATTCCTTTCCACGGACTGACTGCACGGAGACGCTCTCACAATGGAGCCGCGTCGCCCTCTGTGGACAGTGACGGCACTGCAGCGGCAGCGGCCTAGAGCAGCCCCCACACACATCAATGGGAAATGGAGCAGTGGAGTCTGGATAAGACCTGCGTGTTCTGCGTGGCGCGCTGGTAAAGTACGAGTGCTGAACAAATAAATGAAAAGAAATCTCTGGCTAACTCTAAACAACAGAGAGACTGATATAGCAGCAGTGAATGGGGTTTGAGCCTTTTCCCAATGAGACTTAAAAAGCCATTTTCCACGCCATAAACAAGCACGTCCACAAACAAACAGGCCTCCTTTAAAGGCACTTTAAAGATCCCAGACGCCGTGCTCGCTCGTCTGTGGCCGTGCTGAAGGTGTTTTCGATCAGCCGAGAAGCGAGTTTTGATCAGGTTTTAATCGCTCGGCATAAAAGGCTGAATGGAGCAACTTCCTGCTTCTCAGTTAAATGATTAGAGAGATCAAAGGCTACACTAATTCATATGACACACAGTGAACCCGATGGGCAGAGCGTCAGGATAACAAGACACCCGCCCCGCCCACAGGAATGTGTGTTTGAGAGCGCGCGGGCGTGTGTGTGGGCGTGTGTGTGTGTCTGTTTGCACGCACGTGTATGTGTGTGTGTGCACTCACCTCTCCTATTTGAATGTGCGTCTCGTCGACCGACTGCGAGTATGACTGAATGATCTCCTTCATGTGGAGAATGTGGTTTTCTTCAATGTCCTGAAATTTCTGCAACACAAAAGGGAAAGAAGGGATGTCACGGCAGTGGTCCTCACAACGTGGGCTCCGGGGACCACCGGGGGGCTCCTGGGGGGAGCGCCCCGGGGGGGGCGGGGGCTCCTGGAGGGAGTGCCCGGGGGCTCCTGGAGGGAGTGCCCGGGGGGCTCCTGGAGGGAGCGCCCTGGGAGGGGGGGCAGGGGCTCCTGGAGGGAGTGCCCGGGGGGCTCCTGGAGGGAGTGCCTGGGGGCTCCTGGAGGGAGCGCCCCGGGGGGGGCGGGGGCTCCTGGAGGGAGTGCCCGGGGGGCTCCTGGAGGGAGTGCCCGGGGGGCTCCTGGAGGGAGTGCCCGGGGGCTCCTGGAGGGAGTGCCCGGGGGGCTCCTGGAGGGAGTGCCCGGGGGCTCCTGGAGGGAGTGCCTGGGGGGCTCCTGGAGGGAGTGCCCGGGGGGCTCCTGGAGGGAGTGCCCGGGGTGCCCCAGAAAATTGACGAGTCGTTAAACTTAAGCGTTATTCCGGTGACAAGAAGTTAACCCAATTAGAGAATGTAGGAGAATGACTGATCATAGTTTCACTGGTATCGCTCTACACACAGTTGTGGAATTGTGGACAAAATCATATCTGCCAAAAAAAAACGATATTCTCGTATTTGGTTCTGAGAGACAAGATCTCATCCAATGGGGGTCTGTGGCTCTAATGTGGACTACGTTAAGGGTCCTCCATATGAAAAAGGCTGAGAATCACTGTGTGACGCGACATTCGCTCGGGAATAAAAAATTAACGGCCAATAAATCAGAGGCGGTTTTGTCAGTCTGGTTAAATGTGTCTGTGAGAAGAGAGATGAGCTGAGAACAGAATGCACTGGAGGAAACTGGGCTTCCTCATTCTGTCGCGCCGCTTCCCATGTGTCGCCTCTATTTGGGTGGTCTGGGAGTCAAGGCACACACGCACACACACAGACACGCGCGCACACACACACGCACGCAGGCACGCGCGCACACACACACACACACACACACACACACACACACACACACAGCACAAGATGTCAATTATCTGGGTTGGGATGCTCATGAGATACACTGAAGAGGGGGGTTGGTTTGTGGGTAGGACGCGGTGTTGCGGCGCGCTGCACTTGGGGAGAAGAAGAAGACAACTCTAAATGCTAGTGTTGACTTGCACTGGAGCCTGGCTTCGGGGCTTTTGGGCTAAACCGAGGAGAATGACTATAAATAATCCTAAACTGGAAAATCACCAGTGTGTGGACGGTGGAGGAAGACGAGCCTTTACTGACCGCAAAGCGCGCATTAATACAGACAAGAGAGCGGTGCGTCCCTGCAGATAGGCTACACACGCACTCTCTTTAGTCACTCACGATAACGATAAGAGCCGACGCTCGCTGCTCGCACCCACCCACAAACAGACAAAGAGAACACACATGTGGGAGCATGTGTGATGTCAGAGAGCACATGTGTGATGTCAGAGAGCACATGTGTGATGTCAGAGAGCACATGTGTCCAGTGTTTATAGCTCGTGTCCACATGTGGCGTGTTTGAGATGAGCAGTAGACTCGCCGTGCCGAGAAGCCACGTTAGCTGAGCGTCCTCTGGGGGGGGGGAACTCAAACGCGCGGCCTAACTGGAGCCATCGCTGGTGGAGGAGAGGGGTCTGCTTTGCGGTGCGGTGGAGGAGGATGTGCAAGTCCAAATTCTGCTGATCTGATTTTAATTTGGAGTTGATCTAATCAGCCCCTTCAGATGGATCCAATCTGGGCTTTTCCACAATGATTCCGTTAACAGAGGGAAAAAAACACAAGCTGGAGATGTTACAGGGCACGGAACGCACAACGCACACACACACACACACACACACACACACACACACACACACTCGCTTGTGTACACACGGAACGCACAACGCACACACACACACTCGCTTGTGCACACACTTGCTTGTAACACAAAACATGCACACAGGCATTTGACAGATTACACAATGACAGAAAAGTGGTGCATACCACAGAGACAGACGCAAGGCAGACTATGTGAACAAACACATATGATAAGTGCATGTATCGTTAAGGCACACACGCACGCATGCTCGACAAATACCTGCGCAGTTTCTGCCATCTTCTGTTCAAACTCGGACTTGGCTGTGGCATATTTCTCCACGTAGGACTTGTAGGTTTCTGTGGCTTTTTTGGCCTTCACCCCAGCCTGCAAAGACGAAGAGAAAAAGAGACAGACAGACAGACAGACAGACAGACAGACAGACAGACAGACACAGACAGACAGACAGACACACAGACAGACAGGCAGACAGACAGACAGACAGACAGACAGGCAGACAGACAGACAGACAGACAGACAGACAGACAGACAGACACAGACAGACAGACAGACAGACAGAGAGACAGACAGACAGACACACAGACAGACAGACAGACAGACAGCTCAGTGACTATCACTGGTCAGTACATGATACTGTAGACAATGGCCCTTTGTTTTCCTGGGTCAGGTGACAAAAGAACAAGGAAACCAAGCAGACTCTTTCTGAGAAGAAGCTTTTGCGTTTTTTTTTTCTTCTATAGACCGAATCACAATGTGTTTGTTTGCAACATCTTTCAGACAGAAAACCCGTGCAAATGCACTCACATAGTCCAGGTGATGTACAGTATTTGGGGTGAAACGTTCACTTTTTCATAAAAGCATGAAACTCGGTACACTTGTACAGTTTGGAGTTCTGAACATTTTCAGATATGGAGCCATCGCAAAAATGCCTCGTGGTTGCCATGGGGACCATTTTACTTTCCACCGTAACTGAAGTATGTCTTTTGCATCATATCTCCTGAACCAAACATGATAACACAGAAAAGGTGATCTCTACTCCCATGTTTTCACATGATATCATATACAACATCATAAACTGTTCAGGTGAATAGTTCATGGTGAATTCAGAGACTTTGTGAGAAGGAAATCACAGTATCACAGAGAACCAAGGCTAGAATTTATAATATCATGCCTGGGTAACTAAGGCCATGTTCACATTACAGGCAAATCCAATTTGCTGCTAAAGTCATTAATCATCATTATCTTGATTGGTTTCCCAAATCTGATTTGGGAGTGTGTCCGCACTGCCACAAATCTGATTTGGGCAAGTGTTCAAGTCGGATCTGTGTGTCCAGATACAAGGAGCCAATGAGCCAACATACAATGTTTCTGGCCGTGTTTGCATGTCTGCTCTCTGCTCTTCAAGTCCCCGCCCCCTGCAAAAGACACTCTCAAGTCTGATTTGGGTGATCAGCGCGTCCACACTGAAGTCACATCAGTCGAAAGCTGATTGGAAACTACCTCCATATGTGGTTTGGGACAAGTGACACAAATCAGACTTGGAGCGTCCAGACTAAAAAAAACAACAATCTGGATAGAATCATTAATAGGTCACTAAAGTTCACAAATCAGTTTTGGCCTCCTAGTGTGAACATGGCCAAAGAGTCTACAGAGTATTTGTAACATTTGAACAGCTTATTAGTTGAGATTCAACAAACACGTTGTGTTTGCTTCCCGTTTCACACACCTGCACCGCTACCTGGAAGTGACTGTTGTTGTTAGCGTGACGTTATGGCACCATCATGTCTGTATTATGATTGTGTGCACAATGTGTACGTGTGTGTGTGCGTGCGTGTGCATGTGTGTGTGTGAGAGATCTCCCACCTTGTCCACATCTCTCTGGGTGGCCCCCTCCTTGCGGAGGCGCTCCTGCTCCACGGTTTTGGCGTTGTAGTTCTCCTTGGACTTGTGCAGGGCCTGCGAGATGCTCTGGATGTTCTGCACCGCCTCCAGGGTGGACGCCACCTCCTCCTTCGTCTGGCAACACACAGACGTCACGGACATCAGCTAACACTTCATAGATTGAATAATGCGGGTATGTATCTCTCCACTAACTATAGACTGTGGAGTTGTTTCTTTGAATAGTGGTGGATACAACAGGACGGCACGGTGGCTCAGTGGTTAGCTCTGTTGCCTCGCAGCAAGAAGGTCCCGGGTTCGAATTCCGGTCCATCCCAGGTCCTTTCTGTGTGGAGTTTGCATGTTCTCCCCGTGTTTGTGTGGGTTTTCTCCGGGTGCTCCGGTTTCCTCTCACCATCAAAGACATGTATGTTAGGGTTAATACTCCTGTCAGTGCCCCTGACCAAGGCAATGGCAAAAGAACTGGAGTTGGTCCCCGGGCGCTGCACTGCGGCTGCCCACTGCTCCTAGTTCTAGGAAGGTTCCTAGTAGAGGATGGGTCAAATGCAGAGGATGAATTTCCCCATGGGGATAAATAAAGGATAACTTAACTTAACTTACAAGACCCAGACAAGTAGAAAGTATTACTGACTACTTCAGTGCAAATTGTAAAGATCCATGGAGTCATTTACGCCTCTTTGCATCAAATTACTTAACAAGAGAACATAAAACAAGACACAATTACTGTGGCAACGTAGCATGCGTCGTCATTATTGTTGTGACTTGTGATGACTGAACATTCCTTCTTACTAGGGGGCGTCTGGGCGATATGGCAAAAAATATCATATCACTATTTTTTTCGGGACACAGACATACATATGATGTATGAAGTTTATTTGCATTATTGCTATTTCAATGTCATTTATTTTGCTTTAATGCTGGAATGTCATACTCCTTCATACCTGCCAATTCAGGCCAATTGGCTCCAATTATGATGCTGGGGTGTGGTGTGTCGGGATTGGTCCACACACAGATCTACCTGCCTACAGTATATAACTGGGTCCCTCCTCTTACCCTGTAACAATCTGAAGGAGGTCTTAGGACCAAAACATTATTCTTTTCTGTTAAATACACTTTTTGCATTTGGAGACAGTGTGCCGGAGTTATTCTCTTTTGATCCAGTCGGGTTTCCCCTCCTCCGACGCACCTGTCATTTAGGTGTGCAGAAGCTTTTTCTCCTTTAGGGACACAGACACAGACACAACACAGAGAGGAACCCTGACGGTAGGGAGGTGACAGAGAGACACAGACACAACACAGAGAGGAACCCTGACGGTAGGGAGGTGACAGAGAGACACTGAACACAAGACACAACACAGAGAGGAACCCTGACGGTAGGGAGGTGACAGAGAGACACTGAACACAAGACACAACACAGAGAGGAACCCTGACGGTAGGGAGGTGACAGAGGACACAGACACAGACACAACACAGAGAGGAACCCTGACGGTAGGGAGGTGACAGAGAGACACTGAACTAGGGCTGTTGAAACGAATTTTGATATTCGAATATTATTCGAATTTAATAATTATGAACGAAATTCGATTATTATTATTTTTTAAAAACGAATATTTTTTTTATTTTAAAAAATTTTTTTTTTTTTTTTTTTTTTTTTAGAACACTAGAACAGTGACAAGTTCTGACAACATACTTGAAGAAAAGAGTGTTAACTGAAGTTGACTGTTGAAGCTGCTATACTGATGTAAACCTACCTGTAGCTCTTAAAATGTATGTTCATTCATTGTTAACTGAAGTTGACTGTTGAAGCTGCTATACTGAATGTAAACCTATAGCTCTTAAGTGCAATACGTGACTGATTTTTTTGTTGTTCATGGCTCATTGTTGTTTTGGCAAAGTTTACTTATTTGTTTATTGATAAGGAGCTCAAACAAAGGCTGTGTCTTTTTTTATTATCAATTATTTTATTTTAGCATTTCAGACAGCACCAATACATCACTGATGAATATTAACTAAGCTCTGGTTATCTGACCTATTTTCTAATGCAATGAATGTATGTACATTGTACAAGGAACATGTTTTCTTAAATAAACATCATTGCTGGACTATTTGTGATAAGCCTAATATTATTTTGAATATTCATCCACCATTCACAATTTTTTTTTTTTTTTTTTTTTTTTTTTTAATTCAATTAAAAATTAATTAAAATATTCGAATATAATTCGAATATTAAAATGTATAAAGCACTGAAATTCGAATTTGATTATAGAGGGAGATTGACAGCCCTACACTGAACACAAGTCGGATTTCCATCCACCTGTCTTTATGCGAAATTTCAATTTGCGCATAAAGAAACAGAGTGGAAACGCTGCCTAATTCGGAAAAGCCTCCAAATTTCTCAAAAAAGTTTTCACGCTCGAGGGAAAGGAAAAGTCGGGTCACGGGTGTATCGATAAAAGGAAAATGCGAAACGTGCGGTGGAAACAGATGAAGCGATATTCTGTTGTCCCTCCATTCAAAAACCACGCAGTTTGCCTTGATCACTGCAAAACATGACATGCCGTGTAGTAGCCTACACTCAATAGGGCTACACACGGTAAATCATGGTAAATACGCAGCACAATACCTGCTGTGGTAAACAGAAGAAGACTGGGATATTAACTTTAAGGCGACTCACTTCTAGAATTGAATGAAATTGTATTCACTTACTATCTGCTCCGTGGATTATAACGTTATGCTTGCCGAGTCGCACCTGGTAATCCAGAAATGGCGTTTTATGGTACCTTTGTCTATTTGTAGATCATCGAGAAACTTTAAATGAATAACGTTAGATGTGTTTAACAGAGCTGTATATCGGGTCTAGCAGCTGATCAGCAGCTCAGACAGCCTCAAACACGAGGTGATTGACAGCTCTATAATTCGCAAAATAGCAGTGGATGGAAACGCGCATTATTTCGCATTTTCTTTTGCCGACTTTCTGAAAATTCGATTGAAATTTGCGATACATTTGGATGGAAACCCAGCTACAGAGAGGAACCACGACGGTAGGGAGGTGACTGTAGAGACACTGTGGCAGGCCTTTTGTATTCCAGGCCACTGTCTTAGCGGCTGTAACGTGCGGTGGCGCCTCATGCATGACATATGAGCTGGTGCTGTGTGTCTCAGCACGGAGGAGGGGGTAGAGGGCTGAGGTGTAAAACAACGCCTGGCAAAATAACACTGCACGCCACGCTCTCTCAAGATGGGAACAACTGCTAAATTATTTCCGGTTTCCTGCGAAGGTGAACTCATGGTCCGTACTGTAAACGTCAAGCTCTTTCACTCTGAGGGTAAACAACCAGCTTGGTAAAAAGGAAATGACGGAAAACAAAAACAGAGGTGAGAATGGGTGTATGTTTCGACCATCTTTATGGAATTTAACTTTCCTCTGAAGGCAAATCTGTGCGGCTAGAAAGGCTCAACAGCGGCCCCGTGTGGCAACACTGGAGCACTGAACTATTTGTGACAGTGGAAAGAAGAAAGAATGTTCAAGTCTATTTCTACACCGTTGACTGTATGTAAATATGGACGCTTCCTAAAGCTATGCAAAAATGCCAAAGACAAAATACATGTATCTTGTTTCAGTGAGCTGCCATTTTCGGACTGCGTCCTCCCTCAGCCATGCTGCCGTCTGATGGAGGTTTGAGATTGGTTGTCACAGCTGTCAATCAGCCCTTTTTATATCATCAAATAACTATAAAAAAAAAAAACTGATCAGAAAAATGAGCACATGAACATACATGAGCGTGATAAACTACAAATGACAGAAACCGTCTTTTGGAAAAATGTATTTGACGTGTACTTTGATTGTTTAGTTTGGCTCATGTCCTTACATGGTGGGGGTGGGATTTAAGACCTATCCTGCAGCCAGCCACAAGGGGGCGATTGAGATGTTTCTGCTTCACTTGTGAGGAGCTGTCATGGCGTCCGTATTTGTATACAGTCTGTGTTCTACACCCCCTGTACCTTTTTGTGTGCCTTGGCCTGGTCGTCCACGTACTTCTGCACCTCCTTTATAAGCTCCTGCAGCTTCCTCACTAGCTCCAGGTGGCAGCTGGCCAGCTTCTCTGTGGAGCCCTTGAACACGTCCCACACCGGAGCAAACGTCCTGGGACACAAGATGACGGACAGGAACCACTCAGGGACAAGGAGGCGGGGCAAAAGGTTTCACATGGGACACAAAGTCATCCTACTCATGTCTATACAGAGTAGCTTTGCACTTACCCAAGCTGAGAAAAATTGCCAGCTGACTTGACAAGTTTGGTCATTGACCTGGCATATGCCTCCTCGATAGTACTCCTAGGACAGAGAGCAAAACAAACAGAGAGAGAGAGAGAGAGAGAGAGAGAGAGAGAGAGAGAGAGAGAGAGAGAGAGAGAATCAATTAAACTGATCACCAACACCAGTTCTAGGGCTGGGGAATACATATATCATATCTATATCGTGATATGAGACTAGATTATCATCTTAGCTTTTGGATATCATAATAATATCATGATATGGCATAAGTGGTGTCTTACTGGGTTTTAAAGGCTGCATTACAGTAAAGTGATGCCAGTTTCTGAACTTACCAGACTGTTCCCATCAGCTGTTCTATTATTTGCCTTTACCCACTTAGCCATTACTGCAGGGATACTCAACTTGCTTTGCCCGGGGGCCACTTTCGTGAAATGATAGAAGGCCAGGGGCCAGTTAATAAACAATCAATATACATTTTTCTGTAGCGGATTGTAGGTGTCAGACGGAGTTTAGTCTGACAATGTTGTGCACACCGGATAGTTACCGTACTTAGGTTAAGTACATACATAAGTGCCTGGGTAGCGAGCAGACGGCGGTATTTGACAATTTAGCAGCTAAATCATAGATTATTGAAAAATATTCCATATTCCAGACTGAAATGCTATAACAGAAGTGGAGTATTGGCCAGAATTATTATTCTTTTGCAATTCCATCGCGGGCCACACCGGCGGCCCGCGGGCCGCCAGTTGAGTATCACTGCATTACTGTATATCCACATTACTGATGATTATTGATCACAAATATTGTGTAAATATTTGGTGAAAGCACCCGTAGTCATCCCTACAATATTGTCACAAAATCGATATTGAGGTATTTGCTCAAAAGTATTGTGCTATTTGATTTTGAAACACCCCCAAAACGCATTGAAGGATTGCAATCTGATCGGCCAAACCACCTCCGGAGGTGGTCAGGGATGCATTGTGTACACATTGAACACAAGTGTAAATGCAATGTGTCCTCTCAATCTGGATACAGCAACTTTATGCGGATTGAGAGGACAACCATTTCTGCAGTCAGATTGCAATCAGATTGCAGAAAAGGCATGTTAACGCCAGGTGTAAATGGAATCAAAGGTTTTTACTATTTCTAATACTAAAGCAGAACTTTTAGGCCTGCCTGCCTGCTTGCTTGCTTGCACGCGCGTACACACACACACACACACACACACACACACACACACACACACACACACACACACACACACACACACACACTTTACTTCACAGAAAGGCTACTATTCCTCAGAGAATAAACACACACCAGGTGTACAAATACATGGGCTCTTCTCTGAGTCACATGACCTTTTCATGCAAACAGACCCTTTCCTTCATACTCTGTTCTGTTCCATGCTGTGTGTATAGCCAGCTACTGTATGAGGCTGGTCTACAGGAAACAAATGATGTGTTTGAATTACATAACACAGACTGCACAGACTGGTTTTCCCCATCAGAGGGCGCCATGGTGCAGTATTTCAGAGGGGGGAAACCATGAGACCTCACCATTAACAGGTAGGTGCACTGTGGCAGGAAGCTAGCAGTACAGCATAATTACCATTAAGAAATATAAGCAACCTTGGTACAACACAAGTAGCTTGTCTGCCTGTACATGAAAACCATGCTTCTCAAAGTGGGCTCCGGGGACCGCTAGAGGGTTCATTCAGGGGGTTCCAGGGCGTCTCCAACAAAAAGGGTAATCATTCATTCTCACTAGAATTCCAACCATAAGTAACACAATGACAGAATGTATGACTATTTTTTGTATTTATTAATATGGGTTTCATACACTTTCTGTAATAAAACATTAAAAGTGTGACAACTCTCCCACTCTTGGATACCCGGGTCATGATTTCTGGAAAGAGAAATTGCTGTTGAGTTTTTACGTTTTTATTTTTTTTATTATATATTTTATTTTTGCTTTTCTGGGGCTGATATCTCCCAAGCTCAGGCAGCTAACACACAATGATCAGATGGATAAATAGTACTACAGGTGAGAGGATAAATAAATACTATATGTATTGTCCCTTTAAGACCAGACCATGGTGTATTGTGGGTGTAAGATACTTTCAGCAATAACATTTTCCAAATACCTTTAAATAGAAAACTTGTGGGAAATTGAGCATGACAAATGCTCTACAATGTGTTGATATAGTATTTTGGGTTATGGTTTCATGGTCACAGTGAGTGACTGAGTGCTTTCTTCAAAGTTAGACAGACCGCTGAATTCCAGTGGTAGAGGTTATAAAAACACACTTGTCACAAAGTAACCCTCATCGTTATGAAGTGGGAAGGATGTGAAAAGAAACCATTACTATGGTTACTATTTTACCTTTATACATTACTATCATGCTGCAGAGACTACAGGTGCGTAACATGATGCCAGTTTAGGGCCGGAGCCGGACTCAAGGTGGCGCCTCCATCTAATGTCGCAAAACATGTTCCCAGTCCTGCACCTTTTTCAGAATGTTGCACTTATTGACTAATTATGGGATGATATATGCTCATGTAACACCATCAGCAAATTAGCTACAAAATGTCATACCTCTCACATGGCAATTAAGACTTTTAATACTTTTTTATGGGTCTTAAATCTTCCCTAAATTGATTGATCAACTTTGAATACTTTCCAAGACCCCGCGGATACCCTGGAAGTAGTATGAGATATAGCTGTAGTAGTAGCAACCAGGCAAATAGAGCGTGGAACCGCACAATACCAGCAACTAACAGGTAGAGCCAACCCATTTACATAACTAGTCAAAACAATAAGAAATAGACACATTATAACAAGGTTAATGATTCATGTCCACTGAGCGTTCACTCTCATATAGCCCAGGATCTCTCTAGCCCAGTTTGACACCAAGCAGCAATACATTACATATAAACAATAACAGCTGTACATAATACCAAACATATGCATCAGACAAGTCCATATGCACAACATAATGCATAACTTGTCATGTACCTGAGAAGACGTCCACTAAAGCTTAATTTATACTTATTAGAAAGTGTCGCTCAGCACATGGTCGCAGATGAAAAATAAAGTGTGGCTCATGGTGTTGCATTTAGACTTCAGTGAGTTGTCGGCAGACAAAGCATAAATTGGGCTTTAAGCCCAATTTATGCAAAAGCGTCTGCCGACACTTTTGAAACGGTCGCCGACAGAAATGAGGACTTGAGTCGACACTTTCAAGTGTCGGCGAGCAGTGTCTGCTACCTGGTGAAATGTCTAGTGTCGCTGACTACGTCACATAATGTCGCGCAAGTGTGATTGGCTATATAGACGGCACGCGCTTGACTTCCTTGTTTTAGTTTTCGCTGAAATTAAATGAATGAACGTGTCCCCGCTATTTTTATCAGCATGTCCTTGATGTATGACTTTGTGAAAATCACAAAGAACACCGTGACCAACTTCCCAGAGAGAGAGGAGGTGAGTTGTGTGGTTGTGTGTCGTTATATGCGGCTGCAGTTACATCTTGCCTCCGACGTGGGTTCACTGACAGCATTCCCTCTCTTGGCTGTCTGCACTAGTTCTCTGCCTCCCTCTGTCTATAGCGTCACGTGACCGTTGAGCCGAGGAGAGAAGCATAAATGCAGCAACATGAGTGACACTTTATTTTTCGTCTGCGACCATGTGCTGAGCGACACTTTCTAACAAGTATAAATTAAGCTTTACCGTTTACTTTTTAAACTCTATATGTTTCAGCCTTGACAACTGCAAAGCATTTTGAAGTTTTTTAAATGGCTCAAGTGAATGAGGCGATGTGCTGAATAAACCTGATGATGCATCATCTTGTTTTCGAGAGAGTCTGTCTTACCTTTCTCTAATGAACTCTGTCAGCTCCTTGGAGGAGATTTGGCCATGCTTCATGTTGTGGTAGAGAACATCAAATCCATTGTTTTTTTCCCCCTGCGTTTCAGAGAAACAAAAAGAAACCGTAGACAGGTCAGTCACCGGAGCAGGCGGTCAGTCCAAACAAACACACAAACATACTTCAGTTGGTGTCCGTGTCCCTGTTTTACCGTGAAGGCCTTCTCTATAAGCAGCATCCTCATGGTCTGCATGGTCTCCAGCTGCACCTGCAGCAGACTCTGGTCCACCATAGTCATCCTGGCCATGGTTCTTCTTCTGAGTATAGCAGCGGATGTGAAATATGTTCAGTACGGCGCTAGACTGGTCTATGGCCAGACAACTGTCTGTTTGTGTGCGGTAACCATGCCACTCTGTAAAGGTGTCGAGTTGCACGGCTGCTTTAAAAAATGCAGACACTACTTAATAATTCATATGAAATCGACATGTATTGGTGAGTCCTTTACTGCTTAGGTAAAAAAACAAATATATCTCTAACATATATATATGATGATTAATAACAAGCAGGCCTTTAAAGGTAGAGATAGTGACACAAGACGTTTGTTCAATAAAATCAGATAATGCTGAAGGCCTCTCTGTCAGACAATACATTTGACACTGCTAAATAATTAACTCACTCCAAAGAGAAGCAGCAGTGTGTTACTAAGCTTCTTACAAAATATAATAACAGATGAAGTTGATCTACTTGTAATACCCAATAGCAGGACTGATGAGGAAGGAGGCCCATGACCCACTGATGTAGGCTATGCCATCAATCAATCAATTAATCAATTAATCAATTACGGTAATCAATCAATCAATCAGAAAGCCTGCAGAATTTGTTCACATGTTTCTGAATTTGCTAGACATCAGATGCTAGAATGTTTTGCCTTCACTATTATCCTGACACAAGCTCAACAACACAGCTGGGAGAAACAAATAGCGTATTTCAAGGAAAAAGACAAGGTTGGACTAACACGTTATTCATGACAAAGCTTCAGGTCAAAGCCTCCTTATCGCTTCTTTACTTCCCTGATGGACATCATGGCATTAAGCTTGCTTCAGGTTGGAATATGGATGGGAAAAGACAGATGAACCAGAACCAGCACCACAGCTGGACTGGACTCCATTAGTGTAGATTACAATAACAGCCAGTGGCAGAATGAATTGTGCTACTAGCCAACTGTTCTAACATGACTCATTCGGCTCATCAAAGTGTGGAGCAGTAGCCTTTGCTGCACAGTGTGACAGACAGGTCCGGCCTATCTATCTAACGTCCAATCAATTCCCCCTTGATAAGAAACACCTTTGTCCTACAATGATTCATGATAGGCAAAAAGCAGTTCAGCTTCATTTTTGTCTGATCTGCGTACCAACTTGGGTTCACCTCAACCCGTGACCGCCACGCAGGTCTTTCCTGGTTCCTGGAGGAAGCCAGAGTCAGCGGTTTGGTCGGTGTACACACCATCAGTGCCTCTTTATAGTGTGCAGCTTTGGCACATGGATTTTAACCTTGTTTCCCCACATTATAGACACACAGTTCAAAGGTCAGGAAATGTGTGGCACAATGACGCTCTGAGCTGGTTTCAATAAGGCGATATTGACAGAGCAAACAGACCGAGAGAGAAAGAAAAGCATGTGTGTCTGGGCTACATCATATCGTATTGACCTACATTTACTGCAGTCAGCAGCAGACCACTCACATGTGCATCCTGTTTGAGCAACACAACTGTACAACACATCTGCTTCAGTATTGTAAACGTATGGCTGGCAACAAGCAGACAAACCGCCCAACGCATCAGAAATGTAAGGGATAATGTATTGTGAGCTGGTGATTACTGGCGAAATAATGACCGACAGGTGATATTGAGCCCGACGCGCAGCGGAGGGCTTAATCATTCACCTGAAGGTCATTATTTCCAGTAATCACCGGCTCACTATACATTAACCCGCTTAGAACACGGCCTACAACTAAATCATTCAATAATCTGACAAAAATAATTATTCAAATAGATTTTTTAATAGCGTTTTCAACGACAAAGCGGTTTCATTCGTAATTGGCATACAAGACACCACAGCTGCAACTGGTTGGCCTAATTAGTAGTGTCTTGCTGACAAAAGGCTCTTATCAACTGATTAATCCAGGTGTGGCAGAGCAGCGGTCGGTTGTCGAGAAATAATGACCGGTGAATCTTGTTGATTGACCAATCAGAATCGAGTATTCAAGAGAGCCGTGTTCTAACAGTTGTAAACGTATGGCTGGCAACAAGCAGACAAACCGCCCAACGCATCAGATATCAGTTGTAAACGTATGGCTGGCAACAAGCAGACAAACCGCCCAACGCATCAGATATCAGTTGTAAACGTATGGCTGGCAACAAGCAGACAAACCGCCCAACGCATCAGATATCAGTTGTAAACGTATGGCTGGCAACAAGCAGACAAACCGCCCAACGCATCAGATATCAGTTATAAACGTATGGCCGGCAACAAGCAGACAAACCGCCCAACGCATCAGATATCAGTTATAAACGTATGGCCGGCAACAAGCAGACAAACCGCCCAACGCATCAGATATCAGTTGTAAACGTATGGCTGGCAACAAGCAGACAAACCGCCCAACGCATCAGATATCAGTTGTAAACATATGGCTGGCAACAAGCAGACAAACCGCCCAACGCAGCAGATATCATTTGTAAACGTATGGCTGGCAACAAGCAGACAAACCGTCCAACGCATCAGATATCAGTTGTAAACGTATGGCTGGCAACAAGCAGACAAACCGCCCAACGCATCAGATATCAGTTGAGTTAAGTTCAGTTATCCTTGATTTATCATCTAACCACAGTAATAGCGAGCACACTCAACAAACATTACAAAACTCAGCTGCAAGGCACAGAATATGACTCACAACGCTGAAGAAGGCCTGTATGGCTGAAACGTCTGTTGTAGCCGACTTTGCCCAGATGATGGATTAAACCTTTGAAAGGACATTCAAGTGTACCGGCTGTTCTCTTCTTTAAATCCTTTATTTATCCCCATGAGCAAATTCATCCTCTGCATTTGACCCATCCTCTACTAGGAACCTTCCTAGAACTATAGGAGCAGCGCCCGGGGACCAACTCCAGCTCTTTTTGCCAGTGCCTTGCTCAGGAGCACTGATGAGAGGAGTATTAACTACTAGGGCTGTGCAATAAAATCAATACGGCAATATATAGCAATACTTTTTTCAGCAATACTGTATCAATATTTCAGACAAATATCGTGATATATCGCCATATCGATTTTTTTGCACATCTGTGTGTTCAGTGACACAATAAGAATACTTTTTTATTTCAGTACGTTCAGTAACACACTCAACACTCAGTAGTTTTGACTAAATGTGTCCACTAAGTTATCAATATAAAGTGATGTACATATTATTACACTACCTGATTGGTACACAGTGACAGCGTGTTGTATTTTTAGCTCTATTTTAAAATTTTCAGTAAATTATGTGCAATAGTATTGCAATATATCACAATATGTATTGTATCGCAAATGTATCGTGATATAATCGTATCGTGACCCATGTATCATGATACGTATCGTATCGTGAGGCCAATACCCAGCCCTAGTACTATTAACCCCAACATACATGTCTTTGATGATGGGAGGAAACCCACACGAACATGCAAACTCCACACAGAAAGGACCTGGGACGGACCGGGGTTGGAACCCGGGACCTTCTTGCTGTGAGGCAACAGTGCTAACCACTGAGCCATCAGGTGGGGGGGGTGACAAAGCACAAGAAACACAAGGTGAGACTGAGAGGCACAATCACAACTGGCCAATCAGCCAACAAAACAGGGAAGTGAGGAGGAGGAGAGAAAGCTCCAAACAGCTGAGCAGCAACAGGAACAACGTCCATTCTGTGCAACAAATAGGTGCTCGTGTGGAATGTGATATCAAAGTAAAATACAAACAAACAGGGGAAACCGTTCAGGGCGTTGTTTTACTTGGCACTTTACTGTTTTACTAAGCACAAAATGACAAGCATTTTGATTCTGAAAATAAATTAAGGTGGTGTCGTCTACTCTTACAAAGCAGCGGCCAAGATCAAGATAAACAGTTAGCCTGGAACAAACCTAAAATGCCCCACTGGTTCATAAGTGAACTATAACTGAGTCCAGAAGTGAGTTTAGGACTGGACCACTGCCTCTCTGCGGTGCAGCAGCAGACAGAGGTGACAGCAGAGAGAGCCAACACAGCTTCTCAAAGCCCTCCTTATGGAGACTCATTGACCGAGGCCCTCGGACGAGGTTATTAATATTCCAACCACACATTGTGAAATTCAGACGCACTCATTACACTCAGATTGAGAGTGTTGTAAGCCTCTCTGCCCCACCCCGCTGAAAGATAACATGCTGAGTGGTTTAGCACAGGGGTTCAACTTCCCAACCTTTTTTGTGCCAAGGACCGGTAGATAGATGGAAAAAAAAGTTGCAGACCGGTTGTCAAATTTAATAAGAATAAAAAAAAAATAATAATAATAATAATAATAAACATAGGCTATAATATTATAGGCTGTGTGGTAGTTGAAACATAGTTTCAAGTTGACGTTTATTTATGTTTGTAGTTTGTAAAAAGATGTTTGTAAAAAAAAAAAAAAAAAAAAAGTACCGGGATCGCGGCCCGGTACCAAATGCGTTGCGGCCCGGTACCGGTCCGCGGCCCGGTGGTTGGGAACCACTGGTTTTGCACACTGATGTCAATCACTGCCTGTGTGCAGCAGCAGCAGCAGCAACAGCACGGAAAGCAACAGGCAAAGCGCTTCTTATGAACTGACAGAGCTCAAATAAGGAAAAGGAGCGCTGAAGGTGTGTGAGAGCCCCAGGTTCAATTCCCGGTAGCGGGACTTCCGGCTTGGTCAGACGTACCTACAGACACAAATATCCTTTCACCCATTTTGGGTCGAAAAGGCAGGAAGTAACACAGGTGCAAGCAAAACATTAACGAGGGCCCCCGGCACTGCATCACCAAATGGATTGGAAGTTGGAAACCCTCATTAATGTTCTGCTTGCACCTGTGCTACTTCCTGCCTTTTAGACACAAAATGGGTGAATTGGGTGGGAAGAGAAAAAGGCAAATTGGCCGTGTCTGCGGGTGGGAAGCCAGTGGGGTATGAGTCCTGCTCGCTGCACGAAGCACCTCCTCTAGTCGGTGGGGGTGCTTGTACGAGGAGGGGTGCTGGAGGGAATGGCGTAATCCTCCAATAGAGACACCCCATGAAATAGGTCACGCCCATCACGGGGGAAGTCGCTCCGTTCACTCCTAGTCTGGGCACCTTTCACCCAGCTTTTTGTCATGGGGCGTAAACCAAGGAACTGGAAGCAACACCGGAAATAAGTGCGCCAAGAAACGTCTTTGTTGCCGTTAGCTTGACGCGGCGAGGTTACGTCAGCTAGAGCCTGAAAAGAACAACAACACAAGTTGTATAGTAGCGTTAGCACATTTCTAGTCACTGCTGAGGAAGGTTTCTGGAGAGCCAAAGACAATGGAGTACTCGCCATGTGGAATCTTATGATCAATGTCCATGTCTTTCGCAGCGCAGGCAGCAGAGCTGCTTCAACTGTTGTACTCGATCCTCCATTATCGATAACAGCAGACAGACAACTAGCGTTATAACTATTCCATCAACTAGCCATTTGTTTGAAAAGTAAAGCTTCTGTATTGGCTTAAAATATGTGAGATTGTGAATCCGCAATGTTTCTACAAGAACTTCGTCAAAAACTTTGTTCGGTACGTCCATCTTTTGTTTTGTTGTTTGCCGTTTTATTGTCTGATTCGTTGTGTCTAATTGTCAAGTTAACAAGCTATTTCAGCTGTTGCTTCCTGTCTAGGGCGGGATCTAGGCCGGAAGCAAGCAGGGTGACAAAATCACTTGTGAACGGAGGCCAGGCTCTTTCTCGCCGAGAAGAGCCTGGTGACGCGAGGTTAGTTCACTCCCATAGACCAGCGTCATTTTCCTTGAATTAAACATAGCTAAAAGCTGTTGTGTGGTGGGCTGCGCACACAACAAATGTAAAAAATCACCAGTTAAAGTTTTTTTGTACTCCCGAGCAAAACAAGGAAGCCATTGAGAATTGGCGAGAAGAAAAATGTGGATCTAGCTGTCAAGGAAGTAAGTTGGAGTGTTCATCTTCCGTATATACGATCTTTTGGTGCAACACGCAACCATGCACGTGACATAGGAGAGAACTCCAGGATTGGAGGGGGGGGGGGGGGGGGGGTTCTGTTTTCCCCCGTTTTGGGCGTGGTTTCTGAATTTTATTTATTTATTTATTTATTTAAGATCCCCATAAAATTCAAGAAACAAAAAATTGAAAAAATAAAAATACATAATGAAATCAAATAATACAACAATAACCAGAAACATTACACAGAAAGTAAACTTCCCAAAAACAGCTTTCTAAAGTTCAGTTTGACAGAAAACAATCTTCTACAATGTTAGTGGAAAAAAGTAATAAAAATAATGCAATAAACTGATTAGTTGAAAATAATTCTAAACCACACATATACATAAAACAAACACAAGCAAAAACAATTATTAATTGGAGCCCATTTCTATGGGCTCAGATGAAGCCATCGCCCGACTCAATAAATGATGGTGTTTTGCCCATTTGATCTTTACCCATGATTTGATTGAGAGTACTCCAGAGTTTTTTACCATCATGTTTTACTTCTTGTTTATTTAATTTGGTCACTTTATTTCTTAAAGAACGATATGCTAGCCAGTCCTCTGAGTTCCCTGAATTTACAGCAGTTCTTTTCAGTTGCTCTCTTTCTTTCATGTAGCTTCTTAGGTCAGAATCGAGCCAAGGTGCTTTGACAGATCTGACAGTAAGTTTTTGTTATAGGCGCATGCTTGTCACAGACAGATGAGAATGACTTCATAAATTCATGTAGGGCAGCACTGAATGATGATGACATGCTCCGCAGTGTCTCTATGCGCTATGTCCTGCCAGTGAAACTCCTTGCTGTCAGGTGAAAAGAAGTGGCTGGCGACTGCACATGTATCAGAGGAAACATGTGCCCCCAGATCGGCAGGTGGGGGTGGAGCAACGACCGTGACTGCAGTACAATTGAGTTGGGGAAAAAATTTAAACTTGATCAAAACACAACAACAACAACAACAACAACAACAACAAACAGAACCCAACACTACTTGCACAACTCCACTACTTCCTGAAATGAGTAGGGCATCTGGTTTCCTGTCCTACACTATTGGATGAACTGATTAACGTCAGGTGTGCCTGACTGCTGCAGTCACAACAACAGTGATCAGGCACACCTGACATGAATCAGTTCATCGTGTAGGACAGGAAACCAAGATGCCCTACTCATTTCAGGAAGTATAGTGGAATTGTGCAAGTAGTCTATTATGTTGAGCTCTGGCTGCTGGACTGTACTCTGTACTCTCTGTACTCTGTACTCTGTACTCTCTGTACTCTCTGTACTCTGTACTCTGTACTCTGTACTCTCTGTACTCTGTACTCTCTGTACTCTCTGTACTCTCTGTACTCTGTACTCTGTACTCTCTGTACTCTCTGTACTCTGTACTCTGTACTCTGTACTCTCTGTACTCTCTGTACTCTCTGTACTCTCTGTACTCTCTGTACTCTGTACTCTCTGTACTCTGTGTACTCTGTACTCTGTACTCTGTACTCTGTACTCTGTACTCTCTGTACTCTCTGTACTCTGTATGAGCTGCTGAATGAGGGAAATGATGAGGTCTTCTACATTGCATGCTTTTGACTGAAAAGAGGAATGGCCCCAAAGCCAGACGGTTGACGTAATGGCTGAAGGTGCCTGGATGCTTCTGCAGGGAACAGTGGTTTAACTCACTCAGACCCAGGAGGTAGACGGCCCTGTCTCCTGCTCACTTCATGCACCTTTCACTATATGTCAACAAATAGCCAGAGGAGTGTGGTACTACGCATCATCACCAAGCAAGAAAAACGGTTGGCCCATGTTAAAGTTCAATACAACATACTGCTGAAATACAAAGTAATGAATGAAAACCTCTGCAGGCAGCACATGATGTGCACATACATACTGTACATGCAGTCTATCTGACGTTAGGACTTTTACTGTGTCGTGTCGTGTCGTGTGTGTGTGTGTGTGTGTGTGTGCACGTTGACCTGGTTAACTAGTAGCATGTCAAGTGGGGTCAAATACTAGCAGTTCAAGACAATGTCACAAAAGAGGATATTAGATTTCTTGTATAAGCCTCCCTCTGAGCCAGGGTGAGGCAGCACTAAAGAAGTGGTACGGTCGGTGTGAGGGGTGAGGTTAGTGTATCGCGGCTGGTGAAGTAGTCATTTTACCACCCCGCCTCCCAGAAAAATAAATAGTTCCAAGTTTCAACGTGGACAGCCGGCTCGAAGGCAAACGGCACTCTCAATTACTTATTTACTTCATATTCTTATTATTATAACCTTTATTTAAACAGAGAAGGCCATTGAGAGCAAGCTCTCTCGATGCCCTGATTACAGTATAAAAACAATAAAAGCACAGTAAAGTTACAGTAAACAACAGCAGTGTTTCCCCTAGAAGATTTTTCAGGCCTGGAGGGATTTCGAAACGTACCCCGACCGCAACGGTGGGGGCCCTCGCTGGCGAGCGACGCTAAACTTTTAGCTAACCTGTTCGCAATGGCATCCCAAGTATCATCATACTATTATGGGATGCGATCCGAACAGTTGTATTATGGGATGTGCGTTTCCCAGGCAACGACACACGTTGACACATTTTGGAACAGCGCTGCACGCTGGCACAATGCTCCTAAAAGCAAAATGCTTATTGTTTTGAATTGCCATAAACGTTAATTGAAATTTTGGGGAGAGCAGGAAAAAAAAAACACAAAAACCACAACACACACACACACACACACACACACACACACACACACACACACACACACACACACACACACACACACACACACACACACACACACACACACACACACACACACACACACACACACACACACACAGGGCCCACCAGGCCTGTAGAATGGTAGGGGAAACACTGAACAGATTATATAACAAACTGGACAAAGACATCAACATAAGGGACAACATCACTACTTTATTCAAATTGGCTAGGTTATAATATGAACGTGATGATTTATTTTCCGTGGACCAAATGTGGGACCTACAGCGTGGCAATGATCTGTATACAGTTCATAAAAAGACACGTGAGATACAGCAGGAAGTTTGCAAAGTAGTGCTTTGTAAATAAATAGAATAGAGTTCCGTTCTCCTCTCACTGCCAACAACTGCCACCCAACTTTGTCACAACGATGCATTCTAAAGCCATGGCCAGTTATGAAGCTTAAGGCCATGGCACAACAATCAAACATTCTCAAACAAACACCAACAAACACCAACAGACAATTGTCTGTGAATGTTGGCAGATGTTGGAGATTGTTTGAAAGCATGGCACACCGACCAAACATATTCAGCACAACAGTCCCAAACATGTAAAAAAGAAACACCAGAAAAATAGAAACTGCACTGTGTTACAGCACATAGAAGATGGCTCAGACTGACAAAGTTAGTTATACATCTGTCAGTAATACAATGATACACCCAGTTTAATTATTTTGTAGCGACAGATGGCCTTAAACGCCACACTCACGTGACGCTTCTTGAGAGAGAGGTAAGGTAACTGCATCTTTCTGCAGACTTTATCGAGGGACCATGAAGGCGTCATGTGACAGGCAACCGCAGGCAACGCTAGTTGAAGCATGGAGGTCCTGCTGATGGCAGCTGCAACAGTGTTTTCTCTGCTATCAACCTGGTTAATCTCGCTATATTCTTCATCACAGCGGGTCATTACCCACTGTGCACTTAATCGTGCACTAGTTCTGCATAAGCACCTGCAGCTCTCTCCTTATTTTACTGATGTTCTCAGTGATCACACGGCTGTTTACATGTGTTTCTGAACGGCTAGCTAGTTATTAGCATAGCTCGCTGTTAGCCGTCATGGATGTTCTCTCTCTCCCTCATTATGTAACCTTGCTGCGCATAACATTACTTATTTGCGGGAGTGCATGGGAGAAGTCTCCCGCTAGTGTTGTTGATGCCCAGTGTGATGGCACATGGTTGGCGGAGAAACGTATGTTTGCTGCGTCGCGTGTAACGTTAGTTAGAGGAGGCTCTGCCTCTGACCAAACTGACCAGACAACCGCATGCATTAGGCGCGCATGCGTGAGCTCCGTTTCCATGGATACGCGACTGAAAACATGGGAAGTTACCAGACAACAGCGAACAGCGAACAACGCCGGATTGAACAAGTCGAATCCTGGCAAACATGACAGAACATCGCCGAACATCGCCAAACACGAACAGACAAGGACAGACAGCTATGGCACACCAAACGAACATTTGTCTTTGTTCCTGTTTGTTTGTGTTTGTTTGAGAATGTTCGTTTGGTGTGCCATGGGCTTTAGAGGGGAATGATAAACTGTCTGCATGGAGAGGTTTAGAGGCAGGACTCAGGGCATATCATTTACATCACCATAGCCCATAACGGACAAAAAGGTTGACTGTACAAGTTGCTTTCTGCAATCCTGGGTAAACTAATAAAAGGATAACTTCAGATCGATTTAGGCTTGTGTTTGTAGTCCTGCCCTGCTAAAGTCCTGTTAGACTAACTGAAAACTAGTGAGGAAGGAGTGAGACATCTTTACGTGAACGTGATCTGAACAAACCGGCTTTAACTCGAGATCAGGGGTTCCCACTTTGAAATCTGAAAATCTTGCGGAGCCCACCAACCAACCCTTTCATCACAACTCTGGTCAACACACTAAGATAATGTATTCCCCTAATCTCTATATATTTATTTTAATTCATTAACGGAGCATGTGGATTTGGGCATACGGCAAATTAATAATCCATCCACATACAAAGAAATTCAGGCAAAATCCCCCAAAAGCCAGATTGCCAAAATGTTCTCCCCCTTACGCATCAGAAGTATTCGTGTGCACGTGCACAGGGGTTAAAGTGGGATTTGGCGGGTGATTTTGAAAAGAAAATGCAGACGCATTTCACTTCCTACCCCCCAAACAATGCACTGCACTTTACTTTACTTTTAGCTAGACTGAAGTCAAATTTAACCTGACATGGTTTGAAAGCTGGCATGCTGGGGTACATCACCCAAATATGTCTTAATAATCACATTAGTAATGTTAGTAGCCTAATTAGTAATGTTATTACAATAGCGTTAGCGCAAATGCTAACATGCTAAAGTGTGCACACGTGAGAATAAGAGTGAATGTACAGTAATTGCCAAGTACAACAAACAGACAGGCATTTGTCACACATGGCTGGCATCGTCACGCTCAAACAGCCGGCCACTTGAAAGGATAGGAAGACAAACATGCAGTGCTGCTGTTGATCATGTGACATGTGCCTGGCAGCAGAGGACAGTTATAGCACAATAGCACTCTCGGTCGCAGATGCAAATATATTAAATAAATAAATAAATAAATAAATAAATAAATAAATAAATAAATAAATAAATAAATAAATAAATAAATAAATAAATAAAAATACATAACTGACCAAAACAACTTTGGTTTTAGAGATGCTGCTGACACTTTGGGTCGAACAAAAACAATTGTCAAGTCTGTTAAAAGCCATTGCCTTAAGAGGTATAGTGCATTCATCATATGATAGCGCAAATTCAAAGTAGGCCAAGTATTCTTTAGTGACTCAGGTCATTTTGGCTCATTTCAACCAGCAGAGGTCTGTGCATGTACTCCAACAGTCAGGCAGGATCAATAGTGTGCCTAACTGACATGTAAGAGAAGCTGGAACTCTCGTTTACAGGTTGACCGGCTCTGAATGACTGTTTCAGTGAAAGAATACTGTGTGTGTGTGTGTGTGGGGGGGGGGGGGGGAGAGGGCACACTTTCACTGAGGCATTTAGCATTAAAACTTAACAAGTCTCCCTCTCCCTCCCCAGACGGTAAGTGGTGGTCTGGTGCAGCCGGGAGCCCCGAGCACACAGGCCAGGGCAGAGCAATCTAGTAAGAGAGTGGCGTCAGCAGTGGAGGTCCACAATGCGTGACTCAGTAGCCAATGAATAGCCAGGAAGGAGTCTCGCTCAAATAAAGCTGATAATATACAATTTGATTCTTGAAACGTCGGACCCTTTCAAAGTACATCACAAACGATCCATTTTGCTGCAACTCGACAGCGCTGCTGAATCCAGGACCTTACTTCCGGGAACTAGGGATGTTCATTTTGAAAATTTTCCAAAATCGATAATTGGTGAAAATTAACGATCAATTATCGATTATCGATCATATTAACACATTGAGTGCCAGCCATTTTTTCAATCCTGTAGGTAAGTTGTGCCAGGTTTTTTTTTGAGGATTCTGGCTCATTTTACAAGAGCCGAGGATTATTTTCTGTTAAGAATTCGTGAACACCAATCATCTAAAAATAACTAATAGAATGTGTGCTTTCTCTGTCTAAAAGAGTTAGTTTGCAGAGTTAGTAGTTATGTAGATATTAGCCGTTGAGTACAGCATGGTTTCAGAGATTTTCAGAGAGTTTGGAGATAAATGGATTTTTAGAACCACCTCACGTGCCTGTGATTATGGGTGCCCTTGTCTCCCACTCTGTGCGCTCTCTCTCTCTCTCTCTCTCTCTCTCTCTCTCTCTTCTCTCTCTCTCTCTCCTCTCTCTCTCTCTCCTCTCTCTCTCTCTCTCTCTCTCGAGAGAGAGAGAGAGAGGAGAGAGAGAGAGGGAGAGAGCGAGAGGGAGAGTTGCTTCAACTCCTCCCTCCGTGGGCGTTCTTCTTGGCTGCAGCGGCCGTCACAAGCTTGTCACCAGTCTCAGTGCTTTGCTGCTGTCCTGTGCCTGTGGCTGCGCGGCCGCTGTTTGAGGAAGTCGGGATGGACTCGCTCGCTTCTTGGAGTTTTGGTTGAGAGAAGCTTTTGCGATTCTGGTCATATTTATGCTGCGTGTTTCAAAGTGTGTTCCACCTGTAATCTATTATGTAAATTTGCAATCCCGCATCGCCAGCAATCAGCGCGAAAACGAAAGCGTTTTCCCCCATCCATTTTCATGAGAATGGCTGGGGTGAGAATGGCGTGACAAGTTAAAAAAATGCTTGCCTTCCTCTAGTCAGGAGAGCACTGTCGCCACTTAGTGGTCGGTAAAATAGATTATACACATTCTCTTGCTCCAATAGTGAACTCGAAGATGTAAAAGGGGTTGATTGATGTCCCACCGTCAAAAAAAAAAAATGTTTATGTAAGACGAGATATCTCGGCTTTGGCACTCAAGCGTTGGATTATGTAAGACGAGATATCTCGGCTATGGCACTCAACGTTAGCCTGGTAAACCGCCCGTCACGTGAACTCACATTTCATTTGGTTCTCCGTGACGGTCTGGACCCGCACAGGCAGTTTAAGATGATTGGTCGAGCCATGCCGGCCATTGCCGGGCCGACGAATCAGCGGCGGCCGTAGGCGGGCAGGCTCGTCTGGGCAAGTAGTGGGTACATGGTCTTTGTAGTTCTTTTCACTCGTCAACATCGCGGAAGTGACAGGCAGTCTGAATGAAATTGAATGTAATGTTCCCAATTCTATGTATTAAATTCTAAAAAACGACCCTCAACATTTGGGAAGGCTAAGCCACACAACTAGTTCGTTATAATCTAACTAAATGCTTCGAAGGTGACTTTACGACCGCGAGGACTCAATCAATGAATACCACGGAGATCATCCACAGGCACCTTCCGCGATCTGATTGGTTGAAGTTAACACCCACCAGCGGTGATAGACAGATGGGTCATCCAATCACCTGCCAAGTAGCTTGGACAAAGTGCCCGCCTCCGTCAGCGGGTCTGGTGACTTCAAACCCAGATCGACTGGTTTAGTGAAACCTATGTGGAGCTATACCGTCCATCTGGCAGCGTCAGGTTAACTCAACGTGTTAATACTTAGAAAATTTTCAATATTTTCATTTTTTTTTTTTTTTACAAAATGAATGCCTATGGCAGAAAATACGAAAGACAACGTGTTCTCCTCAATGAACTCTTTATTTCAATGTGTCTCCTCTCCAACACTGCTGTCCCCGGCGCATGCCGGTGTGAATTATCCCATGTTTAAATCAGTTTTGTTGGCACAAAGGCCCGTGCCCAGCCAGAAAACTAGAGACTATATGAAGCTCCACCTCACGTTAGTCGGCTGTGCAATGGAGTGGGGCGAGGAGGAACGAATTCCACCCAAACCTAGTCCAATTTTTTTTTTTTTTTTTTTTTATAATTAAAAAATTTATCCAAATGCCACAGGATCGATTCCAATCCTTAACGATCAATTATCGATTTTCGATAATTGATGAACATCCCTACCGGGAACTCTTGAGAGTAAAAACCTGGTCCATTGGAGTGAATGGAGATGTCGTCGCGACTCTTCTATATACACGGCTCTGGGCCCAGGGAGTAGACAGCCCGATGACATCACAGTGTCTGCCCCGGGTCATGTGACCAGGAGAAGTCTGGGAGCGGTGCACTGAGCTGTCACAATGCATCAGACCAACAGCAACACACCCACACACACACACACACACACACACACACACACACACACACACACACACACACACACACACACACACACACACACACACACACACACACACACACACACACACACACACACACACACACACACACACACACACACACAGGGCGTGTGTGTGGGTGGAACAGCACACATACGCTGGGCTTGGCTGTGGTGCAAAACCTGAGTTAGTGTAGAAGACCTTGGGGTGGAGATGCAACGTCTAATATGGCTATTAACTGGATAAATGCTGTAACACACCACTGTCTCATAGCTTACATTTTCCACATTTAACCCAACCTAAATCCAGTCCACATATAGGAGGTTATAATTAATGTTCCAATACAAAAAATGGAAGAAGAAAAAATCACAAAAATCCACATTGAGGCACGTCATTGTTGATTCCCCTTAGATACCGGGAGAAAATGGTCAGAGATGTGCTGGTTCTCATGGCTCTCGTCATAACAGTCTCATGGCAACTCAATCTTTCAGGGCAAAACTTAGAACAGGGCTGCCAGGGACCAACAATCATATATCGGTATTTTTATGATTATATATACAAAAAATTTGAACATCATGGAAAAGTTAGTTTTTTTCCATAATTCCTTTCAAAAAGTGAAACTTCTCATAGATTATAGATTCATTACACACAAAGTATTTCAAGTATTTATTTGTTTAACTTTGCATAAGTCTGGCTTCCAGCTCATAAAAAGTGTTCAGTTGTAAGTGTAAGAGATGTCACAAGCACTTTTATTAAAACAAGATGATTATCATCTGATCAAAATCAAATGCAAAGACAGGGTTTCCTTCCCTTAAAACAATTTAGATTCAATAGAACAATTAGAAGTAGTGGAGTTGTGCAAGTAGTGTTGGGTTCTGTTTGTTGTTGTTGTTGTTGTGTTTTGATCAAGTTTTAATTTTTTTCCCAACTGATAGAACAATTTTAAAACTGTACTATTGCTGCTTTCTTTCACAAAATATTTATTTGTGAGATTTCTTGATGAATAATCATCAGTAATGTGGATATAATGACTAAAGTGGGTCAAGGCGAATAATAAAACAGTCTGGTGAATTCAGAAAGCAACACCACTTTACCGTAATGCAGCCTATAGATGGTTTTCACAGAATTGTGTTGCTATGGGAACAGATTGAAACCTAGCTTATTTCCTGTCAGCTTGTATAGATAGACCTTATTTGATTGACATCACTCATGTACGGGCACGCCCACCACCGCCATATTGTCAACATAGCGCTGCAGCTCTCAAGTGACAGCCTATGTGAGAGCAGCGTTTATAGGAAGCTAGCCGCTGTTAGCGTTACCTGTATCGTTCCAATTGTGTTCGGATGGTGACCTGCGTTATACATGGCTGTAGTAATGACAGCAATAAAGTCCCCGTGGTTTGTTTCTATCTCTACCGTCCACAGACGTGAAGGGAGCGAGACTGAGGATACGTCAGCAGCACAGGAGATGTGTGGATAGTTAGGAGAGACAGGTGAAACTTTCTGACAGCTCCTCACAGCAAAGTCTGTTCACCTCGTTATTTTGTTTATTTATTACAGGCATTATAACGGCAGCATACAAATAACAACGGTGGGGTTTTTATTGCTGTCATTACCATCGCTATTTTGTAATGGAACAGAAAGGACAATAAGGCTGTTACTAGTTGTCAGCTGCAGCGCTGTGTGCGCGCAGGACGGTATGTCAACAATATGGTGCCGTCCAGGGTTAGCCAATAAGGTCAATTAGCAATCACTGCACTGAAGTAAGCCAGGGGCAATTTAGAATGTTTATGTTGTCAAGTTAAAACCATCTATAAAACCAGGAAAATATGACACGTATGCCATATCACAATATTATATGGGTGTAACAATATGCGTATTCTTTGTATCGAACCGTTTAGGCCAGGGGTGTCAGACTCATATTAGATCAGGGGTGTCAGACTCATATTAGGTAGAGGGCCGGATGTGTTCAACTGAAACCTCACGGGGGCCAGATTTTTTTTTTTACTCAAATCAATTCGACTCATTTACCCATTTACTTCACAAAAGAAATACTGCTCTTTCCATTTCTCTTGAAACTGCCTGCATTCCGTGTCAACCTTTCTCTTTTTCGACAGCATCTTGTTGATTCCTTTGTTTTTTGGTAGGTAGCTGAATGCGCGATTCAATTCCAGCATGGCATCATGGCGGCTTTGTTTACACCTGATGACCTACTGACATACTTTCTTGTAGTGCAGGTTAATTAACTTATGAATGAACTCTTAGCTTGCTTATTAGCCACACATAGTTCATGATAATGGGGTGCGAATTTAATAATAATAATAATTAAAACATTTTTTTTTTTTTTTTTTAATATTCCAAAACATCTCGCGGGCCGGATGAAACCTGCCCGCGGGCCGGATCTGCCCCGCGGGCCGTATCTCTGACATCCCTGGTTTAGGCATTGCAAACCAAATGAACCGAACAGTGCAAGTCTTCTACAAAGTTATATGATTGAAAATGAAAACTGAGACGAAAAAGACAAAAGGTGTTAAAAAAAGAAAAAGAAATTTGAAAGCAAATGTTTTAACTAGACTGTGAAAATAATAAAATAAGTAAGTTACTTACTAAGTAAGTAAAATAAATAAATAATTATTATATTTTTTACCAATGACATTTTTCTCTGATATTTCTACTTTTTTGCTGCATCGAAAACGTACCGAACCGTGACACACCAGTGTCATATCTAAACGAATCGTGCATTTTGTGAACCGTCACACCCCTACAATATTACGATATCCAAAATCTAAGACAATTAGTCTCACGATATCGATATTATATCAATATAATATTGATATAAATCCAGTCCTACTTCCAACATGCTGGCTGAACTCTTCTAAAAGACTCCGATGGATAGAGCGATTACAGCCTGTTTGGTGACCTTGTTACTTGAGGATCGGTCAGAGGGAGGGAGCGACTGACTGAAAAGAAGACACTATTTTCCCTTTCTGCGGTCATATTGGGAAACGTCACATTCATAACTAAATCATAACTTGTGCAAGCATGACTGTTTAAGCCCATTGCGCAGTCTGTAGTGTGAGAACCTATTAGACCGCGCACACACACACACACACACACACACACGCACACACACACACACACACGCACACACACACACACACAAGACAGCAGGGAGAGGAAGGCTGCCCTGTGGCTGTTGGCTGTATCAACATTGTTTGCTTATCGCAGTGCCATCTTACTTTCCCATGAGATGATGCTGCGGGCTAACTGACTCCACGTCCAAGTTAACACGAGCACATTATAGATTCCTTCACAATAGCCTGTTAGTCTGACACGTACTATTGCCTACTAGTGCTGTTATTAACCTCCACACACTAATCCACTGACTGAGTCATGTCGGTGCAACACTGTCAGAACACAGCAGGCAGGCCCCGCCCATATCCTATGAGAACTGCCATCGACCAGCCACTGAGGCCCCGCCCACGTTTGCATATTTAAAGGAAAAAGAGGAAATGGCCAATTTGAGGCGCACAGATTTGGGAAATGTTGCAGTGAGCCATCAAGTGATGCAACCGTGACAGAGGAAACGACACTGCGCTTCCTCGTCTGGCTCCTGGTTCCCTAAAGCAGTGGGTCTCAAAGGTGGGGTCCTTGACGGGGTTCCCCAGTAAAAAGGGCAATCATTGATTTTTGCTATAATTCCATCCATAAGTAACACAATATCAGAATGTATGACTATTTTGGTCATGGGTGTGATGACCCTCCCACTCGCCTGAGGGGACATTCACACCAAAAGCGCTTTTTTCAGTCAGAACGCTATGAAAATCATGTTGAGAGCGCTTCCATTGTGCACAAAACACAGCGCACGGAGAGCGTTTTTTTTTGGGGCTCCGTTTGTTTTCCCCTGTAGTCGCGTGCAGTACAGATCAGAACACAACGACCACAAGGACGGTAGCCAGCTGGTTTTGTCTGTTTGATGTTGTTCACTGTCAACACGAAAGCCAGATTATTGCCAATTCTGGCAGCAGCGGAGGTTGAAAATCCCTCGGGAGGAGAAAAGGTAGGTGGAGTGAAAAAGACGAGCAGGGCACTTTTCCTCTAATGTTCAACTTTTTTCAGCTTTAAAACGCCCACAGCGCTCCTCCAAAAACAACAGACGCCACCAGCACTAAACGCCAGGTGTGTTCTAGGGCTGTTGAAACGAATTTTGATATTCGAATATTATTCGAATTTAATAATTATGAACGAAATTCGATTATTATTATTTTTTTTAAACGAATATTTTTTTTATTTTAATAAAAAAAAAATTTTTTTTTTTTTTTTTTTTTTTAGAACACTAGAACAGTGACAAGTTCTGACAACATACTTGAAGAAAAGAGTGTTAACTGAAGTTGACTGTTGAAGCTGCTATACTGATGTAAACCTACCTGTAGCTCTTAAAATGTATGTTCATTCATTGTTAAATGAAGTTGACTGTTGAAGCTGCTATACTGAATGTAAACCTGTAGCTCTTAAGTGCAATACGTGACTGATTTTTTTTTGTTCATGGCTCATTGTTGTTTTGGCAAAGTTTACTTATTTGTTTATTGATAAGGAGCTCAAACAAAGGCTGTGTCTTTTTTTATTATCAATTATTTTATTTTAGCATTTCAGACAGCACCAATACATCACTGATGAATATTAACTAAGCTCTGGTTATCTGACCTATTTTCTAATGCAATGAATGTACAAGGAACATGTTTTCTTAAATAAACATCATTGCTGGACTATTTGTGATAAGCCTAATATTATTTTGAATATTCATCCACCATTCACTTTTCCATCTACATTTGGTAAAATGCTTAGAAAAAGTTTTACTTGGTCAAACCCAAAGATTCAGCTATATTTAGAATCAGAACATAACATAAGAGAAGACAACAATTCACTCAGACCAAAAAAAAAAAATTTTTTTTTTTTTAATTCAATTAAAAATGAATTAAAATATTCGAATATAATTCGAATATTAAAATGTATAAAGCACTGAAATTCGAATTTGATTATAGAGGGAGATTGACAGCCCTAGTGTGTTCATTAAAAGAGGAGCACGTTTAGCGCGTCCTTACATAGAGAATGAATTACAGAAAGACGCTGGCAGCTCCAAAAACGCTTTTGGGCTGATTGCCCCCTGACTCTGTCTTGCAGGGTGTTGGGGTCGTTCTGTTCACACCATTGAGTCTCTCCCCTTCCTCACAGATGCACCTTTTGTTCTGTTCATTTCTTAGTTTGTGTTGTCTAGTCATTTCCCCTTGGTTTGAGTTACTACGTTATTGTTTCGACCCCCTCAGACGTATGTTAATACAACCGGGCTCAAGGAAGTGACAAATGAGGGGAGTCATACGACAAAGTAAAAGCTGAACCAATAATGTATTAAGCACAAACTACACTCAAGAAAAGAACAGTACAAAAGGTGCATTGGTGAGGAGGAGGGAGAGAGTCTGGATGGTCTGAAGGTCTGGTCTGAAGGTCTCATGGGTACACCGGGCCCAGGTGCACCCAATCCGCTTAAACAACCCAACACCAGGCTCCTGTTAACCCATTGATACCTGATGCAGCATTTGTGTGTGTATCCCTTTAAGACCGCAAACCGCGTTAATGCGGTTCGCGGTCTTAAAGGGATACGCACACAAATGAGGGATATACACGCAAATGCTGCATCAGGTATCAATGGGTTAATGTATGACAGGGCCAGGAGAGTGGGAGGGTCATCACAAACGCTCAAATCTTATCAGATGGGGGACCCTGGGGCAACATCTTATCAGATGGGGGTCTGTGGTCCAATTTGTGTCAGTTTAGGGGAACTTTAGTTTAGGGGACGTTTGAGAAGCACTGCCTTAAAGCACTTGTTTATTCAGCTGAGGAGAGATGCCTCCACATCAGTCACAGCATGGTCACGTCCAAGGAAGAGCGGCAAGAAAAATGTCTCAGAAATACTACAGAGAGAGAGAGAAAGAGAGGGAGAGAGAGAGGGAGGCAGAGAGAGAGGGAGAGAGAGAGAGAGAGAGAGAGGGAGGCAGAGAGAGAGAGAGAGAGAGAGGGAGGCAGAGAGAGAGAGAGAGAGAGAGAGAGGGGGGGGGGGGCAGAGAGAGAGAGAGAGAGAGAGAGAGAGGGAGGCAGAGAGAGAGAGAGAGAGAGAGAGAGAGGGAGAGAGAGAGAGGGAGGCAGAGAGAGAGAGAGAGAGAGGGAGGCAGAGAGAGAGAGAGAGAGAGAGGCAGAGAGAGAGAAAGAGAGAGAGAGAGAGAGGGAGGCAGAGAGAGAGAGAGAGAGAGAGGGAGGCAGAGAGAGAGAGAGAGAGGGAGAGAGAGAGGGAGGCAGAGAGAGAGAGAGAGAGAGAGGGAGGCAGAGAGAGAGAGAGAGAGGGAGGCAGAGAGAGAGAGAGAGGGGGAGAGAGAGAGAGGGAGGGAGAGAGAGAGGGAGGGAGAGAGAGAGGGAGGGAGAGAGAGAGGCAGAGAGAGAGAGGGAGGGAGAGAGAGAGAGGGAGGCAGAGAGAGAGAGAGAGAGAGAGGGAGGCAGAGAGAGAGAGGCAGAGAGAGAGAGAGAGAGAGGTAGGCAGAGAGAGAGAGAGAGAGAGAGAGGGAGGCAGAGAGAGAGAGAGAGGGAGGCAGAGAGAGAGAGAGGGGGAGAGAGAGAGAGAGAGGGAGAGAGAGAGGCAGAGAGAGAGAGGGAGGGAGAGAGAGAGAGGGAGGGAGAGAGCGAGGCAGAGAGAGAGGGAGGCAGAGAGAGAGAGGGAGGGAGAGAGAGCGAGAGGCAGAGAGAGAGGCAGAGAGATAGAGGGAGGGAGAGAGGGAGGGAGGGAGGGAGAGATATTGAGAGCGTGGGAGATGGAGAGAATGCGTATGTCCATGTTGAGGGTTCCCACACATTTTCACAGGTAAAATTGCAAAACTTGTGCAAGACTTTTCAAGGATCCATAATAGAGCTTCCATGTATGTGAGGCAGTGACTCTGAATCAATACCAGAAATGATGATTACACTGGAGAAATAGGACAGGAGTCAGGACACACCTCTCTATATTCACACCTCTCTATATAGGAATTTAGCCTACGTCACCAGCTACAGAAAATACACTTGTCATTATGTTACATTTGGTGGAAGGTTATGTTACATTATGTTACATTTGGTGGAAGGTTATGTTACATTATGTTACATTAGGTGGAAGGTTATGCGCGGAAATTACTGTAACAATTAACTTCATTACACACAACAAAATTCCATGACTTTTCCCAAAACTTTCAAGGATTTTAGTAATAGACCCTTTTCACGGGGGGCCATTTTGTGTCGAAAAGGCAGGGTAAACACAGGTGCAAGCAAAACACTAAATGAGGGTTTCCAACTTCCATGATTGGAATTTGGAAATCCTCATTAATGTTTTGCCTGCACCTGTGTTTATTCTGCCTTTTCGACACAAAATGTCCCCCGTGAAAAGGGTTGATTCCATGACTTTCCAGGCTTGGAAAACGAGATTTTGAAATTCCATCACTTTCCCAGGATTTTCTATGACCGAGGGAAGAAGTGGAAATACGTCAAGAGAAGTCTTCGCTAACAGCCTACTGAGTGTTTGTGTCTGTCTCCGTGTCTGTAAATGTGAATGATTGGCTGCATCTCCAGATGCCGAGTGTGCCCTGCATGCTGACGGCACAGCTGATCACAGCCATCACTGGCTCCTCTTGTGGCTGCTCGCTCGCGGGGCACAAAGGGCAGATTGAGGGATCAGGAGTGTTCTTGGCTCTCCTCTTCTCCATTGAGTTACTGATGAGAGGAGATCACGGAGTGTTCTTTTACCACATGCCTTTTCAAACTGCCTGCCACTCTGCTTCCCAGGTTACTTTAAAGCCCTTTCAGCCCAAAGACACGCAGGTCAGGTGAACTGGAGAGACGCTACAGGTACACTGCCCCTAGGTGAGAATGTGAGCCAGTGTGTGTTTGATGTATGGTATCAGTGGTTCTCAAAGTCCTTGAGAGGGTTTGAAGGGGTCCCCAGCCAAAAAAAAGTGAATAATTTAATTTCACTATCATTCCATCCATAAGAATTCCATCCATAAGTAAAACAATAATACCCTGGGAACCTGTCAAATCTGCAAGCTCATGTTTTATTTGCTCTGGCAGATGCATCTGCTGCCCCCCCTCCTATTCAGACAGATTTCCACCCGACCTGAAAATGGTCGGCCAATCACAACCATTTATCTAATATAGAGAGAGACACGTGCGGAGCGCGTCATCATTCAGAAACCACGCCCAAAACGGGGGGAAACAGAAACCCCCCCTCCAATCCTGGCGTTCTCCTATGTCGCGTGCATGGCTGCGTGTTGCACAAAAAGATTGTATATACGGAAGATGAACACTCCAACTTACTTCCTTGACAACTAGATCCACATTTTCTTCTCGTTAATTCTCAATGGCTTCCTTCCTATTGCTCAGGGGTACAAAAAAACTTTAACTGGTGATTTTTTTACATTTGTTGTCTGCGCAGCCCACCACACAGCAGCTTTTATCTATGTTTAATTCAAGGAAAATGACGCTGATCTATGGGAGTGAATGGAGCGATTTCCCCCGTGATGGGCGTGGCCTATTTCATGCAGTGTCTCTATGGGGCAGGTTTGATACGATGATTGACACAGAGGAGCGCCGTTGAGGCATTTTTGCAAACAACCAAGTCCCAAGTTCTGTTGCTCTGATTGTAGGTCTATCCAATAGTGTCCAGGGGCATTTTGGTCTGCGCCCGTTGATAACGCCCCCTGGAAATTGAAATGTAACTGAGAGTTTAAAGACTCAGTTGCATTTTGCAAATTGATGTGGCGATGTCAGGCTAACAATGACAGAATGTATGACTATTTTGGTCATGGGTTTCATACACGTTCTGTAATAAAACATCTGAAAGCAAAAAATCGTATCAGATGGGGGTCCGTGGTCTAATTCGTGTCAGTTTTGGGGTCCTCGATGTGAAAAGGTTTGAGAACCACAACCACTGGTGTATATACTGTATAGTATGTATATGTGTAGTACAGTGGTTTATAATGAGGTAGTATGGTATACACAGACAGTATATGGCAGGTTAGGTAGGCTATATGATATGATATGATATAAAGAGACGTAAGCCCTACATGCTTCTGATAAAGCGTTTCCCAACCAGGGGTACGTGGTGTACCCCTCGGGGTACTTGAGCAGCTTGTAACGGGGTACTTGGGAAGATTGGGGACTAGTACAATTTATTTCCGGCAGGTGTCGACTTACACTAGGCTACTCTGTGAAGGGGTCACGTTCACACATGTCAAACCGTGCAGACCAACTAGCTACAGTAGCATCCAGCATAGATTAGATAAATGGCTCAAACGGACACTTGTTGTTGTCACTCCAGATTCAGCTTTAGGGAAGCTCGGTGACAAAAGGGAAAAAAAGAGGCCAAGCACAAACACCTGCAGTTCAGCAACAAATATATTTTGTATGGATTTAGGCTACCCGTACGTCCACGGATCCACCACAGCCACAGTTTCCTTGCGGTACAAAGTATAGGCATGGCAAAACAGCTCAAGGGGTACATAAGATGAAAAAGGTTGGGAACCACTGTAAAGGGATATTAAAACTAACTTGTATTGACTACAATTCAAACATGCGAAGAATAGGTGAGCTGAGGCTCACTCCAGGAAGCCAGGTCAAAATATCTCCGTAAACATCTAGGCGTCTATAATCAATGTATCCTATCAGCTATTACATATTCATATTCTGTTGATAATCTACAGCATATCCACAATAAAGGCATAGATAGCTACCTCGTGATGTGTTTAGGCTATAATGCAAACTAAAGCTTCACATATCTGGGAGCTGCAAGTACACATGTTAAATTGAGCAACAACAAAGCAAAGCAAAGCAACGCACAAAACCCATTGACATGTCACTTCCTCAGGCATGCCATGTATCTAAGTGGCAGTTGTCCAAACCAAATGTGATCACAGCCAAACAGATTAGAGCCAGATTAAAGAGTTCAGCTGTCAGTCTGTTTGTAAACCTGTAAGTGATCAATACTTAGTGTGCCAGTAGGCCCAGTACCTACTATATTACTAAGTCGAGGCTTAATGAGCAGTAACGACATTATTGTAACACGAGTTGTTTTCTTTTTTCCATAACACTTCTTCTGTGGGTTGTTTTGCATAAATAAATAAAGCAAGGTAATGAGCTAAAAACGACATATAATGATGGGTAGATGTGACAAGTGAAGACAAGGTTCACAATCTGAATTGCAGACAGACCAACCGACCGACCGACGTAACGTTACTTTTCAACCTGCTGCATTGTAGCCACGTCAAATAATACCCTATGTGGGGGGTAGGGGGGTGACGTCTGGGCAGTTAAAAAAAAACAATGTGCATAGTGAAATACTGTTCTAGGCGCTGTGTCATTGACAGTTAAAAACATTAACTATGTACAGTGGTATCTTGGTGAATAGGTCGTCTTAAAAGTGTTCTCTAAACTCACTAAAACATCTGGCCTCTCACTGAAACTTTGTTACGGAAGAAAACGACGCGTCCGGCAGCGCTGCAACTGACAGCCGAGGCGTCCAATGGCTTTCATTGAAACGACTATCAACATTCCAAGCGAGCCTGTGACCGCCAATTAGCGGGAGAGGGGGCGGGTCCTGTCAGATCTCAAGTTAGATGGGAGTATACAGAGGGCCCAATCCCCGGGGTGGCAAAATAATCATCGCCGAGGAAAATTAACGATGGCCAGGGGGTTGCTGACCCAACAAGTCTGGCGGTTAACCGGGGTACTAGCCTATGAAGCGGAGGGCTACCTCTGAAAGAGTGATATAACCGTTGCATTTCTGGTTGACATGTACATAATAGGGAGGCAACATAAGCTAGACAATAATAAGGAATAGTAGCACCGGTGTAAACAAATTTAGTAAAGCAGGCACCTACCCAGAAATTCTCTAGGAAGTATGGCGTTATCATCTTGCTTTATTCCTTCTTCGCAGCAACACTTTGGGTAGTTGCAATGCAATTTTTATAGACGAAATCCTCCACCGTCCTCCCCCCGTTCCTGTTGTATATCTGCCTTTTCCCCGTTTTCCTCCTGTCCCCAGTCTCTCTCCCCTTTCTTCTCCCTTCCCACCTCAGACTCCACCTCCGCTCGGCTCGGCTGCTTTAACGTTTCTACCCCGAGATATCCAGAGTCAGCTCACAGTCAGCTCGGCGGAGGAAACAGCGCCACCACTGGCGGATGGATATTATGGCAGAGTAAAAAGCTGTCTTCAGGTACCCCCCCCCCCCCCACGAAAACTCACGAGTTGATGTTACAGTAATTGGCTATCAAGGGAAATAGCCTATTATTGTGTAGATTCAGTCAAAAGTAAATTTGTTTAATTCGACTACATTATTATGTTAATGATGATAGAAACTGGCATTCAAAAGAGGGAAGTTTGTCATGTCAAATGTTCTTCTGCAGTGCCTTTCCTCAGAACATAATAGTGTTTCCAATTGCACCAGATTGATTGTATTCGGCAACCTAAGCCCATAATGTAACCTCTGGGGGTCCACAAAGTCGTAAAGATACTCTGTGTGTTTCATTGAATATCTCAAGAACGCAAGGTGCAAATCATGAAATGCCCCCCCCCCCCCCATCATAGGAAACAACTTTGCCATTCACTGGAGGGCTCAGATGCAATTGTAGCACTTTCAGAAGCTTTGTAATCCAGACTTGAACTACAATGCCCTTTTTTATATTAATATTATATAATTATATTATGTAATATATATATATATATATATATATATATATAGAGGCTATAATTTGTTTGGGCTACCTTGGTCCAATGATGTGAGTTTGGGCTACCTTGGTCCAATGATGTGAACACATACCTGCCATATTGCCCAGCGCTGCCTGTTTAAAAGTTGTGGACAGTTGGAGAGAGACATTTACCTCTCCCATATTTCCTTATAGGCCATGTTGATATAAGTAGCTACAAAAAACAACTGCTCTACAGAAATTGAGAAAGACAAAACATATTAATGTAAACAATTTATTCTGAACAATGTACAGATTCAAGCAATATAACCAGTAACACCCACTATCTCATCTATAATAAACAATAACAAATATTGTTACAAAATTACTACAGTACAATATAGACAAAAATAAACTTAACAGTGTGTAAACAGCTGTGCAACATTGTATTCAAATATAATGCACAGAGTAGGTAAAACTAACTTAAAAGTACAAAGAGAAACATTGTGCATGGCTGTTGAGTGAAATATATGCAATTAGGCTAAAGGTAACTTGGAATGAAAATAGAAAGTACAACATTTTGGACTTATTAAATTAATTAAACAGCAGGGAAGCAAGATGACCGACAGCGTCTGTCTGTCTGTCAGCCTCAGTTGTGATTGGTTGGAGACGGCAGCAAAGGGGTGGAGCGATCGTTGGTCATGGTCTTGGCTCCTCTGAGGAGAGTCAACATGTCTCCTCCTCCTCGTCCCCCCTGGCCCTCCTCTGGATCTTGGTCCTGGGGCGGGACGGGCGGGACCATAGCACAGCTGCTGGTGGAGTCCAGGGAGAGAACACTTGCTGATCCTCCTAACTGGTAGTCACTGGTGCTACTCTTCCTGGACAGTGTCTTACTAGGAGAGGCTGGAGGCGTCTGGTGGGTGTAGCTGGAATCACCCTTAAGGTCCAAAATCACCCTTTCGCTGGCTGGAGGCAGCTTAGTGGGCTCGGCTGTCAGGTTGGTCATATCTTCCAGAATGGTCTGCACATGGGTCAGCTCTCCCAGCATGCCGATCTCATGGTCCAGTACAGGTTTGAGCATGGTGACGAAGCTGCAGTAGTGGCCTCTCTCCTCAATCATCGCTCTGCACACCGCTCTTTTCTCAGTCTCCTCCAGGATGGCGTAACTGACTTTAAGGTCCTGCCGCGCGCTGTCCAGCTGGCCCTGCACCTTGTTTTTCCCTTTCTTCTTCACCTTTTTCTGTAGTTTGATGGTGCATGAAATCTTCTTCTTGACGTCCGCCTTCGCCTTCTTATGCTCTTTAGCATGGTCTTTGTCCAGCTGACTGGCCACCTTCTTCCACTCCTTCATCTTCAACTCCAATGGAGAGATGAGGCTGTCTGAGAGGGCTGTAGTAAGCAGTTTGAGTGTGGACTCGATGTTGCGGTGTGTCATACACATCCTGGTTAATGCAGAGCCAATCTCCTTGGTCGCACCTCTGGTTCCAGTGGCCATGTCTGCCACCTTCTGAAAGGCATCCAGGAAGGATCCGGCCACCAAGATGGTCGTCCTGAGCTGTGACTGTAGCTTGGTTCCTTTGCTTACAAAGTCCTCCCATGCAGGAGAACTGCCCTTCATGTCGCTCATGATGAGCTGGAAGAGGCCTCCCAAGGCGTCGCATTCCTTCTCTATAACCGCATCCATTTTAAACAGGCTCAGAAAGAAAAAACCTAACTTCAAAACTCAGCAACTTTTTAAAAAGTCTTCCAACTTCCAGTTCCAACCCACTGATAGAAATGATATCACTGATATGCAGAATTGGTGATGTAGCCTACTGGATATCTTGTTCTTCTTTTTGTGTTTTATGGCAGTTGGCATCCTACTGGAGATATCAAGTCAACCGATTTATAGCCCCCTGCAGTGAAGGATTTCTGACGTCATATACGACGTCACCCTTTGTTGGCCTTCTGATTGGTCTGCTAAGCGTCCGTTACCTTGGCTCCTCCCCATAGCAACCGTTGCTGTCCTGCAGTTAAACACCGCCCCGTGCAAGCTCTTTTGTGAGCGCGTACCACACTGGCAAGTGGCAAATCAACAACACATCGACTTGTATCAAATACGAATACTATATTAACGCTACTTATTATGCTCGCGGTAAGAGAAACAATATGGTTTTCATATGTTTACAATATGGCTAATCCTATGTGGTGTTCCAGTGATCGATGTTAGCTAGCTACTAGTCTAGCTAGCTACGGACTGTTGCTAGCTCGCTATGCTAACCTGTTGGGCATTGCCTGACCCTGTTTTATCTCAGATGTGTTTCTGAACATGGAACCGCCTTGGGCGAGTCATTGATTTATTTCCCCCTGAAGCAGTGTAGTGTAACGTTTGTGGCACACAACGTTAGCTAGGGAGAGCTAACGTTAGAGCAGAGCTGGCTAACGTTAACGCAACGCCCTCGTTCACACAGGACGCCGAACGTCCTTAACTTTACTGCAACCAATGTTCCAAAACCGTAACAACATTATGAAAAGAACGTTTCTAAAAAGTTAGAAGAGGATGCAGATAACCTGAAGAAGCAAGTAAGCTAAGTTACTCCACACGTCATCTGTCACCAGTAGGCAGAGATGGGCCAAAATACATCATAAAGTATTTTGATACAAATTACAAATACTTGTATGTATCACAATACAAATACAAAATACTGGCCTGAAAAATGTATTTGAGATACACATACGTATTTGTATTTTGAAAATACATTTTATAAAAACTGATAAAGAACTGCAACCATTAGTCAATCCATCAATTCATTGCCAAATATTACATTAATTCCCTATTTTGATCATCTATTCATCATTTTGAGCCATTTCTGTAAGGAAAATGTCCTAATTCTCTGATTCCAGCTTCTCAAATGTGAAATGTTCTGGTTTCCTTAGATGGTAAATCCTCTTTTAGTCGTCTGTGACAGTATTCTCCTTTATGTACCCTCTTCCCTCACTTCAGCTGTTAATAACCTTCTGTGAGGGCTTTTGACTTACAGGCAGCATTTCTACATGTTAACCTCAAGTTTTGGAACTTTGACCATGTTAGCCCTAGATATCTGACATCATAACAGTATCCCTGGATATGATGTGCCATGGCTGCAGTTATGGAAATCGCCGGCTCCATGGGCTCCCAAAATCATGACTGACAGGCAGACAGACACCGCCCACCCACCTTGGTGCGATTGTTCAAATGTGCGCCATCGGCTCATACTACATCAGAGTTGCTCGAGTGACATCACTGATGACATCACAACTGCCTGAGTGACATCAGTTAGCAATCAGTGGCTCGAGTGACATCACTGATGACATCACAATTGATGGAGTGACATCACTGATGACATCACAATCATGGCCACACACACTGCCACTCACTTTGCCAATTTTAATTAAGAAGATAATTAGTTGTCTTTCTAATATGATACACTGGTTTGAATATGCAGTAAACCGTTTCATTTGCAGATAGGCCAGTGCATGCAATATCTAATAATCAATTTATATTAGTAATTTATCTCTGCGGGAATTTCCACCAATACAAGGCTTCATACTAGATGAAGAAGTGATGTGAAGTCTGACTCAAGACCCACCCTACTCTGCCTCTGATTTGTGGTTGTTTGTTCTGAGGGTAAGCCAATCAGAGGTAGAGTAGAAGTGACATGTCACATTTTTCTTCTCCACAGTTTAAACCTGTGTCAATGGTAAGAATGTGTCAATTTGAGAATAAAATGACATAAAATTAAAGAAAAAAGTATTTTATGTATTTAAAATACACGGTCTGAATGTATCTTGATACAAATTATATCTTATTTTTCTCGGACCAGCCAAATACAAATTACAAAATACACAAATGTATTTGAAATACGTATTTTAAATACATGTATTTAAAATACTGCCCATCTCTGCCAGTAGGTAACACGAGGGTTGCTGTAAGGAGCTGGCAAAGTTATATTATTCAATCTCTCTCTCACACACACACACACACACACATACACCTCTCTCATCCGCTTTCCCTTCACTTCTGCAGACATTTATTTCACTATTTTGTATGAATCTACCGCAACGCCGGAAACGGTAGTTAACATGATGCCTGTTAAATGAGCACTGTAACAGGCTGCCTTTCACGAATTTAGTTGACAGCAATTTGACAACTGCAACGACAGTGATGACACCAGAGATGCTCACAAGTGATGTTTTGCAAGTCCAAGTCAACTCTCAAGTCTTTGAGCTAGAGTCCAAGTCAGGTCTGTTATGGATGAGCGTTTTATCGTCTGCTGCATGCCATCCGGTGTGCTTAGAACACGGCATAGCTAAAACTAAGGAATTCAAAGCATGTACTGTAATTCTCCTAACTCCTTTATTGTTACTTTGCACATACAAACACTGTAGCAACATGCCCAGTTGTAGAAGTTAGTGTGTGAACTGATTTAATAAGACACAAATAAGGGTAGACTGTTGCCTCAAAAAGCACAAGTCACTGGTCTGGGCTCCTGGTTTGGGACAGGGTTCGAATTCCTGTGGTGACATTACTTTTGTGGCAACTATACAGATCCAAATCCCATATTCTTTTCTCTCATAACGCTGGCTGTGCTTTCAGCATTTTAAATAGGGAAACATTTACAGTACTTCATACCAGGAGTGAGTGAGTTAACAGGCACTGCTCTAGTACACATAACTAACTTGCTGGTAACATTAGCGTTGGAGGACAAGGAGACCAGATGGACCACAAATAGGAAAAAATGGCTTAGACCCTGAGGGTTAAGCAAAAAAAAAATTGCTTACACCACAGAGGGTTAAACTAAAGCAAATGTTTTGTCTTTTAGATCTTCTTGCGTGGGGTCTGTCATATCGGCTTCAGGTTTTTGAAAAATTGTACAAAGAACAGAATCACACAATGCCATTTCATTGACATTGTTAACATTGTCTGCAAGGTCAAATGTGGCAGTAAAACCCAGAGCTGGAGTTTGGGCTACCTTGGTCCAATGATGTGAGTTTGGGCTACCTTGGTCCAATGATGTGAACACAGACCTGCCTGTTTAAAAGTTGTGAAGGACAGTTAGAGACTCTCCCATATTTCCATATAGGCCATGCTGATATATTTGTAGCTGCAAAAACTGCTTGAGAAAAAGACAAAACATATTAATGTAAACAATTTATTCTGAACAATGTACAGATTCAAGCAATGGTAACCAGTCACACCCACTATATCATCTTACAAATATTGTTACAAAATTACTACAATACAATATAGACTCTTTGCATGATCCAAAATATTTGGTGGCCCCAATAGTATTACTTTAAAATTCAGCAGCTTATAAAAAAAAAAAATCAACCCATGTCTATTAAAACATTTTTTTGTTTTTGTTTTTTGATTTAATCTTAGCGAAAATGATGAAGGCATTCTAATCAAGTTTCAAGGCTAAAATGGAAATCAGAATACAGGAGACGTTTGACTAGACATTCCATTGTATTGGTGGGCGCTTTAGAAAAGACACATTTTCATTAAAGCTTTGTAGAAATCTTCATAATATTAGTCATACTTCAATTTGGAAACAATGTTATGCTTATACCAAGCTGTCAGCCTGTTTATTTGCTTTTCTAGAGTGTCTCATTTTTCTTCAAATATATATCTATTGCAAAACACCAACAAAATCTCTTAAAGTATTTGCTCTCAAGGCATTGTGTACACACAGACTACATATCTACCACAATTTGTTTACAATCACTTGACAAAAATACATAAAATATGTGCAACATTTCCAATTTACTCTCCCAACTCCACCTTGTAATTGTAATTCTGTGCATGTGAATGTGTGTGTGTCTGTGATCATAGCCTCACATGTGTGAGCTAGCAGCGTTGCACGCACATAAAACACTAATGTTAATTAACCACACCCACTGATATCCATTTGGGGTTATTATGAAGCGGGAGAGGTTTGCTAATCTCTTGTGAAACGGAGATGGAAGAAGGCATACATATGGAAAAAAACAACAACAAAACAAAAACAACAACAAAACGATAAACAAATTGGAACAACAATAAACACAGACAACCTGAGGTTACTAAAACACATATTCAAGTAGTGAAACACAACTACAATGTATAGCAGCAGCAGTCAACTCAGAAATACAGCACATACTAGTAATGGTGATTATTCTGCTCCAATTAACAGATGGCAGCCCATCATGCCATGATGCCTCTGCTTTTTGCATGCCAAACAGCTGGAATGTGACACAGACAGAATCATTTCAACTTCACGACACAAAGTGATGTGGCACAAACAGGCGCGCGTGCAATGTGCATGCACATATGCATGCCTGCCTCTGTATTCCATGATGCATATGCAATTATGCATACTCCACTCCAGTATTCACCACTGTTCAACTTCAACCGCTTCGTTTGCTTGGCTTCAGTACAAAACCACCGCCTCACATCACCAACACCATCTCACAATATGAAATACTGTCTCTAACACAGTGAGAATTTTCTTTTTTATAATCTTGCTACCTGATTGCATCATGATACTTATTGCATTATGCAAGGACATTTGAACAGTGATTACTTAATTTATTAATTATTTATGTTTGCTCACATTCTGATGAGTGAATGAATTTGCTATTTAAAATAAGTGCATGGTATGTGCATTATAAGGGGTTAAAATACTGCTGTTATTACTCTGGCCAGCAGAGGGAAAAATGATTGGTTGGGCATAAAAAAAATAACTTCCTATCCACCCCATCATGGAATACATTCAGGCTATGTGTGACGTTAAACACTTCAACAGAAAAACAGAAAAACAAAAAAAAACAGCAAAGCAAAACAAACCAGGACAAGACCATTGGTGTAGTTTCACAGTACAGTATTTCAAAACAATACACAGCGATGGGGTAAACGTTTAGGGATAACGCTCCAGCAGGTTTGAGTGAAGTTCAAACTCAAGTTCAAAAAGGAAATGCCAGTGTTGAAATTCACTAATAATTACTATGTAATTGTTCAGTAACTTTAAACTTGAATAATCAAAGCCCCCCTCCCCCACCCTCCCATGATCCCCTTCCCAAAATATTCTGGGACGCGAGAGGGGCCACCAACATGCAAAGGGACCAAGCATTCACGTACCCCACGGACAACAACCACTCCATTCACGTACCCCACGGACAACAACCACTCCATTCACGTACCCCACGGACAACAACCACTCCATTCACGTACCCCACGGACAACAACCACTCCATTCACGTACCCCACGGACAACAACCACTCGCGACACTACACACTCATCCCCAAGATCATGCTTTTTCTTAGCACAAAAAGCTAAACCAAACCGAGAACAAAGACTCTGTACACTGAAAAAGAAACATATCTAAACGTTGATAGATGGTTTTGTATGATTCCGGCAGCCAATGTCACAGAGGATTCGTCTCATTGTACAGTCCATAAAAAAAAGAAGAAGAAGAAGAAAAAAAAGGATGATCACTGCACAGGACACTAACCTGCACACTACTACCCCCCCCCCCCCCCCCCCCGCCTCCCGCCTTATAAAGCATGGAGAGATATGCTGGCTGATAAATGTCCATGCACACAGCAGCACGTCACATCCACAGCACATGACCACACTGAGATTCACTCCAAAGGTTACACATTGATCCACACACCTGGCCCCGCCTCCAAGAGGCACAGCCAGGAACTGACATATTGCCTAACTTCGTGTCCGTCATACCCGGTCATGCTACACTACAGTCGACCGCTGTAGTTCTCTGGGAGAGAACAAAGAAAACGGATAAAACTACAAGGTGGAAGGAGAACCTTATCACAGGGCAATGACAGCTATCGAATGCAAACGCATCACTAATGCTCTACGGCTTTGCTCCCCGCTTGGATGCAGCAGCAGCACGCCACCGTATCCCCCAGACTCTGAAAACAAAACCTTGTGCTCTCCAGTGACGTCACTAGCAGGCTTTTTGCCCTGCTAAAACAATATGAACACTTTATTCCTTGAGACAAAAATCGCTGAAATGATCTGATTGAGAGAACTATAAAGATGACAAGTTATTCTTACTGTGATATGCAGCATTGCAAAATATCGTCTCCATGGTCAGCTCCAACATGATGTGTCGATACCATCATCGGCTGCCAAGCTCTCCTTACAAAAGATCTTATTATTGGACCATAATCTTCATCCATCTCCTGATTTTAGAACCATCTCCTACTTCCCTGGTAGAATTCAGCCTATTTAAACTGCCATGTGTTGTTGAGTCCCTGCTAATATTACTTGATTAAAATGCACATCTGCTATGAAGACTAATGTCCTGCGATAACCTTGCTCCGTTAAGTGTAAAACTCCTGCTTTCACTGAAGCTAAATAGTAAACGCATTATTGAGTTTTGCAAAGTTGTCTTCATTCTTCCGTTTCTATTTCCTCTCAGTAGTTCAGGTGAGAGCAAAAATAAAAAAAATAGAAAAAAAGTTGCTGATTTTCTTTTTTTATATATAATTTCTGATTGAGATGTGAAGTGATTAAAATATTTGTTTCCTCCCATGATAAGGTTGTTCTGCCAGTCCCTTCCCCCCCCACCCCTTGCCTGTGCACAGGGGCATCGAGTGCTGCGGCTGCCACCTCCCTCCCACCCCGTCCAGAAGGTTGGGGAGGGGTCCGCACCCCCTCCCTCCCCCCGGCTGGCAGACCCCCAGACCCCCCAGTAAAGGGTACTGTAACATGTTCCCTGGGTAAAAGAGGTTCCCTATATTGGCTCCCATAGTGAATGACCTGTTTGGAAGAAAAAGAGGCAGGTGTTAAGACTATTACACACACACACACACACACACACACACACACACACACACACACACACACACACACACACACACACACACACACACACACACACACACAGAATATATACCAAAAAATATATGAATAAAAAACAAAGCAATGCCATATTCTTTTTCTACATTTAGTCCTTAATTCCCTGGAGAAGCAAATAACAAGACAGCAGAAACTGACCCCACTGAAGAGGCCCATTGAGATGGAAGCAATTACACCCCATAAAAGGTTGCCAGCCGTTCCTTCAGAGGCATGGGGAACTGATCCGAGAAGCGCCTCCAGTTGTCCTCGCCCACCTGGTTCTTAAACCCGTGAAGGATCTGAAATCAAACACCGCCACAAGTTCAGACCCGAGTTAAAGCAGATCTCCACCTCTCAAAATACATCTTGTGCGTCTGACAGCGTTACTGCAGCTTTGCCATTTTCATTAGTTTAGTGTGTGATTTCAATGGGATTTTTAATGTCCAGCCGCGGCCGCGTGGCTGGTATTGTTTTCACCTTGTGAGTCGGTGTCATCAAGGCAAAATGTTCGACCTGGAGACACCTATTGTAGTGGGAACTACCACAGAAGCCTGTTGAGTACTTTGCCAGGTTCTGTCTGTCTGTGGACAGATTTTGCGAGCGCGATAGCATCCAAACTGTGTAAGATGCAGGCACAGAACTTTACAGGTGTGTACTTCACATCACAATGAAGGCCCAGTTCCAAAATAGGTGTGTGATCCGAGCAAGGGGGGGCGGCCCCATCGCAAGATGGTCTCTAGGTGTATTTTAAATATGGTTTCAATCTCAATTTAGTTTAAGCTGTAGTCTGATCCTGTTTTCTGGGTAAATGTTACATTATGTTTTTATGAATGTTAAAAAAAAATAGTTCGTTTTTCAATGGTCTTCTATGCAAGGAATGATTTGGTAATACACATTTTTGCACATAATGACAAAAAATTAGACTCGGTAAAAGAAGAAGGTTGTATGACGCTCAGTTTTTACCTTACAGAACATGTCTCGTAGATCATCGTTTGGATTTACCCAGGAGGCCACTGCATCACAGAAGAATATAAAATCCTGAGAGAGAAAAGGTATTTTTAAAAGGGATAAGGTGGTTTTCAGACACAACAGGAAAGGCAGTTGAGGCAACGAAGAATGTCGATCACTTCACTTCACAGCCAGCATTAATGAACCTGCTCACCTGCACTACACAGCCAGCATTAATGAACCTGCTCACCTGCACTACACCACCTGGATTGACACTGATCATAGTGCAAATGCCTCGGAATGCAGAGTCTTTCTCCTCATTATCTCTTATATTTCGTAGAGAGGTGCACCTGAAAACAAGGACGACCACATTTAACACCAGACGCATCAGAAGGTGTCGTTAAGAGACAATTCACAGAATGACACGGCATAGATTGAAGCTATCCCTCTCTCTCAATTGTCACAATAAAATAGAACACGTCAGTATATATGATGCAACAAACTACACATTTATGTCTCTACAAGAAATATCAATATGTTTGTGAGAAGTAAACAAATCTAGTCTACTGCTTAATAGTGAACTTGCCGTCCTTAATGTTAATGTAGTATCCTTTGCTTAGGCAGTTTAGCTCTTGTCTTATTAATACTTCATCATACTACAAACAAACATTATTGTGGGGAGATAATGATTTCTTTTATATGGACTAGGACAGTAGCAACCCAAGCATGCACATCAAACGGACTGAAATAAAATAAACATTTGAACTCAGGCGACTACTTTCTGTGCTCTTATAATAACTTCACTTAGGCTTTGTCTATGAGCAACGTGTTGAGCAAAACCACATCTATAGCACCTTGGAAATATGACTTTTGCAAAGATGAACTAGGGAAGGTTTGGGCTAACTCTGGGATAGGCACATGCAGCTGGAGGACTACTACATGAGAAAGGGGATTTGGGAATGCTCTTTTGTTCCCTTTCTCTTTTTGTTGAACCAGCAGGCATGTGACAATCTGATCCCATGCACCTTTTTTAGGCTGTTAGCGACAATTAACAATGACAAAAAAAGAGAGGAAATTAAACAAATTAATGTAGAATACATGAAGGTGCTACTGAGGCAAAACAAATCACAAGTAGGACCTAAAAGAGGACAGGGTTAGTCACATGGTTGGCAATGATTACGAACTGATTCATAAAAGAAAACCACCAAAATAAAAACAACAACAACAGAAACGACTTATTTTTGAGAAAGAGAGTGAGGAGTGAGAGACAGTCTGGTCGTCGGAATAAAATGTCAGCATTGTACGTTTCGGTAATCCACGGGTACGTAGAATATCACGTTTCTGAACCAAAAATATGTTACATATGTTTCTAAACCAAAAATAAAAAGTTATGTTTCTAGATATGTGTATAGCAACATACACACATCATAAAGTCTGCTATTGAAATAGTGCTGTGGCCAGTAAGGGTGTTGTGGCCGTGGTGGATGATAGAGGGCACACTTGATTTCACGCCAGAGAACCGTGTTCAAGTCCCAGTCATAACCCAAACCATAATCCTAACCTTAACCATGTTTGTTTTACTTTCCTAAACATAACCAACGTTGTTAAAAGTTGTTTTATTTGTGTTTAACATTGGAAAAGGAGGCAAATTAACCGCCGTTTTGTTTCAAATTGACGTCGAGATCATACGTATCCGCAAACTGCAGAATTGTACAACGCCGGCATTTTATTCTGGCGTTTGGGTTGAGAGAGAAGACAGGGACAGAGGAGAAAAGAGAGCAACAGTTGGGAGACAGACGAGGAGAGAGAGGAGGAAAGCGGAGAGAAAATGAATTAAAAAAAAGATTGAATAATACACACCAGGGTCTTATAAACTGCTGTAGCATGGGTGCCACCTCTTGAGGACAAACGTAACCAAGACGACCAATTGTTATTGCTAAGGTAACGCAACCACGGTTATACACCACCAAACGCCAACCAAGACATGAGCAATGAGGAGGGGAGGAGAAAAATAAAGAAAAAACAAACAACTCAGAAACATAAAATCAACAGAATCTGTGTATGATAATAAACAGAAGATTTCACTAGTGTTGATTATTACTGCCCCCTAAGTAAGGGGGACGAATGTAAAATATGACACTCTAAAAAACAAACAACACGTTTAAGGGAGAACACTTTGACAACTTTGACAAGACATTAATATCAAAAAGGCAAAACAGTGACATCCCCCTTAAAAAAAATCATATGGATCAAACCGCAAACTGTGTTGTAAAAAAAATAAAATAAGAAATTCAATCGCTTGTATTAAAATGTAGGCCTCAGTGTAAGCCACAAGCAGGTGTATTTGAGTGGCCGAAACAAGAACAGCTCAATTGGGCTTTCAGAGATTTCTCCCTTAAACTCACAGAGGTTAATTTTCCATAAGAAACATCAATGTTTTTGTGTGTTTTTTTGTCTTTTGAAAAGAAATGACAGATTACTCCAAGCCAACTACATGGAGGGAGACTAGTATCCAGCACAGCCGGCTCGTATGAGGCAGAGAGGAGGGAGGACCTAAGTTTAAGAGACACAAAACTATGCAACATTCTCATTAACAAACAGGCATTTATGAACAGTCCAATGACACATGCAGAAAGCAGATGGTAGGCTCATCAGAATTCACGTTCGGTGCAGGATCAGCTGATCAGACAAGCTGATGGCGGCCACCTGCCACGACTTTTACTGTGGCATTATGTGGGTCTTCTCTATATTCACATTCAAATGTAGTTCCCCCAGTGACCAGTCCTGTTAGTTAGTAGTTAGTTCCAGGACTGGTTCTGTCGGATGTCTCAATAAATACGATTATAAGATTTACACATGGCACAAACATCTGATTTGTTTATAGTTGTTTTGTTCACTGTCTTGTTTTCAATTAACACAGTGAAAACTTCTACGATATAATGGCAGAAAGGGACATCCAGACATTTTAAACTGCTTTCCCGCCAGTTGATTTGGTTCACCTTGAGAACAAATTCATCTTTGAATACATTTTCTTGAAGGCAGATTGGCTTGATCCATTTAGGATTATTACGTATCCTGCACCAAACGTTTGCCATCCTTAACAACATTCAACATCTATTGGCAGATATGCATCCACATTGAAAGAACAGTAACTAAAAGCAACAAATAAATAAACTGACAACAAACAAACAGGAACACATCTACAGAGTCCCTACTTTGCCATTATTGAAGCAGGTTACACTTCACCCTTGCATAGGATGCAATGGCTTAATTTAGTCGACTCCAAATCACAATTTCCAACTGAATGTGCACTAACAAGAGCCGAGTGTAACCGTGTTTGTTTATTGGAGGTTCTCGTCTAGGTGCGACATTTCTCTCGGCACCACAAAAATGCTTTTAGTCAGTTTAGGGATTTCACCAATCATTCAGGGGTAGTAGTTATTATTCAAGTGTTCAGTAAAATATTGTGTTTGTCTAAAGGGTTTTAAGGTAACAATTAACCATGTGAGGCTGTGAGCGCCTCTCCTACGTCTCACCTACTGTCTATACTAACGGCATTTTGTTTCATTTCACTATGCTACATAACCTGATCTGATGGTGCACAGTCAATCCACATCGGTTAATTCCAAGCCTGAGCGCTTACATGGCTTGCTCGATTCAAGAGTGTCGGAAAAATCAGCACAAAAGAACGATACATTCTTTGACTTTGCTTTAGCTCAGTGTACAGGCCACACTGCCAGGTTACAAATCAATAAGTAGCTGAATATTTTGGATACTTTTGGAGAAACCAGCGAAACCTGTAAGGCTCAGAGCTTGGGGGAGGGCTTTTTTTTAAAACAGAGATTAATGGACAGGGCAGGCACTCCAGTGAGAGTAGTGCATCCTGGCTGCATGGACCACATGTGTGTGAGCACCTCCCTGTGTGTGTGTGTGGGGCGGACTGGCTGGCTGGCTCAGCAGCGCCACCGAGTGGTACCTGTGTTCTCCAGCAGAGTCTTTGGTGTGTTGGGCCTGTTAATGATCTCCACCAGCTGGTGCAGGACTATGGCAATGTAAGGCTGCATTTCAGGCCCTGTGGGGGGGCAGGGGTTAATGGCAGAGGTTATGAAATATAAGATGACCATATCATATCATGATGACCAATGTCTTGAAAGTGAGACACTCACCCATTTGTATAGATATCTCGCCGATTGCCCAAGTTGCATTGTTGCACACTGATATTAACTCTGGGTTTAAATTAGTACCCAGTATGGGCATAAAATCAGCTGGAAGAGGGAAAGTGAGCAGACTCTTAGGAACTGACTAGGAACTGATTGTCAAACAGTGCTTCACCGGAGTCAGGTGCACATACCAGGGTATACCACACCTTCTTCAACATCAAATTCAAGGAACCTTCAAGGATTTTCGAAGGCCCAAATCCCCCAAATCCAAATTCAAAGATCGAGGTTAATGTTACAACACTGACATTTTTTATAATGAGAACCAGCAGGCTTTACAGAAGCTCACAGATAACAAAGAGAGAGAGAGGGACTTGAATGTGTGAATATATATATTATATATATATATATATATATATATATATATATATATATATATATATATATATATATATATATATATATATATATATATACAAATATATATATATATATATATATATATATATACGGTATATATAAATCATCATCATCAAAATAATCTATCAAAATAACTTTGGTTTCTACTCTTGCACAAAATATATATAAATTCAGCACTTTCAATGGCCATGTCTATTTACTATATCTATTTTCAAAAACTTTCAAGGCCTAGATCCCGTGGGAACCCTGACATCCATACATACCGATGCACGGTTTGACATGCTGGAAAGAAGCCTTGGTCAGATCTCCCAGCAGAGCAAAGGAGCTCTGGCGCACCTCTGGCATTTTATCCTGGGCAGATGGACAGAGAACGGCAAAGGTTAGCAGTGCCAGGAAGTGGCTGTGTATGTTATACTTCTGATGAAGGTTGTTGAACCGAAACGTTATCAATAAAACTCCTCTAAAGTCTTAAGTATGCTCCAGAGTGCAGACTTTTTTCCTTTTCAACGTATAGCCTTGTTAGTCTAGCACCTGGTTTGCATAGTGGATGTGCAGACGCTTCTCTCTACTAATGTGTATGTTATACTGCCAACCATCCACAGCTCTCACCTGCATGCACTGGTACATGAGAGTGAGAATGTTGCTACGAGCAACCAGCTGCTCAATGTTGCTTCCCAAACCCTCGGCCAATCCACTGAGGAGGTCTAAAGCCACAATCATGAAGTCCTTGTCGGGAGCCTCGTACTGGTCTGGCTGAGACTGGTGAAGCTAGAGGAGTGAAAGAGCCAGAGTTGTGTCATGTAACATGGGGACCAGACGTCACAACAGGATACAAGAGGTTGGTTAGCCAGGACAAGGAATCAATCATCGAGTTAATGAAGTCGAAAATAGAGTCAGTTATTTTTCAAATCAACACTGAATCACATAAGGCAGGAAATCATTGTTGCACTGCTGTCTGTGGGCTGAAACTTTCAACCGTGTTGCACTTGTGATTACACCCAAAACAGTGATGCCAAAGCAGCTATTTTGCCTTTGACAGCACTGATCTGCAAAACACCTGCTGTGACATCACTGATTGGGGTGTGACCACAAGCAAGTGGGTTGACAGTTTCAAGCCACAGACAGCAGCACCCTGTTATTTAAGTGAAATTCATGGACGGGCGTCAAACCCCTCGCCATAGGCTACGCCGCAGCTGGCCAACCTGCCGTCATAGGCGTGCAGCTCCCCAAAAATGTGACTCGACGCATGAACAGCATGTGGCGTGAACAGCACAAGTATACTATATGTAATCTAGATGGGGAGATAACAGGAGATAGTGAAAGCTATGACCAAGTACTGTATATGCACTCAATTCTCTCCTTGGGCTAACCTCTAGTTATTGAAATCATAATGAAATCACACAATTTATTAATTTCGCTGGGGACTCCCCTGGGACCCGCTCGTCAAGCTGACGTTCGACAATGTATGTCTAGCTGCCGCCGACGTCCCAAACTCGAGGCTATGTTGAAGTATGTTAGAGGTACACTCGAAAGCCAGTGTTATGAGAAATCTCCCAGAATGCCTTGCGATTCATCAGCAAGGCGGTGGCTAACGCTAAAAGAAAACCACAGATGCATTTTCTTCGTTACTTCTACTTTCTTCGTACCGTTTCAATATATTTTAAGACCTCAACGCCACTTTTGTCACATCAGTGATAGGGGTGTAAATCACAAGTTTCATCATGATACAATATTATATACAGTAGATTCTTTGGTCAACGATACAATATTTACTGCTATCACAGTCTGCCAAGATATGATTTTGACTCAATCCAAGGGTCTGCGATCGATATGAGATATGATATATGCCCGTTTAACACAATCAGCTACAAAATTTAATACCTCATCAAATGGGTGATAAAGACTTTTTAAGACTTTTTAAGGGCCTTAATTTTCCCAAAATTGTTTGATCAACTTTTAATACTTTTCAAGACCCCGTGGATACCCCGTGTTAAAACCATACAACTACTGTAATCAATCCTGATCTGGACACAGCTGTATGCGGACAAAACGTCCTCTCTCTTGTCCTGCAGACAGTCCTTGGGGCTCAGGGATTAAGATAGACCGGAGCAGAGAGTGCAGAGGCAAGATATATCAGAAAAAGCTCAACTTATTCATACGACTCTGGGCTTTTGCCCAAGGACATATGCTTTTTCCTCTGATTTATCTTTGTGGTGGTTAGGAAGCGTAGGAAGGCTATACGATGTGAAACAACTTCTTTGTCCTCAGAATCTTCTCGGACTTTGTGCAGAGCCTTTCAAACTGTACCTCTGTAAATTACTCGCACTTGTTGCAACAATTAAACCTTTTATTATTTGAGTTTCACCTTTTTACATTACATTACATTACGACATTTGGCAGACGCTTTTATCCAAAGCGACTTACAATAACAATTTTTTTTCAGCAATAGAGCAATCAACTATGCAACACAGTCTATGACAACTACAACATCTGAAGGAACAGTGGTAAAGTTAAGTTATTTTTATTTTTTTACCTTTCCTGAGTCGTCTTGTCTAAACAGCTGAATTCCCAGCATGAACAGTTGGACTGTTTTCTTTGACTGACTTACATCAAGCCACTGTCACATGTTCTGGCATTTGCAATGCAAAGTGTGTGTGTGTGTGTGTGTGTGTGTGTGTGTGTGTGTGTGTGTGTGTGTGTGTGTGTGTGTGTGTGTGTGTGTGCATGTGCGTGTGTGTGTACAGACCTGAGGACTTACCATGGCCTGGGCGAGGGTCTTCTGGACCAGGTTGACACAGCGCTGGTACACAGGCTCACAGTAGGGCAGGAAGCCACTCTGCAGGGCAGTGGCTACAGATGACAGGCACTGAGGGAGGTAACATACACTGAGTGTCCTATCTGTCCACATACACTAAGCCTGTCAACTGTTGTGGGATTTGGACAATTGTACTTTAGTAACTTACTTCTAGTAAAGGGAAGAGATCTTTGTCTTCATCCTTTAGTTGGTTCCATTTCTGGATCAGCGGAGGCATCAACATCTGGATGTATTCCTAACAAATAACACAGTTCACATTAGTTATTATGCTGCGTCTGTAACCACTCGCACATTAAGGCATCTATTTAAAGGGAATAAAAGCAAGCAAAGGTAACGTTATGTTATCTAAATCAAATGTTAGTGTGTTAAGATTTAGTATTTCCAGTTATATGCTCATGAAAACTAGGTTATAGATACTGTATGTCTGGCAGGGAGAAAAACAGCAGTAGCTACTCATACGATATTATGTGTATCATATGACCCGACGAAGATCCATTTCAAACATCTGTCTAATAAATGTTACTTTTTGGGGGAGCAGAAAATGGAGTTGCGAGCCCTTCTTCTACATCCTATGAGACGCCACAGAAGAACAGCTTGTACCATGCTGGGGGTTGTTAGATCAACAGTTTAATCTCTCAAAAATGCGAGGGGAACGGCAGTTGGCTACACAGTAGGTATCATTTTAATTAAAACACCAAAAAAGTGTCAATACCTCTACTGGAGCAGGCAGAGATTCAACCATAACCATCGTTGCATTATAGGCTTTAAACAGCAGCTTCTACATGAATGTGCAAAATGTAAATGTGAGGCAAAGCAGGTCCATGCCATAACGGACGGATGGACAGTCGGTCAGTGCGGTACGTGCCTTAACGGAACGACAGACAGTTATAGAAGCCCCTGCACCACCTAAAAAACATAATCTGTAGTTTATGATCTCATCACTGTCTGAAATAATCAGTGATTTATGACATCATCGGTGATACAGTATGTGACATCACTATAGCAGTGACTTGGCCTCCAGGCCGAGCTGTCTAGAACTGTATTACATCATTGGCGACCTGGCCCCTAGTGGCCACGCCGTAAAAAAGTATTTCAGCTCAGCACCAGCGCTTCAACTTCAAGTGCTCAACATGTTGGTTGGTGGAGACGCCCGCTAACTTTGCTGTTTCACTGTTACAGAGACCTTCAATGGTAACATCTTCAGAGGATCCACAGTGTTAAAGTAGGGAAACAGGCTGTCAGTGAAGGTGTGTGTGAAGGTGTGAATGTGTGTTTTAGTATCAGGATCAGAGAATGACAGCTTTCCTCTGTTCCAGTCCAGATGCACTTTGACCCTCTGGACCTTCTTCTCCACTGGGAGAGCAGTGTCTCGATCGGGTGGGGAGCCTGCTCTGTATTTACCATAAGAGAACCATATTCTCCATAATCCAGACTGTATATCTCCCTTCCTCTGGACAGACTCTGCTAACACACCCAGTAACCAGACTGTACTCTCTCCGACCTCAACTTCCCAGCTGTGAGTTCCTGAGTTAAAGCCCTCAGAGCCCAGGACAGACCAGCGCCCGTCAAACCTCTCTGGGTTGTCAGGAAGCTTCTGTCTCCATCTACATCTCACACTGGCACGTCTCACACTGGTCAGATCTTCAGAGAGGATGAGTGTTGAATCAGCAGTGTTTGGGTCCAGAATCACAGGAGTGTAGGAGACCATCTCCTTCATCTTGTCCCAGACTGTGAAGCTCAGGTTGCCCAGATGTTTGGCCTCATCTATCAGAGCTCCTGAGACCGGCTGTGGATCCACCAGCAGGGGGTGCTGGACTCTTTCCACTGTAGCCTTGTAGGTCCGAAGGACCGAGACGACGTCTTCAGCTCTCAGCTCCTTTTCTATGAATCTGACTGGATCTGAAAGAGCTGCCACCTCTCTGCTCAGACCCTCAATCTTCTCCTTCATCCTCTGACTCTTCTGCTCCTCTTCCTCCCTCAGTGCAGCGATCCTGGCCTCCTCTTCCTCTTGGAGAAACTGGTGAAGCTTCTTAAAATCCTCTTTAATCTGTCTCTCTGTGTGTCGGGCCTGGACGTTAATGTGCTTTGCCGTTTGACCACATTTTCCTTTAACTTTATTAGAGAGCTTCAGTTTTTCCTTTAAGGGCTTCAGTGATTTCTGGAGTTCCTCCTTGTGATGCCGTGCAGCTTCATCGATGGGTCTGAATCTGTGGTCGGCGTGTGCTTCTGAATCTCGACAGACGACACACACTGGCTGCTGATGGTCCAGACAGAAGAGCTTGAGTTTCTCAGAGTGCAGACTGCAGAGAAGCTCAGATCCTGCTGAACCTGAAGCTCTCTGATCTCTCTCCAGTAAGAACGCATCACTCAGGTTCTTCAACGCCAAATTACGAGGTGGCTCACTCTGTGACGATATTTTGCTACAAAGTGGACATATATTAGTGGTCATATATAACATACAGTGGTCAGATATTAGTCTCCCTGTCCACCAGCTCTGCAGACAGGCTTTACAGAAGCTGTGGCCACATGACAGGAGGACAGGATCTTTAAAGATGTCACGGCAGAGAGGACAGGAGAGATCATCCTCTGATCTGGAAGCCATTGTCTCTCAGTGAAGACTGAGCAAGAGTCGTCCCTTTTATAACCTTAGCAGGGAAGGATTTATGACATAACAATTCAGTCTATAGCATCACTGATGATGTCGCAGACATAGGCATGTGGTGCAACTGTGCATGACATCATTGAGGATGTCATAATGTTATGTCATGATGTCAAAATGTTACAATGTTATGTTATGATTATGTCATGATGCAGGCACGTGCAGAGGGGGGAGGGGGCTCGCCGTTCGAGCACCTGCTTCTTGATGATGATGTCTAAAAGGCCCTTTTTATCCGCAGCTAGCTAACATTACTATTGTCTTTCAGAGGCTGTAGCGGGTTCTTAGCGGATTATTATTATTATTATTTTTTTATACAGACTAGGTACATCTTTGCAGGGCTCACATTAACATTCAGAACAATTTATCTACTTTCCTTTGAAAGTTAAGATAAAACCTAATGCCTTTTTGCCCAGTAGCCTAGTAGACTTTTTCCTTGGTAGGCTGCTCTTGTTTTCTGTTGGAACAACAATTAATAATGGGTTTGTGATACTTAATTCAGGTTTGAATATCCCATTTCTAACCCTTGCATTGGTTTAACACTCATAAATGTAATTTGTATTCACATGCCTTTTTTGCTCCCTGGGAAACTAATGATAATGATATTCCAATAATTATCATAATCATCATCATCATCATCATCATCATCATCATCAGCAGCAGCAGCAGCAGGATAATAATCAACATTAGCAATATACTTTTAATGAAAATCACGGTTGTGATACCTGTAACCACCAATGTGTACATGCCTGTCAAAGTATACTTGAGTAAAATTCCTACCTGCTTCTTGGGTGCTGTTCACTGTCCACTAATGAGTGCCAGTGTGTCATACGAATATGGCCATTCAACTCCTAGTTGAAGTCTTTGTACTGTCATACCTGTCATACTGTACTGTCATACCTGCAAATTGTGACTTTGCCCTTTCAGGTATGACAGTACAAAGACTAGTCGTGCATTCCTTTATAACTGGGAACTGGCAATCTTACGACTTCAAAGGTCCGGAGCTGGGACGGTGACGTCACCAGAGCTGGTATTTCCCATTCCCAACTCGTAGGAGCCCCGACCTCAAAAATCCAAGATGGCTGCGCCACGCAACAACAGTAGTTATAATCGTAGTAATGTTGTTTAGCACTTCTGTTTTGTTTGTGTCTCATTAAATCAGCTGTACACACAGCACTGCCTAACTTCTATCTGTGTGGACATGAGGCTGCAGTGTTTGTATGCGCAAAATGCCGCGAAATGCCATGTTGTCAATTGTTATTGCTAACAATGGCGCTAGCCTGGCTAGCGACTGGATCTGACCAGTGAACAGTGAACTTCCCAGCTCAAGTTTTCTGCAAATGGAACGCTAACAAAATGGATGTGATGTCATTTAGCCTCCACATCCCAGTTATTTTGCGATAAAGGAACGCACGATAGGACCTCTGAAGGTACACTTACTTAACTAGCACTTGCACCGTGGAGAACAAGTTTACATGTAGTGTATATGTGAATGAAACGGAGTATAGCTGTGTTCTACATACCGGCTTATTGAGATGGTGGCCCACTGAGTCTGCGAGAGTTCCTATGGCGTCGTAGAGAATAAGCAGGTTCTTGTGCTGGTACTTGCTGAAAGCAAACACCAGTGTGTCCAGGATGTATGCCAGGTAGGGCACCAGCTCTGTGCAAGCCTCCTCCTCCAAAGTGGCAAAGGCACTGGTGATGGGGCAGAGGGAAGAAGACATTGTATAGGAGGCAATGTGTGACTGCAACCTCTCACCAGTACAGGGTTCCCCACTGTGCTCTTAATGTACAAATCCACGGCTTTTTCCATGGCTTTCCATAACTAAGTCAGAGGACTTCCATGACCCAATTATGTTATTCCTTCTTGGTGTGGTTTTCCAACTCTGAAAAGTTCTAAAGAGGCGAATGGTGGTGTGGTGTGGTGTGGTGTGGACTTGCTGTGGAGAAGTGGCCAGACCATGTATACAAAACAAGATCTGATGCAAAAATGTGTCAAACAAGTTGTTGTAAAATACATTCTGGTATATTCCTGTAAAAGTGACCCATTTGTAAAATTCTGTTACTTATTTTCCGAGATCATTTGTCAAATGATATCTCTTTCCCTGTCAGGGATACACCTCTAAAACTCCACAACCAGTGGGAACCCTGGTATCATCATCACACATAAAAAAAAGACCAGAAATGCACAGTGCTCACTAATTGGCAAATGATCCAGAAATGGCGCTCACCTGCAAGCAGCCTCCTGCACACGCTTGTTGCTATCGAGAATACGTTTGAGCAGCTCTGTCATGAGGGGCTTCAGGTGGATATCTGGAGGCTGGCTGACCACCCAGTGGGCATAGCGGCTCAGGGTCCAGCAGGTGATGGAGCGCACCAGGGCCTTCTTGTCCGACAGACACTGGATGAGATGGGGAATAAGCTCGGGCAGGTAGGGGATCATGCCCTGCATGCAGCCTGGGGATGGGGACAAGAACAGTGCCTCAACTTTCAACCAAGCATTTCTTCTGATTGGAACTGACATCCCATACCAGGGTTCACTTCCTACACACTTTCAATTTAAAAAAAAATCACACTTTTTCCAGACCTTGAAGATTTTGTCTGGTGTTCTATATGATTCACGCAGATAGACATCTTGCCCCCCGCTAGACTACAGTAGGTCATATCACTGTATAGATGAAGATTGTTCTTCACAGCCACATATATCAGTACTGTATGTGAGATGATTGGCAGGGTTCCTACACAATTTCCATTTTTTTAATTCCATATTTCCCCCAGACCCTATGTTCTTGACTGGGCCAGTATCTCACTACTATAATAAGGCAGATGGGTTCCACGGCGCACAATTGCTCCACAATTGCTCAACAGTTGAGCGCGGAGCGTGCAAAGCATGCAAGCATGCAAAGCTACAAATGATGAGCGTGCAAAGCATGCAATATCTCTAGTTTGATATCTAGTATAACGCCTGCTGACAGCAGCTGGGTAAGAGCATCTCTCTATCTGACCATTCTTCACATCAACAGAAAATGTGGACTCAAAGTGGCTATACAACATCCAAGCTATAATTATGTGCATTAGACCTGAACATTGTCCATATTTTTCCAGACATTTTTTTCAAATTCCCAAAGTATTCAAGATCTGGAAATCAACAAATTCACATGTAATACTTTTCCAGACTTTCAAGACCTGCGTAGGAACCCTGCCATGATCTCGTCCAGGGGTTCCCAAACTTTTCCGTCCAAGTACCACTACGCACCAAACCAAATTTCCCAGGGACCACTTCCACCGCGTATACCAACCACCCCCCCCCCATGCTGATTTAACCATGCAATAGCAGCAAAAAGGCTAAATGACAATATAAGGCTACTAGCTGGTTCAAAACGGACGGGCACACACACCTGCCAACATTAGGCTGTGGAAAAGAGGACCCCTTTGAAAATGTTTTTTTTTTCTCCATGCCAAAATTTAGCCTATCTTTGGACTGTTATAGCTACCTTCCTGACAAACTAGCATGACATGGTTGGTACAAATCGATTCCTTAGGTATTCTATTTTCATATGATACCAGAAACTTCACTCTGGCTTTAAAACTGAGCCTGCTGAAAATAAATGAAAGTAAATGTTCAAAATTATGATATTTCCCAAATATTGCGACATTTTCGGCCCAATCCAGCTACTCCTCAGGGTTAACGTGTATATGTAAAAACTGTTGTCTGTGGGGAAAAAAAAAAAAAAACTCCAGGAGGAGCCCCACAGTTTGGAAACCAATGGTCTAGTCTGTATTTCCCCACTTCTATTCCATTTCCCCTGCCACAGTTCTTACCCTCAGCGATAGCCCCCAGAACGAGGATGCCAGACTCCTTAATGACCCACTCTGGGTGAAAAAGCAGCTCTTTGAGGAGAGGCAGAAGGTGCAACAACAGGTCGTCCCTGAATACGTTGGCCAATACATCCAGCGCTGCCGCTGAACACTTACCTAACGGGGGCGGAGAGACAGAGAGACATACACACCAACATATATGTGCACAGACACACAAGTACAGCAGACACAAACACAAGACACACACGTTATCAAACAGTGTTCACTTGCTAGACTCGAGAGTAAGACACGTTATCAAACAGTGTTCACTTGCTAGACTCGAGAGTAAGACACGTTATCAAACAGTGTTCACTTGCTAGACTCGAGAGTAAGACAAGTTATCAAACAGTGTTCACTTGCTAGACTCGAGAGTAAGACAAGTTATCAAACAGTGTTCACTTGCTAGACTCGAGAGTAAGACAAGTTATCAAACAGTGTTTACTTGCTAGACTCGGGAGTAAGACACGTTATCAAACAGTGTTCACTTGTTAGACTCGGGAGTAAGAGACGTTATCAAACAGTGTTTACTTGCTAGACTCGGGAGTAAGACACGTTATCAAACAGTGTTCACTTGCTAGACTCGAGAGTAAGACAAGTTATCAAACAGTGTTTACTTGCTAGACTCGGGAGTAAGACACATTATCAAACAGTGTTCACTTGCTAGACTCGAGAGTAAGACAAGTTATCAAACAGTGTTCACTTGCTAGACTCGAGAGTAAGACAAGTTATCAAACAGTGTTTACTTGCTAGACTTGGGAGTAAGACAAGTTATCAAACAGTGTTTACTTGCTAGACTCGAGAGTAAGACAAGTTATCAAACAGTGTTTACTTGCTAGACTCGAGAGTAAGACAAGTTATCAAACAGTGTTTACTTGCTAGACTCGAGAGTAAGACAAGTTATCAAACAGTGTTTACTTGCTAGACTTGGGAGTAAGACAAGTTATCAAACAGTGTTTACTTGCTAGACTCGAGAGTAAGACAAGTTATCAAACAGTGTTTACTTGCTAGACTCGAGAGTAAGACAAGTTATCAAACAGTGTTTACTTGCTAGACTTGGGAGTAAGACAAGTTATCAAACAGTGTTTACTTGCTAGACTCGAGAGTAAGACAAGTTATCAAACAGTGTTCACTTGCTAGACTCGAGAGTAAGACAAGTTATCAAACAGTGTTTACTTGCTAGACTCGAGAGTAAGACAAGTTACCAAACAGTGTTCACTTGCTAGACTCGAGAGTAAGACAAGTTATCAAACAGTGTTCACTTGCTAGACTCGGGAGTAAGACAAGTTATCAAAGAGTGTTCACTTGCTAGACTCGGGAGTAAGGGAGATTGCAGAAAGGCAGAAGGGACAACAGACAGAGGGACAGAGACAAAAGCAGGAGCTGGAGGGACTAGATTAGGGGAAGAGTACAGATATGGAGAAAGCTGTGTGGATACAGGCATTGAACTCACGCAGGTTCCAGTCGGAGATGGTGTCGTCATCGTCCAGTTCGTCGTCGTCGTCGTCGTCGTCATCCTCGATCCCGTCGCCCTCGTGCTGCTGGGCGATGGTGCGTGAGCGGTGAAAGCGCGGCCTGATGTCCTGCTCGTTGTCAGGGACGGCCTCATCGTCTTCCTCGATGTCACCCTGATGATACACATTTTTTCCAGACAGTTCAAGTCAAGTCAAGTCAAGTTTATTTGTATAGCCCTAATTCACAAGCATGTCTCAGAGGGCTTTTTTTTTTTAACCCAGACAGACAGTAGCCTGCATACCGTATGTGGAAGAAAAAAGGAAAAATCACTTTAAAGTGTATATATTTTAACGTTATATATATTTTAACATACATGCGAAATGCGACTTGAAAACGGCCAGCTAGGCATCCGTACCTGCACAACACCCGCCCCCTCCTCCTACTAGCATTATTTCACCTCAGTGACAGGCAGCGCAAGCTATCTGGCCAGCTAGTTCACTAGCTAACGTTACCTTAAGAGCATGGAGTGTTTTTTAATATGCCAAGTATCCGCTGAGTAACGACTAGAAACAGATCAACATTATATAGAAACAAACAAAAGACAATTAACGAGTGCTCACTGGTCGGCTCCAGGAATGTGTGGTGCTCTTGAAGTACAAAATTAGATCCAAAGGGAAAGCATCAGCCTTCTTCAGGACGTGCAAGAAAGATCAGCATCAGGATCAGCTGATCTTCACGCCCTGGAGAAGGCCCTGTGATGCTGAAACTGGTCGGCGGTGATATTTTTAACCTTATTTATGCCCTAGAAAATAAAGGCTTTTTAACCTTTACACCTTGTCTCAGTGTGCGATCAGTGCCTGAAGCAAGCTGATGCTTTCCCTTTGGATTATATAGAAACAGTTGCCGACGCTCTCCTGTTCTGCCCAGGGCCTAAAGAAGCTGTCAAAGAGTCGAATGTTGATATGCTTTTTGTCTTTTGCCATAGGGCGTGTGATTTGAAAAGCTTTTTCCAGGTACATTACATAAAATGCCAGATATGAGGCTTTCTAACTGTGATTGTTTATGAACTTTTAGAAATAAAATATGCTTGGATAAGAGTAATCGATTGGTCTGTCATGCAACATAGGTGCAACTAAGCTATTTCTACCTTTGTGCCATAAAGCAATCCAGCACCTTTCCGCACGAAATGCAACCCAGTGGCACACCATGTAAAATGCAGCATATAGGCAGGAAACGGTGGTGGTTTCGCTTGTTTGAGGTAGAGCTGTGCATCTTCACTGATCTCACGATTCGATACGATTCGATTATACAAGTCTACGATTCGATTCGATTCGATTCGATTAAACGATGCATCACGATGCATCGCGATGCATCTTAAATCGATGCATCACTTTTTCCGCAATACATGATTTATTTTTTCTCACTTTCTTTTTTCTCACTGTGTGGCTACTTTTAAAATAAAAGTGCATTTGGAATTGCATTGTATTATGATCCATAATTAAAATAAACAACTGCATGTACTTACATTCTATTTTATTTGATTATAAAAAATAAAAAATAAAAAAAACTTTTTTTTTTAATAATCGATTTTTGATATTTGTTAATCGATGCAGAATCGTGCACGTCCGCATCGCGATGCATCTCTGAATCGATTATTTTCGGCAGCTCTAGTTTGAGGTCATCACAGGAATGTCTACAAATGCACGTGGTGGTAATGATTTATTGATGTTGAAGTGGAATATGCAGCAGCTTTAAAATAACGTAAGTGTACTTGTACACCAAACAGACACACACCTCAACAACTGAAGTGCATGCCACCCTGAGTCGAGGCGTCAATCTATCGCCTTCCCCAGCAGACATGTCACTCAGGCCGCACAGACTCACCTTGAGCAGAATGATGTCAATCTCAGAGTACTTCATCCCGTTGACAAGCACCGGAGTGAGCCTGGAAGCAGGAGACAGACAAGAAGCATGACAACAAGAGGGCAAGGATAGGTCTGAGCCCACAACCAATCACTTGCAGCGTATCTCTGCTGTTGGTACGGATGAGTGTGCGGTGGTGGTGACAGCTGTTACGGCTGAGGTCAACCAATCACTCGCAGCGTATCTCTGCTGTTGGTGCGGATGAGTGTGCGGTGGTGACAGCTGTTACAGCTGAGGTCAACAGCCAGGCTCCTGAATCAGCCGGCCTGAGGTGAGGCGCAGGTGATGAGCATCCTGGGACAAGGTCTCTGTTGACTTGCTGCAAATCAAGAGCTTAATAGCAGCACTGGAGTGTGTCCCTATACATGTGTATTTTATGTGGGCGGGGCTTAATAGCGGCACTGGAGTGTGTCCCTATACATGTGTATTTTATGTGGGCGGGGCTTAATAGCGGCACTGGAGTGTGTCCCTATACGTGTGTATTTTATGTGGGCGGGGCTTAATAGCGGCACTGGAGTGTGTCCCTATACATGTGTATTTTATGTGGGCGGGGCTTAATAGCGGCACTGGAGTGTGTCCCTATACATGTGTATTTTATGTGGGCGGGGCTTAATAGCTGCACTGGAGTGTGTCCTATACGTGTGTATTTTATGTGGGCGGGGGTGCTCTTACTGGGAGAGGTGTCCGCACAGCACATCCTTACACACCGGCTGCTCTGCCAGTGTGAGCCAGAACTCACAGGCTTCCAGAGCCACATTCTCGTCTTGGTCCTGAGTCCTCTGCAGCATGTACTGAGACGCAATAATGAGAAATCGTATATAAAGATCAAGATAAAACTGTATATTTGCCATGCTTTTTTTTTTTTGCAAAATATAACGATTCATTCTAAAAGTATTACAACTGCAAGCCCTGCTGCAGCCTAACTGAAGTGAAGCACAAGTGTGACTGTTGTCTGCAGGCTGTCATCTTGTCGTCTGATCACGCGACCTCACATTCTGTTCTCTCTCCACGGTTCAGTCTGGACTTCTAGCTAGCGTCCCACATCGATTTCCTGAAATTATAGTACAATGTATAACCGGGCCATCAGGTTACGGCGGCGTAGTCGATGGCGTAACCGGGCCGATCATGGACGGCGCTAGCAAAACGGTAATGGCTCAAAGCGAGCGACGAGTGCTACCGTTAACGTTAGCAGAGTAAACACAGCCGTTGAGTGCAGTTGTTAGACTCAATAACAACAATGAAACAAGAACAAGAATATTCACTAGCGGAGTTTGTCCGGCTGGATTTGGATTTGACTGGATCTGACGCCGATTGGCTGAAGGAGTTGTCTGTCACGGCAAGTACTCCGGCCCACTGAAATCGACGGCTAGAACAGTGGTTCTCAAATGGGGGTTTCGGGGACCCCCAGGGGTCCTTGAGGGGGTTCCCAGCCAAAAGGGGGGTAATTAATTTTCGCTATAATTCCATTCATAAGTAACACAATTACAATTTTGGTCATGGGTTTTATACACTTTCTGTAATAACACATCTAAAAGCATCAATCTTATATCATATGGTGGACCGTGGGACAAAATCCTATCAAATGATACATAGAGCAAAACACAATGTGAGGTCACATGATCAGGATGGTTTTTACCAGGCTAGTCATCTTGAGCTCATCATAAAAGCCACAAAGCACAAATGCCGTCTCCATCTTTACAAAGCGTTATCCCAGTGCTGAACTAAGCCACACTCTCTCCCTATTTCAATATTTCACCAGCGTTCTGTCCCCCCTGACTCCGCCCATCTCCATGTCCTGTCCCCCCTGACTCCGCCCAGCTCCAGGACCTCCCAGCAGGGCTCACCTCGATGATGTTGTGCATGTGCGGCAGGAGGCGGTCCATGCGGACCTCCAGCAGCATGACCAGAGCTCTGCACACGTTCTTCCTCACCTCGGGCTCCTCATCTGCTGCCAGCACAAACAGGTTCTAGAGACAGGGTGGAGAGAGAACAGGGTCAAATCTCTTCCTTGGATCGCGAGATAATTAGGAAACAGAGGAATTAGCAAAATGCATAGTTTGGGAATTGCCGGCAAAGAGTTCTGTAATCTAACATTATAACCAGTTTAAACTCCTTCAAATTAATATAGTATGCAGGGGAAATGCTGTTAAGGTCTGGACATTTGAAAGCTGCCCTTACTTCATCTCATTTCAAAAAAGGACTGCGCTACAAAATAATATATTAATTTGATGCCGTTAAATTTGATTTCATCATGTGCTTTTTTTGCTCATCCACATACACTACTCTCTTATTTAGTCTCTGCTCTGCTTGTCTAAGATAAGTCATGTGTTTGGCCCCCGGTTAACGTGATAAATATAGCAGATTACCTTTGTGTCAAGCCAGCTATCAGTTCAACATCAGCTTCTTAGTTCATAGCCTCAGATATTGAACTAAGATTTTTATTTGAAATAAAATGACTGAAGTATATTTTATTTTAGGCTGAATGTTTAAAGTCAAAAATCAGTTTTTCTTCATGTTCCTACAGTTGGATGTCTGAGCTTCACTGTGCAGAATGATGTCTGTGCAGAGTTCCACACTAGAAGACTGTTTCCACAATCGTCTGCTGAAAGTGGAAAGTTTCTCATAGCTCACTGAAAAGGCCGTTTTCAACAAGCATGATTCGAATCGTGACATCACGAATCTTGGAGCCAATCCCTGTCCAGGATTCAGCAGTTAAAGTGTCCGTTTTCAAACCGGAAATGCGTGGCCACCCCTGGTGTATAGCATAATATATAGCAGAGTGATGCTAGTTGCTTGGATCAAAGTGCTGGTGAGGTAAACCACTGCTCTGCTATATTACACCAGCTGAGGTCTTCTGAAGCATGGATGTGTGATGGCCATCTGAGAGGTGAGGGTCATTGTTATAGAAGATACATAAATGTCCTCCTCACGGGTCCATTACTGTCACACTTGCCTCGATGAAGGGGTCGATGTGCATCATGAGCGCCTGAGTCCGGCTGATGATGAACTGATTGACACAGCCAATGGCATGAGACCTGCAACACAACACACAGACAGCACTGAATACACACAACAACAATAACAACAACACACAGACAGCACTGAATACACACAACAACAATAACAACAACACACAGACAGCACTGAAGACACACAGCAACAATAACACAACACACAGACAGCACTGAAGACACACAGCAACAATAACACAACACACAGACAGCACTGAAGACACACAGCAACAATAACACAACACACAGACAGCACTGAAGACACACAGCAACAATAACAACAACACACAGACAGCACTGAAGACACACAGCAACAATAACAACAACACACAGACAGCACTGAAGACACACAGCAACAATAACAACAACACACAGACAACACTGAAGACACACAGCAACAATAACAACAACACACAGACAACACTGAAGACACACAGCAACAATAACACAACACACAGACAGCACTGAAGACACACAGCAACAATAACAACAACACACAGACAACACTGAAGACACACAGCAACAATAACAACAACACGCAGACAGCACTGAAGACACACAGCAACAATAACAACAACACACAGACAACACTGAAGACACACAGCAACAATAACAACAACACACAGACAACACTGAAGACACACAGCAACAATAACAACAACACGCAGACAGCACTGAAGACACACAGCAACAATAACAACAACACACAGACAACACTGAAGACACACAGCAACAATAACACAACACACAGACAGCACTGAAGACACACAGCAACAATAACACAACACACAGATAACACTGAAGACACACAGCAACAATAACACAACACACAGATAACACTGAAGACACACAGCAACAATAACACAACACACAGATAACACTGAAGACACACAGCAACAATAACAACAACACACAGACAGCACTGAAGACACACAGCAACAATAACACAACACACAGACAGCACTGAACACACACAGCAACAATAACAACAACACACAGACAGCACTGAAGACACACAGCAACAATAACACAACACACAGATAACACTGAAGACACACAGCAACAATAACACAACACACAGACAGCACTGAAGACACACAGCAACAATAACACAACACACAGACAGCACTGAAGACACACAGCAACAATAAGAAGAATCGCAATAGGAAGAAACCTGACCTAATCTTGGGGCTGCTGTGCTTGAAAAACTGCAGAAACTTTGGGATCATGATGTTCAGAGGACGGTCCAGCATGTCACTGTCCAGGATCTCAGCAGAGTCTTCACAGATCTTCTGCAGTGCCCCAAACGCTCCCTGAGGGGGTCGAGAGAGAAGGAACCAAACTTAATGATGAATTGTGAGAGAAAAATGAAGTTCCACTGTAAACAAACACACCGCAAACTCAGAAGAATTCTGTAATACTGCTAGTCAGAGAGACTGGCATCATGGACAAGTTCACTGTACCCCCAGCTAACCAGATGCTATTACTACTTCTATCGCACTGCTGAATAGACAGCGAGCCCCTTCCTCACGGGTGTAACACCTGCACTGATGGGAGGTGGCAGTAGGTAAGTGCGCTTGTTCTTTTCTTTTAGTCCTTCTCGTGGTTTCTCCTTGTTTTTATCTCGCCATGGTTTTATGCTTCTATGATTTTATGTTTTTTATGGTTATATGCTTTTATTTATCTTATTATTTTATCATCTTATTTTCACATGATAGTGCAATAAGGGTCAGTGTAATATGGGGGGTGCAATTTTTCTTGCCTAAACAGGCACCGCCTGTTCAACCCGGATCTGTGCAATGTCTTGTTCAAATGCTACTGTTGTCTTGCTGTCATGTTGTTGTCGTCGTTGTTTTCTTTTGTTGGTACATGTTACTGCCGATCGACATGCTGTAATGCACTTTGTAGCCCAAGACAATAAAGTTTATCTGATCTGATCTGATATTACTACCACTACTAATAATAATGTGATCGCTGTCGCCCCCTGGCTCCAGGGAGGCAGACTGCAGGGTCAGCTGCAGACCAACGCCTGTGAATGGTAGGGATGATTTTTTTTTTTTTTTTTTGTCGCTCAAGGACATTTCATCAGGATGGATGCTCATCGACACTGTTTGCTTTCTCAAAAACAGATGATTTTCAACTTCAAGTTTTGCTAAACATTTGCTAAAACTGTGTTACATTTACAATGTGTTCTACATGCTGTATGCACTGAACAGCTTTGATATTACATGTGTTTACAGTGTGAAATCTATACAGGCCATTTGGGATATCTTGTACCAATCTCTGTACAGTACTAGAGCTGAAAAATCCACTCAACATGTTCATCATCATCAATGAATTTATCCACTTCTGCCCCAAATGACCTTCAAACAGTTGGCTGGCAACCACACATACACACACACACACACACACACACACGCACACACACACGCGCACACACACGCGCACACACACGCACACACACACACACACACACGCGCGCACACATACACACACACACACATACGCGCGCGCGCGCGCACACACACACACACACGGGCAGCCTTGTCTTCTCTTACAGCCTTATCTGTATCTCAGGAGAGATGCTAACTAGCGCTGTGATTGATAGCCCCGTGCACGCTGCTCACACTTGATATGCTGCCGATGTCAGTCCCCCCCCCCCCCCCCGCACAAAAATGCAGTCTGAAGAGCAGATACACTGAGGCTGTCTGAAATGTGTTTCCATGGTAACCGTTCCATTCCTTTCAGATGACTTGCAGACAGATACAGCATGGCTTGCTTCACAATATGTAGCGGAGCAAAAGGTGTGAAATGAGACTAGGGAGACTAGGCTAAAAGGCTGTTACACATCAAGAGCCATGCCAAAATAAAGCTGAGGGAAATGCAACAAGCATTTGGGGGGCAAATTATTCACTATACATAATATGTACGCGCATCAAACGAGACGTGATTTTGCGGTTAAATTAAATAGGTTTCCTAGACCTAAGGTAAACAAACCATGAGTCAACATCAAGCAGCGAGCTGAGGAGAGAGCATGGAGAGTGCTTCCCACGGAACTCATTTCGTCCTGCCCCACCACTGTTCAATTTAAAACTAAAGTTTGTGGAAACACTAAAAACTATGAAATGGACTATTGTAACTGAAATGCTTTTTTTTTTTTTTTTTGCTTTTTAACTGCAGGGGGATTGTTATTGTGAAAGGATGTATTTTTAATCACTTCTTGCGTTCAACTGTTATAGACTGCGTGTGTGTGTGTGTGTGTGTGTGTGTGTGTGTGTGTGTGTGTGTGTGTGTGTGTGTGTGTGTGTGTGTGTGTGTGTGTACGTGTGCATGTGTGTGTGTGTGTAATGGAGAGAAGCACTCCAGGCAATCTGGAGGTGTGACAGTAAGTGACGAAATTCTGAACACAATCAACCATTGATTTGGGAACAGAGGGATGTGATGTGATCAGCTGACGGGGTGTGATGTGATCAGCTGACACAGCAAAGCAGTGGGAGGGAACAATCGGGAGGACAGTAGCATCCATTATGAGTAAGTGAGCAGGGTTGGGAAGGTTACTTCTATTTATACTCACAGCATCTGTTGCAAGTACCTATTACTATTACGACTACTACTACTATGTAGAAACCTTTCTTGGATTTTAAAGGGAAAAGGGAAAGAGTAAGTGTGTCACTAAGACACATCCAATCACAGATCCTGTTCGGTGTAATTAGGCCCACAGCACCTCCAGAAGTAACCTGACTGACACTGCCAAATTATTTGTTTTCACATGTCGCTCGGGAAACCGTTTCAAAGGGCAGGCATCTATCTATCTGGCAGGTGATTGGATGAACCATCTGTCTATCACGGGCTCGCTCTTGCTGGCGTCGCACCTAAAGCCCGCCCGTAGCTGCCTCATAGGAAGCTGATTGGTGCGAACCACCGGTGGTTTGGATTCAAACCAACAGATCGGAGCTTGGCAAGATGGATTTTTGCCGTGTGATTGTGATCTCATGATCTCGCATGAATCCACAGCTGCCTCGCAAGGTTCCTCCAGAAGTAGGGGTGGGAATCGTGGAGTAACTCACGATACGATATGGTCACGATACTTGCCCCTTCGATAACGATATTATCACGATACAGCGATTCTGCGATAATCGATATATTGGAAGAAATTTAACCTACGATACATCACGATATCTGTGTAACTGAAGAGAAAAAAATACCCCTAAAAGGCAAGAAGCAGGTATTATGTATTTATTAGCAGAATTGACATGATCTCTCTCAGAGTTCACTCACTCACTCATACCATTTTCGATACCACGGAGGAAAAGTTACACATTAAGTATTTTTATTATTATTATTAAAACAAGAAAACCTACCTACCTATATGATTTCTAAAAGTAGATATTAATGATCAAACATTTCCATTCATGTAGCCTACAGTATTTATGTTTTTGTTTCAACTACAAACATAAATAAACGTCAACTTGAAAAAAAAAAAAAAAAAAAAAATTAAATAAACATATCGATACTTGGTGCCAGTGTATCGATAACGTATCGCAAGTGGAAATATCGCGATACCGTGAGTATCGATATTTTGTCCCACCCCTATCCAGAAGACTCGGCAATATGTTCTGTAGTCAACAGGACCAAGCCCCGTCCAAACCCACTTTCCACACTAAACACAATATTCATCCACATACATGTACAGTACCTACACTTGGGCTTGTACCTAGTTCACAATGTTACCCAATCATTTCTAAGCTCATTATCGGTCTCAATGGCAACAGGCTAAGGGCCTGTGTCCACCTAGCGTCTTTTTCCGCCTGTTAAACGCTGGGAGTGCGCTGGGGAGCGCTGATCCCAGCGCACAATATACAAGGAAGCAGTCTGGAACTAACGTTAGTTCAGTGCGGTAGTAGCTTGATAGCTGACACCTAGCAAGCTAACAACACAGGTAGGCTACGTTATTAAAAGCAGTAAGCACAACACTCACCAGAGATATTAAGTGTCTAGCCCAGAGGTTCTCAAATGTTTTTCAGCCAAGGACCCCTTACAAGATAGAAAATATACCGGGGACCCCCTCATTCTGATTTGTGATTTTGGGCTAAGCTTAATTGTTTCCACGGTAACGTGCTCGACTTTTAATTTGATAGGTTTGTTATTAGAATGTAATCCATGAACCATTTTAGATTTAAAGCATAAACTATTTTCGTTGAACTATGAAGATTTTGCAAAAAAATATATATACTTTTTTTTTTTACATTACGTCATTTAGCAGACGCTTTTGTTTTGTCCAAAGCGACTTACAATATCACAATTTGTCAACAGTACAGAAAACCACTATGCAACACAATCAATGACAGCCAAGATATTTTGATAGACTAGCACCATGTAGGAAGTAGTTTGAGAAGGAATAAGTAACATGTAGCATTTTTTTTATATTATTATTATTATTATTATTATTTTTTTTTTTACCTGAAAACTTTTCGCGGACCCCCTGGCAAAGTGCCACGGACCCCTGGGGGTCCGCGGACCCCCATTTGAGAACCACTGGTCTAGCCAATCTGCTCCCACAATTGAGCCGTTCTGTCTCTGTTGCGATAGTTTCTCTATATGATTAGTTGCCAGAAAAGGAGCACCCGACACCAGCGTCTTTCTGAAAAGTTAAATTATTTTCAGCTGGAAGCGCTGGGAGCTGGCGCACAAAAACGGCGGAGCGCTCTGAAAATAGATGCTGGGTGCAGCGCACTTTCTCTAGACGTCTGTGTGCGCCCGCATACGCTCTCCCCCCATTGGAAACAACTGAAAAAAGACGCTGGATCTGATGAAAAGACGCTAGGTGGACACAGGCCCTAAGGAGACTGGTTTGTGCACTACTAGTCTCGCTGGCCAGCCTCCCCTCCCTACCGTGAGAGGAGTCTGGCGCCACGGAAACAGGCAACTGGGATAAGCCCTCCCCTGCTCTACAACTGCTCTCCCATTGGAGCGACTGTTTCAGTGGCTGCCGGATGTCCGCTCCCAGTTTATTACAAACTCTGTCATTGGCTCCGACCATGTCAACTCCCTCCTCCCTGTGTGTCGCTGTAAATAGTGCCATGCCGCCTCAGTGAAAACAACAACGCTAACTAGCTAGCAAGCTAACGGCAGAAACCTACACGCTAGCTCGTTGCTACACGCTGAAAACGGTAAGTTGGATTGTTGGAAACTATTTTCCAAGGGCACTGCCGCTAAGCGCCGCCCATCGCAATCCCACTATGGAGACCTGCGGCGCCAGACTCCCCTCACGGTAGGGAGGGGAGGCTGGCCAGTGAGACTAGTGCACTACAGAACAGGCTGCTTAACCCATTGATTCCTGATGCAGCATTTGTGTGTGTATCCCTTTAAGACCGCGAACCGCGTTAACGCGGTTCGCGGTCTTAAAGGGATACGCACACAAATTAGGGATATACACGCAAATGCTGCATCAGGTATCAATGGGTTAAAAAAAAGACTGATTACTTATAGAAGCTAAAGGGACAACGGACCGGCTGGCTTCAAAATGTAATAATGTGCATTTAGGTGCCAGTGTGTCAACAGATGAGGGCATACAGATGGGCGTGGCCTTAACGCATATCAATGACGCTGAAGGGTCTAACATGTCATCCTCCCTTGGAGTTGTGCTGCTATGGAAGGTCATTAACTGCAAGAATGCAAGTCATGCAGATGACAGCACACTGGTGTTAAGGAGGAGAGGCGTGCATTTAGTTCAACGTAGTTCACCAAACGTTGCCTTCAGGCTCCTCATAAGGCCCGGGACCACAACGCCTTCAAGCACATGCTCATGTGCCGTCCAACGTGGCAGCAAGCTTCCCACCCTGACAACACCATCGCAAAACCACTTCCCAACTGCCATTAATCAAAACCGTAAAAGTGCCCTTAGGCAAAACCTATATAAAGCCATCCGCCGACGTTGGAGCCACTTGGCATCCAACACACCTGCTCAAGTCTTTTTATAGAGCACATCGAATGGGGTACAGCATGGCTGCAAAAGGGGTCTCTTCCGACAACTGCAAGCAGCAGAACAAGACAGAACGTGGCATGGCATGGCAGAACAAGACAGAACATGGCATGGCATGGCAAAACAAGACAGATATATATATATATATATATATATATATATATATACGGTATATATATATATATATATATATATAATGCCAGGCTCATGTTGGGCTCCACAGAACTATGACACAAATCTAAGACCAATCAGAATTAAATAAAAAAAGAAATCCAATAAGATTAAGTCTGATGATTGATTGTCATTGGATGGATGCAGGGCAAGTGGTGACTGGTGAGCCATCCATTTTTCCAGACATTTTGTAAAATGCTTAGGCTGGGGGTGCTTATCTGGCCTTACAGCTCACACGACCATCACGCCAAGGACCCCCCCAGCCCCTCTCTCCCTGTCCCCAGCAGCACCGATGTGAGGCTGTGTCGGGGACTGTGCTGTGCACACATGTCATGAGGAGCATCTAGTAATAGGCTGATGAGAATAGCATTCATGTGCAGATATATAAAACACACGGCACGGGCAGAGGAGATGTGGACTGAAAGAATGATACCAAGGGGCCACCAGCATGTCTGAGATCCCTATTCAAACGTGTCGGGAGCAAGTTGCACACAGGCAGCTCCCTTCATCTGCAGCCCTACAGAATAATAACCAAAATAGGTTTCCTACTCCAGTTGGCAGCAATGACGTGGATTATTTTAGAAGCCCTGCAGCTATAATTAATGCTTTCAAAAAATTACTCTGGCGCAGGCAGCATTACAAGCAATTACTTCAATACATGATGACATCGTGCATCACCAAACAAGATAAATTTCCACAATGGAATGGATACAAGGAACTAGATGCGCCACAAAATACAAATCTTTCATCAAAAAAGAAGTTAATGTCAAGCCCCAGCAGGGCTTGACATTAACGTTTTGAGGCACTTGTCTATCCGGGTTAAAAAAAAAAGATTTTATAATAATTTACTTTTTTCATTTTGTTTGCTAAGGAGGTTTTTCTCTGACAGTAGCAAACAGTTGAAGACTTTATTTGCCTCATCGTCAGTCATTTAAAATGTGAATTAACTTATCAAACAGACTTCACAATTCACTCAGTTCTGATCAATTTGGCATCATGTTTCAAAGCAGAATAATAAAAAAAACAAGCGTGTTTTCCATCTGTTTTGTTCAGCCAAAATAGTTGAAGTGCCTTTGCTGGGCTTAGCCTAAATTCATTTGATTCATTTTTTATTCACCATTTGTAGGATACCTTTTTTAACCTTATTAATAGGCAAGCATATAGACGTGTTACAAGCCACACTATTTTTTAAAGACCACTTTAAACTGAACATGTTACAGGGCGTTTAATTGTCATTCTCCATTTGTGAACATTGTGCATGTAAACTTTCTGAAACAGAAGTTGCAACTTTTTTTTATCGATGGCCATGAATTTATACAACAGAACAGAACAGCCAACAAAATAATTATTTTGAGGTAGAAAAGAAACAGTTAACCCCCTGTGATTAAACTAAAATACCCTCATATACAGTATATCGGGGGCTAAGCCTACATTATAGTATACTTGTGCTGTTCACGTCAGCCGTGTCGACCCGACAGTCTGTCACATTTCTGGGGAGCTGCACGCCAGCGAGGCCTTTCAGGTCCCAGTATAAGTTACATTGAAGGGTGGAGGGGGGGCGGCTGGCAGTGGGGGTAGGCTGAGCGGGGTAGGAAAGTCTGGCAGTGGGGGTAGGCTGAGCGGGGTAGGAAAGACTGGCAGTGGGGGTAGGCTGAGTGGGGTAGGAAAGTCTGGCAGTGGGGGTAGGCTGAGCGGGGTAGGAAAGTCTGGCAGTGGGGGTAGGCTGAGTGGGGTAGGAAAGACTGGCAGTGGGGGTAGGCTGAGTGGGGTAGGAAAGACTGGCAGTGGGGGTAGGCTGAGTGGGGTAGGAAAGTCTGGCAGTGGGGGTAGGCTGAGTGGGGTAGGAAAGTCTGGCAGTGGGGGTAGGCTGAGCGGGGTAGGAAAGACTGGCAGTGGGGGTAGGCTGAGCGGGGTAGGAAAGACTGGCAGTGGGGGTAGGCTGAGTGGGGTAGGAAAGACTGGCAGTGGGGGTAGGCTGAGTGGGGTAGGAAAGACTGGCAGTGGGGGTAGGCTGAGTGGGGTAGGAAAGACTGGCAGTGGGGGTAGGCTGAGTGGGGTAGGAAGGAAATTAGTTTGGTGGATGGAGGGGCTTGAAGAGCCAGACCAGTGTTTGCACAGGAGGAGGTGTATAAGGCACGCCAGGGTTACTCCCAAGCCCAGCCAATGGACACAGAGACGCCTTCACTCTCACACACAAGGTGGGGAATAGAGAATGTTTTTGGAAGAGCTGCGGTCGAAGAGGAGGGCAGATGGGAGTGAAGGGGCCTGGATCTGGGTGCTGAAAGAATGAATGGCAAACAAACGGAAACAAAAACTGGCAGAATGGATCATTTCTGGTTCTTAAGTTGGTTGTAGAGCCAGGCCAGGCCCTCGTCCAGGCCGTCCCCGCTGATGGCGCAGGTGGCCCTGATGTACCAGTTGCGCTGGCGGAGGGCTTGCAAGCCCAGCTTGTCTGTGATCTCTGCAGCGTTCATAGCGTTGGGGAGGTCCTGTTTGTTGGCAAGAATAAGCAGCGCCACGTCTCGGAGCTCGTCCTCGGCGAGCATTCTGGACAGCTCCTCGCGCGCCTCCTTCACTCTCTCTCGGTCGTTGCTGTCCACCACAAAGATGAGCCCTTGAGTGTTCTCGAAGTAGTGGTGCCACAGCCGCCGGATTTTGTCCTGACCGCCCACGTCCCACACTGTGAAGCTGATGTTCCTGTAGTCGACCTTTTCAACGTTGAAACCAATGGTTGGAATGGTGGTCACTATCTCTCCGAGTTTGAGTTTGTATAGGATGGTCGTTTTGCCAGCAGCATCTAGACCAATCATGAGAATCCTTATCTCTTTCTTGCCAAACAGGCTCTGGAATAAACTTGCAAATACATTCCCCATGGTGATTATTAATGTTTGAAAGACAGCTTCTCGATCTTTCTGTTCCAGTGCAGCGGCATAGGGGCACTCATTCAGTGATTCATGACATTAGTGATGATGTCACAATGTATATGCATAAGTGACATCATCGAGGACATCACTGATGAAATCATCACCGATGACATCACAATTGCTTGAGTGTGGACCATGGATATTGTAGTGGCCAGAACCACCACCACAAGTCATGACTGCCTGTGATCATCATCAGTTATTTATATCTGTCTCTGTCTGAAGCTGACTGACAACCCTGAGGACATTAGGACAAGCCTGCTCGAGTGACATCACTGATGACATCACTCACTGATGACATCACAATTGCTCGAGTGACATCACTCACCATCAGTGTCTGTCACAAATTGCTGCCTGGCAGATACTACAGTAGGTTTCGCCTAGTTTGCCAGGCAGCTAGCTGCTGGCCTAAATCCCCCTCTGTCTGAAGCTGACTGACTCACAGATGACAGATGTCATCAGCGATGTCATCAATAACACAAATGCTGCCTAGCATATAGCTGTTTTTCGAGTGCAAGGGCGAGCGTTATCTTTGCTAGTTTCTAGCTATCCTTTCTTTCTTCACCACTGTCTGGGTCAATACATCAAAGGACGTGTTTCAGCGACCCAGTGGTAATTAAAAGAAAAAAAGGGGGATATTGCGTGCTAGAAACTAGCAAAGATAACGCTTGGCCTTGCCTTGCACTGGGCATAAGATCTGGCCCTATAGTGTCTTATGAGCAGAGGCTACATTTGGTAAGCGTTCCAGTGTTAAGCCTTGCACACATACACCTCAAGATCCTCTCTGCAGAAAATAGCTGACCTAAATCTTAGCTTCTGAATGAGCTTTGTACAAGAGGCTCACTGTGTAGCTACAAGGAGAGACAACATTTCTGTGTGTATCTTATATGTTCAGAGTAGCTGTAATGACTTGACATAATCAAGGCTTACTATATGAAGCAAGTAGTGTAGAGCAAACATGTAATCAGATAATGCCAGACATCAGTTTCATAATGTTCTGGAGTAGACCTGACGATGTTATTTAACTGCATTTCGCCCATTTGATTCCATTAGTACTGTAAGGGGCACAAGAGGAGACCTACAGATTTGGCACAAGGAAGAGGTGTATATACAGTGGTTACAATGAGCCATGCAATCCAGAGGGTGGATGTGTTCCAGTCTGAGACAAACGTCCCTGCCTCTCCACATTCACAGAGGGTGGATGTGTTCCAGTCTGAGACAAACGTCCCTGCCTCTCCACATTCACAGAGGGTGGATGTGTTCCAGTCTGAGACAAACGTCCCTGCCTCTCCACATTCACAGAGGGTGGATGTGTTCCAGTCTGAGACAAACGTCCCTGCCTCTCCACATTCACAGAGGGTGGATGTGTTCCAGTCTGAGACAAACGTCCCTGCATCTCCACATTCACAGAGGGTGGATGTGTTCCAGTCTGAGACAAACGTCCCTGCCTCTCCACATTCACAGAGGGTGGATGTGTTCCAGTCTGAGACAAACGTCCCTGCCTCTCCACATTCACAGAGGGTGGATGTGTTCCAGTCTGAGACAAACGTCCCTGCCTCTCCACATTCACAGAGGGTGGATGTGTTCCAGTCTGAGACAAACGTCCCTGCCTCTCCACATTCACAGAGGGTGGATGTGTTCCAGTCTGAGACAAACGTCCCTGCATCTCCACATTCACAGAGGGTGGATGTGTTCCAGTCTGAGACAAACGTCCCTGCATCTCCACATTCACAGAGGGTGGATGTGTTCCAGTCTGAGACAAACGTCCCTGCATCTCCACATTCACAGAGGGTGGATGTGTTCCAGTCTGAGACAAACGTCCCTGCCTCTCCACATTCACAGAGGGTGGATGTGTTCCAGTCTGAGACAAACGTCCCTGCCTCTCCACATTCACAGAGGGTGGATGTGTTCCAGTCTGAGACAAACGTCCCTGCCTCTCCACATTCACAGAGGGTGGATGTGTTCCAGTCTGAGACAAACGTCCCTGCATCTCCACATTCACAGAGGGTGGATGTGTTCCAGTCTGAGACAAAGGTCCCTGCATCTCCACATTCACAGAGGGTGGATGTGTTCCAGTCTGAGACAAACGTCCCTGCCTCTCCACATTCACAGAGGGTGGATGTGTTCCAGTCTGAGACAAACGTCCCTGCCTCTCCACATTCACAGAGGGTGGATGTGTTCCAGTCTGAGACAAACGTCCCTGCCTCTCCACATTCACAGAGGGTGGATGTGTTCCAGTCTGAGACAAACGTCCCTGCATCTCCACATTCACAGAGGGTGGATGTGTTCCAGTCTGAGACAAAGGTCCCTGCATCTCCACATTCACAGAGGGTGGATGTGTTCCAGTCTGAGACAAACGTCCCTGCCTCTCCACATTCACAGAGGGTGGATGTGTTCCAGTCTGAGACAAACGTCCCTGCATCTCCACATTCACAGAGGGTGGATGTGTTCCAGTCTGAGACAAACGTCCCTGCCTCTCCACATTCACAGAGGGTGGATGTGTTCCAGTCTGAGACAAACGTCCCTGCATCTCCACATTCACAGAGGGTGGATGTTGCAGTATGAGACAAACGTCCCTGCATCTCCACATTCAGAGCAAGCATGCCATACTGCTGGACAGCTCCATTAGCACAGTGAGGAGGACAATTAACAGGACGCAACAATGGCATGTTAAATAAACTACAAGGAAAAACGCCCAACTAGCAGACTGAACAACACGTTGTTGTTTTTGCTGATTTGCATATTATTAAAGCTATTCTGGGTAATGGTGTGAGCCAAGTCAGAAGAAAATCGGGGGTCATATGGCTTTCTGGTTAAAACAAAAAACAAAAAACAAACAAACAAACAAACAAAAAAGTTAGGAAGATAGGGAGAAAAATGATTTCATGTTGAATAATCTGCCATTCTAGGTATCGATCCAGCTGTGAGAATGCCTTCAGCTGATCCAGCCATGTTCCTACTGACAAAAATGTGCTCTTTTACAGGTGCACACAACCATGCACAACTATGATCTTTTTTAATATACTTTTTGTCATCGTATATTTTCATACATCTTGCCCAGGTATGTAGTGATGACATTTCTTTTTTATAATAAAGAAATTAAATACTTAAAGCGACATACTGTATGACATGAATAGGGGCTTCATTCACCCAGTGATAACTGATAATAACCAATCAATCAATCAATCAATCAATCAATCAATATTGAGAATAAATGGCAGTATATGCATACAGAGTTAAATATATTTACAGTCATCTTATTTCATATTTAGTGTTATATTTCATATAAAGCTGTATTCCATAAATCAGTCCCTCCAGGAAACCGCAATCCTGCAGTCGTAACAGTCAATGCAAATTCAACCAGCCTCCACAACACCTGCCGGAGCCCGCGGGTTATCAAAACTGCCACGACTTCTCTGCAAAGACGGCAAAACAGCCCCCCCCCCCCCCCCCCCCCCCACAGGGCAACCACTGATAACATAAATAATAACAAATGTGTGTGCATTTTCTCTTTTCACACACACACTCTCACTCACTCACTCACTCACTCACTCACTCACACACACACACACACACACACACACACACACACACACACACACACACACACACACACACACACACACACACACACACACACACACACACACACACACACACACACACACACACCTCTGATTAACTTCAGTGAGCAACACACTGATTTAGCCTAAAGCTGTATGTTTATGGGCACCACATTCTGTTAAAAGCAAAATGGATTATAGCTGCTGCGTAGCAATGGGTCGTGGCCGCACTCGCCCGGCACTGACAGAGATGCTCACGTCATTTTTTGCAAGTCCAAGTCAAGTCTCAAGTCTTTGAGCTAGAGTCCAAGTCAAGTCTCAAGTCTTTGAGCTAGAGTCCAAGTCAAGTCTCAAGTCTTTGAGCTAGAGTCCAAGTCAAGTCTCAAGTCTTTGAGCTAGAGTCCAAGTCAAGTCTCAAGTCTTTGAGCTAGAGTCCAAGTCAAGTCTCAAGTCTTTGAGCTAGAGTCCAAGTCAAGTCTCAAGTCTTTGAGCTAGAGTCCAAGTCAAGTCTCAAGTCTTTGAGCTAGAGTCCAAGTCAAGTCTCAAGTCTTTTAGCTAGAGTCCAATTCAAGTCTCACAAGTCTCACACACACACATATACACACACACACACACACACACACACAGAGCAAAAGCTGTTGCAAAGACTACTTTTATCTGTTTTGGGGCGAGCTGCCTGTAAGACACGACAGTCCGACAAGAAATAGAAATAGAAGAAAGAAAGTAGAACTGAAATGAAAAATTACCTTTTAAATATTTTAGATCACATCCCTGGTCATAGAGGGCACCTATGACCAGGGATGTGATCTAAAATATTTAAAAGGTAATTTTTAATTTTCATTTCATAGAGCGCATGGTGGTACAGTGGTAAGCACTGTCGCCTCACAGCTAGAAGGTCCTGGGTTCGATTCCCACCTGGGACGCTGTGAGCGCTGAAGGAGTGCGTGCCCATCCGCATGTCAAGTGTTCCGAGTGTCAAGGGCCTTTCTGTGTGGAATTTGCATGTTCTCCCCGTGCCCCCTGGGGGTTTCCTTCATATAGGAACCCCACACCAAAACATGCAATATCCTGGTCGCTGATGTGGTGCCTCCTCTGGTTGTTAGGGGCGCCTGTTCGGAGGGAGGGGAACTCGTTGGAATAGCGTGATCCTCCCACATGCTATGTCCTACCGGTGAAGCTTCCCCTGTCAGGTGAAAAGAAGCGGCTGGCTATTGCCCATGTCTCGGAGGAAGCACAGAGCCAGTTTCGGCTCTCCCCAGATCGGCAGAGGGTGGAGCAGCAACCAGGATAAATAAATTAAAATTAGCACTAACGGGGGATAGAAATGGGATAAAAAATCTGGGGGGAAAAATTTGGGGGAAAAATAGAGCACACCTATTTAACAATGTATGCCAAACAATTCACAAAAATCCAACTTCTTGATATTTTTGACAGAAATATATAAAAGCCATGTTTGAAGCCCAAATGCGGCAATATACTGTGTACTGCAATGCAGAACAGCAACCCAGATCACATAGTCAAACTGATAACCCTTACCTCACATGTGTTGTAGTCCTCTGAGTCCAGCAACAGGCACAGTTTAGGCAGAAGCTCTGGCCAGTTTTGCAGCTCTCCCTTGGAGGCAATAGTGGTGATGAGGATGCCTGTGATGGGGAGGCACTGTTAGCTCGGTGTGACAAAACTACTAGGAATGTACAGATATAACACTATTGATAATACAGATAGAATAATTAAAATGTATATGTCTGATTTCAATTCCAAATCATTACAGGCAAAACAAGAATGTGAGCTGCTGTTAATGTCCCACCATAATCACCATATTAAATTACACATAACCAGTTATGGTAGGTTATTAAGATCATTTCTCCATTAGCAAATATTTTCATCAACATACATATCTCCACTTAACACATACTGTATGTGGTACTAATAGGAACTCCGTAAGACATTACATTAGTTTCAAGAAAAATAGTTTTTGCTAGGGGTGCATCGATCACGTTTTTTGCCACCGATCACCGATTGCCGATCGCCTATGGGAAATATCTACCCAACCGATCATCGACCGATCACCGATTACCGATATATAAACTCCTCAAAAAAAGTTTGGAAACGTTATTTCGGTCGATTATTTCTCCCCTTTAATAATACCAATTGGCATTGTATTTTATATCGTTGGAAAGCCTGATTAGTGATAGGGCTTTTTTTTTTATTAAAAAAAATATATATAAATTAATTAATATAAAAAAATATCCGCAATCAGCCGAAATATCGGCAATGTGTGAGCACACGCAGCATGCATTGCGCCGAGGCACGCTAGAAATGAGCGCACGAAATGCGTGATATTTCTGGTTAATATGGA
>NC_139629.1:19148924-19328924 GCF_964638095.1 Poromitra crassiceps | reverse complement strand
CGTGCACCCACCAGGTGTGGTCGTAACGTACCTACACACTGTGTTATGAGCACACCTGGTGGCACCAGGTGTGGTCGTAACGTACCTACACACTGTGTTATGAGCACACCTGGTGCCACCAGGTGTGGTCGTAACGTACCTACACACTGTGTTATGAGCACACCTGGTGGCACCAGGTGTGGTCGTAACGTACCTACACACTGTGTTATGAGCACACCTGGTGCCACCAGGGATGAGACAGTGGGTGTGTTTGCGGTCAAGTGGTGCTGCTGCGGACGTATAGCTCTGTGTGTGTGTGTGTGTGTGTGTGTGTGTGTGTGTGTGTGTGTGTGTGACGTGTGTGTGCGTGCGTGCATGCGTGCGTGTCTGTGTGTGCACGCATGTAAAATATTGCATATCACATCTAGGTTAATATGGCAGGGTGTATGTCAGTTAGCTTAGCTATACAGTACATGTAAAAAAGAGTTAAAAGCAGGTGAGCAAAATTCTGAAGGACCAGCCTACCATGCAGCCATGTATGCAGTCCCAAATCAAGCACGGAATACACTGAATAATCATGAGAATTGTATGCAAACATACCAGTTAATTTCCACACAATAACACACAAAGTTGTTGTATAAGCTTCTGACAGAGTTAATAATATGAATCATGATCTAAGCCGATGCTAAGCAAGATGGCTTTGGCAGAGAGAAGTATTGTGATCGGATTTGAATTATAGGATGACACAGCAATCACCGGTTTCTGCACGCACACACACGCGCGCGCACGCACACACACACACACACACACACACACACACACACACACACACACACACACACACACACACACACACACACACACACACACACACAAAATCCGGCACTGAATATCCAATTCCTTTGTCTGCTTGCTCGTCCGTCCCCATAGCATAAGTATGCAGGTTTACACTGTACACGAATTCAATAATTTCATGTGTTATACATCATGATCTTCCACAGCAGCACCTAGTGTAGGCTATATATATATATATATATATATATATATATATATATATATATACACATTTAATAACAACGTGACAAGTCATTAAAGACCTGTCTTATATGAAATGTCTATGTTTCAGTCTGACAGGATTTGTCTAGCTTGTGCTCATTATATCTCATGATTGTCACAACGCTGTTACACTGGATGTGTCAACGTCGTTCTGCTCGCCTCTATAGTCAATCATCTACTCTATACACTACAGTATCAAATTAGGCTCTGGTTAATGGTTATTTCCTGTCTTGGGTCAATCAATGCAAATGATGCACAGCAGTAAATAGTGTATGGAAAGGCGATTACAGGAGACGCTTGCTGGGTCGCGGACGGGATCAGAAAACAATTAGCATTAATTAGGTCAATCACTGACTGGCAAGAGAAAAGACGTGAAGTACAGCACACTGTGCTGTTAGCTAACTGTACTGTAGCTGGTGTGGGCGACAAAAGCAAACAGCCTGTCACAAGTCAGTAGCAGTAACACCATTGTAACCATGGCTAGTAATATTTAACGTTAGCGGGGCTTAGCCTGTTGAGTCCACCTAGCTGCGTTATTCTGCACTGAACACATTAAAAAAAAAAAATAATACATGTCTGATATCTAACGCAAGGTCTGGCCGGGAGAAGGATACTTGCTGGACGGATCTCTGAGTGGACGTATCTGGCGACTGGGACTCTTTCAAGAGCTGTAAAATTTGTTGAAGTCCCTGCTCGTCTGGCTTCCATTCACACTCCATCTTGATTTGCTGCAGCGGAGGAAAAAAACACAGAGGATTTGTCATCTATATCAGCCAGCGGAGCCCAGTAGGCTAGAGGGGCAATGTTTTCAGCAGAGCAGGGGGGCACGTACACGTAACATTACCTAGCTGGATAAACCGTTATAGCTACACAGGGTGAGTTTAGCTGTTTTGGACTCAAACGACGTACCCGAGTAGTGACTTATCCTGATATGAGCGTCTGGCTTCTCAGAGACATGGGCCTGTCTAACATCCGTTTTCGCAACAAGCTGGAAAGCTGTGGTCTGCTGGGTGCTGGCCATACAGATTCATGTCGCACTAACTAGCAGCACTGAGAGCGGTCCGACGGGTCCTAGTGCTAGACATTTTCATCAAGACATGTTTACAAAACACGCACCCAAGGTGGGCCAAACAATGTTGGTGTTTTTGTCTTCCTACATGTCTCTGGTTTATATTTGGTATGATATCCCTGCTGATCTTGTAGATGAATGATAGTTATATAACTCTGTAAACAAACCTGCTATTCCCATATAGTCCAGTAATAATGTGGGTCACCACAGAGTAACAGACACAGACAGACAAGTGTATTGCGCCCTCCTCTGGACTAGAGTCAAAGTCATACACCAAAGTACAAGCTGAAACGATAACAAACCAAGGGAAAATAACTACATTACACAAACATTACAGGGGCGTAAATACAGACAATCCAGGCAGTTCGGTTGCACTGGGGCCCCTGGGGTAATAGGGTCCATGGAGAGAGCAGGCTCTCCAGCAATGTACTGGGCAAAGAATGGGCCCTTGCAAATGACTCAAATGACACGACACCCCAGAAATACGCCTGTGTTCAAATAAGAAGAGACATTAGATTTAAAGTGGTGCCATTTGCAATATATATGCCCCTGAAAGACAAACCATCTCTGTCATGGTTTTCTTTTTTTCTTTTCTTTTTTAAATAGTCAGTAGCGATCTATAACAAAATTATGCTTATTCAACATAAAATCAACATTCATCAACATTAAACATGTTAAAGTCTGCAGTCATTTCAGAATCATGGTGAAATAGACAGGTCCTCTGCTCTCAGGTGCTGATGCTTGTTTTAACATTTAAATATTACCGGATGTCAGAGCGCTATCCATGGTTCTGATGGCCAGACTTTCTCTATTCCCCATACCATAGCCTAAGTCAGTGGTTCTCAACCTTTTTGAGCCGCAACCCCCAAAAAACTTTAGACTGGGGTTCGCAACCCTCCTCCCGCCGCAACCCAACCCAATGACACTTTCACTCACTCACTGAACTTGTTTTTATAATGGGGTGTGTGTGTGTGTGTGTGTGTGTGTGTGTGTGTGTGTGTGTGTGTGTGTGTGTGTGTGTGTGTGTGCGTGCGTGCGTGTGTGCGTGCGTGCGTGCGTGTGTGTGTGTATGTATTGTAACGAATCAGGTATTCGTCCAGGAACCTGGAGACTTGTAGTTGGTACAGGGCTTTTATTCGGGGCTTCACACTCCTAGCTTCCAGCTCTTAGCCACACACGGCTACGCTCCTCGCTAACCCACGTCTACTCACGTTCATCACATAGCTTTGACTGACAACACCACGAGACAGGAAGTGCCACTTACACACCGTTCCCCCCAGGAACTACCCCATTACATGTCAAAACGCCGGGTCGCTACATACTCCCCGCCCAACAAAAAGCCAGCTCCCACACTGGCACCCACAACCCACACATCCCCCTGTACCAAAACACACCAACACAATAACATTTTTCCCCAACAACCCCCACAGACATTAAATTTCCCCCAAACAGTCTTTTCTTATTTCCCCAGTTAATTCTTCGTTCCACCACCACCATTTCGTTACTTCACATCATTTACATTTTCAATTTACAATAACCCGTTTACGTTTTCCCTCTTTTCTCTTCACACTCATTTTCACCCACATTTCAATTAACATTCCCATCCCAATAGCCCTTTTCTTTTTACACACATTTAAATTCAACCCCGTCACATTTACATTCAACCATAACCCCCATTTACATTATCTCTTTTCTCTTTTTACCCTTTTACCTTCATTTATCCCCCTTTCAAAGCTTCTGTCCCACCTGAAGCACTCTAGTCCCTCTCAACCCCCAGTGGGGTTAGTCCTTCGCAGGGTGACTGCCTTCGGTCCCCCCCCCCTGTGCTCCACAGCCATCGCACGCACTGCAGTAGCTCCGCACGTCCTCCTTGTGTTTGCCCCAGTAGAAAAGTTTACGAACCTCACAGAGCATCTTCTCAGGCCCGTCATGATCCTTACCGCTGCGGCCCCTGTGCGCCCACTGCAACACCAATTTCCGCAGGCAGCTGGGAATAACCGTCTGGAACCCCCTGATCCTGTGCCTTCCTCTCCTCTCCAACAGCCCATCTTCATCCAGATGCAGGTCCGAAAACATGTTCCACAGTCCCTTCGTGGCACCAGAACACACGTGCATCTCCTCCACAGGGGGCCGGCGTCCGGCCGCTACCCACGCGAGCACCGGACCGATATCCGCGTCCTCCGCCTGCCTGCGTCTCCACTCATGCCCGTCGACCTCCCAGATGGCCCTCTCGTCGTCTGTCGGTTCCACAGCTAAACAGTACTCCTCGTCTTCCTCCACCTCTTGTACTCGCTCGTCCTCCCGTCCCGCTCCCCCAGGGGGCGGCGTGTTCAGGACAGCAGGGGGGACACAACCAGCATCGATCTCCACCTCGGCCTCCCGCACCACAACCGTGGGGGGCACAGAGCAGCTATGCTGGGCCGGCTCATCCGGCATTAACCCCTCTCGCTCACCTGGAGACACGAGCGTCGCTCTCCCGACTGTAACAGCGTTGCAGATGATGTCTCTCTCTTCCCTCTGGCTGTTCAACACGATCCCCGCTCTCCTGATGGTCTCGTCGCTGATGATGATGTCTCCCTCTACCGGCTGGTATGCAGAGCAGCTAGGCTCCTCCGGCGTTATCAACACCCGTCCATCTGGACACACAGTCCACACTCTCCTGACCTGAATAACCGGCTCTGCACTGCTCCGCTGCTCCCCCGGCTGTGTGTCTCCTCCGTTCCCCAAAGTCTCAGTGCACTCTCTGGCTAAGTGCTCAGGTGAACGGCACGTCCAACAGAGTCTCACCTGCCCACCGCCTGCACGTCTCTCTTCTCCCGCTGTCCTCCGGTCTCCGACAGCCTCTCGACACTCCCTGGCTAGGTGTCCAAACGCACCGCATGACAGACACCCGGCCGTCCCCAGTGCCGTTGCTCCGCGTACCTGGTCTGTCCCCCGGGACCGCTGCGACACCACCTCGCTAGATGCCCAGGTTTCCCACAAGTCCAACACAGTCTCTGTTGCGGATCCTCCGGCCGTTCTCTACACTGCGTCACCTCTCGCAGCATTTGCATCAGCTCTACTGCCCAGGCAGGCGTAGCTTCCAACAGCCGTCTGACTTCTTTCAACAAACGGGCTTCCATACCCGCAAGCACCGAGCTGATCACCGTCATCAGCACCTCTTTCCTCCCATTCACCGGCGGCCATTCTCCGCTGCGCACCATCACACGTGGTGCTCGTAGCAGCTAGTATACGCAGCTAGCCTGCTACCGCTAGGTCGCTCGAGCCCTCAGCCGTCGATTCCAAATTTCTCCGTCGTTCCTCCTCACTCTCTCCCCTCTCGGCCGACGCAGAGGCGATACCGCTTTACTTGCTGACACCAATGTAACGAATCAGGTATTCGTCCAGGAACCGGAGACTTGTAGTTGGTACAGGGCTTTTATTCGGGGCTTCACACTCCTAGCTTCCAGCTCTTAGCCACACACGGCTACGCTCCTCGCTAACCCACGTCTACTCACGTTCATCACATAGCTTTGACTGACAACACCACGAGACAGGAAGTGCCACTTACACACCGTTCCCCCCAGGAACAACCCCACACCTCAGTTCCTAGCTACACACCGAGACACCCCATTACATGTCAAAACCCTGGGTCGCTACAGTATGTATTGCTTGCATGTGTGTACTTTGTAACGTTGTAACGAGCGTGTACTAGGACCGGTCAACATTGCTTGCACTGGGGTCCGTCATGACTACCCTACGGCTACGCCACTGCTGAACAGAACAAAAGGATGCATCGGTAGGAGGGAGAGAGACTGACGGTCTGAAGGTCTTCTTAAGCCCAAAGAGTGCACCGGGCCCACTTATAGATGTTTTATTATAAGGCAAGGCAAGTTTATTTGTATAGCACATTTCACACACAAACCCATGACCAAAATAGTCATAATATGTAAATTCTGTCATTGTGTTACTTATGGTTGGAATTCTAGTGAAAATAAATGATTACCCTTTTTGTTGGAGACCCCTTGGAACCCCCTCAAGGACCCCTGGGGGTCCCTGGACCCCACTTTGATAATCACTGAACTAACCTGCATACAGCTTCATGATAAGCAAATAAGACATTTTGCCAATCACAGCATTACCAAGGGTGCTTTACATATATTATGCCCTTCAAAAAGGGCCTATTGTAATACATAGGCCTATACTGTAGTATAGTATAGACCTATATCTAGGTCCTAGACCACCATTGACCACACAGATAAACATACAACCATAAAGTTTATTAATATGACATGGCAATGACCACATAAATAGTGTGGTGCCATCATACACAGCTATGTAATGTTAGCCTATTTTTAGTGGCCGGGCCAGCGAAGCGGCAGGGCCACTTCTTGTATTTGCCTGTATTATTATTAGTGGCCGGGCCAGCGAAGCGGCAGGGCCACTGCTTGTATTTGCCTGTATTATTATTATTTTTCTTCTCCCAGGAAGTCAGACTTCCCATGCATGAATATAAACCAAACTTTGCACAAAGGTCCAGTCCCATGCTAAAGTAAGTTGATGTGAATTTGGCGCCTATAGTCCTGATGGTGGCGCTACAGCGACCGTCTAAAGTTTCAAACTTTGAAAATTCATAACATATCAGGCATATGGGCTATGGCTTTGGCACTTTCACCGAAATGTGTGCCCAAATGAGGAGAAACTTTTGTACGCTGCAACCTATGGCCAATTATGAAGTCTAAAGACCGCAAAACTGCAAAAACTGTAAAACTAATTAAACCCTACTCCTCCCACAGTTTTTCTTCAAACGACACCAAACTCCAGCATCTGCATCGTTAGACTGTCCTCCACAAAACTATCAAACAGATATTTGATAGATCAAAAATTGAGCCCACAGTGCATCAAAATGTTTTACTGTAAATGGTACTTTAAACAGCTAATGCAAATTCTTGCTAAATAAAGCTTGAATCTCCACTGATCACTGATGATGTCATCAGTGATGTCATCAGTTTTGTGACATCACTGATGATGTCATCTATAAATCGCTCAGCCTTCCTCTCCATAACAGCAGCTCTGCCTTATGCCCCAGCCCTGTCATGAACTGCAGTGTTCTAAGCAGACTGGATTGCATGCAGCAGATGATAGAAAGCTCATGCATAAGAGACTTGAGACTTGACTCATCCTCCCGGGAAGTTCGACCTCCCATGGATGAAAACTAACCAAACTTTGCACAAAGGTCCAGTCCCATGCCAAACGTCTTTGACACAAATTTGGGGGCAATAGTCCTAACGGTGGCACTACAGCGACCGTCTAAAGTTTAAAACTTAAAAAATTCATAAAAAATCAGGCGTACGTGCTACGGCTTTGCAACTTTCACCGAAATGTGCGCCTAAATGAGGGGAAGCTTTTGTACAATGCAAACTATGGCCAATTATGAAGTCTAAAGACCGCAAAACTGCAAAAACTGCAAAAACGAATTAAACCCTACTCCTCCCACATTTTTTCTTCAAACGACACCAAACTTCAGTATCTGCATCGTTAGACTGTTCTACACAAAAGTATCAAACCAGATTTTCGATCGGTCAAAAATTGAGCCCACAGTGCATCAAAACGTTGAATTCTGGCCCCGTGTATAGCCTAATTACCTTAATTACCTTTGGCAATTAGGTTGTATTTGTGATGTCATCAGTCAGTCAAGCAATTGTGATGCCATCACTGATGTCACTCGAGCAATTGTGATGTCATAATATTTTTTTTCCCCATTGACTTGCATGGGGTTTCGAAAAATCTTGCAGTAAATTAGCTGTAATTCAGAAACCATAACAGCTACAGCTACGAAACTTGGTAGGGAGGTGCACAGAGGGGCCTTTTATTCTACACGAAAGAATTACACAAATTGAGCAGATGGTGGAGCTATAACAGCCCTCTTTACATTCTGGTCCATAACTTCTGAACCGTATGGTCTATCATCAAACTTCTTTTTTCCCTGGATTCCTTGGGTCCTTCCGCATCTACTCATCTAGGCCACGCCCATTTCCGTCTGACTAGATTTTCCGCCATTTTGAATTTGGTCCAAAACAGTTTTTTTGAGATTCCCCCTTGAAATTTTGTCCAGTCTTCACCAAACCAAAGCACACATCATGTGATGAGTGTCCTGCACAACACTGTTTCGTGGTATTTGAAAAAAGCACACCGTTGCGATATAATCGACTTCCAAACTTCTGTGGGTGGGGCCAATTTCACAAGAATCACCATAACTCTAGAACACAACGTGCGATCCTAACCAACCTTGGTCCAGGTGTGGAAGGATGTACTCTGAGCCTATAGGATAAATATTGTGTCATTTCGCCTTTAGGGGGCGCTATAGCAGCATTCAGTACCTGTACCTTCTAAATTGTTTTATTTTGAAGGGCGGCAGGAAGTGCTGATTCATTGTCATTATGGCCAACCTTCCTTCTTGTATTGACACTTGACACTTCTGAGCTGATTTCAAAGCTCAAGGCTCAAGGCTTTTTTGCTACCTCTCTTATTCTACCTAACTATGTGTTTTCTTCCCATCCCTGTTGTAACCTCAGCCCACAGACGCCGTAGACACGGCTGCTTCAGGTGTAGTAACCCTGGTAATCTCTCCCACCCTAAGCGCGCAAACAGTCCTTTTACTATTGCCGGAGGTCTCTGGAACTGTCAGTCGGCTGTTAAGAAAACTGAGACCATCTCGGCTCATGCTCTATCTCAAACCCTCCACTTTCTAGCTCTCACAGAGACCTGGATCATTCCTGAAAACACAGCTACACCTGCTGCGCTCTCTGCTGCATATTCCTTCTCGCACACCCCTAGAGCCTCTGGCCGTGGAGGTGGCACTGGTATCCTCATCTCTCCCAAATGGACCTACACTGTCACCTCTCTCTCTCATCTGTCTATCTCATCTTTTGAGTCCCATGCAGTTGCCGTATCCCTACCCATCAAGCTCAACATTGTGGTAATCTACCGCCCGCCTGGTCCGCTTGGTCACTTTCTGGACGAGCTGGACACCCTCCTCTCCGTCTTTCCTGAGGATGGTACTCCACTCATCCTTCTGGGAGACTTCAACATCCAGCCAGTAACCTTACAATCTCCGTCTTTCCTTAACTTCTTCTCATCCTTTGACCTTTACCTCTCTCAATCTCCTCCTACTCACAAAGCAGGGAATGTGCTTGACCTGGTCTTCACGAGATCCTGCTCCACCTCTAATCTCACTGTGACCCCTCTTCTTGTATCCGACCACCACTTTATCACCTTCTCCCTTCCCATCCCCCTCCCCTCCTCCCACCCATCTCCCCCCCACTCTACCACCACCCGACGCAACCTAAAAACTCTCTCTCCCAACTCCCTCTCTTCTACCATCCTCTCCCTACTTCCCCCTGCCGAGCAATTTGCTCTCCTGTCCACTGACGAGGCTTCCACTACTCTTCTCTCCTCTCTCTCCTCTGCTCTTGATTCTCTTTGCCCACTCACCACTAAGCCTGCCCGATCTTCTCCCCCTTCTCCTTGGCTGACTGAATCTCTGCGAACTTATCGAACTGAGCTTCGGTCAGCTGAGAGAAAATGGAGAAAATCACATCTCCCTGAAGATCTCTCTTCCTACCACCTTATCCACTCAAACTTCACTGATGCTGTCTCTAAAGCAAAAACCTCCTTCTTCATCTCTGAAATCCAGTCCTCTGCATCCAATCCCAGTAAACTGTTCGCCACCTTCTCCACGCTCCTCAACCCTCCCTCCCCTCCCCCTCCATCCTCCCTCTCTGCTGATGATTTTGTAACCTTCTTTACAAAAAAGGTGGACGACATCAGCTCCTCCTTCCATCCTCCAGCCACCCTCACTAACACTCCCGACTCCAATCCTGCTCCTCAGCCCCCTGCCCCTGGATTTGCTTCCTTCTCTCCTCTCTCTCCTGATGAAGTGCTTAAACTCATCAGCTCAAACCGAGCCACTTACTGCCCCCTCGATCCTATCCCTTCCTCTCTCCTCCAAACCATCTCACCTAACATATCTCCCTTCCTCACTACCTTCATTAACTCCTCTCTGTCCTCTGGTCTTGTCCCCCCTGCTCTAAAGACTGCAAGAGTCAAGCCTCTGCTTAAGAAACCCTCCCTTGACCCTACTGCTATTCACAACTACAGACCTGTCTCTCTTCTCTCATTCCTTTCCAAAACCCTCGAACGAGCAGCGTCCGAACAACTTTCTCTCTATCTCTCCCAAAATGACCTCCTGGACCCTCTGCAGTCCGGTTTCAAGGCCTCTCACTCCACTGAGACAGCTCTTCTTGCTGTCACAGAGGCCCTTCACACTGCTAAGGCCTCATCCCTCTCTTCTGTTCTTGTCCTCCTTGACCTGTCTGCTGCCTTCGATACAGTCAACCACCAAATCCTTCTTTCCACTCTGTCTGACCTCGGCATTTCAGGCTCTGCACTCTCCTGGTTTGCTTCTTACCTCTCTAACCGCTCATACCAGGTCTCATGGAGAGGGTCCCTCTCCAGATCCTGTCCTCTTACCACCGGTGTCCCCCAGGGCTCAGTCCTGGGCCCCTTACTTTTCCTTCTCTATGTCAGATCTCTTGCCTATGTGATCTCTTCTCATGGCTTTTCTTATCACTGCTATGCTGATGACACCCAGCTTTTCCTTTCTTTCCCCCCCTCTGACACTCAAATCGAGGCTCGCATCTCTGCATGCCTCAAAGACATTGGCGACTGGATGTCTGCCCACCACCTCAAGCTCAACCTTGGTAAGACCGAGCTACTCTTCCTCCCAGGAAAAGACTGCCCTCTTGCAGATCTCTCCATCTCCATTGACAACACCACTGTACTCCCCTCCCAAACAGCCAAGAACCTCGGGGTGATCCTTGACAACCAGCTGTCTTGCTCTGCCAACATAGCTGCTACAGCGCGCTCCTGTAGGTTCTCTCTCTACAACATCCGCAAAATCCGTCCCTTTCTCACAAGAGAAGCGACTCAACTCCTGGTCCAGTCTCTTGTCTCCTCCCGCCTGGACTACTGCAACGTGCTTCTGGCCGGCCTACCTGCCACCGACATCCGACCGCTTCAGCTCATTCAGAACGCTGCAGCCCGTCTGATATTCAACCAACCCAAATTCTCTCACGTCACTCCCCTCTTCCAGGAGCTCCACTGGCTTCCCATCTCGGCCCGCATCAAATTCAAGACACTGGTACTGGCCTACAGGGCAGTACACCAGACAGCTCCCCGGTACCTGCAATCCATGGTCAGGTTCCAAACCTCTCACCGCTCCCTTCGCTCCTCCACCAGTGCAGGTCGCCTCGCCCCTCCTTCGCTACGGGGGCTCAAAAGTCGCTCATCCCGATCTCGACTCTTCTCGTCCCTGGCACCTCAATGGTGGAACGAGCTTCCACCTTCGGTCAGGACTGCTGAATCACTGCCGATCTTTCGGAAAAGACTAAAGACACACCTTTTCAGGCTCCATCTGGGCCCTTCTTGATCTAACTTCGTCTCTCTCTTTCCTTATATAAAAAAAAAAAAAAAAAAACCTAACCAACCTTGTACCACTAACCTAAACTTGTACCACTGTTCCTTCAGAAGCTGTAGTTGTCATAGACTGTGCTCCATAGTTGATTGTTCTATTGCAGACAAAAAATGTGTTATTGTAAGTCGCTTTGGATAAAAGCGTCTGCCAAATGACGTAATGTAATGTAATGTCAAGGCTCAAGGCTCAAAGCGAAGCGGCAGGGCCACTGCTTGTATTTGCCTGTATTATTATTATTTTTCTTCTCCCAGGAAGTCAGACTTCCCATGCATGAATATAAACCAAACTTTGCACAAAGGTCCAGTCCCATGCCAAACTAAGTTGACGTGAATTTGGCGCCATTAGTCCTGATGGTGGCGCTACAGCGACCGTCTAAAGTTTCAAACTTTGAAAATTCATAACAAATCAGGCATATGGGCTAAAAAACACAGAGGATTTGTCATCTATATCAGCCAGCGGAGCCCAGTAGGCTAGAGGGGCAATGTTTTCAGCAGAGCAGGGGGGCACGTACACGTAACATTACCTAGCTGGATAAACCGTTATAGCTACACAGGGTGAGTTTAGCTGTTTTGGACTCAAACGACGTACCCGAGTAGTGACTTATCCTGATATGAGCGTCTGGCTTCTCAGAGACATGGGCCTGTCTAACATCCGTTTTCGCAACAAGCTGGAAAGCTGTGGTCTGCTGGGTGCTGGCCATACAGATTCATGTCGCACTAACTAGCAGCACTGAGAGCGGTCCGACGGGTCCTAGTGCTAGACATTTTCATCAAGACATGTTTACAAAACACGCACCCAAGGTGGGCCAAACAATGTTGGTGTTTTTGTCTTCCTACATGTCTCTGGTTTATATTTGGTATGATATCCCTGCTGATCTTGTAGATGAATGATAGTTATATAACTCTGTAAACAAACCTGCTATTCCCATATAGTCCAGTAATAATGTGGGTCACCACAGAGTAACAGACACAGACAGACAAGTGTATTGCGCCCTCCTCTGGACTAGAGTCAAAGTCATACACCAAAGTACAAGCTGAAACGATAACAAACCAAGGGAAAATAACTACATTACACAAACATTACAGGGGCGTAAATACAAACAATCCAGGCAGTTCGGTTGCACTGGGGCCCCTGGGGTAATAGGGTCCATGGAGAGAGCAGGCTCTCCAGCAATGTACTGGGCAAAGAATGGGCCCTTGCAAATGACTCAAATGACACGACACCCCAGAAATACGCCTGTGTTCAAATAAGAAGAGACATTAGATTTAAAGTGGTGCCATTTGCAATATATATGCCCCTGAAAGACAAACCATCTCTGTCATGGTTTTCTTTTTTTCTTTTCTTTTTTAAATAGTCAGTAGCGATCTATAACAAAATTATGCTTATTCAACATAAAATCAACATTCATCAACATTAAACATGTTAAAGTCTGCAGTCATTTCAGAATCATGGTGAAATAGACAGGTCCTCTGCTCTCAGGTGCTGATGCTTGTTTTAACATTTAAATATTACCGGATGTCAGAGCGCTATCCATGGTTCTGATGGCCAGACTTTCTCTATTCCCCATACCATAGCCTAAGTCAGTGGTTCTCAACCTTTTTGAGCCGCAACCCCCAAAAAACTTTAGACTGGGGTTCGCAACCCTCCTCCCGCCGCAACCCAACCCAATGACACTTTCACTCACTCACTGAACTTGTTTTTATAATGGGGTGTGTGTGTGTGTGTGTGTGTGTGTGTGTGTGTGTGTGTGTGTGTGTGTGTGTGTGTGTGTGTGTGTGCGTGCGTGCGTGTGTGCGTGCGTGCGTGCGTGTGTGTGTGTATGTATTGTAACGAATCAGGTATTCGTCCAGGAACCTGGAGACTTGTAGTTGGTACAGGGCTTTTATTCGGGGCTTCACACTCCTAGCTTCCAGCTCTTAGCCACACACGGCTACGCTCCTCGCTAACCCACGTCTACTCACGTTCATCACATAGCTTTGACTGACAACACCACGAGACAGGAAGTGCCACTTACACACCGTTCCCCCCAGGAACTACCCCATTACATGTCAAAACGCCGGGTCGCTACATACTCCCCGCCCAACAAAAAGCCAGCTCCCACACTGGCACCCACAACCCACACATCCCCCTGTACCAAAACACACCAACACAATAACATTTTTCCCCAACAACCCCCACAGACATTAAATTTCCCCCAAACAGTCTTTTCTTATTTCCCCAGTTAATTCTTCGTTCCACCACCACCATTTCGTTACTTCACATCATTTACATTTTCAATTTACAATAACCCGTTTACGTTTTCCCTCTTTTCTCTTCACACTCATTTTCACCCACATTTCAATTAACATTCCCATCCCAATAGCCCTTTTCTTTTTACACACATTTAAATTCAACCCCGTCACATTTACATTCAACCATAACCCCCATTTACATTATCTCTTTTCTCTTTTTACCCTTTTACCTTCATTTATCCCCCTTTCAAAGCTTCTGTCCCACCTGAAGCACTCTAGTCCCTCTCAACCCCCAGTGGGGTTAGTCCTTCGCAGGGTGACTGCCTTCGGTCCCCCCCCCCTGTGCTCCACAGCCATCGCACGCACTGCAGTAGCTCCGCACGTCCTCCTTGTGTTTGCCCCAGTAGAAAAGTTTACGAACCTCACAGAGCATCTTCTCAGGCCCGTCATGATCCTTACCGCTGCGGCCCCTGTGCGCCCACTGCAACACCAATTTCCGCAGGCAGCTGGGAATAACCGTCTGGAACCCCCTGATCCTGTGCCTTCCTCTCCTCTCCAACAGCCCATCTTCATCCAGATGCAGGTCCGAAAACATGTTCCACAGTCCCTTCGTGGCACCAGAACACACGTGCATCTCCTCCACAGGGGGCCGGCGTCCGGCCGCTACCCACGCGAGCACCGGACCGATATCCGCGTCCTCCGCCTGCCTGCGTCTCCACTCATGCCCGTCGACCTCCCAGATGGCCCTCTCGTCGTCTGTCGGTTCCACAGCTAAACAGTACTCCTCGTCTTCCTCCACCTCTTGTACTCGCTCGTCCTCCCGTCCCGCTCCCCCAGGGGGCGGCGTGTTCAGGACAGCAGGGGGGACACAACCAGCATCGATCTCCACCTCGGCCTCCCGCACCACAACCGTGGGGGGCACAGAGCAGCTATGCTGGGCCGGCTCATCCGGCATTAACCCCTCTCGCTCACCTGGAGACACGAGCGTCGCTCTCCCGACTGTAACAGCGTTGCAGATGATGTCTCTCTCTTCCCTCTGGCTGTTCAACACGATCCCCGCTCTCCTGATGGTCTCGTCGCTGATGATGATGTCTCCCTCTACCGGCTGGTATGCAGAGCAGCTAGGCTCCTCCGGCGTTATCAACACCCGTCCATCTGGACACACAGTCCACACTCTCCTGACCTGAATAACCGGCTCTGCACTGCTCCGCTGCTCCCCCGGCTGTGTGTCTCCTCCGTTCCCCAAAGTCTCAGTGCACTCTCTGGCTAAGTGCTCAGGTGAACGGCACGTCCAACAGAGTCTCACCTGCCCACCGCCTGCACGTCTCTCTTCTCCCGCTGTCCTCCGGTCTCCGACAGCCTCTCGACACTCCCTGGCTAGGTGTCCAAACGCACCGCATGACAGACACCCGGCCGTCCCCAGTGCCGTTGCTCCGCGTACCTGGTCTGTCCCCCGGGACCGCTGCGACACCACCTCGCTAGATGCCCAGGTTTCCCACAAGTCCAACACAGTCTCTGTTGCGGATCCTCCGGCCGTTCTCTACACTGCGTCACCTCTCGCAGCATTTGCATCAGCTCTACTGCCCAGGCAGGCGTAGCTTCCAACAGCCGTCTGACTTCTTTCAACAAACGGGCTTCCATACCCGCAAGCACCGAGCTGATCACCGTCATCAGCACCTCTTTCCTCCCATTCACCGGCGGCCATTCTCCGCTGCGCACCATCACACGTGGTGCTCGTAGCAGCTAGTATACGCAGCTAGCCTGCTACCGCTAGGTCGCTCGAGCCCTCAGCCGTCGATTCCAAATTTCTCCGTCGTTCCTCCTCACTCTCTCCCCTCTCGGCCGACGCAGAGGCGATACCGCTTTACTTGCTGACACCAATGTAACGAATCAGGTATTCGTCCAGGAACCGGAGACTTGTAGTTGGTACAGGGCTTTTATTCGGGGCTTCACACTCCTAGCTTCCAGCTCTTAGCCACACACGGCTACGCTCCTCGCTAACCCACGTCTACTCACGTTCATCACATAGCTTTGACTGACAACACCACGAGACAGGAAGTGCCACTTACACACCGTTCCCCCCAGGAACAACCCCACACCTCAGTTCCTAGCTACACACCGAGACACCCCATTACATGTCAAAACCCTGGGTCGCTACAGTATGTATTGCTTGCATGTGTGTACTTTGTAACGTTGTAACGAGCGTGTACTAGGACCGGTCAACATTGCTTGCACTGGGGTCCGTCATGACTACCCTACGGCTACGCCACTGCTGAACAGAACAAAAGGATGCATCGGTAGGAGGGAGAGAGACTGACGGTCTGAAGGTCTTCTTAAGCCCAAAGAGTGCACCGGGCCCACTTATAGATGTTTTATTATAAGGCAAGGCAAGTTTATTTGTATAGCACATTTCACACACAAACCCATGACCAAAATAGTCATAATATGTAAATTCTGTCATTGTGTTACTTATGGTTGGAATTCTAGTGAAAATAAATGATTACCCTTTTTGTTGGAGACCCCTTGGAACCCCCTCAAGGACCCCTGGGGGTCCCTGGACCCCACTTTGATAATCACTGAACTAACCTGCATACAGCTTCATGATAAGCAAATAAGACATTTTGCCAATCACAGCATTACCAAGGGTGCTTTACATATATTATGCCCTTCAAAAAGGGCCTATTGTAATACATAGGCCTATACTGTAGTATAGTATAGACCTATATCTAGGTCCTAGACCACCATTGACCACACAGATAAACATACAACCATAAAGTTTATTAATATGACATGGCAATGACCACATAAATAGTGTGGTGCCATCATACACAGCTATGTAATGTTAGCCTATTTTTAGTGGCCGGGCCAGCGAAGCGGCAGGGCCACTTCTTGTATTTGCCTGTATTATTATTAGTGGCCGGGCCAGCGAAGCGGCAGGGCCACTGCTTGTATTTGCCTGTATTATTATTATTTTTCTTCTCCCAGGAAGTCAGACTTCCCATGCATGAATATAAACCAAACTTTGCACAAAGGTCCAGTCCCATGCTAAAGTAAGTTGATGTGAATTTGGCGCCTATAGTCCTGATGGTGGCGCTACAGCGACCGTCTAAAGTTTCAAACTTTGAAAATTCATAACATATCAGGCATATGGGCTATGGCTTTGGCACTTTCACCGAAATGTGTGCCCAAATGAGGAGAAACTTTTGTACGCTGCAACCTATGGCCAATTATGAAGTCTAAAGACCGCAAAACTGCAAAAACTGTAAAACTAATTAAACCCTACTCCTCCCACAGTTTTTCTTCAAACGACACCAAACTCCAGCATCTGCATCGTTAGACTGTCCTCCACAAAACTATCAAACAGATATTTGATAGATCAAAAATTGAGCCCACAGTGCATCAAAATGTTTTACTGTAAATGGTACTTTAAACAGCTAATGCAAATTCTTGCTAAATAAAGCTTGAATCTCCACTGATCACTGATGATGTCATCAGTGATGTCATCAGTTTTGTGACATCACTGATGATGTCATCTATAAATCGCTCAGCCTTCCTCTCCATAACAGCAGCTCTGCCTTATGCCCCAGCCCTGTCATGAACTGCAGTGTTCTAAGCAGACTGGATTGCATGCAGCAGATGATAGAAAGCTCATGCATAAGAGACTTGAGACTTGACTCATCCTCCCGGGAAGTTCGACCTCCCATGGATGAAAACTAACCAAACTTTGCACAAAGGTCCAGTCCCATGCCAAACGTCTTTGACACAAATTTGGGGGCAATAGTCCTAACGGTGGCACTACAGCGACCGTCTAAAGTTTAAAACTTAAAAAATTCATAAAAAATCAGGCGTACGTGCTACGGCTTTGCAACTTTCACCGAAATGTGCGCCTAAATGAGGGGAAGCTTTTGTACAATGCAAACTATGGCCAATTATGAAGTCTAAAGACCGCAAAACTGCAAAAACTGCAAAAACGAATTAAACCCTACTCCTCCCACATTTTTTCTTCAAACGACACCAAACTTCAGTATCTGCATCGTTAGACTGTTCTACACAAAAGTATCAAACCAGATTTTCGATCGGTCAAAAATTGAGCCCACAGTGCATCAAAACGTTGAATTCTGGCCCCGTGTATAGCCTAATTACCTTAATTACCTTTGGCAATTAGGTTGTATTTGTGATGTCATCAGTCAGTCAAGCAATTGTGATGCCATCACTGATGTCACTCGAGCAATTGTGATGTCATAATATTTTTTTTCCCCATTGACTTGCATGGGGTTTCGAAAAATCTTGCAGTAAATTAGCTGTAATTCAGAAACCATAACAGCTACAGCTACGAAACTTGGTAGGGAGGTGCACAGAGGGGCCTTTTATTCTACACGAAAGAATTACACAAATTGAGCAGATGGTGGAGCTATAACAGCCCTCTTTACATTCTGGTCCATAACTTCTGAACCGTATGGTCTATCATCAAACTTCTTTTTTCCCTGGATTCCTTGGGTCCTTCCGCATCTACTCATCTAGGCCACGCCCATTTCCGTCTGACTAGATTTTCCGCCATTTTGAATTTGGTCCAAAACAGTTTTTTTGAGATTCCCCCTTGAAATTTTGTCCAGTCTTCACCAAACCAAAGCACACATCATGTGATGAGTGTCCTGCACAACACTGTTTCGTGGTATTTGAAAAAAGCACACCGTTGCGATATAATCGACTTCCAAACTTCTGTGGGTGGGGCCAATTTCACAAGAATCACCATAACTCTAGAACACAACGTGCGATCCTAACCAACCTTGGTCCAGGTGTGGAAGGATGTACTCTGAGCCTATAGGATAAATATTGTGTCATTTCGCCTTTAGGGGGCGCTATAGCAGCATTCAGTACCTGTACCTTCTAAATTGTTTTATTTTGAAGGGCGGCAGGAAGTGCTGATTCATTGTCATTATGGCCAACCTTCCTTCTTGTATTGACACTTGACACTTCTGAGCTGATTTCAAAGCTCAAGGCTCAAGGCTTTTTTGCTACCTCTCTTATTCTACCTAACTATGTGTTTTCTTCCCATCCCTGTTGTAACCTCAGCCCACAGACGCCGTAGACACGGCTGCTTCAGGTGTAGTAACCCTGGTAATCTCTCCCACCCTAAGCGCGCAAACAGTCCTTTTACTATTGCCGGAGGTCTCTGGAACTGTCAGTCGGCTGTTAAGAAAACTGAGACCATCTCGGCTCATGCTCTATCTCAAACCCTCCACTTTCTAGCTCTCACAGAGACCTGGATCATTCCTGAAAACACAGCTACACCTGCTGCGCTCTCTGCTGCATATTCCTTCTCGCACACCCCTAGAGCCTCTGGCCGTGGAGGTGGCACTGGTATCCTCATCTCTCCCAAATGGACCTACACTGTCACCTCTCTCTCTCATCTGTCTATCTCATCTTTTGAGTCCCATGCAGTTGCCGTATCCCTACCCATCAAGCTCAACATTGTGGTAATCTACCGCCCGCCTGGTCCGCTTGGTCACTTTCTGGACGAGCTGGACACCCTCCTCTCCGTCTTTCCTGAGGATGGTACTCCACTCATCCTTCTGGGAGACTTCAACATCCAGCCAGTAACCTTACAATCTCCGTCTTTCCTTAACTTCTTCTCATCCTTTGACCTTTACCTCTCTCAATCTCCTCCTACTCACAAAGCAGGGAATGTGCTTGACCTGGTCTTCACGAGATCCTGCTCCACCTCTAATCTCACTGTGACCCCTCTTCTTGTATCCGACCACCACTTTATCACCTTCTCCCTTCCCATCCCCCTCCCCTCCTCCCACCCATCTCCCCCCCACTCTACCACCACCCGACGCAACCTAAAAACTCTCTCTCCCAACTCCCTCTCTTCTACCATCCTCTCCCTACTTCCCCCTGCCGAGCAATTTGCTCTCCTGTCCACTGACGAGGCTTCCACTACTCTTCTCTCCTCTCTCTCCTCTGCTCTTGATTCTCTTTGCCCACTCACCACTAAGCCTGCCCGATCTTCTCCCCCTTCTCCTTGGCTGACTGAATCTCTGCGAACTTATCGAACTGAGCTTCGGTCAGCTGAGAGAAAATGGAGAAAATCACATCTCCCTGAAGATCTCTCTTCCTACCACCTTATCCACTCAAACTTCACTGATGCTGTCTCTAAAGCAAAAACCTCCTTCTTCATCTCTGAAATCCAGTCCTCTGCATCCAATCCCAGTAAACTGTTCGCCACCTTCTCCACGCTCCTCAACCCTCCCTCCCCTCCCCCTCCATCCTCCCTCTCTGCTGATGATTTTGTAACCTTCTTTACAAAAAAGGTGGACGACATCAGCTCCTCCTTCCATCCTCCAGCCACCCTCACTAACACTCCCGACTCCAATCCTGCTCCTCAGCCCCCTGCCCCTGGATTTGCTTCCTTCTCTCCTCTCTCTCCTGATGAAGTGCTTAAACTCATCAGCTCAAACCGAGCCACTTACTGCCCCCTCGATCCTATCCCTTCCTCTCTCCTCCAAACCATCTCACCTAACATATCTCCCTTCCTCACTACCTTCATTAACTCCTCTCTGTCCTCTGGTCTTGTCCCCCCTGCTCTAAAGACTGCAAGAGTCAAGCCTCTGCTTAAGAAACCCTCCCTTGACCCTACTGCTATTCACAACTACAGACCTGTCTCTCTTCTCTCATTCCTTTCCAAAACCCTCGAACGAGCAGCGTCCGAACAACTTTCTCTCTATCTCTCCCAAAATGACCTCCTGGACCCTCTGCAGTCCGGTTTCAAGGCCTCTCACTCCACTGAGACAGCTCTTCTTGCTGTCACAGAGGCCCTTCACACTGCTAAGGCCTCATCCCTCTCTTCTGTTCTTGTCCTCCTTGACCTGTCTGCTGCCTTCGATACAGTCAACCACCAAATCCTTCTTTCCACTCTGTCTGACCTCGGCATTTCAGGCTCTGCACTCTCCTGGTTTGCTTCTTACCTCTCTAACCGCTCATACCAGGTCTCATGGAGAGGGTCCCTCTCCAGATCCTGTCCTCTTACCACCGGTGTCCCCCAGGGCTCAGTCCTGGGCCCCTTACTTTTCCTTCTCTATGTCAGATCTCTTGCCTATGTGATCTCTTCTCATGGCTTTTCTTATCACTGCTATGCTGATGACACCCAGCTTTTCCTTTCTTTCCCCCCCTCTGACACTCAAATCGAGGCTCGCATCTCTGCATGCCTCAAAGACATTGGCGACTGGATGTCTGCCCACCACCTCAAGCTCAACCTTGGTAAGACCGAGCTACTCTTCCTCCCAGGAAAAGACTGCCCTCTTGCAGATCTCTCCATCTCCATTGACAACACCACTGTACTCCCCTCCCAAACAGCCAAGAACCTCGGGGTGATCCTTGACAACCAGCTGTCTTGCTCTGCCAACATAGCTGCTACAGCGCGCTCCTGTAGGTTCTCTCTCTACAACATCCGCAAAATCCGTCCCTTTCTCACAAGAGAAGCGACTCAACTCCTGGTCCAGTCTCTTGTCTCCTCCCGCCTGGACTACTGCAACGTGCTTCTGGCCGGCCTACCTGCCACCGACATCCGACCGCTTCAGCTCATTCAGAACGCTGCAGCCCGTCTGATATTCAACCAACCCAAATTCTCTCACGTCACTCCCCTCTTCCAGGAGCTCCACTGGCTTCCCATCTCGGCCCGCATCAAATTCAAGACACTGGTACTGGCCTACAGGGCAGTACACCAGACAGCTCCCCGGTACCTGCAATCCATGGTCAGGTTCCAAACCTCTCACCGCTCCCTTCGCTCCTCCACCAGTGCAGGTCGCCTCGCCCCTCCTTCGCTACGGGGGCTCAAAAGTCGCTCATCCCGATCTCGACTCTTCTCGTCCCTGGCACCTCAATGGTGGAACGAGCTTCCACCTTCGGTCAGGACTGCTGAATCACTGCCGATCTTTCGGAAAAGACTAAAGACACACCTTTTCAGGCTCCATCTGGGCCCTTCTTGATCTAACTTCGTCTCTCTCTTTCCTTATATAAAAAAAAAAAAAAAAAAACCTAACCAACCTTGTACCACTAACCTAAACTTGTACCACTGTTCCTTCAGAAGCTGTAGTTGTCATAGACTGTGCTCCATAGTTGATTGTTCTATTGCAGACAAAAAATGTGTTATTGTAAGTCGCTTTGGATAAAAGCGTCTGCCAAATGACGTAATGTAATGTAATGTCAAGGCTCAAGGCTCAAAGCGAAGCGGCAGGGCCACTGCTTGTATTTGCCTGTATTATTATTATTTTTCTTCTCCCAGGAAGTCAGACTTCCCATGCATGAATATAAACCAAACTTTGCACAAAGGTCCAGTCCCATGCCAAACTAAGTTGACGTGAATTTGGCGCCATTAGTCCTGATGGTGGCGCTACAGCGACCGTCTAAAGTTTCAAACTTTGAAAATTCATAACAAATCAGGCATATGGGCTATGGCTTTGGCACTTTCACCGAAATGTGCGCCTAAATGAGGAGAAACTTTTGTACGCTGCAACCTACCTTTTGTGCAACCTCAAAAGGTAAACATAAACTGGTTCCGACTGGAACTCGGCTTTAGCCCTATCCGGGCCCCTATCCGGCTTACCGGATTGTAAACTCACAAGCTTAGGAGTCAGGTCTGGTTGTCCTTGCTCAGCTCTCTCTCTCTGAGCCTCTTTGCTCTGCTTCTCCTCTCTCAATGAGTGTGTCCCTCTGCACTTAGTCTCCTCTGGGCCTAATCAGGTGGATGGGGAACATCTGGGCCCAATCAGGTAGTTTGGGGACAGCTGGGTGAGTTTAGTCAGGTACACCATCCTCCTGAGACCACATGATGGAGCCAACGGGCGGGGACATAGCAGCCCTCAATCACCATGCCCATCAGCCCCTTACAACATGTAGTCGTGTACACGGTGACATCCCTAGTTACAAGCGTTGTGCTTGTTGCTCTGCAAGTGGTTCCAATACTTGATGATTTCGTTGGGCTGGAAGCGGTGGGACGTTATCAGGTGGCTGTACGTGCAGCTGGAGTACGGCACCCGCTCGTGGTTGAAGAACCCCTTGGGAGGCGGCGCCGGGTCAATGTGCAGCTTGGCCAGGTAGATCCCCACGTACACGTCCTCCAGGTGCAGCCTGGGTATGCTGAGCGACGCCTGGTAGATCAGCTCCGCCATGTCCCCGGAGAACACGTACCCCGTGCCCGAGCAGAAGGCTGGGTAGGGCTTGGAGGGGTACAGTTCGGGCGGCATGTACCATTTGCTGTCCTTGTTGCGGAATGGTGTGTGGCCCCTCACCACGTGGCCCGTGAAGTACCTCTGCCTGGGCGGCAGCTCGGGCTTCAGCAGCTTCTGGATGAGATACTCTGTGTTGACGAACATGTCGCTGTCCGTCTTCATCACGTAGCAGGCGTGCGGACAGTGGGTCGCCACCCAGTTCATGCCCATCAGGGTTTTGATAGTCAGGTTGTGGTACGTGTCCTGGTAGTCCTGTTGGATGATGTCGTGGTGGACGCGGCTCTCCTCCTCTATGCTGCGCTGGAGGAAGGTGTCCAAGCCCTTTCCCGCGCCGAGCAAAAAGAGACGAACGAAGCCCAGCCCCATGCTCTCGTTCCCCCACGTCTGGCGAATGGCGTCGCGGGCGCCGGCCTGGCCTGGTTCGGCAGTGATGAGGAGGAGGAGGAAGGGCGTACTGTCCCTGCACTTGAAGGGCTCATTCAGGATGTAGTGGTAGGGCTGGGCGCTGAGCCTCCCTCCCACACCTAGGTAACTGAAGAGGGTGAAGAGCAGGGCCAGAGAGAGGAGGCCTGCCAGATCACGCTTGACTCTCCAGGTCATCTTGATGGGACAGCAGTGCCGGCGTCTCCACTGCATGGTGCAGGTCGGGGTCGCAGGGGGCTGCTGCTCGCTTCAAATACTGTAGGGAAGTTTATGTGCTTGCCTTGGGTGAAGTGTGAAGTTTGCTGGATCTTAGGTAAGGGCTCACGGGCAGTGATCGGTTAGAACCACAGAGATGTCTTTCAGGCGAATTTATTTGGAATATCAGGCAGAAGCAGTATACAGAGTGGCATACAGATTGCAGAAAGGGGAACAGGACCAATACATGTCATAGCAGAACAACACCTTTTATACCCCCCCACATTCGAGGTATGACATCGTTAGTGATGTCACAACGTCCGGGGAGGTATGACATCATCGATGACCTCATAAAGTCACGTCTGCCATCACAGTCAGCCTAGACCGTCTGACTTCGCTGATGACCTCACAGGGGAAACTCTGACATCACCGATGACCTCACGAGGTGAACTCTGACATCATCATCGATGATGTCACAGCGGTGTCATCATCATTACGTCGTTGGCGCCTTGGTTCGTGGGCGTCAATTGCCCCAAGAGCAGGCCTGATGGTGGGCCATTATGGACCATTTTCTACATATACAATCAGTGGTACAACAGTGATGATGTCACAATTGTTCGAGTGTAGCAAAGTTGTGCAATTGTGTGCTGCGCATGCCAATAGTGCCGAGATGACTGATGATGTCATAGGCGTTGGGACATTATTAGTGGCCGGGCCACTTATTGTATTTGCCTGTATTATTATTATTCTCCCGGGAAGTTCGACTTCCCATGCATGAAAACTAACCAAACTTTGCACAAAGGTCCAGTCCCATGCCAAACGTCTTTGACACAAATTTGGGGCCAATAGTCCTAACGGTGGCACTACAGCGACCGTCTAAAGTTTCAAACTTTGAAAATACGCCAAACTAAGTTGACGTGAATTTGGCGCCTATAGTCCTGATGGTGGCGCTGCAGCGACCGTCTAAAGTTTCAAACTTTGAAAATTCATAACAAATCAGGCATATGGGCTATGGCTTTGCCACTTTCACCAAAATGTGTGCCCAAATGAGGAGAAACTTTTGTACGCTGCAACCTATGGCCAATTATGAAGTCTAAAGACCGCAAAACTGCAAAAACTGTAAAACTAATTAAACCCTACTCCTCCCACATTTTTTCTTCAAACGACACCAATCTCCAGCATCTGCATCGGTAGACTGTCCTCCACAAAAGTATCAAACAGATTTTTGATAGATCAAAAATTGAGCCCACAGTGCATCAAAATGTTTTACTGTAAATGGTACTTTAATGCAAATTCTTGCTAAATAAAGCTTGAATCTCCACTGATCACTGATGATGTCATCAGTGATGTCATCAGTTTTGTGACATCACTGATGATGTCATATATAAATCGCTCAGCCTTCCTCTCCATAACATCAGCTCTGCCTTCTGCCCCAGCCCTGTCATGAACTGCAGTGTTCTAAGCAGACTGGATTGCATGCAGCAGATGATAGAAAGCTCATCCATAAGAGACTTGAGACTTGACTTGGACTTGTGACTAAAGACTTGAGACGTGACTTGGACTATAGCTAGAAGACTTGAGACTTGCCCGGCCACGACCCATTGCTGCGCAGCAGCTATAATTATTATTATTATTAGAATGTCATTTCTCGCGAGAGAAACAAGCAACCAGGTCATTTCTCTGGCGAGATCTGGCAACTGGTTGTGCCCATTATTTTCCAGTGGATGGCAGCAAACGGCCGGTGGATGTGTGTCGAGTCTGCCTCACAACTCGGATGAAGAAGTAAAGCACTCCACTCCAGTTCAGTCCCTGTGCTTCTGAGTACAGAGCAGCAGAGATACTGGAGCAACTCGTCCTCAATTCATGGGTTTTATCGACCTTGTGTTTTTATGATAATAGACTTTTCGGTTATTTTTTTCCCCACGCACAAGGACCGCTTTAGAAAGTCCGAGACCAACGAGGACGGGGAAGAGTTTGACAAACCATCCGGCTGCTCTGGCTCCACTTTGCTTGTTATTTGCCAAGGGAGTTATTTTCAGCTGTCCGAAGAAACATGAGCTTTCTTTTGTGAGTTAACATCGCTGTGATTAATACTTGTTTCTCCTGATGGCAGCTTTTTCCACAGGCAATTTCCACCAATGTACACACAGCTAGCTAACAGCTAACGATAGCTTACTATGGGCTAAGACTACTTCCTGGAATTTCCTCGAATGCTCGTGATTCGCATAGATTTTCCATAGATTGTACCAGCATTAACAAATAGTATTGATAGCATACTAACGATAACTAAAACAAAATATTGTATTGTGTTCTGCCACCACCACCGAGTGATGCTATTAGGCTAACGTAATTTTAAGATGAGGTCCACAGTCTGGCCTGGCTATTTGCTGGTGTGAACACTTTTGTTGACACAGGCTAACGTAAGATGAATCTGTCTCGAGCTCAATATTATACCAAAAGTAACGCTTTCCCCCCTACATAGTGTTACATATCAAGCATGTGTCTGAATAAATGATAGGAGGGCGAAACAGAATGGCTGAATGAATGCACCCTCTGGTGTGGATGATTTGGTGATAAGAAGGGGACCTGTGTTACAATCCAACAACACAGTCTAGTCAGTGTGGGATGAGCATCAGTTATAATAATAATACAAATCCTTAATGGTCACCACGTTCACTTTGATCCAAGCAATCCAAGGGCGACATCATGTTTAGTATTTGAAATGTAGTTAGTCAAACCCATGACATCTTTGTACATAGGCCATCAGAGCATCTCCTCATCTTCATCCACCACCAGACACGAGGGTCCAGAGACATGTTTGATCACATCCAGGTCCAAACTCCAAATGGTCTAATGCTGAGTGGATTGAAAACACTTTGTCATTGACACCAAGCCCAAAGTGTTTGGTTCTATATTTATTCAATAATCCATTGCTATGTGGCAATGGATGCTATGTAAATGCTACAGCTTGTATCTTTCTTGCCCTTCATAAGTAAATAACTATAATTTAATGTCTTCATGGAATTAGTGTTTAGTGATTTAGTGGGGGTGGGGGGGGGGGGGGTTCTGATTAAAGAAAACTCTGGATTTATTTAAATGTGAAACGTGTTATATCACTAAAAAACGAGTGTGATGGGGCATGGAGAGGGATTGGATGCTGTACCTCTCCAGTGGCCTCAAAGTGGTACCACTTTATTTGGATAGTCCGCCTACAGAGTCTACTACAGACAGATAGTTTTGCTTTTGTCTCTAGACGTTTAACAAATGATCTATTCTATAGAGTATACTGTATATGACAGTTCATCAACATACCTGACCTACATATTATTCCCAGAATAATTTAGTAGCTCCAGTTGATCAGAGTCAGGTGTGTGAAACGGGAACCAAACAGAATCTGTTAAACATCTACAGACAAAAGTGAAACACTTGAATGTCAAGTTGTCAACGAATAAAATTAAATGTTACAAATACTCTGTAGACTGTCTGTAGGCAGACTAACCAAATAGTGTTACCAAGCCCATCACCCACGCCTACTATGACCTCATTATTTGTCATCATATCTCACTACTCCTTTCCTAACCACGCCATTTGTGTTCCTCTTTGAAAATGTGACTCACAGTGGAAATCGTTCATCCAAGACATTCAAGCCCAAGAAGAATATTCCGGAGGGTTCTCACCAGTATGAGCTGTTGAAACATGCCGAGGCCACACTGGGAAGTGGGAACCTGCGCATGGCTGTCATGTTGCCTGAGGGGGAAGACTTGAATGAGTGGGTTGCAGTCAACAGTAAGGACCTTGTATACCTTTTCCCCCTTATTACATTTTGTTCTGTTTATTTACAGCTATTATCATGTAGGGATGTATGATATAGCGGCAATCATATCGGTATCGGTCCGATGAGCAAAATAACAGCAATGTTAATATGGGTTGTCGGTATCAGCCAACATGTTCATATTGAGAGGGAACAATGCAGTACATTTATGATTTATGGACTTTTCCGAATGTTTTGGAATTAGAAATAAAGAAATGCATTAAAAAAAGAGAGAATCCCACCGCGCTTCAGCTATAAAGACAGGCAGGTCCGGTGCATCACAGGAGGGACGCAGAATCACAATTAAGGAAGAAGTCTGGAGCAACTCGGGCCATAGGATGCCTTTTATTTAAGGTGCAGAGTAAAAGAACAATGAAACATTGTCCTTTTACTCTGCACCTTAAATAATGGCCTGAGTTGCTCCAGACTTCTTCCTTAATAAAGAAATGCATTACTTTGTCAATTTCACAGTGTTTCACATGTGTTTTTCAGTATTTTACCAAATTTGATGATGGTAGAACTTACTTTTATTATATCTGTTATGGTTCCATAACAGATATTATATTGTTATTATTATCCATAACAGCAATGTTAATATCAGTTGTCGCTATCGGGCAAAATGTTCATATTGGTGCATCCCCGCTATCATGGGATCATGACTGTACTTCTACACACTTTCTATTTCCATATCCATCAGTGGCTTGCTAGTTTTGTTATACTGCATGTGTATGCCTTGTTATACTGCATGTGTATGCCTTGTTATACTGCATGTGTATGCCTTGTTATACTGCATGTGTATGCCTTGTTATACTGCATGTGTATGCCTTGTTATACTGCATGTGTATGCCTTGTTATACTGCATGTGTATGCCTTGTTATACTGCATGTGTATGCCTTGTTATACTGCATGTGTATGCCTTGTTATACTGCATGTGTATGCCTTGTTATACTGCATGTGTATGCCTTGTTATACTGCATGTGTATGCCTTGTTATACTGCATGTGTATGCCTTGTTATACTGCATGTGTATGCCTTGTTATACTGCATGTGTATGCCTTGTTATACTGCATGTGTATGCCTTGTTATACTGCATGTGTATGCCTTGTTATACTGCATGTGTATGCCTTGTTATACTGCATGTGTATGCCTTGTTATACTGCATGTGTATGCCTTGTTATACTGCATGTGTATGCCTTGTTATACTGCATGTGTATGCCTTGTTATACTGCATGTGTATGCCTTGTTATACTGCATGTGTATGCCTTGTTATACTGCATGTGTATGCCTTGTTATACTGCATGTGTATGCCTTGTTATACTGCATGTGTATGCCTTGTTATACTGCATGTGTATGCCTTGTTATACTGCATGTGTATGCCTTGTTATACTGCATGTGTATGCCTTGTTATACTGCATGTGTATGCCTTGTTATACTGCATGTGTATGCCTTGTTATACTGCATGTGTATGCCTTGTTATACTGCATGTGTATGCCTTGTTATACTGCATGTGTATGCCTTGTTATACTGCATGTGTATGCCTTGTTATACTGCATGTGTATGCCTTGTTATACTGCATGTGTATGCCTTGTTATACTGCATGTGTATGCCTTGTTATACTGCATGTGTATGCCTTGTTATACTGCATGTGTATGCCTTGTTATACTGCATGTGTATGCCTTGTTATACTGCATGTGTATGCCTTGTTATACTGCATGTGTATGCCTTGTTATACTGCATGTGTATGCCTTGTTATACTGCATGTGTATGCCTTGTTATACTGCATGTGTATGCCTTGTTATACTGCATGTGTATGCCTTGTTATACTGCATGTGTATGCCTTGTTATACTGCATGTGTATGCCTTGTTATACTGCATGTGTATGCCTTGTTATACTGCATGTGTATGCCTTGTTATACTGCATGTGTATGCCTTGTTATACTGCATGTGTATGCCTTGTTATACTGCATGTGTATGCCTTGCAGGAATGCTGCTCCCCAAATCTCAATGAGTCCACACGGAGAATCAGCTGAAGAGCTTTTTTTCCATGGCTAGTGAAGTGAACTATCAGGGCAACTTGTTGGCATTCGCTCTAAGGGCCATGTGCATTCATGCTGGGGAAAAAACAAGTGTGAATGTTAAATAGACTTCATTGTCTTTACTGTGAGGGCCCTGTTTGCTTTCTCTGAAATGGAGACACATGGCCAGTCAGTACAAGCCTTATTTCCTCTTGCAAAGAGTTGACTCTAGGGGTTTAGTCCCCTGACTCCCGAATTTTTAACTACAACCTCAACTACAAGCAAAAGAGGAGATCTGAGTAGGATTTGAGCTGCTTGAATTTAGGTTTGAACTCCTTTTTTTTTTTTTTTTACCAGAGGGGCAAAGTAGCTTACCCTAAAACAAGGGGGTGAATACTTTTCTAAATCAGATTTTTCTTTCTTATTTGAATGTTATGCTCTCACTTAAAGCAGCTACGAGCAAGATTTTCGATTGTTATTAAACAGTCTAAATTTAATATCAATGCATCACATCTTACCTCTAATAGTAGACGAGACCAACGCAGAGTAGTCTCGCTTGAACCCCGAGTGAATCGGCCAGTGTTAGTCTCTCTGTGGCCAGGGCAGATCAGGAAGTGAAATTAAACGGTTTGCAGCAGCCACTTCGGCCATAACCACAAAATAACTTCCAAAAAACCTGTTAGAATATAACGAGAGATGTTCGCGAGAGTATGCATGGCGTTCTCCTTGTTTATGGTATGTTGCTAGGCAGCGCGAACGGGGGAATGCAGGCAGCTGCGTTTCACTTCCGGGTTTCACTTCCGGGTTTAGCCGGTCCGGCGGTAAGGAGAGAGAGAGAGAGAGAGGCCCCTGTTGACGCAAGTTTAGACAGACACAGACTTAAGAGAGCAATCTCCGATTCACACGGCTTTGGTCTCAGCTACTATTATAGGTAAGATGTGATGCATCAATATTGTAATTATACTGTTTAATAACAATCGAAAATCTTGCTCGTAGCTGCTTTAACAGTTACACACAGTCTCTAGACTATATTGCATAGTCTTCATTAAAAAAAAAAGTATGCATTTGGTGAATGTACCGTATTTTGAAAATCCCTTTTTGTAGCATGAGAACAAATATGTGTCATCTATACTCAAACTCAAAAGTCAGTCAGTGTTACACAAGCCATTGTGTTCCCTTCCAGAAAGGGAAGTTGGGACAAAATCAAAAAATGTTGGTGACACATGACATGAGAGTATAGTCAGCACTCAGCAGCAGTCATTTCTGCTACAACCCTGTACAAAAGATTGACCATAAGAGCACTGCAGCTCACCTCATTTTGACTACGCAATACTGTCAGTGAACTCTGTATCACCTGACTACTTCCCATGGCCTATGGCTCTTTGCATAATACTTCTCTATCGAGGTTCTAGGAAAATGTTAAACTGGCTTGTACATAAAAGTATTGAAGGCCACCAAACCACAGCTGTCACTGCACAGTTAACATATAAGACCGTTTTATCGGTGTGAGTGTGGCAGAACGGACAGACCCATGTTCATTTAACTTCACTCTTTCCCCATGTGAGCCGGTTTGGTGTCAGATTACGAAGCATCTGAACATTTACTCTGTGAATCTTGCCCTTTTCCCATAGAAAACAAGGAATTGAAAAACGTGCCATGCCAATCAGGAATGTGTATCTTTCCATATTAAGATTCATAACTTTACCTTATTTTCTCATAAGGCAGTGATAAATTGAACAAGGTTAGGAGCATGAACTGTACAGCGTACATGCGGAGGTATATTGAAAATCGACAGTGGTTGTTTTCCGTACATGTTTTGAAATATCAAACCCGACACCTTTGAACAAAATTATTTTTAGGGAGACTAAATCAATCTAAACAAGTAGAAAGGGCAGCTGAATTCTCTCTAAACTAGACCTACTGCAACTACACCTCATCTCTTCACTATGTAGGCTACATCTGTACAATGTGTTCTTCCTTTCGGTGAGACTAGCAAATAGAGAACCAACTCTAACACAGCGATCACTCTGGCTGATATGCAGTTTGGTCAGATAACTGGAGTGTGTACTTTACTTTCTATACAGACTGGACTGGAGATTGAAACTGGGAGGGTGAAAATCAAACCGTGGGGACATTTGATTCCAGCTACTCATGCTGGCACATATGGTATTTGGTCTTACGTACATTAGATTGATTATGTTGTTTGTGCATTTTTCAGCTGTGGATTTCTTCAACCAGATCAATATGCTCTATGGCACCATCACAGACTTTTGCACTGAAGAAAGCTGTCCGGTCATGTCTGCTGGTCCTAAGTGAGTGTGTGGATGTGGCTATGCAAGGGTCCATGTTTATATCATGAGAAAAGAGCTGTTCTCTTGCCTGCATCAGCCTGACATAAATCGGCCAGTGAGAAGCTTCTCTGTCCAATCAAAAATCTAAATCTTTTCATAGATTGACTTATCTCGATGGTGCTACTGCTAACTGTTGATTGCCAGAATGCGGAGGTCACTAAATGGAATCCAAGCAATAAGACGGTCTAAATTCTCTTGCCCACAGTTTTATACTTTGCCCCAAGATCGAGAATTACTGGGCTAATGTTTTTAACACAATCTCTGAAATACTTGCACACCAAGTGAAACCAGACCCCCAAACCATTATTTTTAACGTTTCAGAAATGATGGACGGTCACTCATTAGCCCATCAACATTTTCTTAATTTTTGTCTTATGTCTGCTAAGAAATGTATACTAAGACTTTGGAAGGGGAAAGAGTTTCCCAATGTAAACATGTGGCTCGCCGACCTCGTAAACACTCTGGAAGTGGAAAGGATCAGATATCTCAGGTTGGATCAGACAGATAGGTTTGATTTAATATGGCAGCCTCTCATTCAACACCTGCAGGGCGCCTCTAATAGAGACTAGTACGCCTTATTTTAAGTATTGTCACCCCAGGATCCTCTCTTCCACCCCCCTCAGTCCTTCTCCCCCCCAATGCACTTTTTCTTTTTTCCCTCTTTTACTTGGGTTCTTTTAGTATTTTTTTTTTTTTTTGGTTTAGTCTTTGCTTTGGGGTGTACGGTATGTGTATAAAAAAAAACAAGCATCATGACACACAACCCTTTATGCGCCAGAATGTATGTGTGGCTATCATGTCAAATTATCTCCAGATACATAAGCAATTTGTTTTTGTTTCAGAAAATATCGCTTTGCTAGCTTTCGATGTCAATGTTTCCTTTTTGAACCATTGATTGGTATCTGTAAAATAGAAACAGCAATCACATACTGGGGTGACGCATGGTGAAAAAACAATGTCATGTGTGTACATGTGCTTGAATAAATATAAATACAAAAAAAAATAAGACTGTCTAAATTGGGGCAAAATATAATCTTTATCGATCCGTCTTTCCTGTAGGTACGAGTACCACTGGGCTGATGGCACCAACATCAAGAAGCCGATCAAATGCTCCGCCCCCAAGTATATCGATTACCTCATGACCTGGGTGCAAGACCAGCTTGATGATGAGACACTCTTCCCCTCAAAGATTGGTATGATTTTATATCTGTTGTCTCTGTTCTGTCGACGCCGTCTTTTTTTCCCCCCCGTGTGTTTCTTATCTTGTACTGCACGGTCACCATTTGTACTCTGTTCTGAAGAATCCCAACTTCCACACGCATACTGCTGAATATCCACTGCCTAGGGGTGTGCCAATGATCTTGTACTTGAAACGCATCAGAGGGCTGTCGCTCACATCAATAACAGCTACCAGATACAGAGACTTTGTAGCACATTGTTTTGATGGACAAAATAAAGTATTACTCTGTGTTACATGCAAGTTGGAGATTTCATAGAAATTGAGGCACAGATGATATGCTGCTTTTTGCATTAACATGCTGTCTTGTTTTTGAGATGTTCAAATGAGCCATACCACCACATGGCATGGTGATGAGATGAGATCAACTTTATTGTCCCAGAAGGGAAATTTGTCTTGGGCAAAAGTGCGCATAGCCACATCCGGCATTACAAAAACACAAGTAAACACAAACAGGACAGACACAGCATTGCACTAAGACACAGTGGGGAGATGCCAACTGAGACATGAAATTGCACAGCCCTATTGCACAATTTGTTTCAATCATACATACCCGTAGGTAAAAGAATATAAAAACCAACATGGGGCTAAGATTACCGTTCCTACTTAAAGTGCCTTCACCTACAAACTATGGGTTACTACAACCTGGGGGAAGGGCAGGCTGTTTGTTAAGTGTAATCGAGGTAGGGAGGAAGGAGAGCTTGTAGCGGTTGCTCCTGTATCTGCTGGCTCTGAATCTTCTGTTCTGCCAGAAGGTAACAACTCATATTCAGAAAATAAAATGTGAGAAGGGTCGGTCAGAGCTCTATGAGCCAGGCTGAAGGGTCGGTCAGAGCTCTATGAGCCAGGCTGATGACCTTTTTCTCCAAGATGGACTGGTGTGTGTGCGCCCTGGCTGTCACCATCCCATTGGCGTTCACATCTACCAATAACCGATTGTTTATCAAACATATCGGCGCTGATTAATCAATCAAACCGGTCAATTGGTCGACCTCTATTTCAGTGATATCTCCACAGTTACTAACATATCTTCAGTCGTTGGCTCATCTTGCTGGCTAAGATGGTCGATCGGGCCAACAAAAGCGAGAGGTAGATTTTGCAAACGCAGCAACAAGTCGACCTCCTGGCTAGCTGAGGCTTGTGCTGCCTGGGGTGGAGCGCTGTCGACAGATGACAGTCAGTACAAAGGAATGTGTCTGAAGCATCACTTGGTACACCTTAAGCTTAATTTATGGTAGGGGCGCTCGACACCTTTTGATAAGTGTCTCTCAACAGAGTCGCACAACTTTTTCTTTATTTATCCTTCAGCGACGGGTTTCGGTTGTCTCCACGGTAACAGGGCCCCGCCCCCCTCCTCCTCCCACCAGTAGCGTCTCTCCTCTCTTGTTTAACGGCTGTTATATTATATTTTCGCCTTCCTCTTGAGTTCAAATCACGATAAAGACATCTTGCCACGGACCCTCGTCTCTTCATCTCCCCGCGTCTGTTTTGACAGACGACGGCTCGCTCGCTCTGTTTTCAAAGAATCTCTCCGCTCCTCCAGACCTCTACTCCTCCTCCCCCATGTCCCTCTCTGTTTTCCCCCCGGTGGAGGAGGCTGCTCCAGACCTCCACTCCTCCTCCCCCATGTCCCTCTCTGTTTTCTCCCCAGTGGAGGAGGCTGCTCCAGACCTCCACTCCTCCTCCCCCATGTCCCTCTCTGTTTTCCCCCCGGTGGAGGAGGCTGCTCCAGACCTCCACTCCTCCTCCCCCATGTCCCTCTCTGTTTTCCCCCCGGTGGAGGAGGCTGCTCCAGACCTCCACTCCTCCTCCCCCATGTCCCTCTCTGTTTTCCCCCCGGTGGAGGAGGCTGCTCCAGACCTCCACTCCTCCTCCCCCATGTCCCTCTCTGTTTTCCCCCCAGTGGAGGAGGCTGCTCCAGACCTCCACTCCTCCTCCCCCATGTCCCTCTCTGTTTTCCCCCCAGTGGAGGAGGCTGCTCCAGACCTCCACTCCTCCTCCCCCATGTCCCTCTCTGTTTTCCCCCCGGTGGAGGAGGCTGCTCCAGACCTCCACTCCTCCTCCCCCATGTCCCTCTCTGTTTTCCCCCCGGTGGAGGAGGCTGCTCCAGACCTCCACTCCTCCTCCCCCATGTCCCTCTCTGTTTTCCCCCCAGTGGAGGAGGCTGCTCCAGACCTCCACTCCTCCTCCCCCATGTCCCTCTCTGTTTTCCCCCCGGTGGAGGAGGCTGCTCCAGACCTCCACTCCTCCTCCCCCATGTCCCTCTCTGTTTTCCCCCCAGTGGAGGAGGCTGCTCCAGACCTCCACTCCTCCTCCCCCATGTCCCTCTCTGTTTTCCCCCCGGTGGAGGAGGTTGCTCGCCCAGGCAGGCTGGCTGTCAAGACACCGCTCCACTGACGGAACTCTCACTCTATCCAATCACAGTGTGCGACAAAATATAAGATAAGATAAGATCAACTTTATTGTCCCCAAGGGGAAATTTGACTTAGGCAGAAGTGCCGCACACAGCCACAGTCGCAATAAAATAAAAGACAGGCATAGATTACAAACAAAACACAAGTGGACAACAAACAGCCCCAGACATATTACACAGAAGAAGCAGTTATTTCAACACTCAACAGAGCCAAGATAAGAAAAGACAATTTCAACAAGGAAATATAAGAAGGGCATTGCACCTTTTCATCATAAGTGGCACCTAGGTATATTGCACAGGACAGCACGAGCCCTAGTTATTGCACAAACCTGTAAGTACAATACAATAGAAAGGAATGCACAACCTAGAATAATAAGAGTGATATAAATGAGGTGCAGCTCCTCTGCTGGAACACAGTGGTATAACCACAGCAAAGTAAGAACCAATGACTATGTCCGCGACGTAACAAAATCCTCCATGTAGGCGACCCCAAAGAAAAGTGTTGAGAGACACTTTTTTTCTGTCGCTAAAGACGTCATATCTGTTGAGCGACTTGTTTCAAAAGTGTCGAGAGACAAAGCATAAATTGTGCTTTACAGTGAGCCAGTAACTGAAGGTGGTGTGTTGCATTGGCAGATGAGGGTATCGATTTCATAATTGCATTATTGCCCATAATAGATGCATCTCTCTAATTCCATGTAGTGGTAAAATACGCCTCTTTCCAGCACTACCTCAAATGAGTCCTAGCTCGAGCGTCAGAGCTAGCCTCTCTTGCCAACTTCGTCAAGCTCAGCGTGTCCTCTGACTTGAGTTCAGCAGCATACAAGGCAATCTGGGAACCCAGAGTCTATTTCGCCACGTAAATAGACTCCGGGACAGCCGTACCTTCTTTTGAGGCTTCCTGTACAGAGCAGATCTTCCGCCCAGGACTTCCACTTACGCGCAGCGGTGCCTTTTAAAAACATTGCGTCGCTTTTATTTTGAAGGCTAAACGTCAAAAATTCCTATACACAAGCGTTCGGGGACCGGAACTCTTATATTCGCCGGTACAACAACAGAGCGGCACAGAGCGGAGGCGGAAGTCCCGGGCGGAAGATTCGCGCTGTACAGGAAGCCTCAACAAAAGGTACTGCTGTCCCAGAGTCTATTTACGTGCCGAAATAGACTCTGGGTTCCCAGATTGCCTACAAGGGGACATGCATACAGAAACATTATCTTCAAATGATCAAATGAATTAGTCAATGCACTCTAGATCTTATTTGGCTATAGGATCTGAGTAACGGCTTCTCTCGCTGCCTTTCTTTTGTGCCCAAGGCGTCCCCTTCAAGCGAAACTTTATGTCTGTGGCGAAGACCATTCTGAAGCGCCTGTTCAGGGTCTACGCCCACATCTACCACCAGCACTTTGACTCTGTCATGCAGCTGCAAGAGGAGGCCCACCTCAACACGTCGTTCAAACACTTCATCTTCTTCGTTCAGGTAAAGAGAGATTCTCACAAATATCTATATATATATATATATATATATATATATAAATATATAATAAATAAATATATTTCACTTGTCGGATGATAATGTTCCGTTTCACTTGTCCTTTTCAGGAGTTCAACCTCATTGACAGGAAAGAGCTGGTGCCACTGCAGGAGCTGATTGAGAAACTGACGACAAAGGATAGATAAACATCAATGTCGTCCTTCTTTCTATGGTCTCCTAGTTTTGCACAGATACCCACCCCACCCTGGCTGTATGTATGCAGTAATATACTATATTTCCATTTGGGGAAATGTTTTTAATAAGGCCAGGAACAAGGAAGGGGCTTGATAGGTTAAGGCACCAGGACTAAGGCTATCAGGGATTACATACTGTACTTAATTGAACAAACCACGGTTGAACATGTTGGAGAAAATGTTGTTGTTTTTTTTCTTTTGACAAATCCCCACAGCTCATGTTATCAGTATTCAGTTATGGCTTTGATTTGGGGCTTGTGTAGTCCTGTGTCCATTATTGACTCTGCACAGCTTTTCTTTCACACAGATTTATAACAACACTACTACACAGGCGGGCATTTCCATGCCTGTTTGATTTCGATTTCTAGCTGGACCACGGGTGGGAGTAGCGCGTGAGCACAGTTGCTGTAATGCAGGGAGGTTCTGTTGGTAACGGTGTTATAGAAAGAATTTAGGGGAACCTTTTAAGCCACTTCAACAACCAGTCACTAACGACCTTATCCAATTATCGACGTAATTAGAAAGAGCCGGATCCCACTTTGTTTACTATTCAAATTGGCAATTGCCCACGACTGTCAAAATATCCAAAAGATACCCAAGTGCCTGGCATGGCTCATAATCACTCTCTATATGAACAGTGAGACTCAGCTTCGTGACACAACCCCCCCCCCCCCGATCTCACCTTCCAGTTTGAATGGCTCTAAATTCATGTTTAGCTAAACCACTGTTCTACTTGTCAGTTGGTTCAAACTGACATGTTTAAAGTATACTGCTCATCTAGCTTCCCCTTCTTTTTGTTCCACAAATCTCTCTTGCCAGGTGCTCTGTGCAGGACAGGTTATATGATCAATGAATGTGTTGAGAGACATAGAAGTGAGGCTAGCTTCCCGCTAGGAGTCTAACTTAGGGTAGCAAGGACTACAAACACTATTTCTAGTGACATGTTCATGGATAGTAGGGTGGGGGTGGGGGTTGTTGTCCCCCCCCCCCCCTTTTTGTTTTCTTTTCTTGATCCAGTTGATCCAGTCTTGAAGTAGGGAGACATTTTATCTGTCAAGAAAGTCTTCAAGGCAAACGGAACCTTGAAAGCTGTATATAATGATCCATGGAGTTGTGTTCAAAGTCACAACCTCCACTGTTGAAGTACTAATGTATTTAATTGGATTGTGCTGCATCCCTTGTTATGGAACTAGCCATGAAGCACTTTGAACAACACTTTGCCTGACCTCTCTTGCTTGAATGTTGATTTCTACATAGACTCTGCTTGGTTAGAAGCTATACTACGTCGTTGATCATAGTTTGTTTCCTCCCTCATATCCCCCCCCCCCCCCCCAAATGAATGTTACTGAGTTGTGTAACCACATCTTGAAATAGGCCATAATGGCATATATACAAGTGAGATTTCTGATGCTTTTGTATGGTCTGAGTGGTGTGTTGCTGTGCGTCAGACAGCAGATGCATGTACTTTTTCCCCATCTCAAAAGCTACGTTCACACAGCCATCCTTAGTGCTTGAATCTAATCTTTTCCCCCCAAAGTGACTCAGGTCAGTCTTTTTCATGACTGTGTGAACAGTACAAGTCACATTGAAAGTGACTTTTTTAAAGACGACCTGGGCTACTTTCAAATGTGGAAAAACATCAGATTCGAATCTGATGTTTTGGAATGTGACTCCGGTGTGAACAGACATCTGGCCCATATTTGACTTCAATGTGACTTTTACGTCATTCCAGAGAGACATTCATCACTATTCTGCACTTGGCGGGAGGAGGGAAGACCAAGCAGGTAGATTGTGATTACAAACATGGAGGACAGCTGCGAGGGAGCTAATCAGTGGAGGGACAGTGAGGTTTTAGACCTTATAAGTATTAGCAAGAAGTAGCAGCTATGCTCCACAGAAAGCCATTATTAAAATGTTGGCTCTCTTTCTCCTCTTCCTCGCTATCTGCTCCCGTATTCGTTGGCTTCCACTGCACAATAAATAAATGTAAATTAAACCATAAACAACAGATGAAACAACATTGTCAGCTACCACCATGTTTACTGCTGTCTTCTTCTGGGTTTACGTAGAACAGCAGTGTGCTGCGTGTGATGTTATTGTTGTTCTTCTGCGTATGCCGGTCACTTCAGGGCCGTGACCTGTTCACACTGGAGTCTGATATGGGCCACTTTTAAAAAGTCTGTGTGAACAGCCGCACAAAAAATCAGATGTGAGCAACAAATCAGAATCAAGCACTAGGGTTTGCTGTGTGAACGTAGCCAAAGTGTAGTCTACTATGCAATAATTGACACGGCGCTTCAAGGGTTACCAGCTGCCTCTTTCATACTTTACCCATCCAACCCCCCCCCCTCCTTATAGTGTTTCAATTGGGATGTGTGATAGTAATATAACTGATTTTTCTTCGGTTTTGAATTTTGTCCAGTAAGACACACAAATATTGACATGGAATTTTATATATCTTACTACCTGGAATTTTCAGGAAGGTCTAGGCCTAATCCAGACATGCAAAGTGCAAATTTGTAAATACTGAGGTTAGACCTGTCTTAAAGATAATCTTCGGCAAGCATGGAGTGGTAGCTTTTGAATGCATCATTATCAAGTCTTTTTAGAGGCCACTTGCCCTCCCTATTTGGATGTTAACATTTTCTTTTTGTCATCCATTTGCACCATTCTCCACGTCCTTAGATGATTATTATGAATGTTATTGCTGATCAGATATCTGAAAATGTAATAGAGGAACATAGGTAGTCCTACTTAAAGCATCTCATCCTTATGAAATGACCATAGCATAGCCTATTGCCTACACTTTTTCCCCTTGACTGTAATAACTGATGAAATGTTTGTACATAATGGCTTGATTAAGGGTTTTCAATGCTACTGAATTGAAATGCTGTTTACAAGGCGAATAAAGTTGGTCTTTGACTCTTTGAATGCTTTGTTGCAAGTCACTGTGTTTATACAGAATACATAGTGCCGTGCAGACAGTATAGGACCACTGATGTATTGAAACAGTGATGATCAGCATTTTTTCATATCGAGGACCCCTAATTTAGTCCACATTATATTACCTTATTATATTACCCTATATACCATTTTGTACCTTGGACCCAATATTTTTTTTATTCTATGATGTCCAGAATTCCATGACTAGCTGTATTGTAGGTAGGTTACAGTAGAGATAAACTATGATCAAAACAACCATTCGTCTATATTCTCTACTATTGTGTTACATCAATTTGCTGGGGACCCACTGGAACCCCCCCCCTCTCCCTAAGGACGTTTGGTGGTCCTCGGACCCCACGTTGAGAACCACTGTATAACTAGCTACTGTTTCCTGGGCGGAGCCACATCTCTACACTGTAATGTAAATGCAGTACCACATGACATCTGTTGCCGCCAAAGTTTTAAATAACAGAGGCAGGGCGCTTTCTCTTGCACAGCTCAGGCACAGCTGCAACACAACACTACATTTGAAAAAGGAATATCGGCGAAAATGTCTCCAGTTGGAAAGAGAGCCTGCCCCGATCCGATGAACGACTCCATGGAGAAAAGAATAAAGCGAATTTCGATCGAGGGGAATATTGGTAAGTGCAGCATTTCATGTGTTATTATGTACTATCAATGGTTATTGCACACTTTGACAAAATGACTAGTGAATACGCTCAAAATTGGGATACACGACTCATAATCTGTATATTTCATGGTTGGTTAACTGTTAACGTTGCTAAAGCAAGTAAGTAACTGATATTATCTTGGTGGATCGATTTTCACCAGCAATCACACATAACGTTATTAGCGCCAATTTGGCCGAAAGGAAATAGTATTACAAAAGTAATATGCAGTCATCAGCCATTTCTACGCTGTCAGTAATAATGGTCATTGGTTACATATATATTGTAGACTACATGTAATGTGTTAATACATAATGTAAAAGGATTGTGTAAGAATCTAGCGGCTTACAGTAAGTATTTACAGAACTGAACTTCCGCATCCTTTGTAACAGCGGCGGGCAAAACGTCATTTGTGCGCCTTCTGGAGCAGGAGAGCGCCGGACTGGGAGGTGGTACCCGAGCCCATCGCCAGGTGGTGCAATGTCCAAACCCAAAGCAACGACTTTGAGGTATTCATGTTTTTTTTCTCTCTCTCTCTCTCTCTCTCTCTCTCTCTCTCTCTCTCTCTCTCTCTCTCTCTCTCTCTCTCTCTCTCTCTCTCTCTCTCTCTCTCTCTCTCTCCCTCTCTCCCTCTCCCTCTCCCTCTCCCTCTCTCTCTGTCTCTCTCTCTCTCTCTCTCTCTCTCTCTCTCTCTCTCTCTCTCTCTCTCTCTCTCTCTCTCATATTTCCAAATACAGTAAAGTGTAGATGGCACAAGGGCTTAAAACATTATGATGGAACTCAGGCTATATGATGGCCATCCCCATTCTCAATTGTTGCAGCAAATTGGAGGGGGGTTGATACCATTTGTTACACAGATCTGGTCCCAGATTTAACCATTTTTGACCACTCAAGAATAAATAAATGGTCAAAAATCCATCAAAAATACCACATTAAGGCACCAAGACCTTGACTCATATGATTCTCATTCCTCAATTAATTTGGCCCAAGTCATGCCTGCCCTCCTCAGTGGTCACATGCAGTGTAGTCTATGATAACTGGGTGTGTCAAGTCATGCCTGCCCTCCTCAGTGGTCACATGTATTCAACATATAAGTCTATGATAACTGGGTGCGTCTTCCACTGTATTTAGAGTGCAGCTGCCAGCTGTCCATTTCACACCCAGAGGAGCAGATGGTCCCACTCGGGACAGATGAACATGCCTCATGGTAGACTCAGTTCTCAGTCTCTATCCACTTCGCTCAACTAGGTGGCGCTGTTGGCGCCGCTCACCAAACGTCTCAAACATTATCTACTACAGTACCTCTCGCTCAACTGCAGGCCCAGCTTCACCCTCAACCTTAAGTTAACACATTTTAGCCATATATTTGAAGCACATGATATCAGTTGTAGCCTCATACAGTCTGTCTAGTGAAGGAGAACAAAAACTAATGAGAAATCTGAATGAAATTAAATGCGACATGATGTGCGCAATCTTGGTGGCACGTACACATTTTTCAGATTGTCTTAATTTCTTGTTTTCTTGTTAATTTGGTATAATGATGGACATATGGAATAATATTTGTATAACGCTAGCACAGAACTTTTACCTTTTAATTTGAACTTTCGAATATAGCGAGCCGCATTGTCTTCAGTTTTTGATGGCTAGATGGTCGCCCTCCACTGCATGACAACATTTCTCTCTTTCTATTTTGTCTATTTCTATCTCTTTGTGTTTCTATCTCTTTGTATTTCTATCTCTTTGCCAAGTAGCAGGCTGACAGATGATGGGACTCCTGATTGGCTATTTATACTGTCGACCAATCAGAGCATTCATTAAAACCTGGGTGTATATGCCACCAATGACAGCACTAGGAAGTAGATTGGAGAGAGTTTTTCAAACAGTGCTGACAGTTACAATGCTTTGGCTAAATTTACATAGACAGGTACATTTTTAAATCATATCGTGGGGTTTAGAAATGCAATTCTCATTGCACTGGACCTTTAAGATGACAACGTGAAACTTGAATCATCGCTGGGGGTAATGGAAGTGGTCGCTGCAGCCGTTTAAGTCTCTATATAGAGATAAACATATGCAGTATGAGGATTGAAGATAAGGAATGAATGGAAGTAGTGAAACAACATAACCTCGTCAATTTAAATGTCACATTATTAACAAACCCTGGTGCATAAAGATGACTTGATGAAAATCGGCTCCATCCGACTAAGTATTCAAATGTCAACCTTGACTTTTCCCTGTTGTGAAATGTTTTCTGCACTTATGCACCTATAAGTGCACTTATGTGCCCAGTCGTGTTTCCATGGCACCCGGAGATAAAAAATGTGTGCACACACCCCCCCCCCCCCCCTTCATGACCATCCTATGAGCGTGCCACTCATCAAACAATAACTGCTGGCTATTTGTTATTTTGCACATGCTCATCATAATTATGTTTCAATGGTGGTGTTTAAGCTTGCCTCTCTCTCGGCTCTCAGTGGTCAAATGCTGTGAGCTTTCCCACACTCATAAAGCTCAGAGGCTGCCAGGGTTTTATTTGGCTTCTCATGCTGGATGTTCTTTTAATTGCACTTCAAGCTTCACTATCCTGGCCTCCATCCGTCTCTGCTAGAGCCCGACCGGACCGATACTGGATTTTTGAGGCCGATGCCGATATTAGGGAATAAAAAAAAATCCGATGTCGATATATCTTCCGATCTTCTCATTATTATATATTCTCTCATTATATATACACATTATATTACACAATTTTTTGCAATGATCCCTCAAATATCAAACACTTGACAAAGATATGACTTGAGATATGTAATGTAGGCAGGATATTTTACAGCTTATCAATGAAACAGTAAACTGAACTGGGAATTTAACTAGAAATAGAAACACAAAGAGAACAAATATAAAATATAACTTGAGTTAAGAAAATATATCAAATATACACAACATGCTGTCTGTAACTTAAAAAATACGAAATAAAAAAATATCGGCCAACATATCGGTCGATACCAATATATCGGTTATCAGTCGATAATATCGGTGGACCGATATATCGGTCGCGCTCTACACTGATTGCCTAGGGGGCAATCGTCTCTGCTTGCATTTAGAAGTCATGTTAACCCCCTTTTTTTAGATTGACCCAAAGCCCCACTAATATCCACAAACTACCGGCTTTTTCTTCAGTCTAAAAGTTATCAAGCTGCTAGGCTAAAGCTGCAGACGTATACTGCATTGTATATCCTCTATACCAGGGGGTTTTCAAAGTGTGAAACTGTGGGCCTCCCCAAGACAAAGCTTGGAAAAATTCCTGGATGCCTATGGGATTATGATGATGTTATCTGATCCCATAGACACTCAACAGTTGTGCCAGGCCCAAGTTAGCCTGTCAACATACTTCAGACTCCACCATGTACATAGATAGGTCTGTCTGAAGGCATTTATTACTTTCTGACTGGGGAAGTGGAATAGCCTAACTAATGTAATATATTTTTCCATTCACTGAGCCTCCCCTGAAACTGCTTGGAGCCCCCCCTGGGAGGCCCGCCTCCCACTTTGAAAACCCCTGCACTATTCACAGTCAGTACCACTTGTGCAGAAAGGTGGTTTGTGTGTGTGTGTGTGTTTGTGTGTAACATCACACTCAAAAGTGCACCCTCTCGACACACACACATTAAACACTTTATACAGCTTAGTCATATAACAGCACAAGATTAAAATGAATGTTTCTGTTTTAATGTTACAGTGTTATAGTAGTGTCAACTGAGTGTCGAAGATGAAAGGCAGGGATAATGCCCGTAGAGCTGTCCATTATCAGAAATTAACGACGACGTCACGGGGAGGCCAGAACCGCTGCAGGGTCCATTAGTTTCTGATAATGTACAGCTTGAAGGGCATCATCCAACTTATACCAGAAAAATACGATTTTTTTTAAGACCATTCATTTATATTTTCATGCCTTGTGCAATGAAAATCTCAAGTTTTTCACAAGCCATGCCTCAGTTTCCTTGGTAGCACCTGAGGGTTTGACTAATACCTGGAACAATCATTACCATCCCATAAGGTTCTTATGCAATGGAAACATCGTTCACTGCTCCAGTAAATAGGACGAACCTTAGATACGACTTGGCAAAGGGATAATCTAGTCCGCTCACTCAGCTCATAGAACTGTTAACAACATGCTGGCAAATTTCAAAGTCGATAAAATTGACAAACGGTAAATATGATTTGACAAATTGACAGTATGTTTAGCAGCAAGACCAGCGATGACATTGTCCCCAAAACCAATATCAAGATTTTCACGAACAAACGCAGCCTGAAGTAGCGAGTTGAACAGCTGTGAGATGCAAAGTATCCGTAAACTCAGAGGGCCGTGTCGTCTACTTCCTGCAGTCCCCATCCTGTGGTGTTCATAGGGCACTGAAGGCCAGCACTCTGTGCTGTCTGTTTCACTGGAACTACTTGGTGTCCATTATCAGAAATTAATGGACACCCTGCAACCAATCAGAATTGAGTATTCACTATTCACCCAGAGACCATGGTATTAGATGTGATTGCAGCACTACTACTACTACTTGACTTCACTCATGCACAAACATACACAGCGTAGCTACAACTTTATTAGCTCAAAATCTGCACTGGGCCAGTGATTGGGCCGGAAGTTGAGTCAGACTACAAACGTTAATCTCGCCATCTGGTGACTGTCGTATCTCAGGAGCTGACGGCGTCTCAGAAGAGTGGAGGGAACGTGTTGCAGATGATGTACGAGAAACCCGAGAGGTGGGCCTACACCTTCCAGGGCTACGCCTGTATCAGCAGGGTGCGTGCCCAGATCAACTCCACCAACGGGAAGCTCCGCGAGGCGGAGAACCCTGTGCAGTTCTTTGAGCGCTCCATCTACAGCGACAGGTACCAGCAGATATTAGCATCTCACTATTATAATAAGGCAGAGAGGTGCGGCGGCGCAGTCGTGCATGCTTTCACGCTGGAAATGAGCGTGTGATATGATATCTCTAGTTGATATATAGAGAGCCGCAGGAAACATCGATGCTAACACTTCCGGGTTCTTCACTGTTTCTGCCTATGGGATTTTTGAATGGGTTTTTGGCGCGATGCTTCAAATGAGGTCTGTGGTTAACACAAGCTTATTCAAACGCGAACCAGTGTTCAGCAGGATAATCTTCACACATGAGGACCACTTTCATGAGTTTTGAAGCTTTTACGTGCCGTTAAAAGGGGCGGCTAGCTAGCAAACGGCTAAATGAGACTACACTGTTGAGTCAACGGGGATATTATACATCAATAAAGGACGAACACGGACATTCTCTTTCCCTCACCTGGTTCAGCCCGGGATAATCAGTGCACAGCAGCGCACACATCAACAACACTCCAGGTTGAATTTGGCTGTGGTGACGTGACGAGGAAGCCTATGCGACACTGTGTGTAGTTCTGGAATAGCTTAGCATGAGCTTTTTACATCTAGGGCTCGCATTTACGCTTCAAAACTCATGAAAGTGGTCCTCATGTGTGAAGATTATCTTGCTGAACACTGGTTCGCGAATAAGCTTACCCACAGACCTTATTTGAAGCATCGCGCCAAAAACCCATTCAAAAAAATCCCATAGGCAGAAACAGTCATGGACCCGGAAGTCCGGGACTTCCGCGTTCCGACTACAAAAATACGTCATCCCTGCGGTACTCTATGATGTCCTGAGTCCAAAGTTCCATCTCCACTCACGCCTTGTTATTCTCCCATGTCCTAGGTACATCTTTGCAGCCAACCTGTATGAAAGTGAGTGCCTGAATGAGACCGAATGGTCCATCTACCAGGACTGGCATGGCTGGCTGCACAGCCAGTTCGGCAAGCACCTCGAGCTGGATGGTATCATCTACCTCCGAGCTGCACCTGAGGTACCACGTCCGTCCGGCCGCCCAGCCTAGTGTTAGCCCATTGGTATTCATTAAGATCTGGATAGAGTGCTTTTGCTGTGGTAATAGGTCTGGTTTTACTTTGGCGTTTGAGGAAACTAACGTTACGTCAGGCGATGCACTGCGGTTGCCCACTGCGGCTGCCCACTGCTCCTAGTTCTAGGAAGGTTCCTAGTAGAGGATGGGTCAAATGCAGAGGATGAATACAGGATAACTTATCTAACTTAACTTAAAGTATTGAAATTCACTTAAAAATAACTGCACAAAGAAGTTAATTATCTCCTCTATTTTGTTGCCTCTGTGTGTGTGTGTGTGTGTGTGCGTGCGTGCGTGCGTGCGTGCGTGCGTGCATGCGTAGAGATGTTTAGAGAGATTGCACCTGAGAGGCAGAGACGAAGAGCAAGACATTCCTCTGGAGTACTTGGAGAAGCTCCACTTTAAGCACGAGAGCTGGCTGCAACACAAGACCATGAGGTGAGGAACACACTGCATTTCTCTCAAGACGCTTTCATGTGTTTGTGAGATAGAGGACGAAAGGCTTAAAGGATAAGGTCACCCAAAAATGAAAAATGTATGGTGTTTTCCAGGGAAACAGAGTTACAGCGTTCTCCTAAATCAGGGCTTCGCACACTTTTCCGACCAAATACCACTACGTAACAAACCAGATTTCCCAGGGACCACTTCCACTGCGTATACCAATACCCCCCCCCCCCCCATAAAACTAAGTTTGCTGATTTAACCATGCAATAGCAGCAGAAAGGCTAAATGACAATATAAGGCTACAAGCTGGTTCAAAATTGGCACTCACACACGGACACACACACACACACACACACACACACACACACACGCACGCACACACACACACACACACACACACACACCTGCCAACATTAGGCTGTGAAAAAGAGGACCCCTTTGAAAAAGTTTTCCCCCTCACCAACATTTAGCCTAACTTTGGAGTGTTATTTAGCTACCTTCCTGACAAGCTAGCATGACATGGTTGGTACAAATCGATTCCTTAGGTCTTCTAGTTTCATATGATACCAGAAACTTCACTCTGGCTTTAAAACTGCTGCAGCCTCTGAAAGTAAATGTTCAAAATTGGGATGTTTCCCAAATATCGTGATATTTCCGAAAATCTGCCCAATCCGACTCCTCAGGGTTAATGTGTCTGTAAAAACTGTTGTCTGTAAAAACTGTTGTCTGTAAAAAAAAAAAAAAAAAAAATCTCTGGTGGACAGGCCGCGGACCACAGTTTGGGAACCAATGTCATAAATAATTGAAGTGAATGTTAACCAACTTTCAAACGTACAAAAAAAAAAGCCTCCATACTGCAGGTGCTCATTTGGCGTAATCAAGTCTCCAGAAGCCCCGAGATGCCAAGTTGAATTGAAAAGAGGTCATTCACACCTTGTTTTTAGCTGAACTCTTCACTGTAGCCGTGAGCTTCAAGTGAAAGTTGTATAGTTACTCTTTTGTCCAGCACCTGTAGGTTTTTCTTCTGGATGTGCGCACATTTGTTTTTTTCTTTTTCAAGTCAACTTGGCATCTCGGGGCTTCTGGAGACTTGGATTATGCCAGATCAGCAGTATATGGAGGCATTATTCTGAGTGTTTTTCAACGCTTGAAAGTTGATCACCATTCACTTCAATAAATTGTTTAGGAGAATGCTGTAACTCTGTTTCCCTGGAAAATCCCACCAATGTCTTGTGGACTAAAAAAACTTCTCCCGGCCTTCCCATGGGGCTGAGTAGATAAAGACTGAATTTAATTTTTGGCTGAACTCATCATTTAACAATCCAATCTGTCTTTGGCATCAACGAGAGGGACTTGATCTTCATGCAGAACCTGTGGGGCGACTTAAGAGATTAAAATAGTTCTCTGATACATGTGAACTGCATCTGTCTGGAAACAGTCTGTTTCTCGGGTCCATTGTGTGCCAAGAGTTTCCTCACAAAGATAAATGTCTGTCCTTATAACCCGTTTTCACACATGCGCTTTATACAGGGAAATTACCAGAAAGCGGTGTAATGCCTTCATAGAGAGTTCCATCTCCTTAACCCATTGATACCTGATGCAGCATTTGTGTGTATATCCCTCATTTGTGTGTGTATCCCTTTAAGACCAAGGGATACACACACAAATGCTGCATCAGGTGTCAATGGGTTAAGGAAATAACGTGGAAAAAATGATGTTGGCCCACTTCCTGTATATGCATTTGTATAAGCATTTGTTAACATAGCTCACCGTATGTCCGTATGTCCCTCCTGGCCCACAGCACTGACTTTGAGTACCTCAACAATGTGCCGATCCTGACGCTAGACGTGAACGAAGACTTTAAAGGGAGTAAAGTCAAGGGCGCTGACATGCTTGAGAAGGTGAGAGACTGCCAAGCCTGCTTTGCAAAACCGTTCAATACATCGTAGCCAGCTACTCAAATTATTCTTTGAGATGTATCTGCATCCAAAATATTCCAATAGGACTTGTACCTGCAAAACTCCTGTATTTATTTAGTGTGTGTGTGTGTGTGTGTGTGTGTGTGTGTGTGTGTGTGTGTGTGTGTGTGTGTGTTGAGAGAGGGATGCTCTGCTCGCTCTGCTCTCTCTCCTCTCTCTCTCTCTCTCTCTCTGTGCTTCGGGTAGAGCTAGCATGGCTGCACAGCTCTGCATTAGACCAATATAACATATTGACAGGGTAATTGCCATCACTATAACCAGTCATTTGAAACATTAATTTTAATCTTGTGCTGTATCGTGACAGAACAAATCTGTGTGTTGAGAGACGGAGGCTCTGCACTTTCGAGTGTGATCTCTCTCACACAAGCACACACACACACACACACACACACACACACACACACACACACACACAGACACAGGGTTCACCTATGGAAATGAGGCCTGAAGAGCTGCTGATGTAGCAGTCTCATGTTGATGGTAAACACAGGTGCTTTTCAGCATGCACTCACAAAGCTATTCGCTCCATCAGAAACTGAGTCAATTAGTTTACACACACAACGCTCACACAGTAAGCCCAGGATGAATGACACAACTGCTTTTAGAGAGTTAAAGTTGGAACTGAACAAAGAAATCAATGACATGATTATTACCCATGTCAGTATCTATTGCAAATGCTAACTGTCTGTTGTGGTTATTTTCCAGGTGAAAGAGTTTCTAAGCACGTTGTAAACCTTAGCTTCACCAGATGACTATCAGGATCTGGAGAGCACCCAGAGGACCTCAGGGTGGCTGGAAAATGAATTTAATGCGTGCGCAATTATACACGTATGTACATTGTTTTTTGAGGAATTGTAAATGTTTGTCTTTTAGTATCCTCTCTTTTAATGATTTTATGAAGTGCTGTTCTCTTATGCCTGTTTGTTGTTTATTTATCACTGTTTGAGATTGTATGTCCAAGGGTATAAACAAAGGGAAATAAAAAGTTGAAATACATACAAGGGTTTGGTCTACTAACACAATATGGTTAATTACAATATCATCTTAAAAGGAGTTATGAGGAGTTCTGATGAAAATAATAACTTAAAACCTTTTTTCTGGGTTCAGTTGAAACTTTGAGATGCTGTACATTGCATAAATTGCTTACCTATATCTTGGATCCCAGTCCTCCCTTTAACAGCTCTTCCAGAGGATGGCGCTAGTCCCTAAAACAGCAATCTAGTCAGCTGTGTGTGTGTGTGTGTGTGTGTGTGTGTGTGTGTGTGTGTGTGTGTGTGTGTGTGTGTGTGTGTGTGTGTGAGCTCTCGACTGTCAGAATGTATACCATTTTTGATGTAGGGTGAGGGTTGGGGCGAGTCCATATTACTTGTATGCCTATTTTAAGGTGGTCCTGTATAATAATAAACACCTGACTTTAAAAGTATGCTTGATGCTTTTTATGTATTGCCATTATTTTCTTGTATTTTTCACGTAATGACAATTGATGGATTATTTTGATTGACTGGCCGGTATACATGGTGAGTGAACACTTGTGAGGAAGCATGCGTGAAGATGAATGCGCCACACTTTTGACCTCTCCTCCACCCCCAGCGGTGGCGTCACGGTGGAGGCGGGATGGGACTTTAAATATGGGAAAGAAAGGACACGCTGCGCTCAGACGCTCCAGTCCACACTTCCAACGAAATGCAAAGGCGTTTTCTCCAAGATGTACCAATTGGTGCTGACAAAGTGTAGCGCGATATGAGTTTGCGGTGTTTGAACTTAATTAGTTGAGTCGACGAAGTAGTAACATTGATCCCTGCGAGATAGCTCCAGCACAGACGAGAGCGCAGTTTTGAGCCACGTTGAAAAGCGCGTCTGAGTTGGCGAATAATTTAGGGGGGGAAACTGGACCAAATCGCTCCCAGGTTTTGCCTACTTTTGTTTTTGCTTCAGCAGAGCAAGGCGGCTGGACGCTGACATCTTTGATCATCTTTGAACAAGAGTTCGGGCAACATGAGTTCGGACAAAACCAAGTGAGTTGACAATGTTTCCCCTGTACTATAAAACTGCGGTTAACAGCCTGTGGACCTGGTTATGATGCGGCGCACAAGTGTATGCTAGGCTACGCATTGCTCAGGTGAAATCAGGTGATCATTCAGATCCTCCCAACAAAACTGCATGCAGCGGGTTATCCAGTGTCCAGGAGATCCTGTTTGTGCGTAAATGTGCTCGTTGAATGGCTCATGTGGGGTTGCATTGCACTTGATGGTAGGCTATTAGACGTGTATAGCCTACATGCTTTAGTAAAAGTAACTAGTCTGTTTTTTTATTAGGCTACATTATTCTCGGCAATAAATTCCCATTTACGCAGAGGACGGATAAGCCGCAGTTGCCGCACGCTATGACTGTTCTGGGTAACGTTAATCTCTTTTCCAATGAGCTGTCACTACCAATTAGTCAGACACGGGGAGCGCGGACCAGGTGTTTATGGTTTGCTCTGTTGAAAAATGTATGAATAGGCAGAGTAAGTAGGTAGGTTAGTCAGTCCGTGTGTGACTCAACTTTCACGGCGCATGCGGTAGAATAGCAGACACCGTCGGCGTGGGCCGATTGCGCAATGGCATGGTGCCAGAGCTGCAACAGGGTGACTATCCCAAGAAGCATGTGTAAAAAAAAAATGTGCATGCGCGGCGCGCCTTTAGCACTTTCAGACTCCCCAACTGCTTGGTAACAGTATCTTCAGCTGCAATGAGTTTATGTTAGCTATAATTAATGCATGGCGTGATTGTTAAGACTACATACTGTATATCAGGTAGGCTATGCTTCTCAGTCTTAACCCCTCGTAATATTCAGGGGCACAGTCAGGTGACTAGTTTGCATCCCTGCATAACACCCTCCATAATATTAACTAGGTGGGGCACACAGTCACAACACCCCTTCAAAACAGCAGTTAGTGAAACCATTATTAGAGAACTGTTGTCAGCGAGTTTACCATTACCTGGGCTGGGTGGGGGCCCCACCTATGCAATACTAGCTGAAGCTTTCCTTTCCTCGTTCTTTTGTGCCTTTTTGCTTTTGGAGTGATTATGAAATCTTGCTGTGTTCACATCATGGCATCTATTTCCCTGTGTGACTCTTCCTCCTGGCACCGCTGCACATGATGAATGCTCTTTCTGTCCAGCGCAGAACAGAAGGTGTGATGCTCTGTGCAATAGGACATCTTTGTGTTGCTTCATACCCATTCAAGTGTTTGTGGGAGGAAAATGCCACAAGTCAAGGCCACAAAGGCAAGTCACAATCGACTCGGCTATTGCATAAAAGGTCCCGGGTCACCTGAGCATACCTGACATTTAGGCCATCTATTGTCTTGTCAGTTGCTTCTCATTAACCAATCACTACTCTCTGTACTGACTGTACTGACTGAGCTATTTTTTAATACCATGATCCAATTACATGTACGAGCCTACAAATTAATGCCACCACATACTACATTAATATAAAATCACCAACTCATTGGCTCTTTGTAAGGCTCATAAAAGCATCAATGCAATGCTGGCTGATGGTACAGTGTCCTGGGATCCCCATCCCGAGGCCGAGCTTCAGGCCCCTCACACAGTGGACCCAGGGTTTTCCCTGCATCTTTTTTTTTTAGACAAAGGTGGCAAAGGCTGGAGACCGCGCGTGGCATGCACGGCGTATACCGTTTGCGTGTGCAGTGCACCATTGAGTTTTCGACAATTTCAATTTTCAACAAAGGTGGCGGCGCACCTTGAGTTCGTTAGGCAGGGAAAACCCTGGGACCTGGCTGGTAGGATTGGGTGCGTCATCATTCTGTAAGGAGATGGGGATGATCCCTGATCCTGAGCTGCTGATCCCAGCTTCTCACGCAGCGGTTTATATAGAGGTCACCTGGCCGAGAGCGGCAGAGAAGTGAGACAGCGTTTTATTTATATAGAGGTGTCAGAGAAGTGAGACAGTGTTTTATTTATATAGAGGTGTCAGAGAAGTGAGACAGCGGTTTATATAGAGGTGTCAGAGAAGTGAGACAGCATTTTATATAGAGGTGTCAGAAGTGAGACAGCATTTTATTTATATAGAGGTGTCAGAGAAGTGAGACAGCGTTTTATTTATATAGAGGTGTCAGAGAAGTGATACAGCGTTTTATTTATATAGAGGTGTCAGAGAAGTGAGACAGCATTTTATATAGAGGTGTCAGAAGTGAGACAGCGGTTTATATAGAGGTGTCAGAAGTGAGACAGCATTTTATTTATATAGAGGTGTCAGAGAAGTGATACAGTGGTTTATATAGAGGTGTCAGAAGTGCGACAGCATTTTATTATGCCTCCGCCGGCGATAGCCAGGCCGGAGGCATTATGGATCCGGGTTGTCCGTCCGTACGGCCGTCCGTCCGTACGTCCGTCCGTACGATGTTTGTTAACGCGATATCTGAGGAACGCCTGGACGGAATTTCATCAAATTTGCCTCAAACATCGACTTAGACTCAAGGATGATTTGATTAGATTTTGGTGGTCAAAGGTCAAAGTTCAAGGTCACTGTGACCTCTCGAACGCCATTTTCAAGCTTGTTAACGCGATATCTCAGGAATGCCTTGACGGAATTTAATCAAACTTGTCTCAAACATCGACTTGGACTCAAGGATGAACTGATTACATTTTGGTGGTCAAAGGTCAAGGTCACTGTGACCTCTCAAACGCCATTTTCCAGCTTGTTAACGCGATATCTCATGAATACCTTGACGGAATTTAATCAAATTTGCCTCAAACATCTACTTAGACTCAAGGATGAACTGATTACATTTTGGTGGTCAAAAGTCAAAGGTCAAGGTCACTGTCACCTCTCGAACGCCATTTTCAAGCTTGTTAACGTGATATCTCAGGAATGCCTTGACGGAATTTAATCAAACTTGTCTCAAACATCGACTTGGACTCAAGGATGAACTGATTAAATTTTGCTGGTCAAAGGTCAAAGGTCATGGTCACTGTGACCTCTCAAACGCCATTTTCCAGCTTGTTAACGCGATATCTCACAAATGCCTTGGCGGACTTTCATCAAATTTGCCTCAAACATCGCCTTAGACTCAAGGATGATCTGATTAGACTTTGGTGGTCAAAGGTCAAGGTGAGCTCTCGAACGCCATTTTCAAGCTTGTTAACGCGATATCTCAGGAATGCCTTGACGGAATTTAATCAAACTTGTCTCAAACACCGACTTGGACTCAAGGATGAACTGATTACATTTTGGTGGTCAAAGTTCAAACACCCAATTTCCAAGCTCTGTAACGCAACATCACAGGAGCGCCTTGACGGAATCTCTTCCAATTTGCCTCAAATGGCGATTTGGACCCCAGAATGAACTAATGGTGGAGGCATAAGTCCGCCTTGCGGTCGTTCTAGTTTATATAGAGGTGTCAGAGAAGTGAGACAGCGGTTTATATAGAGATGTCAGAGAAGTGAGACAGTGGTTTATATAGAGGTGTCAGAAGTGAGACAGCGTTTTATATAGAGGTGTCAGAAGTGAGACAGCATTTTGTTTATATACAGTAGAGGTGTCAGAGAAGTGAGACAGTGGTTTATATAGAGGTGTCAGAAGTGAGACAGCGTTTTATATAGAGGTGTCAGAAGTGAGACAGCATTTTATTTATATACAGTAGAGGTGTCAGAGAAGTGAGACAGTGGTTTATATAGAGGTGTCAGAAGTGAGACAGCATTTTATATAGAGGTGTCAGAAGTGAGACAGCATTTTATTTATATAGAGGTGTCAGAAGTGCGACAGCATTTTATTTATATAGAGGTGTCAGAGAAGTGAGACAGCGGTTTATATAGAGGTGTCAGAAGTGAGACAGCGTTTTATATAGAGGTGTCAGAAGTGAGACAGCATTTTATTTATATACAGTAGAGGTGTCAGAGAAGTGAGACAGTGGTTTATATAGGTGTCAGAAGTGAGACAGCGTTTTATATAGAGGTGTCAGAAGTGAGACAGCATTTTATTTATATAGAGGTGTCAGAGAAGTGAGACAGCGTTTTATTTATATAGAGGTGTCAGAGAAGTGAGACAGTGGTTTATATAGAGGTGTCAGAAGTGAGACAGCGTTTTATATAGAGGTGTCAGAAGTGAGACAGCATTTTATTTATATAGAGGTGTCAGAGAAGTGAGACAGCGTTTTATTTATATAGAGGTGTCAGAGAAGTGAGACAGCGTTTTATATAGAGGTGTCACAGAAGTGAGACAGCATTTTATTTATATAGAGGTGTCAGAAGTGACACAGCATTTTATTTATATAGAGGTGTCAGAGAAGTGAGACAGCGTTAACTTTTATTTATATAGAGGTGTCAGAGAAGTGAGACAGCGTTTTATATAGAGGTGTCAGAGAAGTGAGACAGCGTTTTATTTATATAGAGCTGTCAGAGAAGTGAGACAGCGTTTTATTTATATAGAGGTGTCAGAAGTGAGACAGCGTTTTATATAGAGGTGTCAGAGAAGTGAGACAGCGTTTTATTTATATAGAGGTGTCAGAGAAGTGAGACAGCGTTTTATATAGAGGTGTCAGAGAAGTGAGACAGCGTTTTATTTATATAGAGGTGTCAGAGAAGTGAGACAGCGTTTTATATAGAGGTGTCACAGAAGTGAGACAGCGTTTTATTTATATAGAGGTGTCAGAGAAGTGAGACAGCGTTTTATTTATATAGAGGTGTCAGAGAAGTGAGACAGCGTTTTATTTATATAGAGGTGTCACAGAAGTGAGACAGCGTTTTATTTATATAGAGGTGTCAGAGAAGTGAGACAGCGTTTTATTTATATAGAGGTGTCAGAGAAGTGAGACAGCGTTTTATTTATATAGAGGTGTCACAGAAGTGAGACAGCGTTTTATTTATATAGAGGTGTCAGAGAAGTGAGACAGCGTTTTATTTATATAGAGGTGTCACAGAAGTGAGACAGCGTTTTATTTATATAGAGGTGTCAGAGAAGTGAGACAGCGTTTTATTTATATAGAGGTGTCACAGAAGTGAGACAGCGTTTTATTTATATAGAGGTCAACCAGAGACAGACAGCAGCAGAGAAGTGAAGAAATTTAAAAAATATAAGTTGCCCCCACTGTCTAAACACTTGGGGCATTTACAAACTTTTGGGGGCACTTTAAAACATAGTAATTAGTGCATAAAGTTGCTCAAGTGTAGTGAAAACAACAGCGCTGTGTGTGTGTGTGTGTGTGTGTGTGTGTGTGTGTGTGTGTGTGTGTGTGTGTGTGTGTGTGTGTGTGTGTGTGTGTGTGTGTGTGTGTGTGTTCTTCATCGTCATCTTCTGGCAACCAGCTTGCAGGTGCTGAGTGTGTGTTAGAGATGGACATTAAATTAATTGAATGAAAATAAAATTATCAAAATATTGGGGCAATTTTTTGCCCCTGGATCATGGTTTGTGGGGTCATTCTGAGATTTCTTGGGGGCATTTTTGCCCTTGCCCCTGGTTAAATTCCAGCACTGAGTGAGACAGCGGTTTATATAGAGGTCAACCAGAGAGCGGCAGAGAAGTGAGATGTTCACCTGAAAGCAGTGCTGGTGCTGGATGGGTGCAGCTGTCGGCTGTGACCCTCGCCCCGCTCTCGTTATTAATCGGGGCAAGGGCAAGGGCAAGGCATTGCAGGAAATGAAAAGAAAGCTCAAGAAGATTTCCAGCATAAAATACATGTGAGGAGTTATAAGGAGTTATAGGATCTTGTCCTCCTAATCTGTCTGCCAAATCTGTTCATATATGTAAGAAATGGATGCAGCCTCTGTGTGTTCCTAAAGCACAGCCAAATTTATTTCCAAAGATGATGGCGCACCACCAAAAACAAGTTTATTATGGTCTACTGCCTGACGAACTATTATTATATTTGAGAGAGATCAAGTAGAATCGGATCATATGTTAGAGCTGAATTGCATTAATTACATTCCTATAGAGACACTGCATGAAATAGGCCACGCCCATCACGGGGGAAAAGCTCCGTTCATTTCCACACACCAGCGTCATTTTCCTTGAAGTAAACATAGCTAAAAGCTGTTGTGTGTTGGGCTGCGCACACAACAAATGTAAAAAATCACCAGTTCAAGTTTTTTTGTACTCCTGAGCAAAACAAGGAAGCAATTGAGAATTGGCGAGAAGAAAAAGGTGGATGTTGCTGTCAATTAAGTAAGTTGGGGTGTTCATCTTCCTTATATACGATCTTTTTGTGCAATACCCGACCATGCACGCGACATAGGAGAATGCCAGGATTGGACGGGGGTTTGTGTTTTCCCCCGTTTTGGGCGTGGTTTCTGAATGATGACGCGCTCCGCAGTGTCTCTATGGTGATAACTCACTAATTGTGCGCTTTACCGACATTAGATTTGCACTGTGTGTGTGTTGGATCAGGCCATTACTGAAACACTGAGACCCAAACTACTGTCCTGTCCTGTGAAGACCTATAACAGCCATTTGGGATGACAGTGATATGAATGTTCTCTCCTGAGTCCTTGCAAGCAGAAGCTAGCTGTGTAAACAGCTGTGTGAGCTGTATATATTTTCTGACTTCTCCACCATTTTTCCAACTATGAATCTTACTAGATAAGCATCCCCTGAATCGCGCCTATTTAGAGTTGGCAACCTCACTACATTTTATGAATCTATATGTTTATCTCTCTGGTGATCTTAGTTGACACCTACTGAAAAGTAGGTTTGATTTATGTAACCTCAGATTTCTGTTTGCCTAACTGTAGGGATGCACGATGATATCGGCGCATCATTCGGTATTAAACAATATCGGCATTGGTCCGAAACGAACATTTCTGCCGATGTGACAGGCCGATAAAATGACGCTTTAATTATTCCCAAATGCTCGATACTTGCATAAATAAAATCCGGCATGTTTTACAGAACCTAAGTTGAAGTAGTTTGCTTATTTTGCCCAGTGAAATGTGTACATTTTGAAAAGCGTTGTATTTATGTCTGCATCTGCCAGTGGGCCCTGATGGCATCATGATAAGAGTAGGTGGAATAATGTGTTAATTCTACTACAGGAGAGACTTGCTATTTCTTTGAAATTAGGTGGAAAAAAATGGCACGGCATCGGTAATCGGCCAAAAGAGTTGGCAAATATTGGCATGTCGGACATCGGCAATAAAAAAAGAATACAAAAATCCAATATGGTGCATCATAACTGCTTGATATACTCGGCTTTACAACAGCGCACCACATCCTCTCGGTCACACCCCTCTTTCCGTACAAGCCTCATTTGTGTTGATCTGGGCACTCGTTCAAAAGGGGAATGCCAAACTCTCCTGACTTCCTGTCTGCCCTGGGCGTCTGCGCACCACCTGTGTCATGTGGTCTGCTCCTCTATAAGGCTCCCCCTGTCATGTCTGCCCTGGGCGTCTGCGCACCACCTGTGTCATGTGGTCTGCTCCTCCATAAGGCTCCCCCTGTCAGGGCCATGGAGTGATTAACATGCTCCCAGACACTCGCTATAGCCAGCAGAAAGCCTGCAACATGAGCTACCCATGCTGTGCTGTGCTGTGCTGTGTGGCCGCTGGTATTCTTAAGGCCCTCTCTCACTATGTTACATGACCTGCCTCCACACACACACACCATCACGCAAGCACACACACACACACACACACACCATCACGCACAGTCGCACACACACACACACACACACCATCACGCACAGTCGCACACATTGGTGCTTTGTTCAAGACCTGTGGGAGACTGGAGAGGTAGTGCTCACTGCTCAGTGCAACATGACTGTGTGTCCCTCTTTCGCCCGTAACGGTCTGGTCCTGCAGATCCAACCTTTTTCATATCAAGGACCACTAATTTAGTAGTCCACATAAGAGCCACGGACCCCTATTTGATGAGATTGTAGCCCTCTTTCTAAACTGTTCCCTATTACAGAAATAGTGGACTATATAGTGTGTTTGCTAGTGTCTGAATTCTCAACTGTTAATTTGATTCACTATAGTCCACTGTAAAATACCCACAATGCACTGCAATTTCTAGTGAACAGCGAATGTAATGCACCCTACAGTTTCTCCCATCTACCTAAATGCAATGCGGTCGTGTTTACCAAGAGTGAGGTAGTGTCTGAAACTCCTTTGATCGGTCCCCAAATAGTTCACTATGATAAGCCCTACATGGGGAATAGTGAATAAGTGAACCATTCCCAACACAGCCTGTGTCTCTCAGACCCAAATTTGAGAATGTTTTGATTGTTCGATGTGATTTTGTCCAGATTTCCATGCTTTCCTTCTACATCCCCTAGTTGTGTTAAAGGCCCCCCCCCCCCGGGTTCCACGAGAGAGAGAGAGAGAGAGAGAGCGCAGGTTGTTGGTCGAGCGAGGTCGACGGTGAATGGAGAGCGTGAGCGTGCAAGACCCGGCTGAAACTGACTTTGTTTCACAGCGTGTCTAAAAAAGAAAAAAAAAAGCACAAACACACCCGCACCTCCAAAGTGAAGATGGCCACAGTTCCTTCTGACTGACTAAACGTCAGAGTTGGAGAAGACTGTCTGAGGCCGAGTCGTTCGTAAAAGACGACAGTGGGACAAAAGCAGTGTAGCAGATTGTGTTTGGGTACAGCGTGTCCCGGAGAGAACCGAGAAGATAACCGTACAAGGAGAACATCGTGGAGCTGCCTCCCTCGTTTACCTCATTAAAGAAACACAATGAAAGCCACAGCTGAATGCTGGCTTTGATCCCTGTCCACACAGCACCCTGTGGGAACCTCCTCCTCCTTTCTTTACCTACAATGGGTCAATATGAAGAGGGCAGGGAGGCCAGAGGCTGTAGCCCATGTATGACTCTTGCTGAGGAAGATGGCGCCGAGCCAGGCCACGCCTCCTCAGCACCTGTTTGATCTGCGAGCTGATGGTTCAACATGGCGCTTGCCGACTGGCTGCCTTATCAGCGTTGTGCCCGGCTATCTCTCTCAAGGCCACACATGAATGGTGCGGCGCTCCTCCTGGGAGATGCAGGGGAGCTTGCAGTGCTCTCAGAGGAACAAGTCGTATCCTCCCGGACTTTGTTTATTTAGCAGTTTGTGTACACTGCTCCCATCCCCTCATCTCTGTCGGTGTCATGGCAAGTCAGGGGTTGCTCAGTGTGAAAGAAACTGTCTTCTATATGTGTATTCTTGATACATTGTGTGTGTGTGTGTGTGTGTGTGTATATATATATATATATATATATATATATATATATATATATATATATATATTAGTGTATATAACCTGCGACCCTCGTGTTGGTAGGCAGGGGAATCTACCGCTACACTACCCGGACACTCGACATATACTGTATATAAGTTGTTCCCCCACAGCAGATCAGCTTTGGAAGTTGAACTCCTTCCTCCTCACTCACCTGCATGGTCTCCTCAGTATGGAGAAAAACATGTGTTTACAGACGGACTAGCTACACACAGGCTAGCTACCCACCCTATCTGTATTTGCCTCAGTGGAGATTGATACAATGAAACAGAAGATACACTTGGTGTAGTGATATGTACGCCTCAGTGAAAGAGCTTTTTTATCAGTAAGAATCATGTGTATGTTCCTTCCCTTAGCCTTCACTTTGCTGGACTGGAGGAGCAACATTCCTTCTCCCAACCTTCCAGGAAGAGATGGCTTGGCCATCAAAGGGAACTGCGGGTCATGTGGCCTAGAACGTCCGCACCAGGAACTAGACATAAGACTTCACATTATGCATGAACCAGGAACCTGAATATGACATGTCATTCCAAAATCGGTCATAATGCAGGTGTGACTCAAGGTGATGATGGCGATGAGATGTTTTTTTTTCTTTTTCTTTTGTATGCAGCAATGCATTGCACGCACAGTGTCCATCTGGGTGCGCGGGAAGGTGATGCGTGGAGGTCTGCATGTGCTAATGTGCGTTAGCATTACAAATGCTAACCAGGCCTTTCATTGGAAGATGAACATGCCAAGCTGTTTTTCCAGTAATATGAAAATACATTGTTTTTTAAACTCACTCTCCATCTGAAGAACACATGTTCAACGCAATGTGTGCGTTGAACAATTCTATGTACATAGGCCTACATGTACATATGACGTGTCGTGTATGATGAAGTCTGAAATGATATTGCCATGATGTGGCTTTCATTGTCGCACGTGGATTGTCTGTCCCCTCTCATTGTCGCGCCACAATGAGTTTGACAGGCCCAAAGTCGAAGAGAATTAGTCTGTCAGGCTGATATTCAACATTGTGGTTGTTGAGGAAGAAGGTTGTCAATAGGACAGAGTCATTATCAGGATTGTATGTCATGGTAACCTGCCTTTGACCTCATTGGACATAAAAGCAGATTCTGAAGGAAGACCAGGCGTCGCTTATTGCTTGGATTGTGGGATGAAAATGAATGAAAACACATTTTGCCTTTAACTCATTGAGTGCCAGCCACTTTTGGAGAACGGACGCTCCCAGTGCCAGAGTTTCAGAGCGTTTTCAGTGATTTCTCGAGGCCCACAGAATATTGTGTGATATTACTATGTAAACACTGAACACGCACAAAGAACGATGAGACTCTATTCTATCATCTGCAAAAAAAAGTATATTGATCCCATTTTCCGTTCTTTAGTTATGAGCCGGAGAAAATAGCTTGATTCATCCAAAAACATCAATTTTTTTCTAGAAGCTGAGATAATTGGCCTTTTGTGAAATTAAACATTTCAAGCACATCACTGACTCTGAAGCTTGCTGCTGGTGGGCATCGGATATTCTGGCTTGCGTTTGTCAATCCTGTCCTGCTGCCTGGGTCTGTCTGGGTGTTGCGTGCTGCTCTGCGTGCCCCCCCCCCCCCGCCCCGCCCCGCCCCGCCCCGCCTCGCCTCGCCTCAACTGCACACTCCTCCTCCTGTCTGTGGTGGCTCTCTGCTGAGTTTGCTGTGCGCGACATCCAGCTTTTTTACAGCGTTCCGCGTGTGTTTGTCACCGGCAACGATGCTTCCAGTTGAGAATAATAACAACTCCACGGTGTGGATGTGCGGATGTGCTGTCGCAACCGACACGGAGCGGCTCAATTGTGGGAGCAGATTGGCTGCTGCAGGCACAGCTGCAGTAACGTGCTTCAGCATATCGATGCATACGGATGCGATGCGATTTCCGTTTCCATAACGACTTCTTCTTTGTTTTTTCCTTGCCTTTCTGTTATGTGGAGAGCACTGTCGCCACCTAAGGGTTCTGTAAAATAGGTTATAGACCTCCAATAGCTATAATATTTGTACAGGAGAGGCAGAAGGCTTTGATCGACGCCCCACCGTCAAAAAACGCAATTGACGAACATGTCCGTCCTTGGCACTCTACGTTACTATTTGAAATGACGAACATGTCCGTCCATGGCATTCAATGAGTTAATTGAGACAGTTTTGTTTAATTTGTTCATTCTTTAGTTTTGAACAATATTTCTGGCATTCCGACTTGTATTGGAGAGGACACGGTGAGTGATGAATGGTTAAAGTCCCTGGAAACCAAAATTTAAATTAATTAATTTAGGGTTTTATGTGAGTAATTGTGTGCCTCAGAAAGTATGAGACATTAGTTTCAACCCAAAGCCCCAAAGTCGCCACTTTTCTACAAGGTCTGGATTTCCACTTCCTCATTGAAGAGAGCGGTGCGCGCGCTGCTAAACTGAATGATCTTATCACGTCATAAGATTTGGCCAATCACAGCGCTCGCTCAGTGTCTCTCTGTCTCCCTCCCGCCAGAGCCGTACCTCCCGCTCTGTGTGCCTGTGTATGCTGCTGCTCTCTCTCTCGCGCGCGCGCGCACACACACACACACAGTAGCGCTGTGCAATCGCAGCGGCAGTCTCTCTTCCTCTCTGTATGCGCCAAGCAACGAGCGAACACACACACACACACTCCATCTCTCTTTCCTTCTCTCTCTCCGTTTCCCTCCCTCTCTCTCTCTCTCTCTCGGAGGAGCTGCAGTCCTGCAAGCACACACACGGGACACGCCCACACAGTCCACGGTAGAAAAGAGTCTAAAATCTAATTGATTCTCATGACTTTTGTCATGACTGTCAAACCTAAATTTATATACTTTGCGACGTTCATCATCGTTCAAATTTGGCTGGTGGCTTGTTCCTGTGATGTGCTGAACTCAAAATGCTAAATAATAAAAAAAATATTTCTGGTTTCCAGGGACTTTAAGATGACAAAGAAAGACATGGAATGGCACAGGCTATAAACTGGACTCAAAACCTTGCACATTCCATGCTTCTCAATGGTGGTCCAGAGACCTTCCTCCCAAGTAAGACCATGCTGGTCAAACCTGCAGTAATGAGCCAGAGTGAGGGGTGTGTGAAGAATGAGCCAGAGTGAGGGGTGTGTGAAGAATGAGCCAGAGTGAGGGGTGTGTGAAGAATGAGCCAGAGTGAGGGGTGTGTGTTTGTGTTTGCTTAACGTCACACTTGCCAAGTGTTTGCACTCATCCTGTTTTTTTTGTATATGATCATATGACCGAAGTCGTGACTTTTGACGTTCTTCTCATCTGGGCCTTTTTCCCCTCATGCTTTGCAGGGTGGAGGACGAAGCGGTCCTGGACAGGGGAGCATCCTTTGTCAAACATGTCTGCGATGAAGAGGAGGTGGAAGGTGAGACCAGTGATGAATACCAGCAAATTACTAGGGTGACCAATAGAGTGCCGCAGGCTTAACCATTTTGCCGCCATTTTGGTTCGTCGGGGGAAATGTCAATGGGGTTTTAGAATGGGGGTTTCACTTAAATGCATAAAAGAAGGTCTGTGGTTAACAAAAGTTTATGAGAACGCAAATTTGGGTTCAGCAGGATAATCTTCACAAAGGTGAATAACTTTTGACTTTTGAAGCGTTTTATAGAAATCGTGTAAAAAAAAAACACACACACACATGCACACCTGTTCCAAAAGTCATAAAGGTTATTCACGTTTGTGAAGATTATCCTGCTGAACCCAAATTTGCGTTCCCATAAACTTTTGTTAACCAGATATATTTAGAAACAGGGGAGACGACGTAACATTTTACCCTGACCAAAACGTAAAAAACTGCAGATTTATGTAGTTTTTTAAAGTTTTGGTCCGAGTGAAATGTTCTATGGTCTCTTCTGATTCGAAATATATGTGAACCGTTTGGTTTGAACAAGTAAAACTATTTATATATATATATCTCTGGTACAGTGCTGAAGCAGGAAGTAGGCGGTCACTTTGCCTCTATACATCGCATCGCTTAATTGTGACATCACATATTCAAGGCCGGCTTCATAAGATCCCATTGGTTGGCTATTGTTTGAGCAATGCAGGGGGCTGGAGCAATGCCCATATAAGGTAAACGGGGTCTATCTCGCCTCACCTAGACCCTGTGTTCTAGTTCAGATCTCTTAACCACTCGTTCAGAGCACTAGAATTCTTGCACATTTTTGCTAATGGGGATAACTTTCACATAATAATAATTGATTGGATTTATATAGCGCCTTTCTAGACACTCAAAGTGCTTCACATATCAGGGGAGGGAACTCAACTCAACCACCACCGATGTGTAGCACCCACCTGGGTGATGCACGGCAGTCAGTTTGTGCCAGAACGCTGACCACACATCATCAGCTATCACAGTGGAGAGTTGAGGACTGAATGTGCCAATTAAGTAACGAGGGATGATTAGGTGGCCATGATTGAAGGAAGGCCTGTGTGTGAATTTAGCCAGGGCACCAGGGTGACACCCCTACTCTTGTGAAGAGTGCCGATGGGATCTTTACTGACCACAGAGAGTTAGGACCTCGGTTTAACGTCTCAGCCGAAGTACGGTGCTCACTCACAGGACAGAGTCCCTGTCTCTGCCCTGGGGCATTGGGGAGGTTATTCATCAGATCAGATGATTCATCAGACCATTCAGACCAGAGGGCAAGAGCGCCTCCTACTGGTCCTCCAACACCACTTCCAGCACCAGCCTCCCATCCAAGGAGTATGCTAGGGCCAGTCCTGCTTAGCTTACCAAGGAAGCCAGTAATGTAATGCAGGAGCCATTGGTGCTGGTACATACATTTACCTCATTATTTGAAACTTTGGCCACATTTAATATGAACATCCAACATTGTAACAGTATATATGACACAAAATATGGAAAAACATAATGGGTCCCCTTTTAAGTATTGTAATCCGGTCTGGTGTAGTCATGTAAGGATTGATTTGAATGTAACTGCACTGTAATTGCATATGGGTTTACCTGAAGACATTTTTCACAGACCCATACTTAAAGAGTGCACACAAAGGGAATCACGGGTGTTATGACAGGCCGTGTGTACACACACCGTGCTAGCTGCAAGATCCTTCACTTCCCTGTAACAGTCTGTAGCGGAAATCCCTCAGCTCATGTGTGAGGATGTTTCCACTGTGACCACACACATGCAGTGTGAAAGATATTATTCAGAACCCGCAAGACATGTCTCAGGGTTGTTAGGTTAAACAGGTTGATAAATACATGGTGGTTTTATAGCCAGGTAAGCCCACCATTATTTGTAAGTGGAAGTGCTTGTGAGGTCGATGCTCACGTCAAACCCTATATTTGAATGCTCACAGTTAATTGAGGATGAACTGGAGGTGGCTCTATTTCTCTCTCCCTCTTTCTTTCTCTCTCTGTCTGTCTGTAATTACTTCCTGCAGACATTAAGTGGCCGTTTCCTGTATGAGCTGCTGTACAGGAAGTAGTTGGCATTTATTTAAATCCAAAGTGTGTCTGCCTGACTGAAGACGTATCGCTTCCTGATTGGGAAATCACCAACAATCCGCCATCAGTCGTTTCAATTTAACATTATAAAGCCACAAATTGGCAGGTAGCTTTGTCACTGACAAACACATTTTATACGTCTAGACCAGAGGTGCCCAAATTCTTTGCCATGAAAGGCCCAAAATGAATCTGGATGGACAGACGTGGACCTAAAATAAATGAATTACATTACATTGAAATGTATTATATTTTATATAGACAATTTACATTCTAAATCTAAAATAAATTTTCAAAATATGTTTGATCTGCTTAACAGTAATTTGTTAATTGGCAGCATTGATTGTATAAAAAAAATCCACATGCTTTTGTGGGGGGGGGGCATAAACATATTTAAAGGGAAAGACACCTTTCTGACAGAAAGTGCATGCAACTCAAGGTGCCTGCCCCTAACCTTACCCAGTCATAGAGCCTATTTTCATTCAGATATCTTGAGGTGAGTACGAGGTCAAGGAACCCATTTGAAAATGGCCATGTTAGCTTTTCCCTCTCCAAAATGTTGCCTACATTAGAGCGTTATTTAGCCCCCTTCCCAACAAGCTAGGTTGACATGGGTGGTACCAATAGATGCCTTAGGTCTTCTAGTTTCATATGCTATAAGGATCATCATCACTCTAGCTTTTAAGAAGCCCGCTACAGCCTCTGAAAGACAGCTTTTTATTTAATTTAACATTTTATTTGTTTTTGTCAAATCCATGGCAGGCCAAAACAAAGGCCCACGGGCAGCCATGGTCTAGACCAGAGGTTCTCAAATGTTTTTCAGCTAAGGACCCCTTACAAGATAGAATATACCGGGGACCCCCTCATTCTGATTTGTGATTTTGGACTAAGCTTAATTGTTTCCACAGTAACGTGCCTGACTTTTAAATTGTTAGGTTTGTTAGATTAGAATGTCATCCATGAACCATTTTAGATTTAAAGCATAACATATTTTCGTTGAACTATGAAGCTTTTGCAACAACAACAAACCTTTTTATTTTTATTTTCCTGAAAACTTTTCGCGGACCCCCTGGCAAAGTGCCACGGATCCCAGGGGGTCCCCGGACCCCCATTTGAGAACCACTGGTCTAGACATCCTCGATTCAATATAACTCACATAAGCAATCCCTGTTGTTTTTAGTCTTCCACTGGTGATGTGGATTACTGGCATGCAGGATTAATATCATTTCCTTTGGTATCGGAGAGTGTAATCTGACCGCCATTCCTTGTGTTGTGCTGTGTTGTGTTGTGCTTGTGTTGTGTTGTGTTGTGTTGTGGCAGGTCACCACACTGTGTACATCGGCGTGCACGTGCCCAAGAGCTACCACCGGAGGCGACGCCACCGACGCAAGTCCAGCCACAAGGAAAGGCGGGAGCGGGTGGAGCAGAATGCGGGCGGAGACAAGTCCGATGGGGAGACCGCAGACGAGACCGCGCCCAACATCCTCAAGCCCCTCAGTGAGTCCTGATATAACCAGCTGCTAACTGGGGAACTTCAGTCCAAGTTATCCCGTGTGCAGTGAAAGACGCGTGCGGTGTGCACCTAAGGAACGGATAGATCTCTTGTGGTATGCACATAAGGAAGCTGTCAAGTTGGGTGAAGTCCAGCAGCGCCATTCTGCAAATCAGTCCACAGGATATCAGTGGCTCTGTAGTTAAGGAGGTAGTCCTTCAAATGGGTGGTGTCTGGTGGGTGGGGTGTGGTGGGGTGGCAGCCAAGGAAGGAAAAGATCAGAACCTACTCGAATGGCTCACGACTAGCCATTTTGAAACTGGCTAATAGCAACAGTTGCAAATCAAAGGGGATACTCTCTATACCAGTCCTACTCAGGAGCCACATTGGGGGGGAAATCTTTGCAAGAACCACCATCTAAAAAAAGATTTTTATTTATTTATTTATTTATTTATTTATTTATTTATTTATTTATTTATTTATTTATTTATTTATTTATTTATTTATTTATTTATTACGTAGGACTTAAAAGAGCCACAACTACCCATAAAGGAGCCGCATGTGGCTCTAGAGCCTCGGGTCGAGTATCACGACACTGATCTATACTATACTATAACTATGGTCTCCACCACCATCCACTCTCTTTGGTCAAATTGGTTATCAAGGAAAAGCAGTGGTCACCTGAAAGCGAGAGAGCAAAAATGCTAGAAATGAACGTGTATTCATAGAGAAATGCGTTCAATTCATTAGAGATTGGATCTCGCGCAGATGAAGAAGCAAAACACTAAATGGACATGCATCCGCCAAAGTGGAGGGAGATGCAAAATGCGCCAGGACCTACCTAATGGCGTCCCCTGTACAGCAGTACACCAGATGTCCCGAGAGTGTTATAGAAGCTTATGAAAGTAGCATGGTAGAAGAAAATAATCCCCCTGATCATTGTCTAGTGCCGGAGGAATAATATTCTAATTCCAGAAGAGAACGTCTTTAGAAACATATAGGTCAATTTCAGCCCACATGTCCCCTGAATGCAGAAAGGCCACATGCTCTTGAGTGTGGCAGCATGGAGACACTGCATGAAATAGGCCACGCCCATCACGGGGGAAAAGCTCCGTTCATTTCCACACACCAGCGTAATTTCCCTTGAATTAAACATAGCTAAAAGCTGTTGTGTGGTGGCCTGCGCAGACAACAAATGTAAAAAATCGCCAGTTAAAGTTTTTTTGTACTCCTGAGCAAAACAAGGAAGCCATTGAGAATTGGCGAGAAGAAAAATGTGGATCTAGCTGTCAAGAAGTAAGTTGGAGTGTTCATCTTCCGTATATACGATCTTTTTGTGCAACACGCCAACCATGCACGCGACATAGGAGAACGCCAGGATTGGAGGGGAAGGTTTTCTGTTTTCCCCCGTTTTGGGCGTGGCTTCTGAATGATGACGCGCTCCGCAGTGTCTCTATGGAGGCCAGTAAACGACTTGGAAAGGAACAAGCGACTTGACACATCGGTGTGACGGGCTCCTCTGGCTCTTTAGATCTACATCATCATTTAGCATCAAAGTAAATCAGCCAAACAACAAAAGGGGGACGTTGTATTTCTAGACTTGTTAAAAGGCTTTTGCTACAAGGCCTCTGTGGGTATTTCTTTAGAGCACCAGACATCACAATCTGGTTAAAGCCTGTTTGCAAGATGCACAATTATGCGTCACGGCATTGGAATTTAATTATAATTCATATTTAATTCAGTATGGCACTACCTGGAAATTGCCATGATGGGGGTCCTCAGTCTCTTCTTTAGTATTCATTATGAATAATTCATTTGATCCATTATTGCATAAAAAATGGGTTATAGGTGGGGAAGCAGAAGCAGCATCCAGCGACTGGCTGGAAAGAATGTTGCCAGTTGTGTATCTCAAAATCCAGCTCTCAACTAGGAGAGCAGCCTTGGATATTATGAATACATGGGTATGGTTAATGGTAGCAGAAGCAGGTAGTCCAACACCATTCATATTTCCTTTTTAAGTCTGCTGATGCAGTGTGGTTTCTGAGCTGCTGAGTCGATTGTTTCAGGTCAGCAGGGTTAGTCGTCCCTTTTTTTTTTTATATATTTTTTTCAATTTTATATAGAACAATATACGAAGACGACAAACGGGCTCAGACACAGGAAAAGAAAGGAAAGCACAAAAAGACATACATCATTGACGTTACATTACAACGTGGTGCTACAGTACCAGCCGCATAAGGTGCTTATGTGTTTGCAAGAGATAAGGTGCATGGGATCCCACACAGGGGGTCCATGAGATAGCAGCCAGGCGAGCCATCCGCCACCCCTAACCTCAGTCACTTGTCATTCTTCACCTCGTCAAAGTGGGTCCCAGATAGTTGAGAACCTTCTAAGCGAGTTGGTTCTCAGGGACCCGGAGTCTCTCCATCTGTATAACAAGAGGTCATGTCCATCAGCTACACCTGAAAAGAAGGTGAAGAGGAGGACTTCCATTCCTTCAGAATGAGTCTTTTGGCGACAGTTCTCCCCAGTGTCAGAGCTTGTTGCACAGCTGTAGGGAAGCTCAGAGAGGTCTCCTCCGAGCAGCCGAAGATGGCGAGTTCGTCACATGACTTTTGAGCTCGCAAAAAGAGAGAGAGGGGGGGGGGGGTCATTATTAAGCTCCTCCTCCTAGCTGATCCCTCTGACCAAGCTGTACCTCAGCGCCTTCGTTTCAAACCAACTAAGATCACGTCTTTGTTCATGTCGGTGTCACATGAAGCCGCTGGTTCACGGACTGGCCGCAGCAGACGGCCACTTCCCTAATCCTCTCGTGCATCCAGCTCCTCTGTCTGTTTAATCCTTTACAGCAGCCTGAGTGCTTAGTCACCTGAAGAAACCACAACCTGATAAGACTTCTGCTCACATCAATCTGTCTCCATGTTGCAGCAGGCCCTATCTGATTACTGCCTGGCTGTATAGGGCCGCAGCATGTGGGGAACATTTGTTCAGTGGAGAGAAACTTCCTTACTCTCTTTTATCTGTTTAGGGCCGTTTCCGTCGTTAACTTCTGCGCGTCTTTAACCCAGGCTTTGATGGTAAGCAATTATATGGTTATTACTCTAGGCGCCTCGAGACCTTAGTTTGACTCAGCGATGGGACTGTATCTCCACTTTAAGAGATTCCAATGTGTTGACGGTCATATATTTCATCTCGATTCTAACCTCTAAATTAAAATGAGGGAAAAAAATATGATTTTCATATGGCCCTAAACATTCACCACCTCCTATATTGCGTCACAAGGTAAAATGTCAGGAGCACCACCCAGTAGCAGTACAGCAGCTAAAGATATGATCTCCTGCTCCTTACATCTGCAGTTTGTTCTTGGTCCTGAATGAATGCCCTTGATTGACCCTGTAGCATTTTTCTACGTGTGTATGATCCAAACATGGCAGCACTCGTGTGTAAATACATACAGTGTCGTCAGCTGTTCATCCAGTGAGTCCTTATCAGACTGTCCATCAGCAGGCGGTGTGACAGTGCTGGAACCAAACTAAACACAGGAGCGGAGCGGGGCTGGAACCCAGTGCTCGCTCCGGACTGAACTGTGGTTTGCTCTTTACGTTACACCCCCACCACCACCACCCCCCAACACGCACGCACGCACGCACACACACACACGCACACACACACACACACACACACACACACACACTTCCCGGACACTTCATCTCCATCATCCTGACTATCTCTATGGACGATCTGAACTGTAAACAGTCGGGCATGGTTGAGTGAGAGGTCAGGCCTTGTGTATAATGAAGCCAGAACCACTGTTAGGATAAACACTTCTCTCCTGTGGAGCAGCAAACTACTTAACTTGACTTCTCTCCTGTGGAGCAGCACACTACTTAACTTAACCTCTCTCCTGTGGAGCAGCACACTACTTAACTTAACCTCTCTCCTGTGGAGCAGCAAACTACTTAACTTAACTTCTCTCCTGTGGAGCAGCAAACTACTTAACTTAACTTCTCTCCTGTGGAGCAGCAAACTACTTAATGTAACTTATCTCCTGTGGAGCAGCAAACCACTTAACGTAACTTCTCTCCTGTGGAGCAGCAAACTACTTAACGTAACTTCTCTCCTGTGGAGCAGCAAACTACTCAAATTAACTTAACTTAACTTCTCTCCTGTGGAGCAGCAAACTACTTAACATCACTTCTCTCCTGTGGAGCAGCAAACTACTTCAGTGACTCCTTGCAAAGAGTTTCATATTAGCTCAGCTCAGCTATTTCTCCTTTACTCAGAAGCTCAGTAGCTAACCATGAATAATATCAGTGTCTTATGAGGCTTAGATTGAAACGTGATGCGTTTTTGAGATGATGTTTTGGTTGCAGCGTGAAAACATTGAGATGGTGGACAAAGGCTGCCTGTTTGAGCAGCGTGTGTAATAACAAATTAGATCACGGTCAGAGGGTTTGTTGTGTGGGTAGAGTACAGGACAACATATGCCAGGCCAAAGCTCCAACTCAAAACACACACACACACACACACACACACACACACACACACTCCCCCAGACACACACACACACACACACACACTCCCCCAGACAATTCACACACACACACACACACACACACACACACACACACACACACACACACACACACCCCCCCAGACAATGCACACACAGACTCCCACTTACGCTGTTTTGCCCTCCAGAGAAATCCCCTTAATCCTGTTGATTGTACGAAACCCTGCGAAGCTGTCCACTTAAAAGTTGTGTGTAACCACACAACAAAGGGCTGGTTCTCATTGATAACACAAGGAGGGCGACTTTAGAGGTGAATGGTCTTGTGTACGTGTGGCGTCAGTAAGTGGCACCGGCCCTACGCGTCAGACGGCTATAGCTAAAGCCAGGACAGGAGTCTGTCTCAGTCCGTCGATGCGTCACTTCTGTGCCTACGTGCTATAGAGACACTGCATGAAATAGGCCACGCCCATCATGGGGGAAAGCTCTCCATTCACTTCCATACACCAGCGTCATTTTCCTTGAATTAAACATAGCTAAAAGCTGTTGTGTGGTGGGCTGCGCAGACAACAAATGTAAAAAGAACTCTGCAATTAAAGTGTTTTTGTACTCCCGAGCAAAACAAGGAAGCCATTGAGAATTGGCGAGAAGAAAAATGTGGATCTAGCTGTCAAGGAAGTAAGTTGGAGTGTTCATCTTCCGTATATATGATCTTTGTGTGCAACACGTGACATAGGAGAACGCCAGGATTGGGGGGGGAGTTTTTGTTTCCCCCCGTTTTGGGCGTGGTTTCTGAATGATGACGCACTCCGCAGTGTCTCTATACTCTTGTATAGCATGTAGCCACTTACGCTCTGTTTTGCCCTCCAGAGAAATCCCCTTAATCCTGTTGATTGTACGAAACCCTGCGAAGCTGTCCACTTAAAAGTTGTGTGTAACCACACAACAAAGGGCTGGTTCTCATTGATAACACGAGGAGGGCGACTTTAGAGGTGAATGGTCTTGTGTACGTGTGGCATCTCGGTCCGTTGATACGTCACTTCGGTGCCTACGTGCTATACAAGACGGAAGAGAAACCAAACGTCTGTCGCCCCTTTCCAAGACATTTACGAAGATGTTTAGCTTGACCTTCACTTAGCCGTCGGCAGTGTTGGGGGTAACTCATTATAAAAGTAACATATTACATGCAATATATTACTTTTAGCAGTAACTCAGTAATATAACTTATTTCTTAAAGGATTTTCAGTAATATTATACCAGTTACTTTGTCAAGTAACTCAAGTTACAAATTGAGTTACGTTTTATTAAATCAAAGCACTTGTTTAAAAAAGACACAATCATGTCCTAATCAAACTTATTTGTTTTTATGCAAATAACCACTATAGATGACAATAACAAAGGAAAAGAATAACATTTAAAATTTTGGATTGTTTACACTGACTTCAAGGCGGTTGAAGTTATTTTTCGGGATGCTTCCGGGGCAGCGATGTCATTCTGCTGCTGCTGTAGTTTTGGTAAAAGTAATACAAAAGTAGTGTACTAAGTAACGAGTTACTCTACACAGAAAGTAATATTGTAAAGTAACTTATTACTTTCAAATGAAAGTAACTAGTAATATGTAGTATATTACATTTTGAAAGTAACTTGCCCAACACTGGCCGTCGGTAGACGTTGGCTCTACAGTAGAACAGCTCAAACTGTACTATTTTAAAAACAACTATTCTAAATAAAGCGTGTGGGGGCACTGGGTCAGGATTAAAAGGTCTCGTCACTGTTATGCCGTCTACCTGGCTGGCAGCACATAGCAGAGCGCTGCACAAATAGCCTGTGGTGACTTACAGCTTAATGTCCATGTTGTCTCATCACTTTGCCGTTCCACGACCACCTTTCAGCTCCCTAGGAATAGAGAACCTTTAGTGGTTACAACTGTCGCCCTTGTGTGCATAGGACTGGACCTCAGGGCTCGTGCTGAATATGGAGAATCCTGAGGTGGTATCTCAATATTTTTACATCTCTAGGTATCCACACCTAGAGAGAGAGAGAGAGAAGGATTAACATGGCATAGTGGAGAAAAAGATTTTTCAAATGAATCTATGTTCAATCTATGTTCAATTAATTAATTAATTAAATTATAATTTATTCCTAAAACCACAGTTGGATGGAGTAGTCAACTACAGTATGATGCACAGTGTCGACTAGTGGTTTTGATAGTCGACTAGTCTGTGAAACCCCTAGGAGATGGGGATATTGAGAGATGGATGTATGGATAGATAGATAGATGGATAGATAGATAGATAGATAGATAGATAGATAGATAGATAGATATTCGCAGGTTAGTTCTTCTGACAGTCTTGTCCACATGCCTGCATACCAATGAGCCATAAGTGCCTGGAGAACATCATTTCTCAGAAGGAAGTAAGTTTCCGGATTCTGGCTGACATTATACGCTCATGGACAAGTTCCTCATGATGAGGGCGTGTTATCTGCGTCTTTCCTCACAGCTCAAATTCCAGCACTATTCTCAGGGGTTAAAGTGTTCCGTCTCAACGGATTTCCGTCACGTGAATGATAGTATGTGTATACAGAAGTGTAAATGTGTTACCATGTAAATATACATCAATGTAAATATGGTAGGGCGTATATATGGATGTTTGTGTGGATGAATGTATGTAAGTATGGAAAGAGGAATTTCGATGCTGCTTAGCCAAGACAATGCCATTTTTTTTTTTTTTTTTTTTTTTTTTCTCTAGTTCGCTTCTTTCATTCTCTAAATATTTTCTTTTGCACTATAAAGGCTTTTTGAGATTGTGTTAAAAGGGTAGACATAATAAGCCCCGGCTTCAGTCTACACCTTTTGGTCCTGTTTGATCTATATGAAAATTCTTGTATTGATAATTGATTTCTGGAATAATATGACCAAATAAACTAATCAATTAAATTCAATTCAATTCAATTCAATAGTGAGGCTGTTTCTGAGCTCTCTGGAGATCATCCTAATAAAAGACCAAGTTGAGTGTCTGTGTTTGACTTGGACAAAAACGTGCAGATTCCTGTCTTGTCTGACAGATCTATTCTACACATATTTACTTATCCAAAACACCCAACACCTACTCCTTTCAATTTGCATCTTAACCGTATGTGTGTGTGTGTGTGTGTGTGTGTGTGTGTGTGTGTGTGTGCGCGCGCGCATTAATAGGTTTGCTTCCGTGAACCTCCGTGTTCCTGAATAGTTCTCGACTATGAGGATTGTTGTTGTTTTTTAAAAATCAGCAATAGGCAGGGCGATAGAGCCAACACCACACTTTATAATCTATAATCTGCATAGTTCAAAGAGGAGGTCCGCACATTGTCTCACAGCAGCATCTTAAATGGCAACCACTGTCTACTCTGCAGTAAAGGATGGCCTACACTTCACCAGAGATTTGACATATTCATCACATTATGTTCTTAAATCTCATTTACAGTGCAGGTGGGAAAATAGTGCTTTGTAACTGACTGTACACAGACCCAGGAAGCATCAAAAGTTGATAAACCCACGAGACGTGTATCCGTGACACTTTTAGTAAACGCCTATATAGAAGGCTACTCTGACAGCGCAGACCTCTGCCAAGGCCAGTCGCTTGTTTGTGAGTCTGAGTCTGATCCGGATTCTCTGCAAAATGTCGTGGCGTCTTCCTTGGCCCATGCTACACCCTTCCACCAAGTTTCGTGAAAATCGGCCCAGTGGTTTTATCCGTAATCCTGTTGACAAACGGACAAGCAAACGGCACCAAAAACAAAAACCTCCTTTGGGGGAGGTAATTAAGATGGTCCAATCTGTTAAGATAGACATGTGTGCAGTCAGTTAGGGTTAGGTACCTAGCTCAGATGCACACGATGTCCGCTAACAAACTCTCTCTTGCTTCTGTCCCCTCTCAGTTTCCCCGGCTGAAAGGATCAGGTTCATCCTGGGAGAGGAGGACGATGGCCCCCCTCCTCCCCAGCTCTTCACCGAGCTGGACGAGCTGCTGGCTGTGGACGGCCAGGAGATGGAGTGGAAAGAGACGGCCAGGTGAGCAGCCGAGCTCAGTGCCAACTAGTGCCCAGTACCACTCACTCCCATCACTCCCACGCTCCCACACTCTTTCTCCTGTCCTGGGCTACTTTATCTAGTGCTCACCACATGTGATGACGTCGGGGCATCTGGGTCGTGTCGAGGTAAAAGCACTCAGCTACCCACCGTGGCCGGAGACCCGGGTTCACTTCCCCCGGCAGCGGCACCTTCGGCTTGGCCAGACGTTCCTAACGGACACATTGGCCGTGTCGTCTGCGGGTGGGATAGCCGGTGGGGTGTGAGTCCTGGTCACTGCACTAGTGCGGCACTAGAGGAGGAGGAGGCAGTCTGCCCTCCCCTCGTCGGCCGGGGGCTCCTCCTGTTCGGGGGGGGGAGGGAAACTGGGGGGAATAGCGAGATCCTCCCAGGTGCTGCTGCGTCCTACCGGTGAAACCCCTCGCTGTCAGGTGAATAGTGGCACATGTATCGGAGGACGCATGTGCTAGTCTACGGCTCTCCCCAGATTGGCAGAGGGGGTGGAGCAACGACCAGGGCAGCAGGCGGAATTTGGCCAAGTACAATTGGGGAGAAAATGAGAGAAAAATCTGAAAAACTTGCCCAAAAAAAAACATGATAACGCCTTTTCCAGTCGGGTATCGCTCTCTAAGCAAGGGCATATTATTTGAGCTCAAATTTATGTTGAGTGGTAGCGAGTGAGCAGTGTTTATGTACTGTTAAGTGCTTCCTGCTTCAGTGCCCTTGTGCATTCGACGGAACACATCCCTTATGGATATAATTGTGTTTTGCGTGTGTAGGGAAATAGGCCGTCCTCTAGTGAACTCCCAGTCGGGCCTTATCTGATGGAGCCCTGTAGTACCTGCTATGTGAGACCGGGAAACGGCAGAAAAGTCCCACATGGTCAGAACAAGAGCAAACGCTGCCATGAGCTGCGGGAAAGGTTTCAATTTGCACATCGGATTGTGGATTCTTCTCCGTTTATGTCAAAATAATTGGTTATTATTGATCTCTATAAGGACTCCATATGGCTCATGGCTCATGTGTCCTGGAACAGGCTGAGTCATAGTGATACTATGATAGCCGGGCCTGTAATCAGATGGAGATACTTTTAGTGTTCCAAGTAAGGAGGGAATGTCCGCTCAGTCAGATAGGTATTCATTTCGCAATTTTGAGTAATAGCAATCTGGCGCATGGGCATGTATGACTGTCAATAGAACTGGTCCCCTTGTATTTATTGATGATGTCACTCCTGACAACAGCAGCAGGATGATTTCTGAAGTGTTTGGGGCAATATTATCTGCTCATATTCTGCCAAATGCTTCAGAACTCATTGGACGATTATGTTAGTTTGTCCAATTGCTTTTGGTCCCTTAAAATGTAATTTTGGGTCCTTAAAATGTAATGTAATTCCTACACTGTTCACCTGATTTGGATGTAAATACCCTCAAATTAACGCTGGAAGTCTGCAGTTAAAGCACATCGTGTTTGTTTCATTTCAAGTCCATTGTGGTGGTGTACAGAGGCAAACTGATGAAGACTGTGTCCAATGTCCAAAATATATATGGACCTAACTGTCGGTATCGTTTAAAGATCTCCAGAGTCACATAGGCACTAATAGTGATAAGCCTTCACTTGACCTCTTCTGCCTGTCTTGTGGGAAGGAAAAGGGGGGGTATTTCATGATAGGGAAGGTAAATGAAGCCAGGGCACCTCTGCTGGCCAGAGGGCCAGTCTCCATCATGTGGAGTGTAGCCAGGGCACCTCTGCTGGCCAGAGGGCCAGTCTCCATCATGTGGAGTGTAGCCAGGGCACCTCTGCTGGCCAGAGGGCCAGTCTCCAGCATGTGGAGTGTAGCCAGGGCACCTCTGCTGGCCAGAGGGCCAGTCTCCATCATGTGGAGCGTAGCCAGGGCACCTCTGCTGGCCAGAGGGCCAGTCTCCAGCATGTGGAGTGTAGCCAGGGCACCTCTGCTGGCCAGAGGGCCAGTCTCCATCATGTGGAGCGTAGCCAGGGCACCTCTGCTGGCCAGAGGGCCAGTCTCCATCATGCGGAGTGTAGCCAGGGCACCTCTGCTGGCCAGAGGGCCAGTCTCCATCATGCGGAGTGTAGCCAGGGCACCTCTGCTGGCCAGACGGCCAGTCTCCGTCATGCGGAGTGTAGCCAGGGCACCTCTGCTGGCCAGAGGGCCAGTCTCCGTCATGCGGAGTGTAGCCAGGGCACCTCTGCTGGCCAGAGGGCCAGTCTCCGTCATGTGGAGTGTAGCCAGGGCACCTCTGCTGGCCAGAGGGCCAGTCTCCGTCATGTGGAGTGTAGCCAGGGCACCTCTGCTGGCCAGAGGGCCAGTCTCCATCATGCGGAGTGTAGCCAGGGCACCTCTGCTGGCCAGAGGGCCAGTCTCCATCATGCGGAGTGTAGCCAGGGCACCTCTGCTGGCCAGAGGGCCAGTCTCCGTCATGCGGAGTGTAGCCAGGGCACCTCTGCTGGCCAGAGGGCCAGTCTCCGTCATGCGGAGTGTAGCCAGGGCACCTCTGCTGGCCAGAGGGCCAGTCTCCGTCATGTGGAGTGTAGCCAGGGCACCTCTGCTGGCCAGAGGGCCAGTCTCCGTCATGTGGAGTGTAGCCAGGGGGACACTCTATCCCCACAGGAAACCCCATCCCCAGGCTCAGGAGAATGCCTCTTTGTGGTGGTGACACGAGAGGCATTATTAAAAAGACAAACCTGGCCTGCAGTCTGGCCTTCAAGGTTTAGCTGTGTGTGCTGTTATCTTGAGGCAAATCTTGCCCTGGGTCTTTCCCTCAGGGCGTAGCTCTGTGTGGTCCGAACGTTACCGAGGCGAAACGCCTTTTCCACCCGCTGCACGTTCTCTCGAGTGGAGTGATTTATTGTATATTTCATTATTGTATATTATTTGCTGTGAACTGTGGCCAATTCATAACATGGTGGGGCTGTTTTGTAAAGAAAAGAGAACCCTCCTTGTCGCCTTTGGTTTGCAGCCCTTATTTGTTCGGCGAATTATACGAAAGCTGTGCATTTGTTTCTATTAATTCTGCAGTGACCTTTGCTATCAGTCACCTACCCGGAGAGGGAAAAAACGACGGTGCACCTATATTTCTCACACTTTTCTCTTGTTTTTTCAAGACTGAACAATATGAATATATTGAAAAAGCAGTTGATTATTTTTACACGACTGTACCGAGAATCTACACGTTTTGGGTGCGGCAAAGTTTTGTAGTTTTTGTTTCAGGTTTCTTGATTACAATGGTTGCTGACAATCCCGACACTAGCAGAACATCTCTAGCAACGCTCTCTATCTCTGCCCCCCTGTTTCCCCAGGTGGATCAAGTTTGAGGAGACGGTGGATGCGGGCGGGGAGCGCTGGAGTAAGCCTCACGTGGCCACACTGTCCTTACACAGCTTGATGGAACTCAAAACATGCATTGAGAAGGGCACCATCATGCTGGACCTAGAGGCCACCACACTGCCACAGGTCGTCGGTGAGTCGGAGCGGGTTTGTCTTCTCCTTTTTTGGTTCTTCAGAACAGAAAAAGAACAGCATAATTTCTTCTGCTATGTATCATAACCATCAGCCTTTCTTCTCTCCTGTTGTCTCGCTCACCAGAGGTGCTCACGGACAGCCAGATTGAGACTGGTCAGCTGAAGGCCGAGCTGAAGGAGAAGATCATGTACACGTTGCTGCGGAAGCATCGCCACCAGACCAAGAAGTCCAACCTGCGCTCCCTGGCAGACATTGGCAAGACGGTTTCCAGTGCAAGTAGGCTGTTTTCCAACCAGGAAAACGGTAATGCAGGTGCCAGTTTGGTGCAGCCTTTATTTATTTTTTTGCTTCAAATCTCCCATAACCCAATCACTTCTACCAATCCACCACGATTGACATTTAACATGTAGGGGTTCAAATTTGAAATGTCAAGGGCACCATATCAGTGCCAGTAAACTATACCTACAGTATGTAAACATTGTGTGTAGGTGATACTGCTGCATTTACCTGAATTGTGATAATGCAGAATGAGCCTGCATGTGTGTCCAGCATGTTTGAAGATATGTTATCACTTGTTTGTGTTATGTCCCACTATATATACACTATATATATCTCTATATTTTCTATGAAGTGGGCTCAATGTTCAGTTGTAACTCAAAGCCACATGAGATTGAGATGTAAGCTTTAGCACTTTTATTAAAACAAGACTGTGCTTCACCTAAATTGATAGCAATATTGTAGGAATGACTATAGAGACACTGCGGAGCGCGTTGTCATTCAGAGACCACACCCAAAAGGGAGGAAAACAAAAACTCCCCCCCAAATCCTGGCATTCTCCTATGTCACGTGTTGCACACAAAGATCATATATACGGAAGATGAACACTCAAACTTACTTCCTTGACAGCTAGATCCACATTTCTCTTCTCGCCAATTCTAGCTATGTTTAATTCAAGGAAAATGATGCTGGTGTATGGAAGTGAATGGAGAGCTTTGGCGTGTTCTATTTCATGCAGTGTCTCTACGGGTGCTTTCACAAAATATTTACACAATTAGATTTTTGATAAATAATCATCCGTATTCAGTAATGTGGAATGGATATAACAGTCTGGTAAGTTCAGAAAATTACATCACTTTACTGTAATGCAGCCTTTAAAACTCAGGAAAAGACAACACTTAGGCCATATCAGGGTATTATGGTATCCAAAATCTCAGACAATACCTAGTCTCGAGATGACCATATTGAATATTATATCGATATATTTCCCAGTCCTATTATATACAATATTCATTTATTTGTCTAAAAGGGCATTTATGATTTATGACCTAACTGAATGTCTTTGGGTAGCACTCTCACTGTTGGTGCTTCTCAGGCTGTGTCTGCATCCTATCACTAACTTCTCTTTCAAAATTCTTATCAGTTTTTCCCCTTCCTGTCTTTTCTCTCCTTTTCCTATCCTCCCTTATTTTCTTCCTCTGTGGTCGTACTGTGCTGCCTGTGGCTTTCCTGCATGCGGGGCGTTTGTAGCACGTCGCACAAGCATCTCCCACGAGCATCCTGTGCCTTGTTTAACCCCTCAAGACTTACCAGAGGAACCGTGTGACGAGGTCCCGAGGAGCTCCAGCACGGGATACCTCTGTAAGTCAGGTCACAGCACTCCTAGTGGAAGGAAGCACGAGTAATACTGTTGGGGTTTATTTTAGCATGGGATGCCACTGGTGACGAGGATAACTCGCATCACGTGTAGCGCAATATACAGCCTGCGGCCTGTTTTAAGAGGTATAAGCTAAAAGAAAGAATACCATTGAGCTGTCCTTAGTAAATACGTTTGAGGTGTGTGTGTTCAGCAGCACAAACTGATGGAAAGTGGTTGTTGCACTCATGTATGCTTTCACAGCAGCAAAGAGGCAAAAACATACATTCCTTTTCATCAGTTTATATTGTATGCCGCACAATGACAACTTTTGTGCATGAACTTCCAATATACCCTTACTAACTGAAGTATTTAAGCAGCCAGATAAAGCTTAAATGTCATAGATACTATTTTCTGACATTATCAATGACAATGAGAGATGGTGGATGGACCATATTTTATAGGGCTGCATCAAACTGGACATAGTCATGTAGGCCTGTTTTAAAACGGGCCTTTTGCATGCTGTACCCGAGAAGCCCACATAGCCTGTCTGTCACTATGGACTGTTGACACAGGAAGAGGTTGTCAGGTTAGCTCAGTGTCTGTATTCACCCACAGCTGTAGTAGCATGTTTCTGCTGACACAGAAGCAAGGGGGGCTAACTGCGCTATCTCCCCCCAGCTCTCGTCGGTCAGGGGTGCGTGAATAATGAGTGAACCATCTGGAACCATCAGTCCTACAGTTTAAGCCATGCCACATTTAGCCAAGTCCCGATGTTTCGGATTCTCTACATCTGCTTTCCTGAAATCTTGCTGGGCACCTTTCTTTTCTGGGACTTGTCTTCTTGTATCTATGGCAAACTATGACTCCCTCACGGCTGTTCCAGTTTGATCCTAACCTTCTCATACCTCTGCAGGTAGCCCAACCACTACCCCTCGAAACCTCACCTCCAATAGCCTGAGTGACTTCTCTGACAAGCCAGAGAAGGATCAGGTAATGTGTCTGCCCAGCTGGTTCATCTGTGTGAAAGTAATATATAATGTCAAAAATTACATCCATACAACTTCCGAATATATTTCTGTACTTTTATTAATGTAATGGCCTAATAATTACTGTACATTTGTAGCCCAAATCTTTTCTCACTTACCCTCCCCCCCCAAGCACCTCCTGGTGCCCCACTCCATGCATGCATGCATGCATGGATGATAGTGTTGGGATTTAGCAAAAATGCCCCCCAAGAAATATCAGAATGTCCCTAAAAACCGTGATCAAGGGGCAAAAATTGCCACCAAGATTTTGATAACTTTATTTTCCTTAAATTAATTTAATTTCCATCTCCATCTCTAACACACAATCAGCACACTCAGACGAAGAACACACTCACACACAAACAGTGCTGTCGCTCACTCTACACTTTAGCAAATGTATCCAATATTTTTTTTAAGTGCCCCCAACATTTTGTAAATGCCCCTACTTTTTTTAGACAGTGGGGGCAAAAGTTGCCCCCAAAATACTTTTCATATTTCCTACACTGCCATGCAGTTTATCTAGCTCTACTGTAGCTGCATTCATATCAGGCTGCAGTACTGCAGGAGCTTTATGTAAATGGTTTCTGTGGTTCCCTTCACAGATACTGTATCCTATGTAGGCTACAGAGTACAGATGAAAGATCATACAAGAGGTGCTGATTCCTCATCAGCCTGTTTCTTGTAATCGTAATAGAGACAGTCCGCATGTCTGGGAACGCCCACAAAATGTTAAACGGCTGGCACGCGAGTGGGGTAAAACCGCCGATATATCTCATGGGCTGACTCACCAAAAGACGGTGCTGCGGCTCTAAACTACATGTTTGGGGGTTCTAGAGCAGAACACAAGACGTCTGCTCAGATGTGCGTTTACTGCGGTGGTTAAATCCCCGATCGTGTCTGCCTGGGCTGGGCTATCGGCTAAATTCTAACTTTGCTGAATGGATAGAACGGGGGAATTTACCCCACCCTGACCCCGCCCCCAGCAAGGCTGAGCCAGCTAACCCAGCATCTATTGTGGGCGTTCCTAGAGCCTGTATGGGCATTCCCAGACATGCGGACTGTCTCTATTGTTAAAGTGAAACCCAAAGCAGCTAAACTGTAACCACTGCAATTACACAACAAGCAATTAGCGAATGAAAGTGGAGATTTGTCAAAACGGTCCGCCCTTTGACATGACACCAAGGCCTTAGTTAATTATCTCCCCACAACTGAGGTGGTTTTGTGTCTCCGCTTGTGTGTAGGCTGTCGTATATTAGGTGGTATGATGAACTGCAGTTCTAGTGAAGGGTAGCTACCAGTTTCATGTGATTATAGAAATAGTAAAACACTTAATCTGCATCAGTTTATGCCTTGTTATCACCTCATTTTAATTTTATTCCTCTGTTTATAATATATTTTAAGTGTCACAGTGTCATTGACCATAGAGCTTGCGACTGAGAGAAGGAGAGTTTATGTGTGCGATTCCTCTCATTCCTGCATCTGTATCTTATAACAGATCGTCCCGAGTGGAAAACGTTTATTTGCATACCACTTCCCCCAATGCTATTCGCTCCATGATTGCTTCTATTTTGTCCCGCCTCTCTCCGTTATAACAGCTGAAGAATAAGTTCATGAAGAAGTTGCCCCGCGATGCCGAGGCGTCCAATGTGCTGGTTGGAGAGGTGGACTTCCTGGAGACTCCCTTTGTGGCGTTTGTTCGTCTGCAGCACGCCGTCATGCTGGGGGCTCTGACCGAGGTCCCAGTGCCCACGAGGTGGAGACCGCCCACTGCTGACACAACCACGCCCACTGCTGACACAACCACGCCCACTGCTAACACAACCACGCCCACTGCTAACACAACCACGCCCACTGCTAACACAACCACCACGCGCACTGCTAACACAACCATGCCCACTGCTAACACAACCACGCCCACTGCTAGCACAACATAGTGAACATTCCCTAAAGTTTCTATTTCGTACCGTCATTTAGATTCCTGTTTGTCCTGCTGGGTCCCAAAGGCAAAGCAAAGTCCTATCATGAGATTGGAAGATCCATCGCCACGCTGATGTCGGATGAGGTACAGTTATTTCACACTGTTTAAACACTGGCTCTTGAGATTGTACTGAGAGATTGGCCTTGTTTACACGTGAAACAGCTGTATTTGTGTTAATGTGTTTATTTAAAGCCCCCCCCTCCAGTGTATTTTCTCATTTTTAAGAGATTTCATATGTTTCTGAGTCATGACCTGACAGTGCTGATTAGTTGCACTGTTCGCCTTTTTTTTTGTTTTTTGTTTTGGACAAATACTCGTGCTCAAGTTCAAAAAGCTAAGTTAGTTGCTACAACTATAAATGGAACTATAGTCATACGTAATGACAATTCGATGCTGACTGAGGATGAGCTGCGTTAGCTATGCCCGCTGGCTGCTGCTGTAACAACGTTTGTCGGGCTCAAAACGCCACTTGAGTAATAATAATTAATAATTGATTGGATTTATATAGCGCCTTTCTAGGCGGTCAAAGCGCTTCACATAATCAGGGGAGGGAGGGGGAGGGAACTCAACTCATCCACCACCGACGTGTGGCACCCACCTGGGTGATGCACGGCAGCCAGTTTGCGCCAGGGCACCGGGGTTACACCCCTACTCTTGCGAAGAGTGCCGATGGGATTTTTAATGACCACAGAGAGTCAGGACCTCGAGTGGCCAAAACACTATAGCTTGTTAACCATTTCAAGTCACGCTGATTCCAATGGAGTTTTGAAATCGCAGTTTTGAAATCCGTTGCGTGCTTGTTGAGATCAGTTAAATAGACAGAAGCCGCTAGTCCCAAAATAGCAGGTGTATGGGTCACAAAATAATGTTTGTTGGTTATACAAGTTCCAAAACGAGTTTGTCAAATTATAAAGCTATAGGAGCAATGTACAGTAGGACTAGCTCCCTCCTCAGTCCTCTAATGCAATCGATGTCCACCTGATAAGCCCATTGGACTTAGTGTTTGTGTAACGGAGATACTGGAATGGCCATCCTGAGATCTCTGTTGTAAGGCGATGGACAGTCTTCTAACGTGGGACACCTCCTGTAAGGACTTGGAGGATTTTAAGTTGCTGCCCCTACTGTACGTTTAGAGAAATGAAGGATACTGACCCATATCCTTCCCCTCGGTCTACAGGCTGTGATGCTACATTCGTTCTGCTCTTCTGTGTCTTCATCTGATCATTATGGACTCTATTTGGGTCTTCATAAAAATAAAAAAATTGCATAATCAAGAAAAGATATCTATTGATTTATTGGTTTATCTTCTGCTCCATAATATGCAAATATGATATTTCAGTGGGCATGGTGTCTGACACTCAGGTGTAGCAGTCAGTCGAGGGTTAATTGTCAGCTCATAATAAGGTTCAGTTGCACGCATCGATCTCGGAGCGGTGCCCAACGACACTTTCTTCCAAATCCAGGAGAACTAGGAGGTTGACATCTGTGTCGGTAACAACGAGCAGCAGTCTCAAGTTCTAGATGATTGTCTCTCTACAGAAAACCAGGTAATCAGGGGAAGCATCATGTCCTCTGCAGGCCAAATCTCTTAACTCTTCTCTGGATAGCGCAGCATTAATCATGGCAGCAGATGCTGGCCGGTCTCCTTGGCAGTGGGCAACTCATCGCCTGATTGCGAAGTCAATATCTCGAAGCTGAAGTTGCGTGGCAACAAAAATGTTTTGTTGTCACCCAACGAGGCAAATCCACATGTCAGATTTCGATGAATTTTATTTTTGAATGTATTTATTTTGTCATGAAATTTGCATATCATATCATACCAGACTGGACTATCGACCTTGGCAGAGGTCTGCGCTCTCAGAGGCCCTTCTAGTTTGTTTGTTTACTAATTTCTAATTATGGTTGTTTCCATCCCCCACAGTTACTCCCACTATTTTGTTTGTCTATTTGCTACCTATCTTGAGTTTCCGGGTTTTTCCTGACTCCTATCTTGAGTTTCTGGGTTTTTCCTGACTTCACCTCTGTGTTGTCAAGGTAAACAAACAACCCATAACTCCCCTACCTACCCCTGAGGGCACCTGGCCTGCAAATTCCCACAGGCCTCAGTCTCTCGTGTCTGTCAACACTGCAGGATAGGAAGCATTTGTTCCCCCCCAGGATTTCCTCCAGTGCAGTTAAACTTTAATCAAACCCTCAGTTCTGCTGGGAAAGTTGCCTCACAGGGGACGCTTTATCAGATGTTTGTGTGAAGTTTGACTCATCAGCTCTGGGGGGCCCAAAGCTGTGGCCCTGGGATTCACACAGATAGGGGCTCAGGACTTGCACACATGCTGAATGAGTTTACAAATGAATGGCATAGAAGTCCCAGGTCATTATGGTGGCGAGGTTGCTCTCCACGACTTGTGTTTTGATGACACGTTGCACTGCTTGTCCCAGTAATCAAAAGTGAATGGGCTGTGTTCTGCAATCAGTCAGTGCTGTGGCACATTTTCTGGTTTGACATTACACCCATGTGAGAAAAGTGTGTGAATAATTTAAAGACACGTCCCGTGATGAGTGATGGGTTGCTTAATAATAGAGTGTGTGTGTGTGTGTGTGTGTGTGTGTGTGTGTGTGTGTGTGTGTGTGTGTGTGTGTGTGTGTGGGCAGGTATTCCATGATATCGCCTACAAGGCTAAGGACAGGGAGGACCTGCTGGCCGGTATCGAAGAGTTCCTGGATGAGGTCATCGTCCTGCCCCCTGGGGAGTGGGACCCTGACATCAGGATAGAGCCACCCAAGTCTCTTCCCTCTTCTGACAAGAGGTACCCTCCGATCCAGATGATGCCTAGTTTGCCTAGGTCTAGTTTGCCTAGGTCTAGGAAATAAGTTCTTGTAAATCTATCAAAACCAAATATTAAAGGAACACGCCTCCAATTTTCACCCACCTTTGTATCAATACAAAATCAGTAGTGTATCCGAAAACTGTAATCAGTTTGGCAGGCGTTAATGTAGTTTGACAGTTATTGAGAGTTGATTTGAGTTATGGACCAGTGATGTCATTCATGCACAGATCACTGGTATACAACCTAACTCAAATCAACTCTCAATAACCTGTCAAACTAAATGAATGTCTGCAAAACTGATTACAGTTTTTAGATATGTGTGAGATCATGTGCAAAATAGATCGGCATTGTTTTTCGGTGAAGATCTCCTTTCAACGTTACTCCGAAAATCGAGATTGTCGTTCACATCACCTCTATTTCTTATGTTTAGTGCCAGTGATAATAAACTGTTGGCTTGTTCATTAGTGTACTTTTAGCTCTATCCTCTGTCACAGGTGTTTAGAAGATTATTCTTGTCGTTATTGTAGAAATAGCCTGTGATCCTTGCACAGCAAGAGAGACAAGAAGGTGTGGAACAATAGTTTATCTTTTCAAGCATTAATTTATATCTAGAGACACAGAGACATAATGGCCTACACATGAAATAAACAGGTTTACTATTATTGATTTATTATATATATATATATATATATATATATATATATATATATATATATATATATATATATATATATATATAATATTAAATATATTATATTTATAACTATTATTATTTTTCTGCAAACTGTGATGACCACATGACCATACATGAGTTTTGTGGTTGTTAGGCATGAGGTTGAATCTTATTCACAAAGCTACCAAATGAATATTAGTTCCCTGGTTATGCTACATGTTTTAATTCATTATTGGGTTGTAGGGACTGTGCTGTGTTATGGTACATGCTTTAATTCTGTGCTGGTTTTCTGTTCAAAGGAAGAACATGTACGCTGGAGTAGAAACGCCTCAGATGAACGGTGACACTCCACATGATGGGGGGCAGGGAGGAGGAGGAGGAGGGCACCATGTTGGAGAAGAGCTTCAGTACACAGGAAGGTAAGAAGGATTTATCTAATTGTTGTAGATGGAGCAAAGGTACAAATCGGCATAGTGACGACCCTCAGATGGTGGCCCTGAATATTTGCAGGGTGCCTTTTCTACCAGGCTTTTTGGAGGAGATGCTAATTCTGCTAATTGCTACTAACGTAATGCCTTGATGCGGTGTCATGCTGCTGAATCTCCTCGAAATAAACCGTTTGTATTTGGGACCAAGTTTGCGTGTGGGAAATGCCTTTCTGTAGTCCAACGTTGATGATTACACGCCATGTTATGAGATGCACTGACGATGCCTTACTAACTTTTGTGTCTTGAAGGTTTTGTGGAGGTCTTGTTCTGGACATCAAGCGGAAGCTGCCATTTTTTGCCAGTGACTTCTACGACGCGCTGCATATCCAGTCTCTGTCAACCATCTTGTTCATCTATTTGGGCACAGTCACCAATGCCATCACATTTGGTGGGTTGCTTGGAGATGCTACGGACAATATGCAGGTGAGACATACTCCTCTTTTTTTTTTTTTACGTTAGTTGGTATTTACTATGTCTGTAGGTACGTTAACAAATTTGATTGTAGGACTATATTCCAAGGCACATTCTAAAGTCCTTGGATCTGCTGTTTAAGAAGGTGTGGGAACCGTCCATGGTGACAGCTCATCTCAGCTGATTATCCATGTTAATTTAGAGCTCAGTATCTCTGGCTCACACGCTGCATCCATCTGCTGCTGACGGAACTGTGACAACCTGTAGGGGGCAGTAACACGGCTCCTATATGCTGAGTGCATATAAGGTTGTCCAGTAAGGGAGTGACAGAGGTAAACCCTTTGGCCTCTCCCGGCAATAGGGTTGTCAGAATTATCGATAGTATTGAAAAATATCCATACTGAAAATTTGAATCGGATAGAATACTCATTTGCAACAGGTATCGATAGCATCGAAGGTATCGATACTAAAAATTTGAAATGGATACAATACTCATTTGCAACAGTTTTGATACCATCAATGCTTTCTTTTAATGAAAAATCACAGATTTTTCCCTCCCTATCATTGGTGGGTATCTGTTGCTTCAACAAGCTAAATGTGTTCTGATGGCTAGAGCAGGGCTAATCTGCTGTCTGAATTCAAAGTTTGATCAGGCCTAGATTATGGAGAAGTGTGCGTCTGTCTGTCCGTCCATCTGTCTAACTTTATTTTTATGCTGATGTGTCATTGTGTCATCATCCCCCCCCCCCTTGCCGTCGTATCGAAAATGGTATCGAGTATCGATATTTTCCTGAGTATCGGTATCGAAGTAGAAATTCTAGTATCGTGACATCCCTACCTGGCAAACGGCTGCATCCTAGCAGACCTGCACGAGGAGGGCCAGCCCTGGGGATTTACCCGGGCCTTAAATAACCACAGATCCAGGCCCAGATTACTCGGCCACTGCAGCCGTGTCATGGCTGCCCTTCCCCCCAGCGTGGCTCCTCCGTCCTCCGTCAGCGTGCACAGAGGGAACCCCTGCACTCCTCTGACCTGTCTCACAAAGCTCCAGCTCCACACACCGCTCTCAGCAGCACGGCCTCTGAAGAATCCCACTTGTCGTCGTGTCGCCCCTGTAACACTAGGCCTGTAATACTAACACTAACCTGTAACCTGTAACACTAGGCCTGTAAAAGACACTCTGTATCAGAATCGGTGTTACTGGCCAAGTATGTACAAGGAATTAGACTCCGGTATACGTTGCTCTCAATGTACTTACACAGGAAAAAGAAAAGTTATGCGTACAAGCTAAAACAAACAAACAAGGATGGCGATCAAACGTGTATATATATACAAGTTAGCTGCTATTAAACAACTGACATGGCTGGAGCGTGAACAGGCCCGTCCTGATTGGCCAGACTGGCAGCTCTGTAATGTGTATAGGGGAAACAAGGCTTCTTGCTGAATTAGCACAATGATTGAGGTTGAGAAGCTCATGGAGAAAATGCAGTGAAATGTCCTGTATGTATTCAACTATGCTGTCTGTTGAGCCCGCCCCCATAGTTAGCTGTTGATTTAGCTCACCATAAGAATGTCAGGGCTCCCATGGGTCCTTGACAGTTTGAGAGAGAAAAATCAAGGCCTTGAAAAAAAAACATAATAGACATGGGTCATTGAAAGTGCTTGAATTTATATATTTTGTGCAAGAATAGAAATCTGAAGTATTTATTTATTTTATTTTATTTATTTAAATTATTATTTATTTGATATTTATATTTTCTAATAGGGAGAATGGCGCCTCTTATCATTCCCACTCTGCCCTGAACGCCTGTTTCCTGCACCATGTAAACTCTGAGGCTCCGTCCCAGAGCATGTCAAGTTGACTGGGTCCATTTCCTGCTGCAACTCCTTCAAATTAAAAGTTTTCTGATGACAAAATAACGGGACGCTTTTATTGTGAAATACGTGTAGGAAGGAAGTGAAACATGTTTATTGCTTGATTAGCAGTGCGAATACCAACTTGTTTGAATAATAGAAGTTGAAACGACAACATTTGGGGATATTTGGAGCTTCCCCCCCAGCGAATCAGTTATAAACACTGCAGAAAGGTTAAAGTAGAGAGTGCATGTAACCAGAAACAGTAAAATAAGGCTGATGAAGTGTAGCATTTATTAGCATCTGTATTTACCACTTGTGGAAGCAGAGGCCGCTGTTGCTACTGCTCGGCACAAAGTTCCACATTGGGGTTTTAACGTTAGGAGGCTACCTTCCGCTGTCAAGAAAGTGTGACGGTCACGTGCATCAGTGATTGAAGTCGAATGAGCAGGTTCAACGACTGCAAGATCTGTGACATGCACTGGTGAAAGTAGACCGGAATGGGGCGGTACATAGTACCGTTAAAAGATTCTGTGCCTGCCCTGAACCCAGTACCATAGAAGAGGGGACAGAGTGACATCATGCAGCTGTCTGTCAATCAAGACCCACAGAAGCCATCATGATCGCATTTCCAACAAGGAAACACATCTGCTGACGTTATGTCGTTAGGTCAACATAAACAATAGTAGTCTCTCTCATAAATTGCTTCTAAGTTGTTCCAGTGCAGTGTTTTAGACCGTGCTGTAACGCTATGTGACAGCTAGCCTGGAAGAAAGCAGCCAAAGATCTCACAAAACAGGGGCACAGAGCAGACAGACCTCTCACTCTGCCGCAGATTCCAAAACCAAAGATTGCGCAGCGGGAAGAGCTTTCACTCTGTCGGAGTTTCCCAAAGCTACAAATCACTCACTTTTTTTTAACTTAAACTAAAAACTTACTTAAACTGGTCAACTTAAATTTAAAGACAGCACAGTAACATCAATTCTGATCATAAATAAATAAATATGCAGATCGATCAATCGATCAGAGAACAATATGAAGCGATGAAGGTTGTGGTAAAAAAAAAAAAAAAAATCTCTCGTAACGGGACAAGCCCGTCTTTTATTGTCACACGAACACCACAACACATGCATGTGGCCACAACACACTCATGCTGACGGTGGCCGGTGAAAAGTGTCCTCTGCATTTAACCCATCCAGGCATGTCCTTTCCTCCGGGGGGGCAGGCCAGGAGCAGTGGTCGCTTTCTCGTACAGCGCCCGGGGACCAACTTCGGATGTTGTCGTCACTGGTTGGATGACGATGACGATCTGATCTTCTGCATGTTTTTAGTGGAGGGGGTTATATACGGAGGAACCCCCTGGGGGAGCACGGGGAGAACATGCAACCTCCACACAGAGAGAAAGGCCCTTACGACGAGATGCCCCACCTGGGCAGTAGGCACTGAAGATATGGGGGGAACACAACCACAGTGTCCCAGGCGAGAATCGAACTCAGGACCTTCTGACTGTGAGGCGACAGCTCTACCACTGAGCCACCGTGGTAGTATAGTATCTGCAAGAATTTCAATCCACTTTAAGTCCTTGAATTTGATGTTTAAGAAGGTATAGGAAGTGGGAATCCTGGAATGTGGTCTCTCCTCCCCTTATATTTCTAGGCATGACATCCTCCCTGAGCTGTATGTAAAGACTGCATGTGTGTTTTTGTGTGCTGTGTTTCAGGGAGTGTTGGAAAGTTTCCTGGGTACGGCGCTGACAGGAGCGGTGTTCTGTCTGCTGGCTGGACAGCCCTTGACCATCCTCAGCAGCACAGGCCCGGTGCTTGTCTTTGAAAGACTCCTCTTCAACTTCAGCAAGTGAGGAGATGCTGCTTTTCTTTTGTTTGTTTGTTTTTTGTTTTTGTTTTTTTGGGCGGGTTGTTCACACTCAGTTCACTTATTCTGAAGTAAAAAAAAATCAGATTTGTTTTGTTTTATTTTCAGAGTTGACTGTTTTAAAGATGATCTGTGTTATGTAATGGCCCATGCGTGACCGCACTCGGTTCCATAAAGCGATCCCACATCATGTTTAACTTCCCCCTGAGGACAACAGTATTTTGTTTTCTGGTCCATTTGTAGACCCTATAAATTAAACCAAAGTAAAAAACCTAAAAGGAAGACACACAGAATGGCTAAACGATGCATATTCTGTTTGCAGAAGGCCATTTTTAGGTTTGCGTATTTGTGCTGTATCTCTTTCACTGGACTAAATGCATTTGCAGTAACAGACTGTTCATGGTACAACTGCCAGATGATCGTTCATTTCCCATGTGTATTGCTGTCAACTTCCTGTCCTGCCTGACTGACTAGGGGACATGACCTTGGTCAGATCAGCTCCCCGCACATCCTTGTAGGAACCAGGATATGGAGACAGTGTAATAAATTGCATTAAGACATTGACTCCCATAGTAGCGTTCTATAAAGAGAAAACTGATTCAATTAGGCCTTGCATAAAACAAAAATCAACAAACTTATTTAACCATAATTTCCATCCACAATCTACATATTGTGCAATTGGGAAGCTCTTATTGTGCTGATTTTAAATATAATTTCAGAACGGCTGATTGGGATCAAAGCATAAAAGCAATCGGATTTAGATTAGCCTTTTGCCACTTGTTGAATTTTGCTTTCTGTCCCCTCCTCTGTGCTCCCGTCCTTTCCTCTTGTGTTATGGTACAGAGAGTCTTCTAGCGTTACCAAACACCAGGCTGGTTATGTTCCATGGTGAATAATTCACTCTCGTTTAATTTCACAGTGTGAATGAAGCCCGTCGAGGCTTCCATGTCCTCCCAATGTTTCCGTGTCCAGAGTCAACGGCTGCCGTCTCAATGACTCAGTGGCAGCTGCATATGTCACAGATGCATATTTCCTCCTTCTCATGCCTTCTCCATAACTCTGGTTATTATGAGCATTTGACCACTTTACTGCTCCTAAATCCACATTACATCTCCCTACTGGATGACTGTGTTCTTTGGAGAATAAACCATAGAATCAATGTATACGGACATACTCAAATAAACCATAGAATCAATGTATACGGACATACTCAAATAAACCATAGAATCAATATATACGGTATATGGACGTAGCCTCTGTGATGTCACCCATTGGTTTTGAAGCCTCGAGTTTGGTATTTTGACAGTCGCCATCTTTCTTTCTTTTTCTATCCAGTCAGAACCGCAGCGTCGCCTTGTTATTGGTTTGTGATCGGCGAGCTGCACGATCAGTGGACAGACAACCTGTTAATCATGCAACCAATGGCTGACAATGTCTTGTAATGGAGGCCCCTAGCATAAGAATTTCACACGTGCGTACTCGTACAACAGAGTGCCAATAAATATATTGAAACTTATTGTCTATTTGACTGTAAATGGGACCATACTTTACCAAATGAACATCATGCTGTGTTGGAGAAGGCTTGAAACTAGTAATTGAGACCATAAACTCAATAGGAAAGTGCTTAGTGAGATCATAAATCAAGTGAGAAGTAGGGTCATTTCCCCATTGACTTCTATACAATCGCAATTCTCTTTGCAGCCACAGGCTGTAGAAACGGGTGAGCTATATGAAAATCCCTGAAGGACGTTAAGCCGTTAAGCGCTCCCTCTCTGTGTGAACCCTTTCTGTTCCCCAGAGACAACCACTTTGACTACCTTGAGTTCCGCTTGTGGATCGGCCTCTGGTCGGCCGTGTTCTGTCTGCTGCTGGTGGCCACAGACGCCAGCTTCCTGGTGCAGTACTTCACACGCTTCACCGAGGAGGGCTTCTCCGCGCTCATCAGCTTCATCTTCATCTACGACGCCTTCAAGAAGATGCTGAAGCTGGCCCACTACAACCCCGTCAACTCTGACTACGACCCCAACCTGGTCACACAGTACGACTGCCAGTGCCTGCCCCCCTCGCGTGGTACGTGGCGCTCACACCTGGCGTTATTTCTCACCCAACGGGAAAAGATATTATAGGGATTATACCATGTCAGATATCCCCACTGTATTTTGTTCCATTCTTTGCCTAAGCACACCCTAATGCTGATTGTGTCGGGGCACCATCTGTATCTCCTTTCAATCAAAATGATGATAGCAAAACATGAAAGTTCAACACTCATATTTGGTTTTATCAAATTTGTCAGTGCTGTTAACCGTTGCATGTTAAACAAAGCTCAACATTCACTTTGGTCATGTTTACACTGGGGATACCAAATGATACTAGTATGTGTTGGCCGGTAGATACCACTGTTTACTTTCTCAACAACCCTATCAGTCTCTGTTTAGTGCTCAACTTGGCAGGATTGTGTTTGGGGCAAGACATGTTGACACAGAGTGTTAAGAACGAGAACAGTGTTCACATTTTAGTGATCATATCTTTCATTGTTTGCATTCACTAGGTAATTCAACTGAACTCTACAGCAATACTTCTGCCTGGATGAACAGTACTATGCTGGTAGGTTGTCCCCCTTTTTGTAACATTTTGAGACTTGTGGTTGCAAACACCAGTATCATTTATTTATCGTCTTTCAGTGGAATCATATCGTGACGATATGGAGATATTTTAATATCGTGACACACAAGATGAGTGAATTTTACTTAAAAACTCATACCTCATCGTATGGTAGGACTATTATTTGATTATTTGTGTTTTGTTTGACATCACTTCACACCTAACATTACCATTTGGTTCAATGAGATTAATGAATTTAATTTGATATTGTGTGTGTGTGTGTGTGTGTGTGTGTGTGTGTGTGTGTCTATGGGTGTGCGTGTGCGTGTGCGTGCGTGCGTGCGTGCGTGCATGCGTGCGTGTAGATAGATAGAGGAAAAATGCATGTGATGATCGTGATATTGATTTCAGCCCAGCCTTAACTACAACTTTCGAAACTGTTACTCAATAATGTACGCAACGATTGGTGAATTTACCACAAGGATCTGTTGACCGTAATGACAGAACTGTTGATTTCTATGTTGCAGAGACAATTGAGTCCCTGTGTAGCCCGCTGTCCTATGCAGTGACAGGAAGTTCTGTGTCCATGTCTACGCAGTGACAGGAAACTCTGTGTCCATCATGTTCTTGCAGCCGGTGAACGCCACCTGGGCCTCCCTGTCCAAGAAGCAGTGTGTGAAGTACGGAGGGCAGCTGCTCGGAGAGACCTGCGGCTTTGTGCCTGACATCACCCTGATGTCCTTCATCCTGTTCGCCGGCACCTACACCTGCTCCATGTGTCTGAAAAAGTTCAAGACCAGCCGCTTCTTCCCCACCACCGTGAGTGACCGCGGCCAATCGGCAATTTCCGCTCGGCTCTCAAATTCTGGCTCGACGCCAAGCGCCACACACACACACACACACGAGGCGGACAGCCAACGACATGAATGGGGAAGCAGTTAGCCGGTGTGTGGCAATTTGAGAACTTCGTGTAGACATGGTGGCATTCTCAGTTTAGTCGACGTAGCTCAGGTGTCAATGAGAGTTGGCTGGGAAGGTCAGATTTCACTCTGAACTCTGTTTGGGGAGAAGAGTGCGCCACCTGGTGGGTGAGCAGGCTTACAGCTCTGGCTCAGATCATGTAGCGTTGAGTCTCCTTTGCATGTTCTCATCCTTGTTTGGGTTTAGAGCTGGGTATTGGTTCAAATTTCAAGAATCGATTCGATTCCGATTCACAAGGTTGCGAATCGATTAATTTCGATTCGATTCGATTCGATTCGATTCGATTCCGATTCGATCAATTTTCAATATTGATTTGGTTAGTGATACCAAAACGTGGTTTTTGAGCTGTACCCTGAATTACATGACTGTCCAGTTATGTAACACAGGGGTTTCCAACCAGCCAAGTAGATACATGGGGAAAAAAAGTTGCAGACCTGTTGTCAATTTTAATGGTTTTAGTTACACATATATTTACTCACCACGTGGTGACAAAGGGTAAATAACAACCTTTTCATCTGTCAATAAAGACACTTTCACAATTATGCACAGTGATTTGATTTCAGCCTATATACTTTCTAAAAGTAGATATTAATAATGATCAAACATTTCCATTCATGTAGCCTACAGTATTTATGTTTTTGTTTCAACTACAAACATAATTAAACGTCAACTTGAAACTATGTTTCAACTACCACACACAGCACAATATTTTAGCCTGTTTAGTAAAAAAAAAAAAAAAAAAATTTTTTTTTTTTTTATTTTTTTTTAATAAAAAAAAAATCGATCTCTGGACATATGAATCGATAATCGAGGATTAACATGAAAATCGATTAAAAATCGGAGAATCGATTTTTTGAACCCAGCCCTATTTGGGTTGTTGTGAAGCTTCATATATACAGGTAGATATGAAGATACAAGTTAACCATATATACAGGTAGATATGAAGATACAAGTTAACCATATATACAGGTAGTAGATATGAAGATACAAGTTAACCATATATACAGGTAGATATGAAGATACAAGTTAACCATATACAGTATACAGGTAGATATGAAGATACAAGTTAACCATATATACAGGTAGTAGATATGAAGATACAAGTTAACCATATATACGGGTAGATATGAAGATACAAGTTAACCATATATACAGGTAGATATGAAGATACAAGTTAACCATATACAGTATACAGGTAGATATGAAGATACAAGTTAACCATATACAGTATACAGGTAGATATGAAGATACAAGTTAACCATATACAGTATACAGGTAGATATGAAGATACAAGTTAACCATATATACAGGTAGATATGACGATACAAGTTAACCATATATACAGGTAGATATGAAGATACAAGTTAACCATATATACAGGTAGATATGAAGATACAAGTTAACCATATATACAGGTAGATATGAAGATACAAGTTAACCATATATACAGGTAGATATGAAGATACAAGTTAACCATATATATATATGGTTAACTTGTATCTTCATATCTACCTGTATACCATATATACAGGTAGATATGAAGATACACGTTAACCATATACGGTATACAGGTAAATATGGTTAACTTGTGTTATTGTACTGGATGTGTCCCATCCTGTCATTGTCTGTTCAGAAAAAGCTCAGTATGTTTATATTCTAAGACATTTAATTTAACATCAATTACTTTGAATTATTTAATGCCAGAGGTTGAAACTTAATGCAGTGCTCGATTTCTCGGGAATCACGTACATGTGATTCAATTTGGAGTAAGAGTGCTTGTCTAGTAAATCTAGATCACTGAAGAGTTTACGTCTGTGCTTCCTTTGAACAGAAACGGAAAGCTTCTGCCTTTTTGGATCTTCCATAATTATCCGCCATCCATTCAAGGTTTGGTAGCGGCTCCTTTTGAATCATATCAGCAAAAGTTGAATCAATTATCGGAGGCCAAGTCTGGAATGCTTTCTTTCTATAAATGTACCGAACAAAGGAGTATTTATCCAAAAGAAATCTACTTGTAATTAGTTTCCGTCTTTCGCAGTTTATCTACGAGCTTCTATGGAGCTAGATGTGTAGAGTAGCTTGAACAATGATGGAGTTCACTCTCCAACACACAGGCTACCTTCTGTACAGAACACTGTCAATCCTAATGTGACCTGTTGTTGACCCTCTGCTAGGTGAGGAAGCTCATCAGTGATTTTGCAATCATCTTGACCATCTTCCTCTTCTGCGGTGTGGATGCCTTGGTCGGCGTGGACACTCCCAAGCTCATTGTGCCAAGTGAATTCAAGGTATTATGCAGTGTGTTGCAGCATTGCGTCTAAATTATAATAAAAGCGAGGCATGTCTGCATATTCACAACACTAACTATGAAATATAGTCTTGATTGCCTTATAAGTAATAGTATGATGCTGAAATCACTAGGCTGATCAGAATTGTTCTCTCATACATTGACAATTAGGCAGCCAGGTGCAGTTTCTCCTGCTTACAGTGACAAAGATCCATTTTCCTATTAGAACATAAAGCCTTTGTAACTCTTGCTAAAAGCCCTGTGTAATGCCTACTTTGTACTTTGGCCAGTGAGTGATAGATATGGCCTGAAACCGAGACAACGGCCTTTCTTTGAGATGACTTGAGCTAAACCTGTACCTTAGCTGGCTTGAAGACCCGCTCTGGACGTGGAGGAAGGGAAACCACGGGGTAGTGGAGAGGCTACATGCATCAAATAACAGCTTGATTATAGGTGATGTGAGAACACAAAGTCTCATAGTTGCGAGCACAGACTCCGCTTTGTCCAACCACAGAGATCAAATTCACAGAATTGTGTCATGTAACGATGCACCGGTACTGTGGCTCTCAGTTCAGTGCTAAGACTTATTGAAAGTGTAATAAAGTCACCTCTCCAAATTAGGTATTATGTCTGTCCTTTTTGAGACATTCATGTCTGCGAGACATGGACTATGCTAGAAATATGATGATACTTTGCTGGTAATCTCCGTTTATATTGTTGTTTTTTTGGTTCATTTTCTCAGCCCACAAGTCCAGGGAGGGCCTGGTTTGTGCCCCCGTTTGGAGGGAACCCTTGGTGGGTGTACCTGGCAGCCGCACTCCCCGCTCTGCTCGTCACTATTCTGATATTTATGGACCAACAGATCACCGCTGTCATCGTCAACAGGAAGGAGCACAAACTCAAGGTCAGTGCTCCACCTCAAATCATTTAGTATAAATAATTAAAAAATAAACCCATATGTTTCGCTATTCGCTCGATATAGGTGTGTACGTAAAGGTCCTCAGGGCGTCGTTCTGTCTCTTGATGCATACTTGACCTGCATACTTCAGAGTGCTCCTCCGAACCGTCTGCTTGTGGTTTTGATGATTGCCAGCAAAGTCTTCTGCTCTTCTTCACAGAAAGGGGCAGGGTATCACTTGGATCTCTTCTGGGTGGCCATTCTGATGATTGTCTGTTCTTTCATGGGCCTGCCTTGGTACGTAGCCGCCACTGTCATCTCCATCGCCCACATCGATTCTCTGAAAATGGAGACGGAGACTTCAGCCCCCGGGGAGCAGCCCAAATTCCTGGGAGTCAGGTGAGGGGGTTTGGTCTCTGGAGCGGTTTGGTTTTCACTCCTGGTCCTCGGGACACAGAGTCGGTTTATCCCAGGCAGTTAATTGCATTCACTAAGCCAGTGGTTCTCAAACGTATTCACATCAAGGACCCCTAAACTGACACAAATTAGACCACGGACCCCCATTTGATAAGATTTCGTCCCAGGGTCCCTGATCTGATCCGATTTTTTTTGCTTTTAGATGTTTTATTGCAAAAAGTGTATGGAACTCATGACCAAAATAGTCATTGTGTTACTTATTACGGTATTATAGTGAAAATGAATTATCCCCATTTTTGCTGGGGACCCCCTGGAACCCCACTTTGAGAACCACTGCACTAAGCATTCCTAGGTGTAATCGGTACCTGATCTGACAGCTAGAGCGAACCAGCAGGTTCTGGGGTCCGTAAGTACCTGGTCAAGAGACTCCCTGTCCCAACACAGGTTTATGTTAGTTAGTTGTTATGTAAGATACAACTTATTCTTGTGGCTTCTTGGTAATATACGTCGGATTGCATTTACGGAAACACAATGTACTGTATATGTATGCGTGTTTGTGATTTTGATTTCGTGTTTATCCTTTTTCCCCATTCCAGGGAGCAAAGAGTCACCGGTGTCTGTGTGTTCCTCTTAACAGGACTGTCTGTGTTCATGGCTCCTATCCTCAAGGTAGTGTTCAACTTCAAACATCTCCTAATTCCTCCTCGGAAATTTGGATTACTGTCCTCCTGTTTTAGGAAAACTCCTGTCACGTCCCTTAAATGTAATATAATTTCATTCAATATAATATATTCTTTTATTCATCCGATTAGGGACTCTCATAGTTTATGTAATGCGATGTGAAAGAAGCATGTTCTCTGGGATTTAAGCTCAGTTTGCAGATGAGTGCCTTCTCAAGTTTCCATTCTCTCATTAAGCTGCCGGTCAAAAATATCAAGTCCTTGACATGAGATTGTTGGAGCTGGTACTCCCCCTTGTGGACAATTTAAATACTGGCATTCCTGATTCTTGGAATGCATTTTCCCCTCTGGACTGACTGTCATCTACTGTACTGTTAATAAAGTGGTACTGTACTGTAATGATTATAGGGAGGAAATAGAACAATTAGTATGAATTAAGATTGACACTGCTTCAGACATCTTCTGAAGTTTCACTCACTTTCATAATAATGCATATAGATTGTGAGTTTCTTCACACAGCTTGCCAGATTCTATTGGATTTATCTTGTGTGTCAGTGATGATGGAAGGGTGCACTGATAGACTTAAAGTACGCCATGCTGCCTGATCAGCTCGTTATCCAATCTACACAAATGGCAGCCAAGTCTCACAAGCAGCTTATCTAACTTTTCCAATCAAACAGCAATGCTAATAATAAACAATACAGATTCTTATTATCTTAGTGACGAGAGTTCTTGCAGATTACGGGATCTGTACATGTTTTCTTGTGTTTTGATCATTGTCATGTGACTGTGTGATTGGCTCTGTCTCCCTTAGTTCATTCCCATGCCCGTGCTCTATGGCGTGTTCCTCTACATGGGGGTGGCATCTCTCAACGGTGTCCAGGTGAGTTGGCCTGACCTTTCCAAAGCCCAGTAATACTTAAGAAGCTGTTTACTGCAAACCAGACTAGCCACAGCGTTAAAATAGTCTCTAATATGCCTTTCATTCAATTTCAGCCATAAAAACTACAGCTAGATAACAAGCTAACTGTACAGCTATATATGGAGATCCCTCTTTAACCACTGTCGACCATTGACTGTATATGATATGGACAACGCTTCTTATCGCTATGCAGAAGTGAAGTCAAAATATCGCGTTTCCTGCGAGCTGCCATCTTGCTTGTGTGATGTCATTTGGGACCAGATTGTGTACAGTAGAGTCAGGCTGAGCCCCCTCAGCCATGCTGCCGTCTGACGGAGGTTTGAGAGAGTGGCTGTCACAGCTGTGAATCAGTCATTTTTATATTGTCAAATAACTATTTAAAAATATGCAGAAAAATGAGCACTTGAACATACATCAGCGTGATAAGAAGTACCTAAAATGACAGAAATCACCTTTGGGAAAAATGTATTTGACGTGTACTTTGATTTTTTTGTTTGGTCCATGTCCCATCCGCTAACATGGAGGGGGCATGATTTATGGCTTCTACTGCAGCCAGCCACAAGGGGGCGATCAAGATATTTTTGGCTTCACTTTTGAGGAGGTGTCATGATGTCCATATCTTATACAGTCAGTCTATTCTCTCTTCCGCGTTCGACGCAACGTATTTGTTCTTCCGGTTCAGCGCTAGTTGTCGGCCATTTTCAAAATAAAACATCAGTATGAATGAAGTTTGGCAACATTCAGAATTAAGCTACAATGCGGCCAACTTCAGTTACATGTTCATAACGTTACTGCTGCGAGGAGCCGATGGCTGTACCCGGTCGGCATTTAACGTTAGTTACAAAAGAACGTCAACAGTGTTTTCTCACTGCCAGTAGTAGGGTTTGACAGATAGCTAGTCCGACCGGTGTCAGCACAGTCAGCGCTGCCGGTCCTCGCTGCTCGTTAAGGATTTACAATAGGCGTTATTCTGATAAACTGGTCACATATATGTTACGTTCTCATCTGACAAATATTAAAACTTTAAAACTTTTTTTTTTTTTACTTGAAAACAGCTTTTTGGCAAGTCTAAATGACTGCGGTAGGCGTACTCTACTTCCGTGTTTAAAACCGGAAAGACGATTACGAAATGACGTCATGCAGAAGCATCCTTGTATGGGCAAAGAATAAGGCCAGTTTGCCGGCCTTTTGTCTTGACCTGACCCCAATTTTTTCGGTATCTTTGTATCAGTTCATGGATCGTCTCATGCTGCTCCTGATGCCAGCCAAGCACCAGCCAGACCTGATCTACCTGCGCCACGTCCCCCAGAGACGCATCCACCTCTTCACCTTCATCCAGGCCGTCTGTCTGGCCCTCCTCTGGATCCTCAAGTCTACTGTGGCTGCCATCGTCTTCCCTGTCATGGTGAGAGAGCGTCACAGACATACACATAGACGGCGCACACCTGTCGACACGTACACACACACACAGACAGCCAAGTAGTCAGGCGTTACAACAATCGGTGCTGTGCCTCCAGATCTTGGCACTGGTAGCAGTCCGCAAGGCCATGGACTGGCTGTTCTCCCAGCATGACCTCAGCTACCTGGACGATGTCATCCCAGAGAAAGACAAGAAGAAGAAGGAAGATGAGAAGAAGAAGAAAAACAAGAAGAAGGGCAGCATCGACAGTGAAATGGAGTTTGTGAGTAAACGGTTCTTTTGCTTTTTTAACACTCTGCCTTTCAGGGTCTTTCATGCAGTGTTTTTTTGGGGGAGGGGGAAAGGACGTGCGTTTGCAATTGTCTATATACTAGAGAACTTGATAAAAAAAAGAATGCCAATGTGGATGGCTACTTTGTGGCCACTGAATGCCTCCAGTAGACTTTCTTAAAATGTCCATAAGTGTTAATAATGTCTCCCTCCTCCCACAGTCTGACTATCCCTACCATGAAAATATCCCCAGTATAAAAATCTCTATGGATATGATGGAGCAGGAGCCCATGTTGGGGGATAAATCTTTGGATAGTGAGTACTAGCTTCAAGTGATGAGTGCTCAAACTGTCTCTCCTAAAGCCCTTGCTTTTTAGTTTGCTGATATTTCAGGGATCTCGATACATATTTCATGTTTTATTGTCTTTCCAACATCATGATGGAGTGAGTCTTAAGAACAGCTCTCTCTCTGTCACACTTGTCCTTGCTTATGCAGGAATTAAATTGACCAAACTTCAACAGGGTGGGGAAAGTGAAAATGCAGCGCTTGCCCCTCCCTCATTACCACCACTGAGGTGCCCTTGAGCAAGGCCCTTATCCCCAACCGCTCCAGTGGAGCTGATCAGTGGCCAGCAGATCAGACTGTGGTTGTACTGGTCAGCTTCCAGGTATGAATGTGTGTGTGAATGTGAACAGGGCACTCCTGAAAAAGAGAGCATGGCTCTCAGTGTATAAATAAAGGTAAAAAAAAAAAACAGATTCTGATCAGTATTTCACTTTCATCATCTTGTGACGAGATTAACCCTCAGAAATCACCCACTATCACAGCTCTGCAGTGCTTGCTCTAACTTCTCCTATGCCGGGATCCTCACTTGAGATTTCACGGTGCCTATCAACTACATTATAGAGTATAAGTATACCTCCTATCAACTATAGATTCTAATTAAACCTCTTGTACTTCTTCCCCAGATGACAAATCCACAACTTTCCTTAACCCGCATTCACCGTGCTGAGCAGCACTACTTTGAGTCACAGAGTAAGTGAGTGCCAGTTTGAATTTTCATCACACGTCATGCAGTTACAATTCTGTGTAGCCAATAGGGGTGTAACAAGTATGCATATTGAACAGTTTAGGTATGAGGCTTTAGGTTCAATACACATTGCAAACTGAACCAATCTTTCACTGCTGAACAGTGCAAGTCTTCTACAAGGATATCATGTAAACTAAAACGATGAAATGTGTAAAAAAAACGAGGAGGTAGCAGTTCCAGCAGGGGACCCCAAACTTTACTTTCCCCGGCCACATGAGCTCTGACTGGGCATTCCCAGGCGAGTGTGGAGATATAGGGCTCTATCGTTGCAGCAGCCTAAATACAGCGCTTAGCGCCAGGCGCAGCACAGATTAGTGGGTGTGGACCAGCGCACTTGATATTTTGGTGTCGGCGCTACATGCGGCCTTAAGCATTATAACCACGCCTTTTAAGCGTAAAATTATGCACAACCTGCTCATTGGAGAAGTACAGTAAACGAATCACAAGCTTCCCTTTTAAGCTCCAATTCCATGGAGCGATCCAGTCCGGCTTCAGAAAAGCTGAGGTGCTCTGAGCTCCCCCCTCCCTCTTCCATCCCCTCCCCGGCTGTCTCCATATATATTATTCCATTATTATGCTTCTCAAACCAATCTCACTGCAGTTTAAATACTGCAAGCATGTAAATATGCTACACTATAGCAAGATCAAAGTGAAAAGAATGTTCTAAACGCATCGGCTAGAAAAATATAGCCTATCCCTATCTCATGATGAGATTAGATTGGTTAGAATGATATCGTTTTCTCTCGCTACCCTTTCTTCTCCCCTGCTGCACAGGTAGGATGATGCACATAAATATAGCCTACATTATGTAAAGTCATTGCATAAATGTGTTTTTATTGTAAAAGTAAATGTGAAGTAAGCTAAGTCTTATTGGAGCGGACATCACAGTAGGACATCACAGTAGAACCGTGTTACGGCTGTCACTCATCTAAATCACGTTAAATCTGCGAGGTCACGTTAAATCTGCGAGGGATATATATACCACCTGGATTACATATATGTTTCACATAGGGTTGTGTTTGGATTTCTATGTTTTATTTTGGCCAATATTGAAATGTTCGAGAATTGCATGTTGTGTGAACATAAACATTTCGGGGCCTAAAACCATGTTGCTATCTTCCCGGGGCAGGCGCAAGGCGCGTTTTTTTGCGTTTAATGCCAGTTTTTGCGCCTAAGGCCAGTGTGAAGATAGGGGGCATAATAGGCCCTATTCTACATCCCATTTGTGTTGATTTGAGGTCAATGAGACCTAGTAGCTAGTACATACCATTTGTGTTGATTTGAGGTCCATGAGATTTGATACTCATGTTGCTCTCTATCTCTTCCTCCTTCAGTCTAGACAGAGATCCAAACAAAAAAGGAATGCCTCAGATTTGAATAGACCTGGAAGCAGAGGAGAACGGTTTCTTCTGGAAGAGGGCCGGGCCAGGCTCAGAAACTTCTGTAAATGCATTTTTCAAAGAACCAACAGAACCAGCAATACCTGCACAACACAACAAAACCCCCAAAACATAACCAGCCTCTTTTATATGATAGTATATTTTCAATCTCCCTCACAAGGTGAACTGCTGGAATTGCAGAAAACAAGAGGGCTTCGCAAGGCCATCCGTATACACGCCGCAATGTACATTAATTCCTTATTCATCTACCTTTTTCCTTATTTATGGACCTATTCATAATTTATCAAACATCCAGCTAAAGCCGTATATTAATAAATCGCACCCAGAAGACAATTTAAGAATGCATATTCAGCAGTGTTTCAGGCTGTTACAGATGGGTAAATCCATCCAAACCAGAGTAACTTCTTTGGAAAGGGTTTTATTTTGCTTTTTACATATCAAGAGTTGTTCCCTATTTTTTTATATATTTTGCAAAACTCAAATTCAACCGGCCTCTTTTATGAAGGTACTGTTTTATAGTAGTCTTTTTAATAGAGGGTTTACATTTTAACTACTGGACTTATTTGCTTAAAAATCTAAATATTGGAGGTGTGGAATTTGGAGGAGATGTTTGGGGGTGTGAGCACTGGGAAAGTGCTTGATGATTCCCAAATAATTTATAGTGAACAAAAGGGCTTCTCAAGGTCACCTGTATGCAGTCATTATTCCAAATGAATGTCCTATTCATGGGCATATTAATAATTCAGCAAACATCCAGCTAAAAGCTGTATTCATAAAACATGTCCAGGAGATAATTTAAGAATACATCTTAACAATGTTTCATCCTGTGAAGTTACAGATGAGTTAACACCGTCCAGACTAGAACAAATTTTTGTTTTCCTTTATCGAACTCAAGTGTTGCCCCTGTTTCCCATTACTGTAGCTGTATATTATATTTACATCTCAGCAAAATGATTGCTGATGGAGTCTTAATTATGGGTTCACCATTAACTTCCCAGTGTGTGCAAATTTGTGGATATTTATGTGGTTTGTATCCATTCAGCTATCTTTCCCTGTTTTAGGGAAATATAGATGTATTGTACCTGTATGCAGCTCTACCTCTTATTTTATGTAGGTGCCAGGCATTATACATTGAACGCATTTATTGTGCAATTATTGTGATCAAACACTGATTTACTTTCTGAAGGGGCACAGCATAGGATCTCTACAACTTCACTTTCTGACTTCCTGTTGCTCTGTGACACTTCAAGACTTATATATATGTTTGCATTATGCAATAATGATGGTGTCCAATTTTGCAGTTTTAAAGGGTAATTCCACCAAAATTACATTTTAGGTTATTTTTCCTTAAACAAATTATATTTTTCTAATGTCCCTGAACTTATTTTAGTTGTTAGCTCCCTATTAGGAAAATGTAATCCTATGACATCAAATTGCATTTACTGAGATTATTGAAAGCTTCTTCTACAGTCAGTCATGTTACTATACCAATAGAATATATTATTTTTTATATTGCAGATGTGAAAGTGATGGTCTGTTTTTCTCTCGCTCACAAGCAATGCAGTTTGATGTTTGCTTGACCTTGATCTCAGCCTAAAAGTCTATTTTGTTCTAATTCTCCTTTAAAATGTGATCAAAATAAACTGCCATTAATGTGAGAATTTTGCAGTCATGGATGAGCAAATTTTTAACTTTTTGTAACTCTAATTTGTGTGTGTATTTTTTTAATGTAAATCAACAACAAAAATCACTGTGAGACAATGCAATATTGGATTGTGTCTTCCACTCCTGGAAGGACTGCTGTTTCGTAGTAGCCTGGGTAAACCCAGCCTTCAACGTGACGTCACATACTGTACTATGCCTGTAGTAGGGTAGTAGTTAGTTCGTGACTGATGGCACATAGAGGTCACGTGGAGGCTGGGTTTACCTAGGCTAGCTTCGTAGTGCACATCCCGAGGCTAACGAGTGTCTGCTCAACAGCGTTTCACTTCAGAACAATAGCATTTTTGCTGATACAATATTATGAATCCCCAATGGTGACAGTTCAGTTCAATGAGGCAGAGAATTGCACCAGGCCTTAATTTTGCTTGGTGGTTCAGATGGCTTTATTGACCATGCTTTTCCAGCTGATTGCAGTATACAAGTAGCTTAAATTGATTAAAAGTCAATTTAGGATATTGTTAATGAATATCTGAATTGTAACCTGTGAATGTAATTCATCTCAATCATTTGAAATTAAGATTTGTTATATATTCCATAATATGATTGAAAAAAAGGAGATGCACAATCAATGTTTTCTTCGTGATTTGTAGTGCAAATAAAAACTTTTTTTTTAAGTAATGCTTTAACAATCTCAGTCAGTGTGAAATTCAAGACTTAAAATAGCTTTAAACCAAAAATCTGAAACACTGTAGTCTTCCACATTGTTCTGTTTTTGGTTACCTGTGCATTCTCTGTATGTCTTGACTTTTCTGGATGATTCCACAATTAATGTAATTTTTTTGATGTTCTGACTTTGAAACAATTTTCTATAAGCTGAATAACCACAATTTACTCAGCAAAGAAGCATAATGGCAATGCTTTTTTTGAATGAACAATAAAAATCATTTAAACTATTCTTAATTACCTGGGTTTTTGTTTAATGAATATACATGATTGAATGAATTGGGCGTATGCTGCTCAAATATGATTTGTCCATATATTACATTTCCACCTTGAAATTAATTCAATAGAGGATGTATTGTGATTTCTAATAACATGTATTTTCTTATTGAAGTAATTGATATAAAAAAACAATTTATGTAGCCTTTACAAATGGAAACAGTTTGCTTATCTTCTGAAAGCACATAAGGATACCGGTCAGTTACTTATCAAGTCCCTCCCACCTTTTTTTCATAAGTTATTTGATGAGAATTATTGGCTCATCTGGTTGGGGAGACGTTGATAACAGTTGATGCGCACATGTCTTTTGAGGGGATGAGCCAAGTCATGGGCCCTAGACATTACCACAGTCACATATTGTATTTGCTGGGTCTCACAGCAAAGATAGGAAATGAAGGCTGCATAGTTTCTGTGATCACAGGACTTCAGTCAGCTGTAACGACGCTAATTGGCTTTTCCCTGCCATCACTGCCAAGAGACAAGAATCTGTGATCCTTTCTTTTGGTCTGGAAGAGAACATCAATTGTTTTCACTGACATCTGCTGCTCAAGTAAGTGTTATTGCTTTTGCCTGAGAGTGACTGTGCATTTATTATAGTGCTATCACTCTGCTGTTTCTGAAGGTCTATCTTTAAGCCAACACCATTTGATATTTATTTACGAGGTTGATTACAAAATATAAATTGTCTCTAGTTCACAGCAATATCAGGTTATGTAGGATATTTGCTAGGCTATGTTAGAGCTGGCAAGCCTAACATGGCGAGCCTAGGAATCAAGCACGCACAGCGCGTGAAATTTCTAGCAAAATAAAAGCCCAAATCTATACACCCATACCCATACGTAATCATCTATATGCATTTTTTAAAGTCGGTAGCACGTTTAATTTTTTCAAGGACATAAATGAATCCCATATATATTGTAACGAATCGGGTATTCGTTCAAGGAACCGGAGACTTGAAGTTGGTACAGGCTTTTATTCTTGGCTTCACAACAGCTCCTAGCCGCTAGCTTCGCTGCTAGCTCTTCATGCAACCACCCGGTCAGCTCGCTCACATAGCCTGACTGGCTTCCGCCACGCGGCCGCTGGTCCCATATACCTCCTTCCCCCTAGGAACACACCCACACACATTAGTTCCTAGCTAACACGGAAGCACCACATTACAGGTCAAACCCAGATTCGCTACATATCCCCCACTCAACTTTAATTGTCGCTCCCACGCGACACCCACAACCCACACATATCCCCCTGTACCAAAACACACCCAACACAACATTTTTCCCATCACCACATCAAATTCTAATTCCCACAAACCCCACAACATTTCAATTCCCCACAATTAGTCCCTTCTTTTTTCCAACACCCCCGTCATAATGTCCAGTTTGCATCAGGTACTCCGTAATGTCTAGTTTTCCATTAGGTACCCCCATAATGTCGAGTTTCCCATTAGGCACTCCATAATGTCTAGTTTTGCATTATTTCCTTTCTTTTTCACACATTTAAATTCAACCCACATTTCCCATTCAACAATAACCCCCACATTAACATCAATTCAAAGTCCTTCAAATGTCCCGGAGCCCGTGGCTCTCTACGGTCCCCCCCCTGTGTCCCACAGCCAATTGCACGAGCACGGCGGAGTGTCTTTCCCGCAGGGGGCCGGCGTCCGGCCGTCACCCCCGCGAGCACCGGACTGACATCCGCGTCCTCCGCCTGCCCGCGTCTCCACTCGCGCCCGTCGACCTTCCAGATGGCCCTGACGTGCACTCGCTCGTTTTTCCGCCCCCCTCCCCCAGGGGGCGGCGCGCTGAGGGCAGCAGAGCGAACACCACCGGCATCCATCTTCCCATCGGCTCTCCGCAGTGCAACGTTAGGGGGTGTATAGCGGTTAGGCTGGGCCGGTTCCCCCGGCGGTAACCCCCCTCGCTCACCCGGAGACACGAGCGTCGCTCTCTCGACTGTAACAACGCTGCAGATGATGTCCCTCTCTTCCCTCTGGCTGTTCCCCTGCAGCACCGTTCTCCTGTCCGTCACAACGTTCTCTTCTCCCCGGCTGCTCACACTCTTCCCAGCCTGCGTCTCACCTCCGGCCTCCACACTCTCAGTGCAGTCCCTGGCCAAGTGCTCCGGCGACCGGCAAATCCAGCAGAGTCTCACCTGCCCGCCGCCTGCACGTCTCTCTTCTCCCGCTGTCCCCCGATCTCCGACAGCCTCTGGACACTCCCTGGCCAGGTGTCCCGTTTTTCCACATAACCAGCAGGCTCCCGGTCTTTCCCAGTACCGTCGCGTACCTGGTCTTTCCCCCGGGACCGCTGCGACACCACCTCGCTCGGTGCCCAGGCTCTTTGCATGTCCAACACAGTCTCTCTTGCGGCTCCTCCGGCCGTTCGCCACGCTGCGCCACCACCGCGCTCAGCAAGTCCACCCGCTGCATGACTTCCCGCAGCGCTCGCATCACCTCTACTGCCCAGGCAGGAGTCTCTTCCACCAGCCGTCTGACTTCTTTCAACACACGGGCTTCCATGCCCGCCAGCATCGAGCTGATCCCCGCCGTCAGCTCCCCTTTCCTCCCGTTCACCGATGGCCATTCTCCGCGCACCATCGCACGTGGTCTTAGCAGCTAGCAGTTAGCAGTTAGCACCCCTGGTAGCTAACTTACTAGCGCTAGGTCTTGAGCCCAAAAACCGCACCGCACACAGTCTCTTTTGCCGTTCCTTCTCTCACCCTCTCCCTTCTTGGCCGTCGCAGAGGGTTATCGATCCCACTCCTAGACACCAATGTAACGAATCGGGTATTCGTTCAAGGAACCGGAGACTTGAAGTTGGTACAGGCTTTTATTCTTGGCTTCACAACAGCTCCTAGCCGCTAGCTTCGCTGCTAGCTCTTCATGCAACCACCCGGTCAGCTCGCTCACATAGCCTGACTGGCTTCCGCCACGCGGCCGCTGGTCCCATATACCCCCTTCCCCCTAGGAACACACCCACACACATTAGTTCCTAGCTAACACGGAAGCACCACATTACAGGTCAAACCCAGATTCGCTACAATATTATCAAACTCATTCTGCTTTCCTTTAGCAATGTATGCCAAACTCTCCAGCCTAAGACGTCAATAATTCTTATTTCCAAACTCGAAGTGATGGTGATTGTACATTTTTCCAATTTAATGCAATGATTCGCTGGCCTGAAGAATTCCAAAGTCGATAATTTTTGTTTGTTTTCTTGTTTTACAAAGTCCTCTGAATATATTATTCATAATTTTGCCTTCAATGGGATATTTTCAATTATCTGTGATAAACATTTAACAACCTTTTGCCAAAATATCTGTATCTTGGGGCACTCCCATAAACAATGAAACAAAGTTCCTTTCTCATCCAAACACTTGACACAAATAACCCGGAATGTTAGGGGAAATATGATGAATATGAATATATGTTCGTTCATTAGCCACTTATACTTCAGTCATTTGAATCTTGTATTGATTGACTGTTTTTGTGCCTTTAAACAGGCCATTTCCCAATCCTCCAAGGCAATATCCTCTTGTGTGTCTATTGCAAGTTGTTTATTTAGTGCAAATACATTCAGATTCAGATTCACTTTAATAGCCACAGTAAGTAATCAGATTACATATGAGGAATTGGACTTAGTGCAAGTATGCAGCATAGTGGTCACATCAATAGTAGAAGACAAAAACAACAGACAATATAGAAAGACAATCACGAAAACTTAAAGGGGGGAGTGCCACAAAGAGTTTGTGGCCTGGGTGGGAGGGGTCAGCCATGATTCTCAGAGACTGCTTCAGCGTCCTGGCAGTGTGTAGGTCCTGAAGGCATGGCAGGGTACATCCGATCACCTTCTCAGCACAGCGCATGATGCGCTGCAGTCTGCAGATGTCCTTGAGGTCAGCAGCAGGATACCATTAGTTATTAAGTTAATTCTACCCTCACCACTCAGGCTTAGCCAACATTATTGTCATCTATTCACATTATGCAGCCCCGCCCACTTGATCCATTGTATCACGACTTCCTGTGCAAAACGCCGGCTGTTTTACCTGCTCAAACTAGTCTGACTCACCTGGTCAAACCTAGTTTGACTCACATTATGAGTCAGACTAGGTTTATGAGTCACAGGAAGTGTAAATAGAATCAGAACTTCCGATTGTGTTTACACTTCCTGTTAGTCTCTCAAGCCAGACGGTCTCTTCTGCATAAGGTGAATACCGTTCGGCTCTCTGCCCTAATGTAACAATACCAATCTCTTTTCCTGAGTGTGGCTTACTTTTGTTTGGCCCGCCGTGGACTTGAACCCACGGCGTGGGGCGCTGCCTGTCTGCAATTCCACGTCGGCCTGAGCTCGGACCAGCCCAGATGTCGCTTGTTCTGGTTTGCATTCAAAGGATGCCTTGGAATCCCGTCCCAAGACATAGTAGTGTGGCATGTTGATGAATCAAAGTCTCTTATTGGTTCCAGAACTTGCATCAATGTCTATCATGTCATGTGGCATTGCTTGCCAATCCCGTAGCGTCCTCCAAAACAGTCTTGGTCCTAGCTGCGCTAATTTCCGATGCGCAGGTCTTTCAAGTGTTCATAGGCCAGTCACCTCCTGGTGCTAATGTCATCCTGGCGTCTGCCTTGACTCACAGCAGTGGCTCAGCTCATGTTTCACAGTCTCCTTGTCTCAAACAGTATCATCAGCTGCATCTCAACTTTAAATCTGGCTGCTCTGCACCTTCAGGCCTTTATAGTAACAAAGACAGTCTTTAAATGTGGCTCAACACCGACACCATGTCCCCCAGCAGGAACAATTTGGAAAATTCTCCAGTTCAGCCTGGAGGTTGCGTTGAGGTCAACGGTTGTCATGGTGTTACAGAGAGCCGATGTCGGCCATGTTGGCTCGGCAGAGGGGACAGGTGGAGTTATCCTTTAGCCAACGGTCAATACACTGGACGTGGTAGTCATGCAAACAGGGCAGTATCCTCACTTTCTCCCCATCGGTGTAGTCACAGAGGCAGATGTGACACTGGTTCTTCCCGGCGCTGTGGGCAGAATGGAAGGTTTTGGTGGGAAACCTCTGGATTTCCCTCTTGCTCATCGCCTTCTTATTCACTGCACCTTGCCACTCCTCAAACTGCAGAAGATCCTCGTAGTCGTTTCCCTGCAGGCTCTCTGACAGGTCGGGCGTGGCATTCCTCCTCCTGCCCCATGCAGGCCGAAGTCTTCTGCGACGGGCAAACACATCGTCTTCAAACCCAACCAGAGGAGAAACCGCAGGCAGCCAATCATACCCCCAGATGGGCTCCATGTAGTAATTATACCTCTGATGATGATGATGATGATGATGATGGTGGTGGTGGTGATGAGGCTGATACTGGTGTCTGATTTCTGATTCAGCGTTCAGCCATTCCCGCTCCTCTGTGGTGAGGAAATCCAGAAACTCAGTGGTGGCCGTGGGGGATGATTCCGAGGCCACAGCGGGCACTGCCCTCAAGCTGCGGTTCCTCCGCTGGCTGTACCTGTGATGACGATGATGATGATGGTGGTGATGATGATGAGGCTGATGCTGCTGACTGCTGTGGGACTCATCTCGGTCAAACTGTTCCTCCAGACTTTGGAACATTGCTTCCTCCATCTGTGCCAAGCGAACCTCGCCCTCATCATCAATGATCTCCATTGGTGGATCTGCTGGAGGGATTTCTGATTCAGCGTACAGCCATTCCCTCTCCTCTGTGGTGAGGAAAGACAAAGACGCAGTGCTGGGCGCGGTGTGCGAGGCCACAGCAGCCGGTGCCCTCGAGCTGCGGTTCCTCCGCTGTCCGTGACCAGCCGGACCGGCCTCTACTGTGGAGCCTGTCACAGCGGAAAACAAGTCCACTTGCTCCTCTGACACCGGGGCTGCTGCAAGGCAGGACGAGGATGAGGATGAAGAGGACGGACAGGATGGGGCTGGCAGTGAGGCCTCCAGCCAGCTGTCCAGAGGACTGCAGAAAGAGCCCAGAAAGACTCTCTGAGATGACATTGGAGCAAAATCATGGTTCTGCCCTTGCGTCGCTCCGAACAGCCTCATGCCTTTGGATCTACGTGGAAAACTGGGATCAATAGTAGGAGAATGTTCTGGTTGGAATAGCAAAATAATGAATTGCATAGGTGTTGATCTCAAGTTGCCAGAGTTGTCCTACTTATAGCCTCTGCAAGGAAGGATTTATGACATCACTGACATGATACCCCTGTTTGTTTGTTTGTTTGTTTGTTTTGCTTTTATTAATTTTAATTCTGTTGAAGTGGCATACTTTCTGTGTTGATGTTGAATGTATGCTTGTTGACTTGTATGCTTTGGAATGAATCAATAAAAAAATAAAAGAAATGGTGATGTCATCAGTGATGTCACTAGAGCAGGGTGATGTAATCAGTGAGTGACATCAGTGATGATGTCACCATGTCACACTAGCAATTAAATTACAGTCAGTCAATCAGTCATTCATAATGTCACGGAAAGGACACTTATCTCACAAGTCCCCAAGCAGGGGCATGTTGAACTATAAGCTGGATGTCACGACTGAGGATGTCACAATTTATATAATCTCTCGAAGCAGACTTGACATCGGAAATCTGTCGGCAAGCTCTGTGAAAAAAGTAGAATAACAGCGCTCGCAGGGGGCAGCCACGTCAGTCCCTGACTCTAGCTCAACTCACCTATGGCGTAGCTACGGGTGCGCCTGGGTGTGCCAGTGCCACCCACACAGGCAGCTGGCACACCCAAAAAGAAAAGGGAAAATTTTGTTTTTTGTTTGTTTGTCTGCAAAACACATCAGCTGTGCATGACAGCCTATCATGCGTAAGTGTCCGACTGTCCTGCTATGCCTCTGTGCCCCAGAGCATCATGGGAAACTAGCTACGCTGTCTACAGTAAACAAATGCAGCCGCAGCACCAAATCAAGCAGACATGAAACAGCTCGCTTTTAAGTTTTTTCGGCAAAGGCAAGAAACGTTGCATTGACGAGGAAGAAGATGACTCGTCACCCTCCCCCTCAACAAGTGCGGCTTGTAGTGCACCCGTTCCCGCACCTGTATTGGTGGTGGACAGTGGAGAGACAGACGATGATGAAGATGATGCAGCTGAAACAATGACGTTAATAACAGCGCAGCCAAAAACACACTGGTGGTTTGTGCAACAGCAGAGCCAGAGGACACTAACGCTACAGATCTCTCTGCAGTAGACGAACTTGCATGCCAACCAAACTTGCGTTCTTTCCCGACTAGAACACTCATTGGAAAAAGTAGGTGAGACTTTTTTGAGAGACCAAAGTGGTTTTACATGTTGCCAAAAAAATACTATTTAATTGACTGCTTCTACCTGCTAATAATGAGTGCGAAAAGGAGCAAACATTGATGGTTATGGTCATATCTTAATCTGCCAATCAGAGGCAGAGAGGGGCGGATCATGCCTTCGCCTAGCCTTCGCCATCATGGGAAAGAAAATATCGCACACAGTAGGACAGATTAGCACTAGGTTGCATAGTCAAGGTCAACAACTCCTTCTGGGTGCTAGGGTCCTCTTCACTTCCAGTGATGGCCTTCCTCAAGCCATGTTTGAGTACAATAATGAAGAGTTAGGGAGCGAGAGTGTCACCCTGCAGCAGGACGAGGATGTCTCGTGACATCATCATCAGTGTGTATTGACATCATCAGTGATACAGACAGACATCTGTGCATGATGGCATAATGTTATGATGTCATAATGGTATGTCATGATGTCGTAATTCATGTATAATGGTTTGACCTCATTATCAATGTTATGGTGTCATCTTGTTTATGATGTCATAATGATAACATTGTGATGTTATGTCCTGATGTCACTGAGTGAGCGATATCATCAGTGATGCCACTCAAGTAATTATGATGTTATCAGTGAGTGATGTGACATCATCAAAAATTATAAAAACTAGATTTGATCGGGCAAAACCTCCATGGAATGTTTCACACTGCAAGAGACGTGGACCAAGAGGAGGACCTGGACCAGATTTCCACATGGCTCAAGGAGGAGGGACTTGCGCCTAATGCCCCTCTGAAGGACCAGCTGTGTTTCCTATGGCGTGCCCTCCAGCTCAGAGAGAGACGTCTGGTCATCCTGAGGCGTGAACTGCTGCGGTCACAGCACACGGCGGAGATGGCTGAACTGGTGTCTCTGCAGAAGGAGGTGAGCTGGGTGGAACCTGGCCTGCAGGAGCAGCAACAACAGCAGCTTCTAACTGTGCAGACCTTGACCGACCAGGCCACTGAGCAGGCTAAATCCCAGGCAGCAGAGTTGGCCCAGAACAGCCAGTCGTGCAGAGACTTACAGGCGGAGCTCGGTGCTCAGACCAGATGCCTTCAGGCAATGGAGACAAGACTGGTGTCTCTGCAGAAAGACACAGGCTGGGTGGACTGTGCCCTGCAGGAGCAGCAGCAGGCAAAGCAGCAGCTCCTAATTGTACAGGCTGAGCGGGCAGTTAAACAACCTAAATGTCCAGATTGTCCTCATCATCACAAAATAGTAAAGACTCTGCTGGAAACTCAGGAGGAGTGTGAGATCCTCACAGAGGAGCTGTGTGACACCCTCAAACAGCTGGATAAAGAGAGAAGCAACTGCCATAAGATGAATGAGAAACACATAACAGCACTGTATCGAGCCAAACAGAAGCTCGATGAAGGAACCAAGATGTGGCGCGACGACAAGATCAACGACCTACAGAGAGAGCTGTCATTGTATATGCATTCAATATTAAAGGAGAAACAGCTTATCTCAAACATCACTGTGGAAAATGAGAGACTCCTGTTTGAAAAGAGGACATTGCTACAGCAGCTTATTGAAGAGGAAGACCTCAAGGATGACAGTATATTAGCAGCTTCCTCTTCCGAGCGCAGGGTGGATATTCTCAAAAAAGAAAACAAGAGGCTGGGAAACAAAATCCTTCAGATGTCCAATGAGCTGGCGGCGCAGGAGTGCGCTCTGCGGACCATGGTGTCACATAACCCAGCTGAGGAACTGGAGAAAACCCTCTGCATGATGTCCTCACGTCAACTGCAATGCAAAAGATGGACAACCTGAGCCTGACTTCCCCGAATGGCCATCCAGACCACTTGGCTCTACCTTGGCCTGCCACAGCAGCATGAACAAGGAAAATTCAATCGGTAAAAAAATAAACGTGGACAATGCTGTGAGAAAGTGAGGAGGTTAGTGAGCTAGGGGCATAGAGACAGGGAGCGATGTCTTCAGCTGGGGGGTGGGGAGGGGGGGTCGAGGGAGCAGGTTATGGGTTTGGATGAGCTGATCAGTTTGGAGATGATGGAGCCCCCTTCCATGACTGGAGTGAACCAGGAGAGGCAGCTATGGGGCGAGGGGAGTTGCATTGTTCAGGTGTGGAGGTGGAGAGGGCGTCGGCACAGGTCTTGAGGAGGTTGTTGACGATGGAGAAGGTCTTGGGAGTATGGCTATAGTCATTGGTGCTAGAGAAGTATGCAGACGTGACGGCAGTGAGGGCATCTTTGTAGGCGGAGAGGTGGTGTTTGGAGGCTTTTTGGTGGACAGTGAGTCATGTTTTCTTGGAGAAGTCGTTCCAGTTGGCAGCCAGTTTGTTTCATTGTGTGAAGCTGGGCTGTAGACTGACGTGTTGAACGATACAGTTTTTGTTTTGCGAGGGGCGAGTGAGTCGAGGGAGGCAGATAGTGTGTTGTTGAGGTTATTAGGGAGATCATCAGGTGAGGTAGGGGCTCCTTCCCCAGGGTGAGAGCGTTGGAGAGCAGGTCTGAGAGTTTGGCGGGGATCGATTGATTTTGTATTCCGGAAGGTTATTTCTCTGAGGAGTTGTGACGTGGGGGTTGGGATGGAATAGTGAAGTGGATGAGATTATGATCTGACAAAGTGAAATGCAGACGGATGGATATTGAGATCTGGTAGATTGACAGAGCAGACAAGGTCAAGGATGTGGCCGTTGAAATGGGCGGAAAGTCGATCAGACGAACGGTTCTCAAGATATGCGAAGGACACACACATACAGACCGACAGCAACACATTCGCCAAGTCTGAAGTCGATTAGACGGACGGTTGTCGAGATAAACCACTTAAACCGTTGCCACTTGCCCAATAGGTGGCACTATGAGTAAGCATGTCCAAATTGCATGGAATTTGGCACTGCACTCTGTCCCCAGCAGCACACTCCCCAAGTTTGATTATGTTCTTTGTGTCCATTAATTTTGCACTGTCCCGTCTAAATAAACAAATCAACTGTCAACTGTTTGAAGTCGATGGGACGAACGCTTCTCGACATAAACCGCTTTTTGTGTTGCCAGTAGGTGGCGCTATGATTATGTCCGCAGGTTAGGCGCTGGTTCTCGAGATATACGAACGACAGACGTACAGTGTTTGTTTTTTATTTTATTTCTGCACTGCCACAACACCAGTGCTAACACTTGAGAAGTGCATACATCATATTGTAGTTGAACAGCACCGTGCCTACCTGTAGGCTACTAGCAACACTTGGTTCAGATGGTTCAGACAGGACTCGGCGTAGTGGTCAAGTAAACGGATAACTGCAGTGCGCGCGAGTTGCAGTCGGCCCCTTCACATGAAGAAGCGAGCCTCATTTCCAGCGCCCAGCAGCTCTCCTTTTCTACAGGAGGACATTGCATTACATTGTGCTCTAATAGCCACTGAAGCTGTATCTGTTCACTGCTGTCCTTGTAGAAATTCAGCTCACTGCAGGCTATACTTTTCCATGGTCACATCTGGGATGAACTTTATACCGGTGCGGAAATAATCTTTTACACCTTTCATTTTATTAAGTTCTATTTTATTAAGTTCTCCATATCAAAGGAGTCACATTTATTTGTTTATCTCAGCCAGTCATGACTTTTGATCAAGCAATAATTAAGGAAACCTAACCTCTCTGTCACTGCAGGGGGGGTGGGGTGGGTATAGAGACACAGTGCATGTGCGTACTATGAAATACAGTAGGATACTGCCTGGTCACTGGTCAATTTAACCTTGTTTTAAGAATTTTTTACTTGATAAGATTTCACACTTTGCATCGTTCTCCCTGCAATTACTACCCCTCCCCTCGAATTAGTTGAATTGCACCAAATTCGGCACTGCACACTTCCTCGGCTCTCCAACAGCGCACCCATCAAGTTCGAAGTCGATCGGCCACCAGTACTTGAGATACTTGAAAGCCGTGTTCTGATTCGTCGAACCGCATGGAATTTGACGCTGCACTTTCTCGGGTCTTCAGCAGTGCACCCGCCAAGTCGCGAAGTCGATCAGACGAACGGTTCTTGAGATAAACTGCTTTTTGTGTTGCCAGTTGGTGGCGCTATGTGACTATACGTGTGTTTGAATTGCATGGAATTCAGTGTCACACTCAGTCGGGTTCCCAGCAGCACACTCCCCAAGTGTGAAGTCAATCGGACAAACTCTTTGAGAGATAAACCACTTTTTGTATTGCCAGTCGGTGACGCTATGATTATGCGTGTGTCCGAATTGCACACATTTTTTAGGATTTGTACAAATATTTTTTTATAATGATATAGCCTACTTTTACTCAAGTAATTTAAATTATATATATTCTACTTGAGTACTTTTAAATGTACACTGAGTAAATGAGTAAATTCAGACTTTTGTTTTGCACACTGCACTAGGAAAACAGCACTGTAGCATTGGGGCTGTGGGCTAACAGGTCCAGAATCACTTCTGAATTTAGGGTGCCCAAACTGGTGGCTCATTAGTACAGTGGCCAATTAAATTAAGACTGGACAATGAATTAGACAGGTGTAGACGATCCACAAAATTGTCCCCATGGTCACATTAGTTCAGAAAGCTCAATTTGATTTGACACTGCTGATAGCCATAACAAAATAGATGTATGTGATTGTGATATTGCTGCTGCTAGCATGTCTGTCAAAGGCGAGAATCGCCAAACTGAGCATCCCTGGCTGCATCTGAACGATATGAAAGACAAGACAGACAAAGACAGGGACAGCTTAGGTAGGCTACTGTAACACACTGGTAATGTGCTGGGTGTGTGTAATTATTATGGTAAATAATTAAAATATAAAACATTTTTAAAGTAACACAAATGTACTTTTACTTGAGTACTTTTAAATAGGCTACTTTTTTACTCTTAATTGAGTAATTTCATGGACTGTCATTTTACTTTTACTTAGTTAAGTTTCACTACTTGTACAGGGCGGGACGTCCACTTTACAGCAGAAACGGCAACATATCGGCCGTCTGTCCCAGTCTTATTAGTCATAAGACTGATAGACTCTATGATAAACTATGACAAAGACAAAAAACATTTCCTCTTTCAATGTTTAATTTACCGATATGGAAATCACTTTTTTGACCATAACTCTGCAAAGCACAGTGCTCATTTTTTTCCAAGGAATTTCTTGGCAGCTAGTAACAGAGACAGTTCAGCAAGAGTGGATCTTCCTTCCGTGTAATTAAAGCAACAGTGATGGTATCATAAGGTGGTGGTATCACCATACTGATAGAGACATAGCAACCAAACAGTTCTCTTGCACCAACCGGCACATTGTCAATAACACATTTTTCTCTGAAAGAAAGAAATAACTTTCTTGTAGTAGTGCCTATTACTACATTGAGAAGCTACATTGTTGTACTGTATACTGTATGTAATTCAATAAATGCAATTTTGCAAATGCCAGCCCAAATTACATCTGGTATCTTCTACTGATGAGGTCTCCTCTGCCCATTTCTGAAGTTGAGAAAATGTATTTTTATGTCATTAACGGCTGTAACTGCTTTTTGGCAGTAGGCTACATTAATACGAGAAGAAATCATGTAAAAATCATGTAACTCCTATTGGTTGTTGATATTAAAATCAATTTAAAGTTAAATTGATCAATGCAACAAATTGCTTAGGATGCTTTTAACTTTCCATTTTGAATAAGCATGCAGGGGTGTTTATTAGTGGCCGGGCCAGCGAAGCGGCAGGGCCACTTATTGTATTTGCCTTTATTATTATTATTATTATTTTTTTTTTCTTCTCCCGGGAAGTTCGACTTCCCATGGATGAAAACTAACCAAACTTTGCACAAAGGTCCAGTCCCATGCCAAACGTCTTTGACACAAATTTGGGGCCAATAGTCCTAACGGTGGCACTACAGCGACCGTCTAAAGTTTCAAACTTTAAAAATTCATAAAACATCAGGCATACGTGCTGCGGCTTTGCAACTTTCACCGAAATGTGCGCCCAAATGAGGAGAAACTTTTGTACAATGCAACCTATGGCCAATTATGAAGTCTAAAGACCGCAAAACTGCAAAAACGAATTAAACCCTACTCCTCCCACATTTTTTCTTCAAACGACACCAAACTTCAGCATCTGCATCGTTAGTTTTTTATGTATTTCCAGACACTTTTAGAGACACTGTGAGGGAATAAATTCATTACCGTAACACATTTTTAATTGGAAATATGAAACAACAAACTTTTTTTTTTCAATGGCAAGCACTTCAATATGCTCAAGGGTATCACCCAAAATGTGTATGATTAACAAATACGAAGTTGTAGCTATAGTGAGAAATGCCATGTTGTATTACGACTACATACTTCATACTACATGAGGAAAAAAAATCTGTTCTACTTAGAGACTCAACAACCATTTCTGTGGATTCCTTGCCCCCAAAAATGTGGAAATAGACACCAAATTTGTAATTCTAGGTCTAGTTGGAGTCAAGATATGGCCACAATTTTAATAATGGCAGCCATTTTGAAAAAACTTCATTTGAACATACTTCCACTAATGGGATTTTCTGGGATTTTTACTAGGCTACAGTGTTTCGGGCATCAATATGAACATAAAAATGTGAAAATAAATTCTGTTGCAATTAGTTTAAGGTCAAACCTTATTTTCCCTAGCCTAGACTATAACCTGTTCGTCACAGACAGGATACGTACAGCCTGTTGTGCGCTCATATAAGTGAAGGCATTCATTTAAAATGACTAAAGCCACCTATTTCTGAAGAAAATGGTGAAAATGACATACCCAAACTAAAATGCTTACTGTGGCTGAACCGCTAGGGTTACAGACAACTGCCTGACCTTTTCTGAAAGGTAAGACTTTGAAGTTTCTGTTCCAAGTGTCAGAATGACTCTATGTGTTACTGACCCTGAGTAACACCAGCTCAAACACAGTGGTTGATTCTCGCCTAGAATAAAAAACACTTTTAGAGTGTAAACAGTTACCTGTGGTTGTTGTATTTATGGCTAGAAACCCAATGGAGACATTGCCACAGGCCTTACCACATCCCAACTCAAAGAAGATGAAAAAATACCAAAACATGAGTATTTGGCAGTGGTTTTTGTAGGGAGATACCTAGGCGGATTTCCAAAAAGCCATTATAAAAAGCCATTTGAAAAAGCCAAATAATCTGAAATGTTGTCTTTGTCTTTGTACAAAGACAGCTATAACTTCTGCTGTGTTGATCTGATCTGAAAAAGGAAGACATGGTTCGATTCCCCCCCATCACCCCTCCCCTCCTCTCCTCCCCCCCTGCCACCTCTCCCCCCCATCACCCCTCCCCCTCTCCGCCCCCACACCACCCCTCCTCCTCCTCCCCCCCCCCCCCCCCCCCGACCACCTCCCCTCCCCCCCTCAGCACCCCCACCCCCTCCCATTCCCACCTATCCACCAACCCCCCCCACAGATCCAGACAGCCCTCTCACCATCACTGAGGATGAAGTGTGCCGGTCGTTCCTGCGTATCAACCCACGCAAGGCGGCCGGCCCGGACGGCATCCCCGGGCGGGTCCTCAAGGCCTGCGCCCACCAGCTGGCAGGCGTATTCACAGACATTTTCAACCAGTCTCTCTCCCTCCGACGAGTTCCCTCCTGCTTCAAAGCAGCGACAATCATCCCCATTCCCAAGCAGCAAAAAGTGACCAGCCTCAATGACTGGCGCCTAATAGCCCTCACGCCAATAGCCAGCAAGTGCTTTGAAAAGCTGGTCATATCAAAGATCCGCCCCACACTCCCCCCGGACCATGACCCGCTACAATTTGCATACCGCCCCAACAGGAGCACAGCGGATGCAGTAGCACATGTGCTCCACACCGCCCTGTCCCACCTGGAGGGGAAGGACACCTATGTAAGAATGCTGTTCGTGGACTACAGCTCAGCATTCAACACCATAGTACCCTCCAGGCTGGTACGCAAGCTCAAGGATCCGGGACTAAACACAGCAATGGGCGACTGGATCCTGGATTTCCTGACAGACCGCCGCCAGGTGGTGAGGGTGGGCAACCTCACCTCTTCACCACTGACCACCAGCATAGGAGCGTCCCAGGGGTGCGTCTCCAGCCCCTTCTGGTACGACCTCTTAACCCACGACTGCGTGGCGACTCAAACTTCGAACACCATCGTGAAGTTTGCAGACGACACAGCGGTCATGGGGCTGATCTCGGGGGGCGACGAGACGGCCTACAGAGAGGAGGTGGGGGCCCTGGAACAATGGTGCCAGGACAACCACCTCTCTCTGAACGTCTCCAAGACCAAGGAGATCATTGTAGACTACAGGAGGGGGGGGGGGGCACACACCCCCCAATCACCATCAACGGCACAGTGGTGGAAAGGGTGGAGAGCTTCAAGTACCTGGGAGTCAACATCCACCAGGACCTGACTTGGGCCGGCCACACCGCCACTGTTGTCAAAAAGGCCCAACAGCGAATACACGGACTCAGGCGCCTGAAGAAATTTGGGCTAAGGCCAGAAATCCTTACGGACTTCTACAGAGGCACCATTGAAAGCCTGCTGACTGGCTGCTTCACCACCTGGTACGGGAACTGTACCACCATGGACCGCAGGGCGCTACGGAGAGTGAGACGCGCGGCCCAGCACGTAACAGGATGTGAGTTGCCAGAACTGCATGAACTGTATAAACAGCGGTGCCTCAGGAGGTCCCTGAAGATCATCAAAGACACAAACCATCCCCACAACAGCCTGTTCTCCCTGTTACCCTCAGGGAGAAGATACAGGGTTCCAAAAGCACGCACAAATCGCTTGAGGAACAGTTTCTTCCCGCAGGCCACGAGACTCCTTAACATACACAAATAGTGTAGTAGCCGTACTGTACCGTACTGTAGCTGCTACCATTACGTATGTCTAATGTTTAATTGTATGTTTAATAAGGAATATGCTATTTGCACCTGTATGTCAAATACGCCGAATTTAAAACGCTGAGTTTAATCGTATGTTTAATAAGGAATATGCTATTTGCACCTGTATGTCAAATACGCCGAATTTAAAATGTTTAAGCACGTCTAAAGTATGCACATGACATGTGCACCTATGTGCAGTGAATATGCCACTGTCTCTGACTTGTCTTATCACTATACTGCCTTATTGCTTGTTGTGTCTCTTGTTGTTTTTGCACTCATATGCCCTGTTACATTTGTACTATGTTGTAAACGGAGTCCACAGCACAAGAATTTCACACGTGATACTTGTACCATGGAGTGACAATAAAAATCTTGAATCTTGAATCTTGAATCTTGATGCGCAAGATTCAGCCGGTTAATTTGGTATGTAGCATGAACAGTATTGTTCAGAATTAACTACCTAATTAATCACATAAATGACAGATGAACAGCAAAAAATCAGAAATGTAACGCCGGGGTTACGGTGCCATGCAAGAGATTAACAGCCTGACAGCTGAAGGGAAGAAAGACTTGGAGCACCGGTCAGTTCTCCTAGGGGGCGCATAGTAGCGCCGGCCTGAGGGCATCAGAGCAAATTCACTGAACAAAATGTGGCTAGATTGTCTGATGATCTTTTTTGCCTTCTGTACCACACGTTTCTCCCAGATGGAGCACAGGTTATTCTGCTGGACTCCAATAATCCTGGAGCAGACCTTGACTATAGCGTTTAGGCTATTCCTGTCCTTCACAGACAACATGTTGAACCAGCAAATAAATGAAAAAGTGAAAAAGACTTTCAATAAAAGATTGGTAAAAATTACAAAGAATGGTGTCACAGACATTAAAGGAACTGAGTTTTCGCATTAAGTGGATTCTTTGCTGACCACACTTGACAATAGACTCTGTGTTCGCCTCAAACTGACTTTATATGCTATGGTAAATAAATGTGTTTGTTTTGCTTGGTACTCAAATGTCTTTGTTTTGAAATAGTTTAACATCATGGTGCTGACAATGTGTCAGGAGAATGCATCAAACAACTAAATAAATACATAAGATGTCAACATTAACACATTCATACATCAATGGCAGCTAGCTACCAGGCAGGGTGCTGCCGCAACCATCTGGAGCAATTTGGAATCAGAATCAGAATCACTTTTATTGCCACAGTATGCAAGTTACATACGAGGAATTTGTCTTAGTGTCTGTATGCAGCGTAGCGGTCACATCAATATACAGGGATAAGAAGTAGGAAGATAACTAAAGGCAATCGCAAAGTTGCAAGTGCAATCAAATCAAATCAAATCGAGTCAATATATACAATATGTACATGAGTGGTGAAGTGTTCTGTGGATGATAAATATGAATTTACGTTGGATTTACATGAGATTCAGTATTTTGTCCAAGGACACTTCAACTGGAGAAGCTGGGGATCGAGCCACTGACCTCTTTTATCCAAAGCGATTAGGGGACAGGCACAGCCACCCTCTGAAAAATAAAATGTACACATCAAAATCATACAGTAACCCACTCTTGAGGGCAAAGGTGCCTAGCAAAGATTTGAATTTGCCTATAGGCATGCAGGACACATGTAATCCTGGTGCAACGGAGTGTGTGGAGTGTGTGGAGGCCACACTCCTGGTGGTACCACCGCCTACACGCAGAACATTCAATCTGAAAGAAATGAAATCATAACTCATTTAGACAGTGTATTTAATGACAAGGCTTATTCTTTTACAAAGCAGCTAAATGTTTGACCTAATCAACATGGTGGCTCTCTCCAGTCTCAACCTCCCCCACACGCATGACAGAGCTCTGCCATTGCATCTGATCAAAACATGTCATTTGAACTTACAGTGTAGTCAATAGTTAGGCCTACATGTATGATAACACTGTTTCACACCTACCTGAATTATGAATGAGGGTTTGGCCAATTTCTTCCCTCATCCCATTGACCCCCTCCTGTCCCTCATCGGCTCCCCTTTAAGAAGCAGCTCTGCCACCTTGAATACAGCTTGGTGTCATTTCTTTACTCTTTGGACAGAGATGGAGAGACTAGATGGAGAGACTGACAAACTGACTTTACAGACAAACACCCCACAGGAAGTAAAGTCACCCTTGCGCTGGCGGGGATGGCCAATGCTAGTGCATTTCCATCTGGACAGCTCGATGCCAAGCCTTTGCTCCATGAAGGGCCTACAGAGAATTATTGGATGTTGAATGTTTATGAACCTAGAAAACCAATGCAATCAGAAGTACTTCAGAAGTAGTATTCTAGATTTGCTTACATTGTTGAGTCTTTGCAATATTGTGTTTGTTGACGTTTGGCATGACCAGGCCAGAGACAAATGAGAGAGAGAGAGAGAGAGAGAGCTCATTCCAGGCTCGGCCAATAGTATGAAAACTCTTCCGGTCTCCTATACAGCAGCTTGTGATTGGCTGTCTGTCAATGTTATGAAACATCATTGGCTAGACCCAAGGAGTAGGTGCCAGTTGAGTTGCCACTATTGTGAAAATATCTGGCACAGAGAGAGACACACACAAACACATTGGTGCAGTGAACACGTAGGCTACCATCAGCGCGGATCTGAGGAGGAAGGGGGCGAAGGAACGAGCAGATTTTCATCACCCTAAACAACTCTCCTCTCTAAGTTGACATCTCCTTCTCCTCTCTTTCCCCTCTCCTCTCCTCTCCTCCTCTCCTCTCCTCTCCTCTCCTCCCCTCCCCTCCTCTCCTCTCCTCTCCTCTCCTCCTCTCCTCTCCTCTCCTCTCCTCCTCTCCTCTCCTCCTCTCATCCTCTCCTTCTCCTCTCTTTCCCCTCTCCTCTCCTCTCCTCCTCTCCTCTCCTCTCATCCTCTCCTTCTCCTCTCTTTCCCCTCTCCTCTCCTCTCCTCTCCTCCTCTCCTCTTCTCTCATCCTCTCCTCTCCTCCCCTCCTCTCCTCTCATCCTCTCCTCCTCTCTTTCCCCTCTCCTCTCCTCTCCTTCTCCTCTCTTTCCCCTCTCCTCTCCTCTCCTCCTCTCCTCTCCTCCCCTCCTCTCCTCTCCTCCCCTCCTCTCCTCTCCTCTCATCCTCTCCTTCTCCTCTCTTTCCCCTCTCCTCTCCTCTCCTCTCTTTCCCCTATCCTCTCCTCTCCTTCTCTCTTTCCCCTCTCCTCTCCTTTCCTCCTCTCCTTCTCCTCTCCCCTCTTCTCTCCTCTCCTCCTCTCCTTCTCCTCTTTCCCCTCTCCTCTCCTCTCCTCCTCTCCTCTCCTCTCCTCCTCTCCTCTCCTCTCCTTCTCCTCTCTTTCCCCTCTCCTCTCCTCTCCTTTCTTTCCCCTATCCTCTCCTCTCCTTCTCCTCTCTTTCCCCTCTCCTCTCCTCTCCTCCTCTCCTCTCCTCCTCTCCTTCTCCTCTCTTTCCCCTCTCCTCTCCTCTCCTCTCCTCTCCTCTCCTCTCCTCCTCTCCTCTCCTCCTCTCCTCTCCTCTCTTTCCCCTATCCTCTCCTCTCCTCCTCTCTTTCCCCTCTCCTCTCCTCTCCTCCTTGCATTTCCTCGCACCGCCTCGACCAAAGAAATAAAACACCACCTGTGGCTAGCAGCGGCGGACATTTTTTGGGGGGCGGCGCAGCGCCGCTCTAAGATGTATACAGGGGAAACACTGGTATATAATTCAATACAGCAGTGGAATCAAAGGAATGGGAAAAAAATGCTGTTACTGCAGTCTTGCCTATTGTGCATTCCCTTATGAAAACAACTAACGTTATAGTACCTACAGTTTATGAGTAAGTAGGTTAGGCTATTTATGCTCAAACGATGTTGACTATAGGCTAAATTAACGGACATAATAATCATCTTAACGACCTGTCAGAGGACCTCTCGCAATACGCAATCTACGATCTAAATCGAATCTAAGTGGTGGTGAACAGCGAGAGACAATAATTTGTTGATGCCGTTCGAATCGTGCCATGAGATACACATGAGGTTTGTCAATTTAAAAGATAACTTTGCAAGATGAGAAAGTCGCAGGTGTGGTAAAACTGTGGCACTATAAGTTATAAATCAGAAAGACTATGCACAACCAGTTCCATAAGTGACGTATCTCCTGGCAGGACATGTTGGTGTTAGTGTGACTAACAAAAAGGTGTGCTAAAAAAAACTATAAATACCGCATCGCGGATGTATGCCTCCGCCAAAAAGTGAGCAGTCTACATCCATGTCTGTCCAGACTCATACAAGCACAAATACCTTGAAGCCTACAGCACAGTGGTGTGGCCATTCAGCCTCATGGCACTTCCGGCAATGCTTGGGAGTAGCTCAACAACACAGCTAATCATTTTCAACATGGAAAATGGCCCTATACCCTTACCTCAAAACCACCCACATCCTCCCAACCACCCCCCTATCCACCCCTCAAACCCCCGACTCTCTATAACCTTCCTATCCCTAGCTACGGCCCCTTTCCTCTAGCCCCACTGTAGAAATGGCTCCGTAAGGCCCCACCATCAGGCCTGTTCGTGGGGACCGAAGGAGCCCGCGACCCAACAGTCGGCGATGATGTCAGAGTTCACCTTGTCAGGTCATCGGTGATGTCAGAGTTTCCCCTGTGAGGTCATCGGTGATGTCAGACGGTCTAGTGATGATAGCGGTATAAATCTGTTTACCTTAATAATGAAGACCAGTCAGATCATGAAGACCAAAGCTTGTAAATGGAGGAACGCCTTCTTCCTCGGGGTGTTGTCCGTCCTCTTACTGCTGTACAACCTGTACCTGTCGGCCCACATCGGCCTAAAGTCTCTGAATAAAATCAACACCACCTTCACGATCACCAGCTGCAGCTACCAGCACCGTACACCTGAGGATGTTCTGGAGGAGTGCATCCTGCTAGACTCCATCGCTTGGCCTGAAACGCCACTCTTGGCTGTGCCTGTTTCCCTGAAGCAAACCAGCGACCCCGCCTATAGCACCTTCACCATCCTGCCAGCGAGGCGGGGGGAGAGGCATGTGGGCGATCACCTGGAGGCTCGGATCCTGATGCGGGACATCCAGGGGCATCCAAAGAGGTTTGGGGGAGATGTTCTAATCGCCCGTCTGCACGACCGGGTGCTCGGTGCGGGCGTGGCCGGGCGAGTGGTGGACCACCTGAACGACTCCTACTCCGCCATGTTCCCGTTGCTGTGGGATGGACCAGCACAGGTCGAGGTGATGCTGGTTCACCCCAGTGAGGCCGTCACGGTGCTGCGCAGGCTGACCAGGGACCACCCGGACCGGATTTTCTTCAAGAGCGACTTCTACTCAAGAAGTCTCTCTGAATCCACACTTTGTAATGTCTGCCTGCCTTCCAACCGGGAGCTGCTGTGCAACTACACCGACCTGCAGACCGGGGAGCCATGGTTCTGCTACAAGCCCAAGACACTGAGCTGCAATGACAGGAGCACCCACACCAAAGGAGGATTCAAGCAAACGCTCATGGCCAATGAGGAGAAACTCTTCCAAAGAGGTGTGAACATGAAAGTCTTCATTAATTCTTCAGGGTTTGACACTGTCACTGTGTGGCCAAAGGAGGAAGGTCAACCGGAGATGCAGAGCAGCGTTTTGAAGCCTGAACCTTCTGGATATTACTACCAAGGGTTGTGGCAAGCCCTAGGTGGCACCACAGTTCACCAATTCAATGACCCCGCTGTCATCAGCGAGTGTCTGAGAGAAAAGATGGTCCACCTGTATGGAGACTCCACCATCAGACAGTGGTTTGAACACCTCAACTCTGTGCTGCCAGACCTGAAGGGTCTGTCATGTTTACTATTGACCTGGGCAGCCCGAAGCAGGTTGGACCATTAATGGCCGTCGACAGCGTGCACAACATCCTGGTGAAGTTCCGCTTCCACGGCCCTCCAATCAGATCTAGCAAAGTCCTGACCGCTGATCTACGCTACATCGCCAATGAGCTGGACAGCCTGGTTGGAGGCAACCAGACCGTTGTGGTCTTTGGCATCTGGGCCCACTTTAGCACGTTCCCCGCCGAGGTTTACATCCAAAGGCTGCAGGGCATCCGCAGGGCGGTGCAGCGGCTGCTGGCCAGGGCGCCTGACACGCTGGTGGTCATCCGGACCGCAAATCTCAAGGACTTGACGCTTTACGAAGCACTGACCAACAGTGACTGGTACTCGCTGCAGAATGACAAGGTGCTCCGAGCCCAGTTCAGTGGCCTGAATGTCCGCCTGGTGGATGCCTGGGACATGACGCTTGCCCACCACCTGCCTCACAACCTCCACCCCCAGCCCCTCATCATCAAGAACATGATCAACGTTCTCTTGTCCTACATCTGTCCACAGGGCCGTAGCCAGGCTTCTGAAACCAGCGTTGGCCAGATTGCGGTGCGCCTCTGAGCGGCGCGGCCCTCCGCGGAGCAGACTTCAGGCCGAAAATTCAGGCCAAAATGATGCCTACAAACACAATGCAAAATATAGCCGCAAGCAGCAATACCAGGGTGTAGAAAAGGCTGGAGGAAAAGCCCTCTCAGGCCGACTGCGGAGACCATGCCTGGAAACGCCCACGGGCGGGATTCGCGCCCACAACCCAACGATGACATCACTGCGGTGACATCATCGGCGATGATGTCAGAGTTCGCTCTGTGAGGTCATGACGGTCTCTGCTGTCTCTGGATTATGATTATGTGATGTCAGACTTGCCCCTGTGCCAAGTCCTGCAGCCAAGTCCTGCTTCCCTGATTATATTGACTGACGCAAGGAACTACATCACGACATGTTTACTATTGACTGACCCAAGGAACTACATCACAACATGTTTACTATTGACTGACCCAAGGAACTACATCACAACATGTTTACTATTGACTGACCCAAGGAACTACATCACAACATGTTTACTATTGACTGACCCAAGGAACTACATCACAACATGTTTACTATTGACTGACCCAAGGAACTACATCACGACATGTTTACTATTGACTGACCCATGGAACTACATCAGAACAAAGGTCAGTAAGTGTATTTATGTGACATGTTGACCTCTTGTGGTTAATATTATGTACTTTTTTCCAGCTAACAGCTGTTAAGTATTGCCATTAAGGCCACACCCATGGGTGTGGCTTGCTGAACTTATTAAGGCTTCCTTTACTGACTTGTTTCCTGTTTGCAACTAGCCCTGAAGAAGGCCTTATGGCCGAAACATGTTGGCTGTTTTATTCTGTTCTATGAAGAACTAGCCTTATATTAAAGCTTTTTAATGAAGAAGAGTGCCTTGGAACCTTTTTTGATGAACATCACGACATGTTTACTATTGACTGATGCAAGGAACTACATCACGACATGTTTACTATTGACTGACCCAAGTAACTACATCACGACATGTTTACTATTGACTGATGCAAGGAACTACATCACGACATGTTAACTATTGACTGACCCAAGTAACTACATCACAACATGTTTACTATTGACTGATGCAAGGAACTACATCACGACATGTTTACTATTGACTGACCCAAGTAACTACATCACAACATGTTTACTATTGACTGACCCAAGGAACTACATCACAACATGTTTACTATTGACTGACCCAAGTAACTACATCACGACATGTTTACTATTGACTGACCCAAGGAACTACATCACGACATGTTTACTATTGACTGATGCAAGGAACTACATCACGACATGTTTACTATTGACTGACCCAAGTAACTACATCACAACATGTTTACTATTGACTGATGCAAGGAACTACATCACGACATGTTTACTATTGACTGACCCAAGGAACTACATCACGACATGTTTACTATTGACTGATGCAAGGAACTACATCACGACATGTTTACTATTGACTGACCCAAGTAACTACATCACAACATGTTTACTATTGACTGACCCAAGTAACTACATCACAACATGTTTACTATTGACTGACCCAAGGAACTACATCACAACATGTTTACTATTGACTGACCCAAGTAACTACATCACAACATGTTTACTATTGACTGACCCAAGGAACTACATCACGACATGTTTACTATTGACTGACCCAAGTAACTACATCACAACATGTTTACTATTGACTGACCCAAGTAACTACATCACAACATGTTTACTATTGACTGACCCAAGGAACTACATCACGACATGTTTACTATTGACTGATGCAAGGAACTACATCACGACATGTTTACTATTGACTGACCCAAGTAACTACATCACAACATGTTTACTATTGACTGACCCAAGGAACTACACATCACAACATGTTTACTATTGACTGACCCAAGTAACTACATCACGACATGTTTACTATTGACTGACCCAAGGAACTACATCACGACATGTTTACTATTGACTGATGCAAGGAACTACATCACGACATGTTTACTATTGACTGACCCAAGTAACTACATCACAACATGTTTACTATTGACTGACCCAAGTAACTACATCACAACATGTTTACTATTGACTGATGCAAGGAACTACATCACGACATGTTTACTATTGACTGACCCAAGGAACTACATCACGACATGTTTACTATTGACTGATGCAAGGAACTACATCACGACATGTTTACTATTGACTGACCCAAGTAACTACATCACAACATGTTTACTATTGACTGACCCAAGTAACTACATCACAACATGTTTACTATTGACTGACCCAAGGAACTACATCACAACATGTTTACTATTGACTGACCCAAGTAACTACATCACAACATGTTTACTATTGACTGACCCAAGGAACTACATCACGACATGTTTACTATTGACTGACCCAAGGAACTACATCACAACATGTTTACTATTGACTGACCCAAGTAACTACATCACAACATGTTTACTATTGACTGACCCAAGGAACTACATCACGACATGTTTACTATTGACTGATGCAAGGAACTACATCACGACATGTTTACTATTGACTGACCCAAGTAACTACATCACAACATGTTTACTATTGACTGACCCAAGTAACTACATCACGACATGTTTACTATTGACTGACCCAAGGAACTACATCACGACATGTTTACTATTGACTGATGCAAGGAACTACATCACGACATGTTTACTATTGACTGACCCAAGTAACTACATCACAACATGTTTACTATTGACTGACCCAAGTAACTACATCATGACATGTTTACTATTGACTGACCCAAGTAACTACATCATGACATGTTTACTATTGACTGACCCAAGTAACTACATCATGACATGTTTACTATTGACTGACCCAAGTAACTACATCACAACATGTTTACTATTGACTGACCCAAGTAACTACATCACAACATGTTTACTATTGACTGATGCAAGGAACTACATCACGACATGTTTACTATTGACTGATGCAAGGAACTACATCACGACATGTTTACTATTGACTGACCCAAGTAACTACATCACAACATGTTTACTATTGACTGACCCAAGGAACTACATCACGACATGTTTACTATTGACTGATGCAAGGAACTACATAACGACATGTTTACTATTGACTGATGCAAGGAACTACATCACGACATGTTTACTATTGACTGATGCAAGGAACTACATCATGACATCTTTACTATTGTAAGATGAGATTTATTTTGTTAATCATTGTTTTAAGATGATCTTATTTTGGGTATGGTTTATGTTTACATGCTGTGATTAATGTTCATCAGGTCATAAAGATATTCTGTCTAGTTCTATTCTAAAGTAGGAACTATATATACAGCTTGGCTGTGTAGGGAGTAGAATGGGCGGAGTGATACCCCAAACAAGGAAGTGACCCCAAGCGGAGGGGCTTGGTGGCTGTTGTCATTTGGGGAAGTCGAACAATAAAGTTACCTGAAGTGATTCAACACAGAAGCTCTCCTCGTGCAGTTATTATCCACGACCCGAAGAAAGGTTTATTAATTAAGGAGTTAACGCTACACTACACCAGCGTTACACTATTGACTGACCCAAGGAACTACATCACGACATGTTTACTATTGACTGACCCAAGTAACTACATCACAACATGTTTACTATTGACTGACCCAAGGAACTACATCACAACATGTTTACTATTGACTGACCCAAGGAACTACATCATGACATGTTTACTATTGACTGACCCAAGTAACTACATCACAACATGTTTACTATTGACTGACCCAAGGAACTACATCACAACATGTTTACTATTGACTGACCCAAGTAACTACATCATGACATGTTTACTATTGACTGACCCAAGGAACTACATCACAACATGTTTACTATTGACTGACCCAAGGAACTACATCACACCATGTTTACTATTGACTGACCCAAGGAACTACATCACAACATGTTTACTATTGACTGACCCAAGGAACTACATCACACCATGTTTACTATTGACTGACCCAAGTAACTACATCATGACATGTTTACTATTGACTGACCCAAGGAACTACATCACAACATGTTTACTATTGACTGACCCAAGTAACTACATCACAACATGTTTACTATTGACTGACCCAAGGAACTACATCACAACATGTTTACTATTGACTGACCCATGGAACTACATCACAACATGTTTACTATTGACTGACCCAAGTAACTACATCACAACATGTTTACTATTGACTGACCCATGGAACTACATCACAACATGTTTACTATTGACTGACCCAAGGAACTACATCATGACATGTTTACTATTGACTGACCCAAGGAACTACATCACACCATGTTTACTATTGACTGACCCAAGTAACTACATCACAACATGTTTACTATTGACTGACCCAAGGAACTACACATCACATTATGTTTACTATTGACTGACCCAAGTAACTACATCACAACATGTTTACTATTGACTGACCCAAGGAACTACATCACATTATGTTTACTATTGACTGACCCAAGTAACTACATCATGACATGTTTACTATTGACTGACCCAAGGAACTACATCACATTATGTTTACTATTGACTGACCCAAGTAACTACATCACAACATGTTTACTATTGACTGACCCAAGTAACTACATCATGACATGTTTACTATTGACTGACCCAAGGAACTACATCATGACATGTTTACTATTGACTGACCCAAGTAACTACATCACACCATGTTTACTATTGACTGACCCAAGGAACTATGGAGGCCCGGATCTGCCGTATCAACAAATAAATGAATAAATGTATAAATGAGCAGATAAATACATATATATGTATCATAAATATATGTAGAAATAAATGTAGATGACATAAATGTATATATATGTGTATTTTCCTATTTTTGTACGTTTTATATATTTATTTAATGATTTATTTGTGTATTTATACATTTATACATTTATTTATACATTTATACATTTATTTATACATTTATACATTTATTTATACATTTATACATTTATTTATACATTTATACATTTATTTATACATTTATACATTTATTTATACATTTATACATTTATTTATACATTTATACATTTATTTATGGCATTTATTTATGTGTGTTTTATTTTATTTATGTCTGTTTTATTTGCCTCCCATTTATTTATGTGCCTTGTATTTAGTGATGTCTCCTTTGTATTTAGTGATGCGTCCTTGCTTCCTTTCCTTTTCTGTATGCATTTCTGCCTCACTCAATGCAAATTAGGGGGGCGGCCCGTGCATTTATGCCTGCTGCTCAATGCAGATTAGGGGGCTGGCCGTCATGGGCTCAAGTCTTTGCCTATTGGCTCGAATGCACATTGTCCTATCTGCTCCAAACTTGTCATGCATGATAAGTGTCCATGCCTGAAGATATCTGCACATCAATATCCATGGTATTTACACTCATAGCGCCACCTACTGGCAACAGGAAATGACATGTTTTACACTTACATGAACTGCTCAGAGTGGGTTGAACACATCCACCTCGGATGTGGTCAGAAAATCCTTTACCACCCAATGCAGCTTCATTGTGATGATTATGAGTGCTCATTGACTGGCGTGGGCGTGGCGCCATGGCGAAGGTTGATGTTTCGCCGTCACACAGGAAGTTGGAGTAACTTCATTGTAGATTGTCCAATCTGCTCCAAACTTGTCATGCATGATAACTGTACATGCCTGAACACATCTAGATGTCAATATCCATTTATAGTCATAGCGCCCCCTACTGGCAACACAGAAAGTGCTTTGTAACTTGGCCCTACATGCTCACACGTGCACCAAACTTCACATGTTTGATGAGCATCCCAGCCTGAAGACATCTAGATGACCATTTGGAGTTAGAGGCAGAGCGCCCCCTACTGGCCACACAGAAAGCGGTTTGTAACTCGGCCGTACATGGTCACACCCGCAACGAACTTCACATGTTTGATGAGCATTCCAGACTTCACACATGTACATGCCAATATAGCATTATAGGCAGAGCGCCCCCTACTGGCAACACATAAAGTTGATTGTAACTCAACTGAACGTTGTCCTATCTGCTCCAAACTTGTCGTGCATGATAAGTGTCCATGCCTGAAGATATCTGCAGATCAATATTCAGTGATAGTTACAGCGCCACCTACTGGCAAAAGGAAATGACAAGTTTTACACGTACATGAACTGCTCATAGTGGGTTGACCACATCCACCTCAGATGTGGTCAGAAAAGCCTCAAGCTCTCGATTAACCTTCATTGTGAGGATTATGAGTAAGACATTGATATGTCAATATCCATTTATAGTCATAGCGCCCCCTACTGCCAACACATAGATCGTTTTGTAACTCGGCAGTACATGGTCCCCCGTGCACCAACATACACATGTTCGATGACCATCCCAGCCTGAAGACATCTGGATGACCATTTGGAGTGATAGGCAGAGCGCCCCCTTCTGGCCACACAGGGAGTTGGAGTAACTCCATTGTAGATTGTCCAATCTGCTCCAAACTTGTCATGCATGATGAGTGTACATACCTGAAGACATCTAGATGTCAACATCCATTTATAGTCATAGCGCCCCCTACTGCCAACACAGACAGTGGTTTGTAACTCGGCCCTATATGCTCACACGCGCACCAAACGTCACATGTTTGATGAGCATCCCAGCCTGAAGACATCTATAGGACCATTTGGAGTTAGAGGCAGCGCGCCCCCTACTGGCCACACAGGAAGTTGGAGTAACTCCATTGTAGATTGTCCAATCTGCTCCAAACTTGTCATGCATGATCAGTGTACATACCTGAAGACATCTAGATGTCAACATCCATTTATAGTCATAGCGCCCCCTACTGCCAACACAGACAGTGGTTTTTGTAACTCGGTCCTATATGCTCACACGCGCACCAAACGTCACGTTTGATGAGCATCCCAGCCTGAAGACATCTATAGGACCATTTGGAGTTAGAGGCAGAGCGCCCCCTACTCGCCGCACAGGAAGTTAGAGTAACTCCATTGTAGATTGTCCAATCTGCTCCAAACTTGTCATGCATGATCAGTGTCCATGCCTCAAGCCATCTATATGTCAATATCCATTTATAGTCATAGCGCCCCCTACTGGCAACAAAGAAAGTGGTTTGTAACTTGGCCCTACATGCTCACACGTGCACCAAACATCACATGTTTTATGAGCATCCCAGCCTGAAGACATCTAGATGACCATTTGGAGTTATAGGCAGAGCGCCCCCTACTGGCCACACAGGAAGTTGGAGTAACTTTATTGTAGATTGTCCAATCTGCTCCAAACGTGTCATGCATGATAAGTGTCCATGCCTGTACACATCTATATGTCAATATCCATTCATAGTCATAGCGCCCCCTACTGGCAACACAGAAAGTGGTTTGTAACTCGCTCCTACATGCTCACATGCGCACCAAACTTCACATGTTTGATGACCATCCCAGCCTGAATACATCTAGATGACAATTTGGAGTGATAGGCACAGCGCCCCCTACTGGCCACACAGAAAGCGGTTTGTAACTCGGCCGTACGTGGTCACACCCACAACAAACTTCACATGTTTGATGACCATCCCAGACTTCACACATGTACACGCCAATATAGCATTATAGGCAGAGCGCCCCCTATTGGCAACAGGAAATTACATATTTTACACTTACATGAACTGCTCATTGTCCCAGCCTGAAGACATCTATATGTCAATATCCATTTATAGTCATAGCGCCCCCTACTGCCAACACAGAAAGTGGTTTGTAACTCGGCCCTACACAGTCCCACGCGCAACAAAATTCACATGTTTGATGACCATCCCAGCCTGAAAACATCTACATGACAATTTGGAGTGATAGGCAGAGCGCCCCCTAGTTGCCAGTAGGGGGCGCTATGACTCTAAATGGATATTGACATATAGATGTCTTCAGGCTGGGACACGTATGAAGCACGTGCAGTTTGGCAGAGATTGGACAATCTCCAATGGAGTTAATCCAACTTCCTGTGTGACGGCAAAACATCAACGTTCGCCATGCCCAAGCTGCATTGGGTGGTAAAGGATTTTCTGACCACATCCGAGGTGGATGTGTTCAACCCACTCTGAGCAGTTCATGTAAGTGTAAAACATGTAATTTCCTGTTGCCAGTAGGTGGCGCTATGACTGTAAATGGTTATTGACATATAGATGTCTTCAGGCATGGACAGTTATGCATGACAAGTTTGGAGCAGATAGGACAATGTGCATTCGAGTGACAGCGACTTCGTGTGTCATGGCGAGACATCGATCTTCGCCGCGTAGCTACACCCACGCCGTCCATGGTAAATGCAAACTTTTAATAACTATTCATCATTGGGGTCTCTTCTATCTGCTGTGCAAGTTTGAGGGTGATCTGATGAACCCCGTAGGAGGAGTTTGTTAAAGTCTGACCCCTGGAAATGGGTGAAATGTCTGAAATATTGCACAGTAAATTCAAAATGGCTGACTTCCGGTTGGGTGTGGATCCTGGCACCAAGAGGCTTTTCCATCAGTCTGGCCATGATACATGTGCCCTGCAATTTTCGTAGCTGTAGGTGAAACTTAGTGCGAGGGCTATTCCGTTTATAGGAGGCACTATGGAGGCATTTAGCCACGCCCCTGGCCAAAAACCTTGAAATCTGAAAATTTTCGCCACTTGTGACGGATGTGCAAAGTTTGGCCACTTTTTGTGCATGTTTAGACCCTCAAAAATGCACGCAAAGTGTAAGTATAATAACAATAAATATAGCCGCAAGCGGCGATGCGGGGTCCAAGCATCCGGTGACATGGGGGATATATGAGACATAATAAACACAAAATAAGGCACATTTATTCAGAGTTGGTATGTGCACAAGTAAACAAAATTTGGTTGAGATCCGGTGACCTGACAGTTTCCAAGCAGTAGTAGTAGTAGCCTAGTAGTAGCAGTAGTAGGAATAGTAGTAATAGTAGTGTTGGTAGTAGTGGGACTGGTAGCAGTAGTAGCAGCAGTAGTTGTAATTGACCGGTTAATGAGTTGTGGGCAATTTAGTGTCGGGGTGTGTTTCATTAAACGTTTAGAGATTTATCATTTCAAAACTGTGTGATTTGGCCAAACGGTCTAGGAGGAGTTAGCAAAAGTAGGGTTTTGATCAAATTCAAAATGGTGGAAAATCTAGGCAGACGCAAATGGGCGCGGCCTACATAGATAGATGCATATTGATCCAAGGAATCCCTGAGAAGTGATTTGATTTGAAAGAAATTTTGAGTATAGGACACACGGTTCAGAAGATATGGAGCATAACGCGAAATGGTCTGTTATAGCGCCACCATCTGGCCGGTATGGGTAATTTTTTGTTTCTGAGTAGTGAGGCACATTTCCAATCTATGTGCCCAGTCTGGCTATGCTGAGCATTACAGTTTCTGCTGTACATACAGTATTACCGGAGAAGAATAAAAAAATAAATAATAATAATCAGAACAGATACAACAGATACAATCCATGCACTTCGTGCTTGGACCCCTAATAACCGGAACAATTACAATAGGGATCCACGCACTTCGTGCTTGGACCCCTAATAATAATCCCTTGGAATACAATAGGTCCTTCGCCAACCGACCATGCCGGTGCTCGGGCTCTAATTAAAGCTGCAGGCAGCGTCGTGGGCCCTCGCACCCGCCGCGCGTCGGGGTTCGGAGCAGATAGGACAACGTTCGGTCGAGTTACAATCAACTCCCTGTGTTGCCGATAGGGGGCGCTCTGCCTCTAATGCTATATCGGTGACGGTGTGTACGTGCGTGAAGTCTGGGATGCTCACCAAACATGTGAAGTTGGGTGCGGGTGTGGCTGTGTATGGCCGAGTTACAAACCGCTTTCTGTGTGGCCAGAAGGGGGCGCTCTGCCTATCACTCCAATTTGTCATCTAGATGTGTTCAGGCTGGGATGCTCATCAAACATGTGAAGTTTGGTGCACGTGTGAGCATGTAGGGCCAAGTTACAAAGCACTTTCTGTGTTGCCAGTAGGGGGCGCTATGACTATAAATGGATATTGACATCTAGATGTGTTCAGGCATGTACAGTTATCATGCATGACAAGTTTGGAGCAGATTGGACAATCTACAATGAAGTTACTCCAACTTCCTGTGTGACGGCGAAACATCAACCTTCGCCATGGCGCCACGCCCACGCCAGTCAATGAGCACTCATAATCATCACAATGAAGCTGCATTGGGTGGTAAAGGATTTTCTGACCACATCCGAGGTGGATGTGTTCAACCCACTCTGAGCAGTTCATGTAAGTGTAAAACATGTCATTTCCTGTTGCCAGTAGGTGGCGCTATGAGTGTAAATACCATGGATATTGATGTGCAGATATCTTCAGGCATGGACACTTATCATGCATGACAAGTTTGGAGCAGATAGGACAATGTGCATTCGAGCCAATAGGCAAAGACTTGAGCCCATGACGGCCAGCCCCCTAATCTGCATTGAGCAGCAGGCATAAATGCACGGGCCGCCCCCCTAATTTGCATTGAGTGAGGCAGAAATGCATACAGAAAAGGAAAGGAAGCAAGGACGCATCACTAAATACAAAGGAGACATCACTAAATACAAGGCACATAAATAAATGGGAGGTAAATAAAACAGACATAAATAAAATAAAACACACATAAATAAATGCCATAAATAAATGTATAAATGTATAAATAAATGTATAAATGTATAAATAAATGTATAAATGTATAAATGTATAAATAAATGTATAAATGTATAAATAAATGTATAAATGTATAAATAAATGTATAAATGTATAAATAAATGTATAAATACACAAATAAATCATTAAATAAATATATAAAACGTACAAAAATAGGAAAATACACATATATATACATTTATGTCATCTACATTTATTTCTACATATATTTATGATACATATATATGTATTTATCTGCTCATTTATACATTTATTCATTTATTTGTTGATACGGCAGATCCGGGACTCCATAAGGAACTACATCATGACATGTTTACTATTGACTGATGCAAGGAACTACATCACAACATGTTTACTATTGACTGACCCAAGGAACTACATCACAACATGTTTACTATTGACTGACCCAAGTAACTACATCACGACATGTTTACTATTGACTGACCCAAGGAACTACATCACGACATGTTTACTATTGACTGACCCAAGGAACTACATCATGACATGTTTACTATTGACTGACCCAAGTAACTACATCATGACATGTTTACTATTGACTGACCCAAGGAACTACATCACGACATGTTTACTATTGACTGACCCAAGGAACTACATCACGACATGTTTACTATTGACTGACCCAAGTAACTACATCACAACATGTTTACTATTGACTGACCCAAGTAACTACATCACAACATGTTTACTATTGACTGACCCAAGGAACTACATCACGACATGTTTACTATTGACTGACCCAAGTAACTACATCATGACATGTTTACTATTGACTGACCCAAGGAACTACATCACAACATGTTTACTATTGACTGACCCAAGGAACTACATCACGACATGTTTACTATTGACTGACCCAAGTAACTACATCATGACATGTTTACTATTGACTGACCCAAGGAACTACATCACAACATGTTTACTATTGACTGACCCAAGGAACTACATCACAACATGTTTACTATTGACTGACCCAAGTAACTACATCATGACATGTTTACTATTGACTGACCCAAGTAACTACATCACAACATGTTTACTATTGACTGACCCAAGGAACTACATCACGACATGTTTACTATTGACTGACCCAAGTAACTACATCATGACATGTTTACTATTGACTGACCCAAGGAACTACATCACAACATGTTTACTATTGACTGACCCAAGGAACTACATCACAACATGTTTACTATTGACTGACCCAAGTAACTACATCACGACATGTTTACTATTGACTGAGCCAAGGAACTACATCACGACATGTTTACTATTGACTGATGCAAGGAACTACATAACGACATGTTTACTATTGACTGATGCAAGGAACTACATCACGACATGTTTACTATTGACTGACCCAAGGAACTACATCACAACATGTTTACTATTGACTGACCCAAGTAACTACATCACGACATGTTTACTATTGACTGAGCCAAGGAACTACATCACGACATGTTTACTATTTGCTTGTTGATTTTTGTGACAGGCCGAGCGTGAGGGAGCATGTGTACCACAGCGGCTGCGCGGTGACAGAGAACCCGTACTCCTCCACGGCCCAGCCTCACACCCACGCCAATTCCTGTCCCGCCCACAGCCACGCGTACCGGAACAACTCCACAGCCCTACATACACACAAAGCCGCGGCCGCCGCCAAGGACCGCCTCTACGCACACGCCATCGCCACCAGCTACGGCGAGATGTGTTACCATGACAACAGCTTGGTGTCGGCCTCCCTGGAGGCGCTGATCCAGCACCTGGTGCCCACTGTCGACTATTATCCTGATGCGAGTACCAGTCAGTCACTGACTCATTTCAGATCTGTAAGTCAGTGGTCGAAAATGGAGAGAATTCATTCGAGCCAATAGGAGCTCTGTGTTGTGCTGTTGCTAGTCACGTGAATTTGAAAAGTCACTAAATCCTAGCGACAAATTCATGAAGCTTCTGTTTCTATGAAGTTTCTGTTTCAATCAGATTGTTTCTGCCTCCAGAGCAGCTCTATTTCTCTATTTCTCATAAATGTTTGTAGATCTCCTTCAAGATCTTCAGGCTTTGAGGAAGCTAATGTAGCTTACCTTCAGCGGAGGACCAAAATGCGTGACTCATTAGCCAATGAACAGCCAGGAAGGGATCTCGCGTTACTTTTGAATGCTAAAATAAAGCTGATAATGCACAATTTGATAAAAAAAAAAAAAAAAAATCAAAGTACAACACAAACTGTCCATTTTGCTGCAACTCGACAGTGCTGCTTAATCCACTTTACTTCCTGGAACTCTTGAGAGTAAAAAACTGGTCCATTGGAGTGAATGGAGATGTCGCAACTCTTTATATACACGGCTCTGGGTCCTGTCTCCTCTCCCTTCTCGTTGTGTCTCTGACCGCCGCTCTTCTTCTTCTCCCCCTCCTGCAGCGGTCATACGTCTTCACCTTCCTGCTGAGCTCCCGCCTCTTCCTGCACCCGTACGACCTCATGACCCGCGTCTGCCAGCTGTGTGTGGAGCAGCAGCGCTCTGGAGACGCCCTGCTGGACAAGGTGTGTGACAACACACGCACATTAGTTCAGAAATCTCAGATTCATGTGCCATTGTAAAATGGACCTGTGTGATTGTGATATTGCTGCTGCTAGCATCTTGAGCTCGTCTGGCAAAGCAGAGAATCGCCAAACTGAGCATCGCTGGCTGCATCTGAACCAGCTGTTCAGTATGAAAGACAAGACAGGGACAGCTTAGGTAACACTGCTAATGTGCTGGATGTGGGAAATGTAATTATTAACCCATTGATGCCTGATGCAGCATTTGCGTGTATATCCCTCATTTGTGTGTGTATCCCTTTAAGACTTAAAGGGATACACACACAAATGCTGCATCAGGTATCAATGGGTTAAAGCCTTTACGTGCGTCCTCGCCGAATGTGATGAGGGGTGCGCCGCGGCTGGCGAGCCTGTCAGCGCAGCTGGCGTGCAGCTCCCTGAACATGTGACTCGACGGAGCTGACGCGAACAGCGCAAGTATAATATAATGTAGATGGGAGATAACAGGAGAGAGTGAACGCTATTACCATGTTTATGCGCTACATTCTCTCCTTGGGGCTAGCTTCTAGTCATTGAAATCCTAATGAAATCACACAATTGACTCATTTTGCTGGCGACTCCCCTGCGACCTCGTCAAGCTGACATTCGAGTATATGAGTCTAGCTGCCCTCGAGGCCCTCGGCTTGGAAGCATGTTTTCGCTTTAGGGTAAATAGTTAAAATAAAAAATAAAAAATTAAGTAACGCAAATGTACTTTTTTTTACTTACTTGACTAATTCCCTGGACTAGTAATTTTACATGTACTTGAGCTAATTTTCACTAAAGTAACAATACTTTGTCGCTGTCGGCCATAAACCTCGTACTGTATCTCCAAAACAGCACTTTTCAGTAAATGGAAAAAAAAAGTTATTAAAATACTGAACACCACGTCGTCAAAGTTGGCACATGTTTTCATTATAGTCAAGTTTCTCGCTGGATGTGTCATTACATTATTAATATCTTACCTGAATAAGCTCAAATGGTGTTACAGGATTATCAGTCTGACTTTGAGGCGCTTTCTCCGGGGCGAGCAGCCTCGCGTAGCCGCTCACCTCCTGGAGCACACAGGCGTGTGCAGCGGCTCCTCTAGCAGCCACCTCGAGCCTCCTGGAGCACACAGGCGTGTGCAGCGGCTCCTCTAGCAGCCACCAACCCGCTCCCAGGCAGAGTTAGAGGCCCCGTCTCGGGGGAACACAGCCTCTCGGTAACGTTAACATTAGTCTCATCAGAAACCACTTTCATCTGCATAGTTTAAATGAGTTTGCAGCCTAGGGATAATTCAAAAACATTTTATTGATCTATTTACATCAGACGAAGCCAGAAACAAACAAAACAAAGTCAGAAATACACGGCGCGTTCGTTCGGTTACTCCTGCCTGGGAGGCTTGACGGAGGTAGGGGTGGAGCTTCGAGGTTTGAGCGACAGTTTGAGGGCGAATGGAATGACGAGACTTAGTCACAAGATCGTGGCTCTTCTCGGCGAGAAAGAGCCTGGCTTCCGCTCACAATTGATTTTGTCACCCTACCTGGTTCCGGCCTAGAGCCCGCCCTAGACCGGATGGGCAGCGTTTCTAGCTCGTCAACTTTTACGTTAACTTGACAATTTTACCCAAGTATCAGAACGGCAAACAACAAAACAAAAGATGGACGTACCGAACGAAGTTTTTGAAGAAGTTGTTTTAGAAACATTGCAGATTCACAATCTCATATCTTTTAAGCCAATACAGGAGCTTTGCATCAGACAATTAATCGAGGAAAGAGACGTCAAGCTAACGGCAACAAAGACGTTTTTTGGCGCACTTCCTTCCGGTGTTCATTCTGGTTCCGTGGTTTACGCCCCCATGACAAACAGCGGGGTGAAAGGTGCCCAGACTACTTTTCCACTGGTTAAATTTGGTAAAACCCACAGACAGATGTGAAGGCTGACCAATGGCATTGATTTATGACAACAACAACAAAAATGTGAATAAACTGACATATGAGGTCCCCGCCCGACAGCGACGACATGTAGCCTAATTGAGTACTCTTTCCACCTCTGGATATATTTAATTTACATATATTGTCCCATCACTGCTGACAAGTGTGGTTTGTCTCATCGCTAACACCTACACCAACTCTGTCTGACTTCACTCTCTCTCTCAGCTCTACTGTATGCAACATTTTCTTTCCCATGATGGCGAAGGCTCGGCGAATGCATGACCCGCCCTTCTCTGCCTCTGATTAGCTGCCTGCACTCGGGTGCTCTCGCCTGCTTCCCAGGAGAGCCAGAAGTCATCAAACAAGGCCAGGTCGAAACCTGGCATACGGCCGGTGCAGATCGTCACCCATGTATACCCATACACATTTTAACAATCAACATAACACATATAAGCCGTCATCTGATTTCCACCTTTTTTCCCTGTTTGTGTTTAGGGATGCAGGATAAAGATTTTTTTTTTTTTTTTAATAAATGCTGCAGCTGCACACTTACTGTTTAAACTTTAATAATAATTGTTGTTTTTCTTTGTTCTTTGATGTGAATTTATGGCTTTTTGGCACCTATATGTAACCTTTTAAGGTTGAGATCATTGTATTATCATTATATGGTCCAAATATTTCAGTAAAGCACTTGAAACACTTGAAATATTCTTGCTTGGGTGGTATCATTCTACTTGAAATGATGGTAAAATGTATTATTTTTAGTAAAATAACATGTCACGTGTGCAATGCAATATTTGTAATGGAATCATTATGGGACACGGCTATAGGGCTGTCCCAAACGATTATTTTCTTATCGATTCGACTAAGGATTATTTTTTCGATTAGTCGATTAATCTAACGATTATTATTATTTATTTTTTTATTATATAACAATAAATTTACCCAAAACAAATAAATAACCAAAAACTTCTCAATTTCTGTATTTTATTTAACCATCTCATTCTCTTTAACAGTCCAACATAAAATCTCTCAAATAAAATTAAAGCAAGAGCTTGTCCTCAAATAAAATGAATATAGTGCAATTCAAAATAAAATAGTAGAATAAATTAAATTCAAGTCACTTTCAGGAGGAATACCAAAAACCTTGTGCAATGTCAACTGAGTTTAGCAGCAGTCCAACATAAAATCATCATCTTACAGTAGGCTACAATGGTGTGCAATTTTCAGTAACAGTGCTCTTAATTTTGGAGAAAGACAAATGCTCCATCATGTAAGATGGTCACACATCATCCAGACACAAGGCTGTTAGAAGAGTGTGCTGACGTCAAATGACGCTGCGCTGCGCTATAACGTGACTATATTTATAACGTTTATAACGTAGGCTACTCCGGTTTCCAGTTTATAACTCGGTCTACAGCCAGAGTGCGACTTGTAGCTATTGCGCAACACACAGATTCAGCCCGCAAACCGGAGTACGTTATTAACGTTATAAATATAGTCACGACGTTAACAACTAACCAATGCTGGGGGTCCGTATTGAAAGTGGAAATCGAAATGGTTAAAAGTTAAATCAATTTGGTCATTCAGTGGCATTTTACTGCCATGTAAAGTAACGAAAAGTAACAGTTAGCCGCTAAAATTAGCCACACGTGACGGACAGGAAGTCCGAAACCGGACATTCGTCAAAATAAAACAAATTTCAAAGTAAAAGCCCATCTTGATGAAAGGGTGCCAGGAGTCGTGTATGAAGCGGTGTGTGCAGCGATAGACCCTTCTCACGGGGGCCATTTTGTGTCGAGAAGCCAGGGTAAACACAGGTGCAAGCAAAACACTAATGAGGGTTTCCAAATTCCAATCATGGAAGTTGGAAACCCTCATTAGTGTTTTGCTTGCACCTGTGTTTACCCTGGCGTCTCGACACAAAATGGCCCCGTGAGAAGGGTCTATTGGGACACACATGGTCCTAAGGCCAGTGCAAGCACCGGCCTAAAAATGTTTGCTGGACAGTTAACATTCATACTTTATTAAAATGACTATTCAGTTAGTTGTTGCTGAGGCTATAAGGGCCATCTAAGAATTTGTTCATAACGTGAGCAGCAGGTGCGAAACAATCATTAAATCAACAAGCATGAGATGACAGATGGCAGCATATAGAATCAAAAGGTTATGTGTGAGATCTTGAATGTTACGATTGCAAACCGTTTAACCGAGTTTTTTTTTTTTATAAATATTTTTTTCCAGATTTTTTTATCCCATTTTTATCCCCCATTAGTGCACATTTTTTAATTTCTATTTATCCTGGTTGCTGCTCCACCCTGTGCCGATCTGGGGAGATCCGAAACTGGCTCCATGCTTCCTCCGAGACATGGGCAGTTAGCCAGCCGCTTCTTTTCTCCTGACAGGGGAAGCTTCACCTGTAGGACATAGCACGTGGGAGGATCACGCTATTCCAACGAGTTCCCCTCCCGGGCAGTGAACGGCAGTGTTCTAATCTAAGCAGACTGGATTGCATGCAGCAGATGATAGAAAGCTCATCCATAAGAGACTTGACACTTGACTTGGACTTGTGACTAAAGACTTGAGACATGACTTGGATTATAGCTAAAAGACTTGAGACTTGCCCGGCCACGACCCATTGCTGCGCAGCAGCTATAATTATTGTTTATTGTTGGGTCCAGGACAACAAGTACATTACTGTACATGTCATACAAATGTAAATTAAAATGACAAATACAAATTTACTTTAGCAATGCTTGTTGAGTGTTACTTTGGTTGATAACTTGCAGTGCCTTCTGTAGGGGGTGCTAGCGTGTCATGTTTGCGTGGTGTGCCCTAAAGCTATTTCCCTGTGTGCAGTGGTTCTTCAATTTAATGGAAGCTTGATGTGGCTGGTTGCCCCCAACTGTCTGTAGCCCTCCTCCCCTTTTTTATAATCACAAACTATTGTTGCATATTTATGTAACTGATTGTCTAATAAACATTGTTATATTTTGTACCAGTCTGTTGCACCTGATTATTTGAAGCAGTTTCCTGCTAAGATGGACAAACTCACATTTATCGCAGTTTCCGATAATGTCACATGCATTCCCTATACCCATATGGCCCTTAGGGGTTCAAGGCATTGAAAGTTCTTGAAAATAGAAATAAATAGGCATAGGTCATTGAAACTGCTTTAATTTATATATTTTGTGCAAGAATAGAAATCAGAGTTCTTTTGATTTTTTCTAACTTAACAATAGTAAATAGGTTTAACACAGCACAGTTGAGAATTGTTCACACATTCAAGCCTCTCTCTCTTTTTAACTCTCTGTGAGCTACAAAGCCTGCTAGTTCTCATTATAGAAATCATCAATGTTGTAACAGTAATTAACCTTGTACGTTGTCTCAAACTGTTGGCTCCTTGGATTTGAAGGAGTTGGGCCTGGGAAAGTCCTTGAATTGGATGTTTAACACTTAATATAAATTCATTGAGATGTGAAAACGGGGTTCAACCACTGTGCTGCCACATCAGGCCACCAATGCTCTTAATAACTTAAATTTGAAACACTATAGTAAATATTCATAGCTGCTAATATACATTCAGTTTTCATATTTGACATGAGAAATGAAATGTAAACAATAACACAAAATCCTTCCAAGGTTTCGGCATACAGCAGCATACAGTTCCTGCTCTTGAAAGAGTTCAATATAAATCAGCCATTGGGTAATTTTTTATTATTTTGTTGTAAATTTTATTTGCCAAGGGTTTATGTGACACATCTTGCCAGGGATTGTCGTAACAATGATGTCTTCCATCCTCCCCAACAAGGAGGAGAGAAAATGAAAAGCATTCTAGTTTTTAATGAGCTGGGACTTTCCACACAAACTGTACAATATATGAATATACACTGTTACAAATGTTCAACTTGAATATACCCTGGAGTAGACCCAAGCTATCCGAAAGGACAGACAAAAGGCTGTTTATCAGGACTTTGTCAAGTAGCCTATCTCTGACTTATCAAGACTTCCAAATGATTTTGATTAAAGAATTGTGATCTTTAATTTAAAAAAAACGCACATTCAGAGATTCAAAACAAACGTACAGTGTTCATTATTCTGGTATTCTTTGAAAAGACCCCCTGTGCTTCAGTGCTCCAGCCCCCTCAACACATTGTCATCAGCAGGTGCTGCTCTGTGAGAGCCAACTTCAGGAGAGAAGAAATCATGCTCCAACACACATGAAGGCATTTCATACAATCAAATATATTGATTAAAAACAGTCAGTGAAACAGGTTTGGACAGATTATCTACTGAAGCAATCACGGGGACCGGGGCAGGTAAGAAACAATAGATACCGTAAAAGACCAACTCGGTTAAAAGAACAAAACAGCACAGTGTGCAGCAAGAGACATGAGAGCTTGCATGAGTGGCATCTGAAAGAAAGCATTGTTCCATATAAGTACCTCTCTTTGAGAAACCCTTCTCATTCCAATTTCAAAGAGCTTTGTTACGCTTAGAAAACAGGAATAAACCGCTAATGAAAAGGGACGTGGCAAAGAGCAGATATGAAGAAGTGTAGCCTACGGAAAAGGGCCTTCCAGTTCAACCGTCATCTTTACTCCTGTTTTCTTCTAGATCCTCGTCACTGTCTAAATCACTGTGGAGCCTCTTGACCATAGCATTCCTGCTTCTGCCGGCATTCCCTTTCTTCAGCCGTATTGGTGAAGGTTTCACTGGGGGGGGGGGGGGGGTCATTGGATGAATTTCATATATCTGGATAACATGATTGGAATGTTTTCTTTGTTTTAAGTAAAAAGTCAGGTTTATTATTGTGTAAGGGAAGATCAACAAATAATTGTTTTGAGTACCATGATTTTTATACGTTTTATATTTACTTTTTGCCTCCATTTGACCATTTTGTAAAAACACGGACCTTATGCTGGAACGCTCACCTGCTGATGGAACAAACTGGTTTTCAGATCTGCCACCGTTATCACTGTGACTGGCAGCAACTGGATCTTTCTGCTCGTCATCGGTGACGATTCTCTGTCTCGCGCTCTCAAAAACAGACTTAATGACAATCGAATCCTCATAGATCTGCAGTGATAAACACACATGTACATACATACAAATATACGCACGCACCCACGCACACACACGCACGCACATGCACACGCACGCACGCGCGCGCACACGCACACGCACACGCACACACACACACACACACACACACACACACACACACACACACACACACACACACACACACACAAGGGTTGCTTGTTATTTACCTTAGCAATTCAAACCCTTTTACACTATGAACTATGATAACAGCTCGTGTTTAAATCAGGTGTATGCAGAAGAAAATATGCAATTGTTTTCGAATGGAAAGATTTCTGGGGTTCACCTGAGATCCTTCCAGGTTAAAAGTCTGAGCATTGTGACACAGGAGGATAATGTCCTTTTCCAGATCCCCCACACTCCTGTACTTGTGATTACGCACACGTTCCTGTGAATCAAAGGTGGTCAGTACCATCATCAGTGTTGTAAATGTTCTCACTTCTCATTAAGATATTTCTGAACAAGCGCTACTAGCTTGAAGCCCACGGTGCAGTGGTGTGGCCTTCAGCTCATGGCACTTTAGGCAATGTTTTGGGGGTACCTCAACAATACGGCTAATTGTTTTCAATGTGGAAAATGGTGCAACCCCTAACCCTACCACCACTAGCCCTGCCCCCTTCACTAAATGTTACAAAGCTTTCGCACCAATGCCGATTCGGGACTGGCTGGCCAGCCCCTGGCGCAGATTCTGGGCTTCTGAGTCCAGCTAGGTCCCTGGAAACTATCCCTGGATGACACATCATGTGATGACACCATCACCACGAAGATGACATCGACGGCATCACAATTGGAACTATGACATCAGACATCACTGATGATGTCATAACTTCATGACTATAAGAACCAGGGGCGCCATAACGTGAACCAGTCCAAGGTTCTTATTACATTACGCCAGGGACACCAATTGATATACCGAGTGATGAATCCGGAACAGGGGATTATTTCTCCCCTCAGGTCCGTTCCCCTGGGTCGGACCAGAGCGAGATTCTTGGATGTGCTTTAGGACCAGACTATCTAGTTCAAGAGTGGGAGGGAAAGAGGGCAGACTACGTTCTGACCAACGTATCTGAGACAATGCGAGCTAATCAAACCACTAAGAGAGACGGCGAGGTCCACGAGGAGCTCCAGCGGATTAAAGAGGCTTGATCTACGGCAGATCACCTCTAACCAATCTAACCAGTGAGGCCTCAGGTGGGACGTCATCATCCCTGTCTGCTTTACAACCAGCCAGTTCCTGCCCAACCTCTATTATACTAAATGTCGGTGAGTGAGTGAGTGAGTGTCCTGACTTTGGCATCTTCTGCCCCTGCCTTGCCTGGTGCCAGCGCTGTGGGGGGAAGAACAGTATTCTCAATGTGACTCGGTGAATCATAGCTTCATGCAAATAGGGGAAATCCCATTTTACCAGTGGGTTCCAAAATCAATACACAATACGGAAACACATCTTCATCTTATATGTATATTATATAAAAGGGAGCAATTGGGTTCTGTCTGCGATTTTTGTCACGTTTTTGGTCACATTGTGAGATTTTGTGATGATTTTGGTCAGTAATGATGTCATTGCTGATGTCACAATGTCTATGACATCATCAGTGATGTCACTCGAGCACTCAATGATGTCATCAGTGATGGTCACTCGAGCAATTGTGATGTCACTGATGATGTCACAATGTCTATGACATCATCAGTGATGTCACTCGAGCACTCGATGATGTCATCAGTGATGGTCACATCACCTATGCTGATGTCATCATGTGAAAAAAAAGTCAGTACATGTAAGTGTAAGCAAAACTATATCAGTGTAACATGTTAATTAGTGTGTGGGTTTTGGCTCATAAATGGCAAATAGCCCTATAGAACTCTAGAGAACTGTCCTATAGAACTGAACCGTGGCATCTCCACTATAAATATTTTGTAAATGCAATACCAATCAAAGGATTTTTGACAGATCAACAGAACGTATAGCATCACACCATCCTGTTTGACAGGTTATGTGTGTGAATATTATTCCTAATATTTCATTACTTCATTTAATTTCATCATTCCATTAACAGTGCAATGGTGATGTCACTTTGGGACAGAGGGAAACAGATATCTATAAACATTATTTGGATGGCTATAAAGTTGCAACTGATGCTTATAATGGTTAATAAATACTGTGTACATTTATTATGATTTCATAGTTTGTTAACAGTAAAATAACTTAACTAAAGTGTAATTAACTATCAATTTACCATTTATTAATGATGGTTATTAAAGTGTTACCTCAAAATTTGCCTAACTATGATCTGTGATCTAAAACAAGTTTTCAATCAGTATTCATGAATGTGCCATATGTCATGAAATGCTTGTTCAGATGTTAGGAAACAAAAAAAAACAAGCGATAAACATTGTTGTTTTAGCCATTTAGCTGTTGATTTTTTGGGTGAAATCACATTGTGGTTATTGTGCAAATCAAAAATGCACCACATTGTGCCTAGGTAACACTGTACAAGACTAATGTATTTGCTCAGTTGTTAACATTATTTGATTTTCTTACAGCAAATGTATCTGTACATTGGTTCTGGGGCTGTTTAATGACACACGGATGAAAATGAATTCCAAGTGCACACGTACCCTGATCCTCCTGAAGTCCACGGGCTTCCGGATCAGCTCATAGTACTCAGGTACTTCCTTCTTAGATGGAAGCTGCACAAATCCTTTGCTGATCTGTCGACCCAACCTGGAAGCATGAGGTATAGGTTAATACATTTATTTCATTTTATGAAGAAGCTAGAGAACGTGTTCTCCTTGCCCTGACAAATGCCTCCTCAATAGTCAATAATGCCCTAGTGCCAAAATGAGGAAGGCAACAGTGTACGATTTCAAGTATTTCCGTGTCAAAGGTTATGAAAACACAATTGATTTTTCCTCAGTTAGCTCATAGGCTAGTCTCTATAGTTGCATGATATCGTGCAGTGGTGCCCAATAGGTAGATCGTGATCTACCGGTACATCTCAGGCCATCAATGAGTAGCTCTCAAAAAAAAATCCCAAATGTTTTTTTGTATGCATAAACTAGATCTCTCATGTATAGCTAACTCAGTATCTAGTATTTACCAGTATAACATTATTAAATAATGCGAAATAAATGTTAAAATGTGCTAAATAGGTACTTGGGGGTGGGGGGATATATGCCGCGGATATATGCCTCCGCCAACAAGTAACAAGTTCCATATCTGTCCAGACTTTGACGTTTGAGCCAAATGTGAAGCAATTCCGTCAAGGTGTTACTGATATATGGCGTTACCAAGCTTGAAAATGTCGTTTGTGAGGTCACAATGACCTTGACCTTTGACCACCAAAATGTAATTAGTTCATCCTTGAGTCCAAGTGGAGGTTTGAGGCAAATTTGATGAAATTCCGTCAAGGCGTTCCTGAGATATCGCGTTAACGAGCATGAAATGAGCGGTCGTGAGGTCACAGTGAGCCTTGACCTTTGACCATCAACATCTAATCAGTTCATCCTTGCGTACAAGTCGACGTTTGAGCCAAATTGGAAGAAATTCCGTTGAGGCGTTCCTGAGATATCGCGTTAACGAACTTGGGAATGGCGTTCGTGAGGTCACAGTGACCTTGAACTTTGACCTTTGACCACCAAAATCTAATCAGTTCATCCTTGAGTCCAAGCTGACATTGCCACTGGCCTGCCCATCGCCGGTGGAGGCATAAAAAGTTTGGGCACCCCAGATATGGTAAATGGTAAATGGCCTGCATTTATATAGCGCTTTTATCCAAAGCGCTTTACAATCAGTAGATAGTCTACATTCACCCATTCATACACCGATGGCCAGGCTGCCACGCAGGGTGCCTACACACCATCGGGAGCAAGGAGGGTTAGGTGTCTTGCCCAAGGACACAACGACGGCAGCTGGGAGGGAGCGGGGATCGAGCCGCCAACCCTTGCGTCATTGGCCGACCCGCTCTACCTCCTGAGCTAAAGCCGCCCCATAATATAGATATAGTGTCATATGTAACGACACACTTGATGCTCAACCCCCTTACCCGTCCTTATAGTTGATGACCATGTCCACCAATGTGTTCAGTTGTCTGGTAAGTTCAGGGGGATTGGGAGGTAGTTTCTCAGCCGGCGGACGTCCTCGCTTCCTCTTGACCTTCTCCCCGGCTTCCTGTCCAGATTGGAGCTCTTCTTTCTCTCCACGGTGCTCCTCACCTTTACGCTTCTTCAGACTGATGTCCTCCTCCATTTCCACCGAGGAGCCGTTCTCTCCCGCCTGCAGGGAGAGGCAGCGTGTGGGTGGGGACATCTAACAGACTTATAGGAGGATGAAACATTCCAGTCTTTCTCTGACTTTCACCTGACAGTTGGGATGCTCTGAAGCAGCTTCACAACTCATTATCTGAAGTGTATCTAAAGCAGACCTGGGCATTATGTGGCCCGGGGGCCAGAACCGGCCCTCATGATGGTTCTGCCTGGCCCTGGAGGTTTAAGACAAACCACACCATTTTACTTATGAAGTTAACAGAATAAAATTAGATGACCTAAATTGGCTGTTTGGTGATTTTCAATACAATAAATGCTGAAGAATAAGTGCACAGTATGTTTTCTATAATTTAATCTAGTGATCAAATCAGAGGTTACGGCATGACTTTTGGCTCCCCAGCAACAATCCGGGTTTCTCATGTGGTCCCCCAGGAAAAAGAATTGCCCACCTCTGATCTAAAGTATCACTACGTCACAAAGACAAAAACCTGAAGGACTAACAGTAAAAAACAACAACTAGAACATATAAAAACTCCAACTAATTAGCAATGATGGCCTGAGTTGAAGTAGGTCAAAGTGGCACGAGGGGGAACGGGTGGGCCTGGCAGACCCATAGCATTTCCGACTTGGCATGAGAGAGCTGGTTCGAATCCCGACCCAAACCATAACCCTAACCCCAACCAAGTTGTTTTACCTGCCTAAACCCAATTAAAAGCTGCTTTTGTTGTCTAAACCTACGGTTATTTACTTGCCTGAAACAAACTAAGTTGTTGTGCTTGCCTAAACTTAACCGGCGATTCAAGGCGTGGATCCTGTGAAATGTTACCAGGCCGAACCGGGCCAGTAACAGTGGCTACCGGCCTGTTTCGGCCCCATAACATTTCGCAGGAGCTGTGAGCCGCGACTCGTGTCCGGTCGCGAGAAAGAAACCAGGAGAGCCGGTGTCTGTGCTGGAGGAATGTGCGCATGATCGTTTTGATTGGAAACTTTTGTATAATTATATGTTTTCTTTTATAAAATAGTTGCATAGTAAACCTTTAATGGTGCAGAGGGGACATGACAATGCACTAAGAATGAGAACCTGTTGCAACCATGGAGGATAGTTTTGGATTAAATCATAGTCAAGAGTTGATTTATTAATTACAATAGCATCTTAAAGTGATACTCTGAACGATTTTCATGTAAATAAATGTTTGATAAGTCACCATCTATTGCAGACTGAGTTAACACAATGGGGATTGAGCCTATGGCCCATTGGCAGCATTTATGAACTTGGTGTCTGTGGAGACACCCCAGAGAGGGTGGGCGGAGCTAACAAAATAGACTCTTCAATAGCTCTTCATGTTACTGTAGGTTCCCAGACAACTCTTGTGTTAATTAGGATAACAAGCCACTTTTTTCGGTCTCTGCTAGCATTGCAGGTGGTTACTCTGGCCAAACAAATGGTCTAAGGTCACACTATGAACCACTACTTCACTATGAATTGAAAATGGGGGACCCTGATGTAAACAAGACAAACGTCTTTCTCTGGTCTGCATCCCCTTAACAATTGTGTGTATTGAGCCGTACTGTATTGTACCCATTCTGCAATCTGTTAAATAAAGTTTTCATTCATTCATTCATTCATTCATTCATTCATTCATTCATTCATTCATTCATTCACATGCAACAGTTTGGATCCCACCTGCAATTACCGCTCATCGCCATAGGTGTCACCAATGAGAACAAAACTGAAATCTTCGAGATTATCACTTTAACTTGGATGCACTGGAATGAGCTAACTATTTTGCTGTCCCTGCAAATTTAGGGCAGATTATTCATAATAATAATTCATTATTATTTTAAACAAAATGAATGTGAATAAAATGTATGTGTGTGTGTGTGGGGGGGGATAATAGTAAAACAATGTCATGTTAACCGCATCTATCTAAAAACAAGATATTAAACCGTTTTCCTAGTTTTCACTTTCCATTATGTACCCATATTAAAGATGAATTTGTTGATAGGTATGTGGCACTTGTGTGAGCATATATGTGTTTGAGGGGGCTGTTTGCAGAGTCCCTGAGTTATTCTCATCCCTTTTCATACTGTAGCTCCCTGTCAAATATCTGCTGCAACCACTGTATTTTCCACAAAGACAATTAGAGGCCAGAAACACCAGTATGCATGCAGCAGGAGCAGAGATGGCAGCAGCAGCGGCAGCACCCGGGCTGGAGAGGAGAGGAGAGGAGAGGAGGGGGGGGGGGGAGAGGAGAGGAGAGGCGTGGAGAGGAGAGGAGAGGAGTGGAGAGGAGAGGAGAGGAGTGGAGAGGAGAGGGGAGGGGAGGAGATGAGAGGGGAGGGGAGGAGAGGAGAGGAGTGGAGAGGAGAGGAGAGGAGAGGGGGGAGAGGAGAGGAGAGGAGAGGGGGGGAGAGGAGAGGAGAGGAGTGGAGAGGAGAGGAGAGGAGAGGGGGGAGAGGAGTGGAGAGGAGAGGAGAGGAGTGGAGAGGAGAGGAGTGGAGAGGGGGGGAGAGGAGAGGAGAGGAGAGGAGAGGGGGGGAGAGGAGAGGAGTGGAGAGGAGTGGAGTGGAGTGGAGTGGAGTGGAGTGGAGTGGAGTGGAGAGGAGAGGAGAGGAGAGGAGAGGAGAGGAGAGGAGAGGAGAGGAGAGGAGAGGGGGGGAATAGGGGAAGGCGTCCAGGCCAATCTGAACGGATTATTGATGCATGAATCAAACAGGCACACATGTCAGCGCGCACACGCACATCATCACATCATACAACACAAACGTGCACTTGTGGAAAAACTGTCAAGGGCAGAGATAGAAGCTTGCTTACTTGCTTCCCTGTTACATTTCCCACAGACCAGTTCTAATACGCACATACACTCCAGCGGACCAGTTGAACAGGATCATATAGATCCATTATTAAATTAATACATTTCTCATTCAAATGCACGATTCTCATGCGGTTGTTAGGACCGATAGACACACAGAAAGACGAAAAATGCTCTTACTGATACAATACATAGACACGCACTAACACATGCCTGCGCACTGCAAAAGCAATAATAAGACAATGGTAGAGAATTGAGTTCGAGGAGACGACACTACAGAGGCAACGGAAGAAATCCTGCTGCTGATGGTGGGTCTTTGAAAGCCCCGCTGCTCTCTCTAAAGGGACTGCAATCGTTCCCGTGGCAAGCTGAAGGCATATCGAGTGTGCGCGCGTAAGTGCATGTGATGCTCCATGCCTGTGCTAGCTCCTCTGTGCCTCGTCCCTGCACTCATCTGGCAAAGATTCCCTCTCATCTCGTACAGCACACACCACCTACACACTCCCTCCCCCCCCCCCCCCCTGCGTGAACAGACAGCCACGGATAAACTTACAGACACTCGCTCTCTTCCCCTCGCATGCACAGGCACACACACACATTTGATCCATCTCCTCCTCTCTTCCCATGCTGATGTAGCCCGGCTGCAATGCCGTGCTGGAGGAGAAGAAAGAGTCAGGAGAGGAGGATATTTACCTGACTGCAATCTGCAGGCTGGCTATCAGGATCGGCTGCAGCTGGGGGGGAGAGAATTAGCAAGCCAGCATAGCGGCGAGCTGCTAGTCTCTTCATCAGCTGATCACTCAAAAGCAGAGCCCAGAAGGGGGGAGAATAAAAGCGCTATGTTTTCATATACAAATCAATGGGCTGGGGGAAAATACAAATGTCATACTCATCTCGTCACGGCAGCTCTCCGAAGTCTTTTTCCTGACTGTGGAAGGCCCCGAGCCTGTCTCCCTCTGCATGATTTTAATATCGACTGTCGCCAGACGTTTCCTCTACCCTGCTGTTAAAGTTATCGGGTCCATTTTTTTCTGAGAATGATTTTTGCATTGCATTTTGAAGAGAGGGAGCGCGCCTGCCAGTTTGTGTCGGCTAACGCTGTGGCAGGGATCCTAAGCACATGAGACACGGCTCAGCCTGCAGCCACACGGATATTGGGTTCATACAGAGCGAGCGGCAGCATGTTTGTGTGCAATGTGTGTGTGTGTGTTTATAATTAGCCCTGGATTCTAGCAGGGAGAAAAACAGCTGAAATATTGCCTCACTCAATCTCGCTAAACCGTAAATCCTGTGCAAAGACAAGGAAAATATCTGCAACAATGGAACGACCTAGAGCTTTTTCAATGAAAAATCGGGGGGCTGTCTACAGTAGGCTAGGCTACATGCATCATGGTTTTGTATTCAAACACATCTGGTTTGAATCAATTTGAGGATTTTTCACAATGTCCAAAATGCTGCTGGAAACCACGCACATAAATCCCATAATGTTAGAAATCGCACCACAGAAAAGGATACACAGCGTGTGCGTGCGTGTGTATTTGCGTGTGTGTGTCCGTGCAACAGCAGCATGACATCATACGGTTTTCATCTTCACTGCAACTGGTGATTATGTATTCTGTAGCATGTTCAGAGGGACGGACTGGGGCTTGTTGCAAAGTTTGTTCTTGGAATAAGGTCAAGATCCTAATTACACAATAAACAAACACTGTGCTGTAGGAGCTGTGCTGTAGGACATGTGCTGTAGGAGCTGTGCTGTAGGACATGTGCTGTAGGAGCTGTGCTGTAGGAGCTGTGCTGTAGGACATGTGCTGTAGGAGCTGTGCTGTAGGAGCTGTGCTGTAGGAGCTGTGCTGTAGGACATGTGCTGTAGGAGCTGTGCTGTAGGAGCTGTGCTGTAGGAGCTGTGCTGTAGGACATGTGCTGTAGGACCTGTGCTGTAGGAGCTGTGCTGTAGGACCTGTGCTGTAGGAGCTGTGCTGTAGGACATGTGCTGTAGGAGCTGTGCTGTAGGACATGTGCTGTAGGAGCTGTGCTGTAGGAGCTGTGCTGTAGGACATGTGCTGTAGGACATGTGCTGTAGGAGCTGTGCTGTAGGACATGTGCTGTAGGAGCTGTGCTGTAGGACATGTGCTGTAGGAGCTGTGCTGTAGGAGCTGTGCTGTAGGACATGTGCTGTAGGACCTGTGCTGTAGGAGCTGTGCTGTAGGACATGTGCTGTAGGAGCTGTGCTGTAGGACATGTGCTGTAGGAGCTGTGCTGTAGGACCTGTGCTGTAGGAGCTGTGCTGTAGGACCTGTGCTGTAGGAGCTGTGCTGTAGGAGCTGTGCTGTAGGACCTGTGCTGTAGGAGCTGTGCTGTAGGACCTGTGCTGTAGGACATGTGCTGTAGGAGCTGTGCTGTAGGAGCTGTGCTGTAGGACATGTGCTGTAGGAGCTGTGCTGTAGGAGCTGTGCTGTAGGACCTGTGCTGTAGGAGCTGTGCTGTAGGGCCTGTGCTGTAGGAGCTGTGCTGTAGGAGCTGTGCTGTAGGACATGTGCTGTAGGAGCTGTGCTGTAGGACCTGTGCTGTAGGACCTGTGCTGTAGGACATTGTGCTGTAGGACATGTGCTGTAGGAGCTGTGCTGTAGGAGCTGTGCTGTAGGAGCTGTGCTGTAGGACCTGTGCTGTAGGAGCTGTGCTGTAGGAGCTGTGCTGTAGGACATGTGCTGTAGGAGCTGTGCTGTAGGAGCTGTGCTGTAGGACATGTGCTGTAGGAGCTGTGCTCTAGGAGCTGTGCTGTAGGACATGTGCTGTAGGAGCTGTGCTGTAGGACCTGTGCTGTAGGAGCTGTGCTGTAGGAGCTGTGCTGTAGGACCTGTGCTGTAGGACATGTGCTGTAGGAGCTGTGCTGTAGGACCTGTGCTGTAGGACCTGTGCTGTAGGAGCTGTGCTGTAGGACCTGTGCTGTAGGACATGTGCTGTAGGAGCTGTGCTGTAGGACCTGTGCTGTAGGACCTGTGCTGTAGGACCTGTGCTGTAGGAGCTGTGCTGGCCTGGGATTGGAAGCATTTTTACCACATCCAGAGAGAAAGCATGACGCCATGATCTGGAGCATTGAGTTCTTGATATGCCACTTTTTTTTCTTTTACTTTGCAGGGTGTATTTCTTTATTTACCAACCAACATGACCAAGATTTGATTGGAATTAGACTAAAATCTTTCCCCCAAAATTATTATTAACCCCCATCTCCATGTGTTTAGTGCAGCTATTCCCAACCTGTGGGCCGTGAAGGTATTGCAAGTGGGCCGCCAAATCATTTGCAAAACATTGCAATCTTTGTGAAAGTAATCATTATTATTATGCATGGAAATGCATTTCTCCGTTGTTGAATGATAGTTATTTAATTTGTAATCAATTGTTAATGAGCCTATTGCAGACAGCCCCTCACGTTGAGTTTCTGATTTCTGTGGTGCTGATGAACAGCTCCTTTTATCGTTAACATACAAAGTGCTCTGAGAATGCATTATTTGGCCTCGGTACTGTTTATGGTCGGATGTGGGCCGCGGACATTTTTGAGATTTTCATGCGGGCCGTGAGTCTGAAAAGGTTGGGGACCACTGGTTTAGTGAATATAGAACATAAAAAATAAATAATAATAGAGACACTAAAATCTAGTAGGTTTGGAGAGCGATCTGCCTCGTAACTAATCTTGCATATCGTGGCAATAAAAGTGATTCTGATTCTCTCACAAGAGGAGTTGAACAGCTGAGAGTTGTATTGCCTTAGAGCAATAACACAACTTACACAGCACATACATTTTTGTATAAAGAAACAAAAATAAATGAGAGTTCTTTAAAAATAAAAATAATGAATAAACAAAGAATAAGTTATTCCTTCAACTCGAATGATCCTGAGTTGAGATCCAAAGAGTTCAGTTCCTTGTGAGTGTGTGTCTACTAGGTCTACTACTGGGTAGAGCTAATAGTGTGTGTATACTGTACTGTACGTGCTTATCTGGTGTCTGATTGAATGGAGCTGGTCAGAGGTCACACACCCGTTCACAGTCTCACTGGGCTGGGCTCGCCATCACAAAATCCTCCAGATTCTATAGTTCAAAAACATCCAATTAACCTACACAAATAAGTGCAGAATAGTAAGACATTCTTACTTTCTGTTCTTTCTGTTTCTAACATGAGACATCATTACTTCTTTCTTCATTTGGAGTATCTCATCATGTTAGTATAACCAATAACTAAGGATATATTACAATTGCAATGAGATGAGTTACCCTGTATCACGAATGGTATTTTAACATTAACAAGTGAATTATTTATCAGGAATTACCATGTCACAATTGGTATGTTAGGGTTTTAAACCACTTTACCTGTAACATCTCTGTTTAACCATTTTTACACATCATTAATATACTCCACTGTAATCATCATACATGTAATTATCGCTATATAACCAAAATCAGTTAAATTACAATGTAGGCTGTACTACAAACCATTAGCCCCACTAAAACCAAATGCCAAAGTCAACCGAATAAGTGTAATGCAACTTTGCTCTGTTCCACCAAACTGTAGCTAGCAATTAGCTTAACGATTAGCATCAGCTTAGCAATTAGCAATCTTTTTAGAACATACAATATGCACCAAAGTATGTTTGAAACATTTTAGACATTCTCATAACTCCGCTTTTATGAAAAGTATGTGGACTCTTGAACATCAATGTGTAGGCTGACAGTGGCTAGCAATGACTAACATTAGCATGGAAAAACGTGCACGTCAACTCACCAGAGTTTCAAACACAAAATTTTAGGCCTAACTTGCCAGAAGCTGGGCCCGATCACGTTCACTGTTGGGATCCTGATAAAAGAACATCTTATTATTAGCATTTAGATAGCCTACGGAAATAATCAAAGTTTTAACTTACTATTCTGTGGTGTTTGATACCAAGAGTTGTTGTTTCGCAACACGTTTTCAGGGACAGATCTCAATGGAAATCAGGTGAAGACCACATGAGCCGTCTACCACTTCAGATTCACAGTCTCACTCTCACAGTGTATTGCACTTCAACCTCGAGCCTAATTTAGTTCCGTTTCATATGGGCAGGCTTGGGGAGCATTTTTTGTTACATGTAATCCGGTTACTGTAATCAGGATACAAAAAAGGTAACTAGAATCCCTTACAGTTACAGGAAAAAAATATGTTATCTAGATTAGTTACATTCAGTGTAAAAAAACAAACATATTCCAAGTGGCTGTGCACTGTAAATATTGGCTCTTTGTATTGTCTGTTTGATAGCCTATCATATGGTACAAATACATAAAACCTAAAACAAATTAGGGATAAAAACTGTGTGACTAGAAACCAGATATCAGTGCAATGTATATCTGAAGATGGAAATATTATTATTAATGTGAAATATAGGCAACACTTCATAGATTAGCTGAAAGCCTGCTGTAACCAACACATAAAGTCTGAAATGAGTATTACAGATTTTTTCTTTTTTTACAACAAAGAATGAGCAACAGACAACATGCCATAAATCAACACCTTGATGATGTAGGCCTATTGGTTGGCATTTCTTAGCTCAGGGGACAAGGGCATTCATTTGCAGATTAGAATTTGCCACCCAAATCCCCTACATGCCAGCCTAATGACAATTACACTACTGCTGTTGTGCTTTTGAAGATGGCATATGTCAATATCTAATCAAAGTTATGATGAGTTGATTTTTTCTTTCTTTCTTTTAATTCAAATACAAGGCCAATGTGGATTCATTGACTGGATTGGCAATCCCGCTGATATATAATTTCATTCTTAGGCCTATATATCTTCCCAAGATCCACTTGCTGAAAACAACACCACTTTCAACTACTGTTGCCATAGCAACAGCAAATTTTGATGGCGGACCTCGTATGGCATTGCACTTTATTGCTACTGCTGGGGAATGACTCACAGTGCACTCAGTCGCACATGCAGAAGCTCTCGCCAAGGAGAGACAGTAGCACACTTGGGCTGGGGTGGGGTTAGCAGTGATACTCAACTTGCGGCCTGCGGGCCACATGCGGCCCGCGGGCGCCCCCTGTGTGGCCCGCAAAGGAATAGTTTTTTTTTTTTTTTTACAGTGCACCTGAACGCAACATGCAAGATACCCGCTGAATAAGTGTCCAAATATTCATGTCATTCTGGCCAATACTCCACTTCTGTTATAGCATTTCAGTCTGGAATATGGAATATCTTTCAATAATCTATGATTTAGCTGCTAAATTGTCAAATACCGCCGTCTGCTCGCTACCCAGGCACTTATGTATGTAATTAACCTAACTAACTATCCGGTGTGCACAACATTGTCAGACTAAACTCCAGCTGACACCCCAAAAACCTACAATCCCCGACAGAAAAATGTATATTGTTTGTTTGGGATACTCAACTTGCTTTGCCCCTGGGCAAAGCAAGTTGAGTATCCCTGGGTTAGGGGGTGCCACGCCACCATGTTGGACGGACAACATCAAAACAAAGTTTTCTGTCTCCAGTTACCACTTTTAAAAGCTTCACCATGCAAAAACACAACCATGACATGGGAAACCAAAGTGCAGGAATGACATGTGACCAGAAGAGGCTGGTGACTCAAAAAGGTGGGAGAATATTCACTGTAAATTGTGGGGTCAAAAAAAGGGAGGGGGGATGGTAACTCGATTGTGGTAATGATATAAAAACCTATATTTTTTAAAGTAAAAAATATGAATATAAACTAAAGAAGCTATCAGATCTAAATCCCCTAATCCTCTCCTCTACTTGCGTCCACACCAACAGGAATGATAAAAAGCATACCAATATTTGATTTTGTCTGAATGCAACATTGTGTTTTAAATCAAATGCACATAATATATAACCTATAATAAACTAATGTGTTAATTTAGACAACTCAGAAAATGTGTTAAGGGGAAAAAAAGTCCCTCTGCAGATGGAGACAATTAAATTACATGAAACTTTAGTGCCACCTAAAGGTCATGTGAACAGAATATGGACAACATGAATTTGCATGAATATTTATTACTTGGCTAAAAATGTATTACTGCCTGACCATTCACCATTTTCTTGTTGTTATAAACTGCTGTAAAGTAAAGGGGGAAAAACAGACAGCTACAAAAAAGGAAAAATAATTATTTTCAATTGTGTCTGAAAAGAAGATAAGTTTGCTCATTTATTTTCCAAATCCCCTTCACCTAAACCTTGCAACATTTTTTCCCCGACTTGAAAAACACAACAAAATCTAATTTACCACACTATTGTACTGTCAGAACACACAATGTGTAAGTTGCAAATGGGTAGTCATAATTATATAATTACAATGTTTTAAACTTTTTGGAAAAGGGGGAACAAATTGTGGTGTTGACAAAACCTAAGGACGTCTTTTCAGGTGGCAGAATGTTGGAATAAATACTTTTTAAAATGTACATTATCTTTTTATTGCAATAAAACAGAAAATGTTTCAGATCATCAAAAACATCCATAATATTTTAAAATTATGATAAATAATATGGAATAATATGGATGTACAGAGTTCCCCCAGTTTCACCATTTTAATAAAAATTTTCATTGCGATTAACAAAATCTGTAAGACACATTCTGTCCCCGTTCTGTAGGATAAAACTAAAAAGGAAATAATATAATTGCTGAAAAAGAAGTATAGCCTATAATACTGTCTGATACAAATTAATTGCAGAGTTTGTCAGGTGGGGGTTGACTATTATTGCTTTCTCCAACAACTGCAATCAGCTATAAGGCTGAAGCTAGGAATAATTAAAGAAATGACCATGGACAACCCAAACACAGAATCATTCTGACTAACTCAACATTTCTCCAAAAAGACTTGAATAATGCTTTATTGAAGCGCCTCACAAATATTATAAATGAAATCTCCATTCACATAACCCAAGGCAGCGAAGGGATGTTGGGACATCACTTCAGTCAAACATGTTTCTTCCACCAGGGCTAGAGAGCGACTTGCCACCAAGACGAGTAGTTCCCTACAAAGAGAGATGCGTGCGTGTGTACACACACACACACACACACACACACACACACACACACACACACACGCACACACACACACACACACACATTAAAATATATATATACAGTATATATATACTGTGTGTATATATATATATATATATATATATATATATATATATATATATATATATATATGTTAATATATATATATATAGAGAGAAAGAATGATTGTGGAATATATTGAGCCACATACCCCAGCCTGTCCTTTAGAGAAGTTAGCATGTGCATAAAGAAGCACTGCAATGTCATTATGTCCTGCCTCCAATGCAATGGACAGAGCTGTGCTTTCATCCTGTGTACACAAAAACAAAGCATAGACATTATTCTGACTGTGTGTTCACACCAGAGACAGAGACAAAGCATAGACATTCTGACTGTGTGTGTTCACACCAGAGGCAGAGACAAAGCATAGACATTCTGACTGTGTGTGTTCACACCAGAGGCAGACACAAAGCATAGACATTCTGACTGTGTGTGTTCACACCAGAGGCAGACACAAAGCATAGACATTCTGACTGTAGCTACTTTCACACATGAACTCCGGATCAGGTGAGGGTTGCTCCCCACTGAGCCTGCCCCGGATGATACGTGAAGTGTTTCACACATGAGGCATGTTGCATTCTTACATGAGTAGCACCTCCGCAGAGTTTGTAAAGTAGAGAGGGGGCGGGGGTGGGGGAATGTGGGCATGACCACACAATGGGGAGTTGTGAAAACTAAAAATACATAATGGGCGATAACTGCCTAACGTTCACGGCATATAATCGTTTGCGCATAACGTTAGTAATTAATTAAACAACCCTACAACTCACGCCCAGATGCATCGATTTCCTCGAGTCGCAAGCACTACAAAGAAAACAGGTCTTTGCTATGTTCAGTCCTAAAATGCATCAAACCTACTAGAATTATACAGAATACAGGAAGCTAGACGTTTTTACCTTCAAAATAAAATAAATGTTGTATTACTTAGTAACAAAAAATCAGAATGGTCGACTCACTACGGGTTATAATTTACTTTTTGAAGGGAGCAGATATTCTTCCAGTTTATCTCTGTTCTGTCTTTCGAAACACACACAAAAAAACATTACACGTGCATTTGCTTTATTTAATTGCCATTATTGCGAAGGTTATACCCGGAAGTTTTCGTTTTATACTGCCTGACTTGACGCTACTTGGAATTTGCGGTTCTGCCCTTGAATCTTCACAAACGCTGTGTAAACGTTAAATCAAAGGCATGAACGCAACCAGATCCAGATACCCTACCTAGCGATGTCCAATACTGGGAAGCGGGACGACCCTCGCGTCCAAAAATGCTCATTAAATGTTTGTGCTGTGCGAAGCTATGCAGAAAGGAAATCGGATCAGAGCCATGAGCCTTTCAATCCAGCAACATGTTGGCTGTCGCACACGGAGCAGGTTTGAGGCGCTTCGCGCTTCATTGGAAAAACTGAGACGGCATGATGTTTTTTTGCTCGCTCATTCACATCGACTATTTATATAATAATAATCTGTCACGCCGGCTTTCTGTCTCTGTCCTCATGCACTCACTGAGCTGGCTACTTCACGGAGCTCTGGAGGGGGGGGGGACAATCCGCCCCTGTGTGTACCCTGAGCCCAAGACTTACCTCTGGCTAGGAGGAGGCTCGCGGGAGCGCGCAAGAGCCACCAAAATTTGTTCACACATACACCGCCATACGGATGCCCTCTAGATAACTCCTGAATTCCAGACATGTGTGAAAGTGACATGTGTGTGTTCACACCAGAGGCAGAGACAAAGCATACACATTCTGACTGTGTGTGTTCACACCAGAGGCAAAGAACTGCGTTACTCAGCTTCCTTTTAAGTTGAAAAATTTCAACTCAAGCGAATAGCGGCTGAGGGGGATATTTGCATCATTCGATGCCCGGGGTGAAGTGGCATCTGTTTCGGGTGTTTGCATTGACTTTGCATGTAAAAACAAAAAAGTCTGTTTGTGTGACGCCATGCTTAAAGTCACCAAAGAGGCCCAAAGAGGCGGGAATGACTCACTCACACTGTCAGTCAGGCTAGCGTTGCAATCTGGCTGTGCCAGCAGTAGTTTAACCATGTCAGCATGGCCATGCTCGCTCGCACACATCAATGCCGTGGAGCCCTCATCGTCCTGGAGATTGACCTCTGACCCCTGTGCCAGGAGTGCCTGCACCATGTCCATCCTGCCATGGCTCACTGCCAGCATCAGCGCTGTCTGACCTGCCTGGAGGGGCAGAGTGCAGCGGTCAAATACAAGTAGCAACCATTACACCTAGTATAGAGACATGTAGCTTGTCTGATGAACCAAGACATGGGCACTCTCTTCATCATTCACTCCTTGAATACAGTATATTATGCACACACACGCACGTGCACGCGCGCGCACACACACACACACACACACACACACACACACACAGTCACTTTCCCTGCATTGTTTTTATTTGCCTTAAAAGGGACACTCCGCCGATTTTCAATGCTGATTTATTTTCCACATAATCTCACACATATCTGAAAAGTGTAAACAGTTTTGCAGACATTCATTTAGTTTGAGAGTTATTGAGAGTTGATTTGAGTTAAGTTGTGGACCAGTGATGTAATTTGTGCATGAATGGCATCACTGGTCTCAATAACTGTCAAACTAAATGAATGTCTGCAAAAGTCTTTACACTTTTCAGCTATGTGTGAGATTATGTGGAAAATAAATCAGCATTGAAAATCAGCGGAGTGTCCCTTTAACATTTAATTTATTTATTATTTTTGTTGTTTTTGTGTTGACTTTTGAAGTCACAAAGATGGGATGTTAGGACATCACACCCACTCGTCCAGAGCAACAGACTAACCTGGCTGGCCTTGGCATTGACGTCTCCTTTTGTGAAGAGCTCCTCCACCACTCTCATGTCCTCTGGAGTCTCCACAGCGGCAAGTGCAGCCAGCATGATGGGCGTGTAGCCTGCCTTGTTTTGCTGATTCACGTTGCACACCTCTGTAGTGATGGTATCAATGGGGTCATGTGAGGAGAACAAATATGAGAAGCAAGTTATATGGATCTAAAAAAAAAAGTGACATGTCATGTAACCACAAAGGTCATTGGTGGTTCTTTCTAACCCTTTACAGTGACTACACCAAGTTTAATCTCGTAAGGAATTGTCAAAACATGTTTTTTGTATGTGGCCTATTCTAATAACGAAAATGAGCATAACTGATTGTGACTTCACTAAAGCCGCAATAAGTGACATTTTCTGACCACTAGAGGGTGACAGAAACTGCAACACATTTGTACTATAACCCACAGCAAGGCCACTACACTATGGAAGTGGCTACCAAGGACATACATTGCAAAGCACATTGCATATTGTATATTTGCAATGCATATTTGACCTGACTTAACAAAAAGTCAGATAAAGTCACCAGATCAAGAGAGAGAGAGAGAGAGAGAGAGAGAGCGAGAGAGAGAGAGAGAAAGAGAGAGACACACACACACACACACACCGTGAAACTCATTAATTCCTTCAGCCGTCACCGAACCCATGTAGCAATTTATAATGTAATAACTGCAGCATCATGTACTGTAATAAAAATGTAACAAGCCTCTAAATAGCTTGAAGGATAAGAATAATGTAATAACTCAAGTTATTACTTTTGATTAGGCAGCATTATTACACTCTTTATGAAGTAATAATCGCCTATTATTGTATGTTGTTAGTAAATTATCAAGCAAATGACTGTTGGTTGTAATTGTGTGCATTTTAAACTGCGCTACAAATTGCTGATTGATGACATTAAAATGTTGCAATGTTTCTCTCTGCTACCCAGGCTTTAGTGAATGTTGACCATTCTATCAAGTTGTTCAGAAAACGCCAATGCCTTAGGTTTAAGGCATTTTTTAGAGGGAGCCTTAGGTCTTAATGGGTTAAAGAAAGAGATCCAGCAGGAGTCATAAGCTGAACATCTGTACCAGCCCACATAAAGTAAAAACCAATCCTTCTGCGAGATTAGTACACTAAGGATCAGTTTCTTAGCAGGTGCAATTAATCTGAGCCCAACTGCTTTCACATGCTGAGAACTACTCGCACTTTCAAAAGTAAAAACACCATTTTGTAATCATGTACTATGAAGCTAATAACAATGACAAACATCTCACTTGATTTGCTACTGGTAACATAATTAATCATTTATCCTATTGTCATGAAGAGCTAAGGTTTCTTTCAGATTGTGCAGTGATGCCTGTCTGATACTGAATGAACTGTTGGAGGAGGAATTTTATCCATGAAACTGATATTGGCTGTAATTCACTACCTGTTATTTCTTTCAGCACTCTTGTTTTTTGAGAGCAAACACAGGACCGAAAATAATGCTGGAGGACTTTATGCAAAACACCTTCCTCCTATGCATTCCAATGAACCTAAAGCTAACTCCAGGACTGTGTAAGTTTATGATTTTAATTTGTCCAGCACAAAGGATCATTTTAGCTCAAACTTGTTTCTTTTAAGTCAATAATGTGGTTTGTTTTCTGCTTCTTCTCTTCTTCTTTTTTTACCAGGTTTTTATTATTTTGTTTTTCTCCACCAGTGTAGGCCAATTCCCCCTGCTATCCCGGTCGTTGCTCCACCCCCTGTGCAGATGTGGAGAGGGTTGTAGACTAGCACATGCTTCCTCCGATACATGTGCAGTCACCAGCCGCTTCTCTTCACCTGACAGCGAGGCGTTTCACCGGCAGGGCGTAGCGCGTGGGAGGATTATGCTATTCCCCCCAGTTTCCCTCCCTTCAAACAGGCGCCCCGACCGACCAGCAGAGGCGCTAGTGCAGGGACCAGGACTCATACCCCAGCAGCTTCCCACCCGCAGACACGGCCAATTGTGTCTGTAGGAACGTCTGACCAAGCCGGAAGTACCACTGCCGGGAATTGAACCCGGGTCTCTGCGGTCGTAGGCGTGTGCTTGTTACCTCTCTATGCCTAAAATTGGTTTCTGAAGTGTAAATAAATAACATCAGTGCATTTGTCCTTAGGTTTTTTTGTTGGCATTGCATTTCTAAAATTACAGGGAAATATAAAATGCTCTCCACTGAGGAAAGGGAAGGGGAGAGAAGAAAATAAACATCAAATCGTTATAGCATAGAGATGACCTCTAGTAGCCCTGTGGAGAGATTACCTGCATCCAGCATCTTCTTGACAACGCCAAAGTTGGAGTGAGACACACAGTAGTGAAGGGCTGTGTTTCCATTGCCATCAGCCAGATTTGCTACTTGTTGCAATACGGAGGGTGATAGAACCCTAAACGTTGATAAGTAGTCTGCCACCACGTTAGGAAGCGATGATTTTTGGCTGGACACACGGAACCACTCTTGCTGGACTGTGTGTAGACAGGAATGCTGGGGGAGACAAGAATACCAGCACTCAGGTATGTGTAGCCATGCGTCCCGTTTTGCAAGTTGCCATAATTCACAGTGTGAAGAGCAATTTCAACCTTGGATAGTCAAGGACATGACTGTAATTATGGGATGTGACTGAAGGAACATAAACAAAGAAGATGATAATAAAGCAATCATTCACCACAAACGAGCTCCAAAACAGCCTCATAAAGGAGAGAAATAGAGAAAGAAAAGCAAAAGGTATTATGTATTATGGAGTTTCGTTAGAATACCAAGTTTCATTGGAGCCTCTATTTGAAACTTAGAAACATTGTTTGTTTTTAGGTCAAGAAAGTTTCCATAGCAGAAAATTACAGAGTTGACACATTCCTGGGCTTTTTGTGTCCAAACTCATTTCTTTTTTTAAATTACATGGTTGAAGAACACACCCTGCATCAGCACTCCTCCAGCCCCATCCCTTCCTCTCACTCTCACTCACACACACACACACACACACACACACACACACACACACACACACACACACACACACACACACACACACACACACACACACACACACACACACACACACACACACAAGCCCTCTAATACAATATCATACAATATAAAATAATATATAATAATAAGTCAAACTTACCAGGTCCCTGCTGGATAAAGTTGTCTCATCACTCAGGTGGATCTTTAAGGCTTGACATGCAGAAAACATCTTTTCACTTAGCTTAAACCTTAAGGGAGGAGGGAGAGGGCAACATGTAGTAGTAGTAGTACTGCTTAGTACCGTAAGGGAGGGGGGGAGGGCAACATGTAGTAGTAGTACTGCTTAAACACTTAGCTTAAACCTTAAGGGAGCGGGGGAGGGCAACATGTAGTAGTAGTACTGCTTAAACACTTAGCTTAAACCTTAAGGGAGCGGGGGAGGGCAACATGTAGTAGTAGTACTGCTTAAACACTTAGCTTAAACCTTAAGGGAGGGGGGAGGGCAACATGTAGTAGTAGTACTGCTTAAACACTTAGCTTAAACCTTAAGGGAGGGGTGGAGGGCAACATGTAGTAGTAGTACTGCTTAAACACTTAGCTTAAACCTTAAGGGAGGGGTGGAGGGCAACATGTAGTAGTAGTACTGCTTAAACACTTAGCTTAAACCTTAAGGGAGGGGTGGAGGGCAACATGTAGTAGTAGTACTGCTTAGTAGGCACTCGTTTACAATGCAGAGGATCTCTGTGGTCAAAGTGAGCTTGAGTACAGTGTAAAGGGAGCTTGAGTACAGTGTATCATTATGTTATTATTCAAATCAAAGATGAATTGTAAAAGCTTACCTCTGTTGTGTATGTGATGTCACAGAGCCTTGCAGGCCCCTGCCGGGGACGCCTTTGCCCTGTCCATCTTCATCAGACCGGCCGGGAACCTCCCTCCATTTTCTGCTGCCTTTCTGCTCCTCTTCGGAATGAGCCTCCTCACCGGCAGACGGCCCGTAAACTGACATGGGGTCTAATCTAAGGACAAACCCACGAGGGGTTAATACGCTGAAACTACATGAACATACCCAGCCAGCCATGCAAATACAATGGACGATGCCTGAGGACATTGGTTCGCCATCACATTACAACAAAGAAGAGGTTAGACAGGTCAGGACAACCTCACCCTGTGGTCACCCTCATCAACTTCAAGGTCTTCCTGTTGCTGCTGCAGCCTTGGCCACCGTTTTGTTTCTTCATGATGGACCGTAGCATACTGACATTGGTTGGCCTGTCTAGGGACAAACAATATACACCACACTTAATTCATATCATTGTGACATTTGGAAGGTATTCACTTGTATTATGTGCAATCCGTGTAGTTCATTTCAAAAAGCCCGATAATAAAGCCCGTATAGGTCAATCTGGATCAGTAGGAGTGATTAAGAATGTAAATTCATAAGAAGTGCTGGTTGCGTTTTTCTTACAAATGCAAAAGCATCATTTTAAAAAGGGAAAGCGTTCCCTCACACACAGGTCTTTCCTACCAAGCCACTCAATTTTAGACACTCGTCAACCACAAACCGCTATGAAATGTCTGCTTTCCCAAAAGCCAATATCATACCAAACATTGCAAGCGTACGCCTCAAAGCGTCAATTTGCCAAGCCAGAGAGGCACTTCCCCTAAACTTCATAGCAGTTTAAAGTGGGACGTGGGAGTGGTCTGCGCAGAGAATATTTTTAAACTTTTGAACAGACAGTTGCACTTTTACCCTCCGGATGTTTACTGTCTTTCAGCAAGATGATCTTGGAACGTAACAGATAAAGGGATTATCCAGAACTAAAGCTGTGTTCACACCGAGATATTTATTTTTCTCCCTGTCGCTCGATTCAACCCTTTGGAATCGCTCTGTCGCTGTGTTTAAATCGCTCCGCAAACCGGGAGCGCACTCTGCCCTCGGGCCGAGGTGTTCATACTCAGGGGGTGCAGCGAGAAACGAGAGAGATCTTCACTGTCAAGAAACAGTCAAGCAGCACACAGCTCCAACGTTAGACAGGATGAAAACACAACTGTTTTTTCCCCCGATGCAAGAATGAATAAATACTCCGGGGTTACGGCAGCCAATAGCAAGCGACTGTTGGCAGCGAAATTTCGCTCGAGTTGGGATATTTCATCTCAGGCGCAAGCGTAATTTCGCCCTATCGCTCTGTCGTTCAGACTCCCAGCGATTTTTCTCCTGGGCGAATATACACTCAATCGCTCATTTGCATTGACTTTGTATGTAAACTCGACGCCAGCGAAAAACTTTAATAGGTCGGTGTGAACGCAGCTTTAACACACTGATGTGCGGGCACACACCCACCCACCCACAATCACCCACACACACACACACACACACACACACACACACACACACACACACACATACACACAGATTTACCTTGCAGAGCTAAGGATGCCTGTTCTTCAATCATTTGGATCTTTCTTTTCACATCTGATTCATTGCAGAGTTGGTAGATTTCTGCTTTCTCACTATTGGAGGAGTCAGAGAGCCGAGACAGTGACTGAAATGGTCTGTTGGCTGCAGCAGAGAAAGGGGGTGTGTCAGTTAAGGTTTTGAATGGTAACAACAACTAGGGATGCCATTTTTTTCCCTTCTGATATCCGATATGCAGATATTTTCCAACTCTTTTGGCCGATGCTGATACCATATAGGCCTATGCATATACGCATTTTCCCCCACATAATTTCAGAGAACATCAAGTCTCTGCTGTAGTGGAATTAACACATTATTATGCCTCCTCTTATCATGATGGCCAGTGGCAGATGCAGACATAAATACAATGCTTTTCACAATGTACATATTCACTGGGCAAAATAAGAAAATTATTTCAACTTAGGTTATCTACTGTAAAACATGTCATATTTTAATGTTTATAACATTTTCTTTCAAACAAAACATTTAGTCAAGCATTGAGCATTTGGGCATAATCAAATCGTCATTTTATCTGTCTGTCATATCGGCAGAAACATTTGTTTGGGTGAGATGCCGATTTTTCATTTTAAAGCTTTATCAACCAATACAGATGACGTGCTGATATCATCGTGCATCCCTAGTACCAACCTATTCACCTTATGTAGCCCCGCCCACTTGACCCATTGTGTCACGACTTCTTGTTCAAAACGCCGGCTGTTTTACCTGCTCAAACTAGTCTGACTCACCTGGTCAAACCTAGTTGCACACACATATGAGTCAGACTAGGTTTATGAGTCACAGGAAGTGTAAACACAATCAGAACTTCCGATTGTGTTTACACTTCCTGTCTCTCAAGCCAGACTCTCTCTTCTATATAAGGTGAATATTTCACAAAGTAAATAATGAACACCAATCCCCACAGGGCTACCTGTACACTGTGAATCTTCAGGATGGACTTCTGTTCCTCCTTGTGCCGTGGCTGTGTTTATGTCAGTCAGGTTGGAGCTAATATTTGTGGGGCTGCTTTGCTGCTGGGCAAACACCTCCCCCTGCTGGCTGTAGGGCTCTGAGAGCGGGCCCTGCTGCTCTGTGAGCAGCCTCTGCATCTTCTCTATGTAATGGTTCAGCTCCGCGTCCCACTGGGCCGGTGCAGACTGCTGGCACACATGGCCAGGTATTTGGGGTGAAACTGAGAAATCCCGTATTTTCCCCTCTCCTACACCAATGCTCCTAGTCTTGGTGGGGTCAGGTAGATGGGAGGGTCCACAGGCCATATTCCGTGTTTTCAGTCCAACCAAGAAATTCTCATGAATGTTTGTGAATCCAACGCCTGTGTCCCGGGTTGCCTTGGCCTCTGTCACTGGTGTGTGTGTGAAGGTACCTCCTACCAACGCTGCGGTTCCTACGCCAACTGAACGGGTCTCTGGGACACCTCGGATGTCTCGGACCCTGTTGCCGACCGACACCGTCCTCGTAACAGCCTGCGTGGTGTTGGTGTGCTTGTCTTGGGTATTGAGGACAGTGTTGGTACTGGAGTTGGTGTTGAAGGCATGTCTGGTACTGGTAAAGCGTGACACTGAAGTGGACACTGTGTTGGTGCGCTGTGAGGCTGTCTGCGGTGATGCCGTGATGCCCAGATCAACCCCTCTGACTGGATCTGTGGCCATGCCAAGAGAAACCACTTCCTTTGCCTCTCTAACCTTCATGCCAACTGAACAGTGCTCACAAGTCCGTGAACGATGCTTCATCGGTCCTTTCCCAGACCCCAAATTCTCCAATGTTCTATCAGTGTTGGTTTCTGCATCACACACCCTTATCTCTGTCCCAACCCCCTGTGTGTTCGTAATAACTTCTATCCCCACACACTGTTCCCTGCTCTCCACCCGCTCCCTTACCTCCCAGTGGCTCATGGGTACATCGGGGCCTGTGCTTAAACTCTTAAGGTCAGGTCTACAAGATACTCCCACAGTGCACCTCTTCACCTCAGCCATCTCCCCTGTGCTGGCATCTCGCTGCTCTGTGTGGTTACCCACTCCCTGGCTCCTGGTGTGAGGCCTAGCCTCAGTGCCCGTGCTCTCAGTAGATGGCTTGGCGTTGGAGGCCTTGTCCACCCGGTTCCTAGCCCCTGCAGCGTGAAGCTCCAGCTTCAGCCGGTTCATCTCCGACTGGAGAGCTGATTCTTTCAACTCTGCTTCCAAGTGACAGATTCTCTCTTTCAGGGCCTCAATTATTTGTTGCTGGGCATCAAACTCTGCCTCCCGTTCTGTGACAATTCCAAGGTTGACTTCAGACACTCCTGTTGAAACGGACCTTGTCTCTATCTTTTCAGTGTCCACATATTTGTTTTCCTGTGTGGGTTTAGACAAGATGATGCCTATCTCATCATCAGTTCCAATAGCAATCGACTTAACAGGTCTGTCATGCAGTGAGCTTATTCCATGCAGTGCTTGCAACCGTCCACCCTTGATGGTCCTTTCCAGTGCCTGCATCTCTTCAGTCAGTTGCTTGAACTCCCTGAGGCCAGTGCGGTCACGTTGCACTATGCCCTCAAGTCCTTCCTCAGTCTCCGCCTGCTGCTTCTCAAACTCAGAGACCGTCTGCAAGTGGTCAGAACTCCCTACACTATATGCTCTCCTCCATATCACATCGGTTAGGTCCTGGTTGTCATTCTGGTTCTTGAACTGAGAGACCAGTTGTCTCTTTTCCTCCTGAAGGACCGAGATCTTCACCTGTAGGATAGGGATGATTTTCACCTGCTCCTCCAGCTCCTTCAGCCTCTGCAGAGCTACCACCATCTGGTCACGGACATGCTGCAGGTGCGTGGGGCTTGTAAGTGGGGTGGATCTGCCAGAGCTCAGGCAGCCTGCCACAGAGCCTGTGCTGCCTCTGCTGCCCATGGCGGAGCTAAGGTGGACAGTCAAATCACTCCCGGTGCCCGTGGGCTTGTTCCCATTGTTGTTCTGGTTGAACGCACCCAAGCCAGTGAAAGGAGAGAGTGACCCAGTGGAGCCTATGCCTCCGAAGCTGGCCAGGCGTCGACGGGGATGGGGCTGAGGTGCAGGCTGGATGTTCTTCTCCTGCTCCAAATGTTTGCGGGTCTCCATCAGGGTCTTTTCCACCTGGGGGTTGTGTCTGGGTGATGTAAGAGATCTGGCTGCAGGCAGAGGCTTGGACTCAGGAGGCACCTGAGAGGCTGCGGGTCCTTCATTCCTGGAGGGTGGGTTATCCGAGGAGGAACCATGGGCTGGAGGACGAGGTGGCCGACCTCTGGTGATAGAAGACATGCCCAATAGTCTAGTATCATCACTGCTAGATGACGACAGGGATTCTGCGGAATGCCATTGGCCAGGCAAAGTTTCATCTTGTGGTTTTTCCACATTATTCACGGCCACTCTGGGCCTCCTTTTAAGACTTAGTCGCTTAATGGTGGTGCTGTTCTGGAAATCGTCCACACACTCGAGGGAGCCCAGGTCCAGCTGATAACGGTAGACTGCTCAGAGCCTTTTCCACTGTGACCTGTTCAGATCCATAGTGAGAAAACAGCAATAATTTATTTATCTTACTATGTCACAAAAATTATTCCAAACATTGGGTTGGAAATTGGGAAATCTTAAACAATAGAAATAACAAAATTCCTATGTTCCCCTGATTGCATGTGGCAATCATGAAATTATGAAATCCACAATAAACCACAATAAATGTGCACCATGCATTGTGATAATTGAGATCTACCATTTAAAATTGTTAAATGCTTTCAAAAAATAAAACATTGTTTGCCTCACCTACTGGAGGGCCAATATTCATGAATAATTCACAATCTAAACAAATATCCTGAACTCTTTGTAACAAACAAATATGATTGAAAAGCTGATAACATTCTGTAAGACTTAATGCACATAAGCAATTATTTTTTACTTACTTCAGATCCTGCAGTACAATTTGTTCTTACCTTAGTATTATATCATCTGTGACCACTTCGATCTGAGTCTAGACTTCTCTCACCCCAAAATGTTTTTGACTATAATGGCTCTTTAGCTGTCCCTCCAGTGGAGGAGGGACAGAAGAGGATTTACCAAGCGTGTAGACACCGAGTTTTGAATAGTGATTGGCTGACTCTCTAAATGGTACGTCTCTCTGCACAGACTGGACCCACTCTATAATTACTGTGCATGCCTCCCTATAAATGCCCAACCATATTCGAGGCCGTTTTTCCCCAACCACAGACATCTTACAGCCACTGAACAAACAATAGAAACAAAACTCCCTAACCCTTTCTCATTCATCTGCTGACACTTTGCTCAATACATGTTGTAATCCATCAAAGCAGCACAACACAACGCAACAGTAAAATGATGTTCATTGAAGTTGTTGGAGATTAAGATCTGTGTTATCTTTGAGATGTTACATTTTAGGTTTTCCTTAAGGCAACATTAAATGGCAATGTAACCACTACAAGCAAGATAATGAATACATTTGTGCCTAATACATAATATGAAATATTGCAGAAATTAAGTATCAAGCAAAAAAAGAGTTAGCGAATCGGTTATAATAATAACAACAGTTACCTGACCCATTTCTCAAGATGTAATTGCCTTGAGCCATGGAACGTATTTCACAGTTTATCAAGAGTGGAGTGATCCATTCACTTCCTGTCCAGCCAGGTCTTTGAATAAATCTGCACATTAGAAGTCCAAATGAGAGAAAAACAACAACAAAAGCAAATCATAATTTAATAAATGTATCATTTAGATGTATCTGTCTATCCCTCTCTTTCCTTATACATTCACTGTCCTTTTGCACCACTCTGTCAAGTGCACAACACACACACACACACACACACACACACACACACACACACACACACACACACACTCGCTCTCTCTCTCACATTGTCTCTCTCTCCTCCTCTCTCTTGGCTCAAAGACAACAGTCAAGAACAGATAAGCTTACAATGCTTGCATAGAGGAAATGTAATGCCATGCTAGACACATTATATGATACTGCAATGCACATGCAGCTTCAGAGCATAACGATGACTCACCACTGTACTGCAAAGCCGTATCACTTTTCCTGTAAGTAAGCATCTCCTGTTCTCACAACATGGCATGTTTTTGGTTTGGTTTTAGACTGACTCTCAAAGAATCTCACAGACAAAATGCACCCTGTCAGTTGTTTTAGCATCTGTACTGTATCCTTTATACCCTCATTCACAGACAAATCCAGTTTGTTCTGCTGCACATAATGTATAAGATATAATCAAGCAAAAAAAGGAAAAAAGGAAAAAAGAAAAGATTTAAATTAAGTTGTTCCAACAGAAAAATTATAGGGTAATATGATTCATCAGGTGAAAGAATACAAGCACACAATGCAACAATTTAAAAAAGCAATAAAAATAGTAGAAATAATTTAAAAAAAAGCAACGGAATGGAATAGAAACAATTGGGATTACAGTATGTAAACATATGTTGTTGACTATAGAGTACCGCAGGGATGGCATATTTTTGTAAGCTTATCCAGAAGTCCCTGCACTTCCTTGTTTGTACGTGTAAAAGTCAATGGAATTTGTGTATAGGGATTTCAGTTAAACACATAAAATATGGTCTGTGGTTAACAAAGTTAACGTTAAGTTAAGTTAAGTTAAAGTTTGTGTTCACCAAGATGATCTTCACAAATGTGGACCAGTTTTTATGACTTTTGAAGCATTTTCGTGAAAAAAACACATTCAAACGC
>NC_139629.1:19116424-19143924 GCF_964638095.1 Poromitra crassiceps | reverse complement strand
TCAGTGATCACTGTGTTATTGGCTGCATACGGTCTGGCTGCTCACCTAAACGCCCCCCAGTTATCGTCACCAAGCGATCACTGAAAAACCTCGACATGCATTCCTTTCTTGACGATGTCGCATCAGCAAACTGGGACAGCATAAACTCCTCCCCTTCGCTGGATGATGCTTGGTCCTTCTTTAAGAGCACATTTAGCTCGATCGTCGACAAACATGCTCCGCTGAAGACAATTCGAACAAAAGACCGCTACAGCCCCTGGTTCTCTCATGACTTGGCTGAGCTCACCCACCAAAAGAACGCCCTGTGGCGGAAAGCTCGCTCTAAGACAGCGACCTCAGCCGACCTGCTTGCCTTCAGGCAATGCAGAAACAAAACAACACAGGCGATCAGAGAAGCCAAAATCTCCCACTTCAAGGAGAAACTCTCCACATGTGGGTCTGACTCCAGGAAGTTCTGGCGAACAGTAAAATCTATGGAGAATAAGCTGGCTTCCCCTCACCTCCCAGTCTCCATGACTTTCAATGGTGTTGTCATTTCCGACAAACCTCGTATGGCCTCACTCTTTAATCAACACTTTGTTAATGCAACCCAGTCCTTTTCTGCCCCAGCCGCCACAGGGAGCTGGACCCCCCCCCCCACCCCCCCTATCCCCCTCCTCCGCGACACCGGCTTCTCTTTCAAACCTTTTTCAATCTCAGAGGTACAGAAGGAACTCTCCTTGCTGGACCCAAATAAATCCGCCGGCTTTGACGGGCTCGATCCCAGGTTCCTAAAAGCAGCTGCACACCTCATTGCGGCCCCTGTCTCAACTCTTTTCAATCTCTCTCTTCAACTCTCCACCTTCCCCCCTGATTGGAAAACAGCCATGGTCTTCCCCCTCTTCAAGGGTGGCACTGGCTCTGATCCTAATTGCTATCGGCCGATCTCCATCTTGCCATGCCTAGCCAAAGTCATGGAGAAGCTGGTTCACAAACAACTCAACCACTTCCTTACATCCAACCATATCCTTTCAGACCTACAATCTGGTTTTCGATCCGGTCATGGATGTCTGACCGCCACCATGAAGGTCCTCGATGATGTCACCTCAGCTTTGGCCAGCAAGCAGGTCTGCTTAGCCACCTTTATCGACCTGGCTAAAGCCTTCGACTCTGTCGAACACAATACCCTGCTGCGTAGACTCTCCAGCATCGGCTTGTCCCCCTCCTGCTGTGATTGGTTCGCGAGCTATCTCGCTAACCGTATCCAGCAGGTGAAAACTGGGAACATCATATCTGATCCTCTTGCTGTTTTCAAAGGTGTGCCACAGGGCTCTATCCTGGGCCCTATCTTATTTTCCATATATATTAATGATGTTGCTAAAGCAGCGGGCAACTCCCGTATCCACCTCTACGCCGATGATACCATCCTGTATTCAGTTGGCCCCTCCCTCCAATCTGCAGCAACCACTCTCCAACAGAGCCTCACGGACGTAGAGAAATCTTTTCTCAATCTCCATCTCCGCCTTAACACAAAAAAAACAAAGTGTATGCTCTTCTCCCGAATTAAGGATGCCCCCAGACCCCCCAAGATCATCTGTGCCGATGGCACACCTGAGGGCGTGGCCCTGGAATTTGTGGATTCTTACAAATACCTGGGTATCTGGCTGGACTCATCCCTTTCCTTCAATACACACATCAATAACCTTCAGACTAAAATCAAAGCAAGATTAGCTTTCCTCTTCCGCAATAAATCTTCCTTCACTCATCCGGCCAAACACACCCTCGTCAAGTTGACAATTCTTCCGATTTTAGATTACGGCGATATCATTTATAGAACAGCTTCAGCATCAGCCCTCAAAAAATTAGACACGCTTCACCATTCAGCTATCCGTTTCGCCACCAATGCACCCTTCCAGACTCACCACTGTGACCTCTACAATCTGGTAGACTGGCCCTCCCTTAAAACCCGACGATCCCTCCATTGGCACCACTTTATTTTTAAGTCCATACTAGGCAAGACACCACATTACCTCTCATCTCTCCTCCACATAGCAACAAACACCTATAGTACAAGATCAAGCGGGTACATCAAACTTTCTATCCCCAGCTCAACCGCTTATAGAACTGTCTTCGGCCGCACCTCCTTCCGTTTTGCAGCAGCATACGACTGGAATATTCTTCAGAGCACCCTCAAACTTGCAACCCTGACATCACTTTCCATTTTCAAACAGCAACTCCAACAGCTCTTTGTTGACCGCTGTGTCTGCTTCCCCCCCTCATAGTACCCCCCCTCCCCCTTCTCCCTTTACTACCCCCCCTTTCCCTCTCTACCCCCTCCCCCTTCTCCTTTTCCTACCCCCCCTTCTTCCCATCTCCCCCTCCCTCTTTACCCCTTCCCTCCCTCTACCCCCTTTCCCTTCTCCTTTCCTCCCTCCCCCCTCCCTTCTTCCCATCCCCCCTCCCTCTACCCCCTTCCCCTTTTCCTCCCCTCCCCCTCCCTTCTTCCCTCCCCCCTCCCTTTACCCCCTTTCCCCTTCTCCTTTCCTCCCTCCCTCCTCCCTTCTTCCCATCCCCCCTCCCTCCCTCTCTACCCCTCCCTCCATCTACCCCCTTCCCCCATCATGCTGTGTTTTGTTTGGTTTATCCTGTATTGTTTTGTCTTGTTGTGTTGTGCTACGTTGTACTGTGTTGTGTTGGTTCTACGTTGTGCTGTGTTGTGTTATGTTGAGTTTTGGCTCTATCCTATGTGATTGCTGTTATGTTTTATACCCTGTTTTATAATGCACTGTTTTTATCCTTTTTATCCTTAACATGACCTTTTTTGCAGCCCCTCTCCCTTACCCCACAGGCCGTCAGTGTAAATAAGAATTTGTTCTTAATGACTCGCCTGTCTAAATAAAGGTTAAATAAAAATAAAATAAAAAGTATACTGCGCACGGCACATTCAAGTGAAACGATCAATATTCAACAATGCTCTTCAGAGACGAGTCATTCACCTCAACCACAGAACTAATGATCCTGCCCAAATCAATGGTCTGCTGCGGAAAACTTCAAACTACTGTTCTCCTCAACTTTAATGCACAACCTTAGAAAAACATCGTGAATATTGCATGACTGTCACACAAGTTCCGACGGCCGAAACAACTTCTTTGTCATTCTCTTCTCCTTTTCTCCTTTTCTCCCCAATTGTCCCTGCTGTCCCGGTTGTTGCTCCACCCCCTCTGCCGATCAGGAGAGCTGTGCACTAGCACAGCACGTGCTCCCTCCGAGACATGAGCAGTCGCCAGCCCATTTCTCTTCACCTGACAGTGGGGAGTTTCACCGGCAGGACGGAGCGCGTGGGAAGATCACTCTATTGCCCCCAGTTCCCCTCCCCCTCAAGCAGGCGCCCCGATCAGAGGAGGCACTAGTGCAGTGACCAGGACACAGAGCTCAACAGTCACGTGACATTTGTGATGTCATCTTGAGTATTTCCCCCTTGATTTTTCTCTATCATGTTTCAACAAAATCCTTATCCAAAGAGTTTGAAGCCTGGAACAAAGCCACCTGGAACAAGCCACCTGGAACAAGCCACCTGGTCTTCCAGAGCCTTACAAAGCTGGTTGCAAATCAGCAAAGGGACCCTTTAATAGTACTAAAATGGTCACATGGGGAACTATTATTGCTTCTGGATGTATCTACTATTGTTCTTCAGCTCCAAGTAACTCCACATAATCAAAAGTACTCCCAAGATGTGACCAAGCCTCTGCCTTAGAATGTGATTGGCCACAAACTAATTTAATTCCAGATTGAGTTATCCACCTTTTGTCGCTGTTGGATGAAAACACTGAAACTGAAACACTGGTGGTTTTCATGTGAGCTCCTCTGTAGGTTGACAACGTTTACTGAAACCTTTTCAATAGCAACTCAATAAAGTCAACAGTGTGGTGGTCTACCTAAAACAAGCTGTTTCAGTGCCTGAGATGAGATATGACGCTTCTGCCAAGAACCACATTAAATCCACCCTGATTTTGACAAAATGATTGTTGCCATGAAAGTGAAGGACATGGCATTATAGATTATACTTTCTTTAAAACCTTCGCCAACAAGATTGTTTTTATCTGATTTCAGGTAGAACAGTATCAGGCATAGAAACATAAATAGGACATATTCCTCCATACAGCTGCTGACATTTATTTTACAGATCAACATTACTTTCATCATCAGCTTGTCAAAGCAATGGCAAGGAGGAATATGTGTGATAGAAAAGTATCAGGTAGCATTGTCTTTCTCCAAAATAGATATATTTTCAAATGAAATCCAAATCCTTAATGCCCGAGACTCAAAATGCTTAGTCACTTGAGGAATTGTGATGTCACTCGAGCAATTGTGATGTCATCAGTGATGTCAGTCGACAAGCAATTGTGAGCAGTGGAGCTATTGTGATGTCATCAGTGATCACTTGAGCCTGTGATGATGTCATCAGTGATGTCACTAAAGCAACTGTGATGTCATCAGTGATGTCACTCAAGCCATTGTGACATCAATGTCTATGAGTTAGGCAAGAAATATATTTTATTATATAATATTTTTAATATTTTGCGCCAAACTCATGCCAGAACCCTGAACAGTGTTTTGGCAAATGAGGCAATCAGAGGAGACAATTATTATTTTTATTTCAATAGATTTACTTGAATGAACATCTCTATAATAATTCATTAATATATTAATAATTGCCAAACAAAAAAGCCAAAGCAGCCAGCACTGTATTTTTTATGCACAGCCATTACGGTGTTACTGTGTTTACTCCCAGTGGAACATCCTGGCCTTTGCTGTACATGCAGATCTCTGTCATGTCTCCGATATGGAAGGCCTGCACTTCCTTTATGTGGCCAGGCTCACTCCAGGCTGTCCTGAACATGTCCAATGCTTTTGGTTTGTAGCCTTTTCACACCCTTTGTCCGCCTCAAAATATTCTTTCTATGCAACATAGGTGTAGACTTTACGTTCCTCTGGTGTCCTCGCCAAGTACTCTCTTTCTATCAGTCCTTCTATACGTGTCTTGATAACCACAGGGCTGGGAAGAAAACGCGTCCGGAGTTGCTGAATCACCTCTGCCACCAGGACATTGTGCTGCATCTTCTTCCTTGACTTCATGATTCGGATTATGGCTGCCTCAATCTCATGCTTCCTGTCATTGTCCACCTTCTGCCGTGTCTCTTTCCTTTCAGGGTCTGACTCGCCCCGTTTAGCAGCAAAGGTCTGTATCTGGACTCTCTGCAGTTTAGAAGTAAACTGATCATTGACTGTAAACACGTGGTCCTTCCCAATCTCCTTGGACTTGGGATTCTTGGTGAGAACTCTCTGTGTGGGCTTCAAACAGGCCAGCGACTGCAGGGCCTGCACCAGCTCCCGCTCCGGGATGTCTGTCTCCTGCTGCATCTCTTCGAAAGTGGACTCTTCTATGTTATTGAATAGCATGAGGATGGTCATCTGGAAGGTGGAGACCTGCAGTATGTACTTACGAGTGTTAGAGCCCGTCCCCTGGGTCCCTCCTACACCTACTTCCGAACCATCCTTGTTAACAACTCCGTAGAAGGTTGCATTGAGGTCTGCTGAGCCCATGTGGTGCTGGAGTGTGAGCTGTCTTCCACCATGTTTGCCCTGGTAAAAGCTTCTGAAGACCTCAAAGGCATGCCTGGGAGAGGGTGGGATAGTGCATTTGGGCGTGGCCGACTGTGTAGGCCAGTTGCCTGTAGTGAGGACTTTTACTGTGAGGTCGACACCACCTAGCGACACCCCTGTCGACTTTAAGTGTTGCCTGAACCCATCCATGGTGGTGTTGGAGATGCTGATGTCTCTGAACATCGCTTCCAGTTTAAAGGTGAACTGCCAGCCACATTCTCTCTTGAGCTTAGACATCATGTTCTTCTCGGAGGCCTCAGAGAAGCTCCTGTTGGTGAGCAGCCGGCAGGCGAAATGCCTTTTGTAGTACTTTTCAAACATGTCCTTCTCCTCCATGAACCTGAACAGCACCACGGCCTTGTCGAGGATCGACTCTACCTCCTGCTCTGTCAACAAGCCTTTGACTCCCTTCTTGAGCTTATCAACAATGAAGAGTGACAGGTACTCCGGTGAGTGAGAATTGAGGCTAAGGAAATACTCAAAGTCTCCAGCAATGGTTTGCTTGAAGAGCCTGTCATTGTTAAAGGACTCACACAGGAAAAGGTCAAAGTGTGTCTTCAAGTCTAGTAGGCCCTGGATGTAGGCAACAGGGTTCTTACCCTTTCCCTCCTCAGACACAAGAAGAGCCTTACCCTGCTGCCTCATGTAAGAGCTCATACAATCACACATGGTCTTCAGGCCATTTGGCGCACAACTAAACAGCTTGTACATGGAGCCCAGATCTTGAGTCTTGCTATTCTTGAGCATATGGACTAGACCAGAGTTCTCCATCTCCATGATGGTGTTCATGTGTTTGGAGATAAGCTCCCTCTCTACCACCTCCATGATGGGCTCCACTGTAGACTTGTCCAGGCAGTGCATCACTCTCTCAATCTCCTCATTCATCCTGGCTTCCACCTTCTTTATATAGACGCTGGCATTGTTCTCTGCTAGGAACTTTTTGCTCTCCATCTGGAAGAATTCAGCAGACATCTCTAGGAAAGGGCCCTCAAAGTCTTCCTCATATACAGACCTGCCTTCCAGGCCAAGAATCATCAGCATCTGGCAGGCATTTCGGATCGCCCCCCTCTCTACAATGTCCCCCTTCCTCTCGCGTGCTATCATGTCAAGTAAGGTCTGTCGGAGGTGGTGTCGAGTGCAGCCGTAGCGCACCACTTGGTCCCTGAAGATGAGGCCACACACATTCTCCACAGAAGTTTGCTGGTCGACCCAGTTCTTATACATGAGGATGTCTCTGATGCCAACCGTGGCAGTTTGGTGGTCATTCCAGGCTTGATTCAGTGTTTGCAGAAAGTTATTGTTTAGAGATTTTAGGACATCTTCCCGTACTTTGTTAATGAGGTGCTCGGTGACTACCTCCTTCAGGCCTGTGGACAGCTTCTCGCATTGCTTGTGGAGCATCATGTTGTAGGCGGTCCTGTAGAGCTCCTCAAAGTTCAGCTCACTGTTGTTCTTCCTCTGAATCTCCTGGATGCCATTCTTTAGAATGTCCCAGCTGTCGTTCGCATACTTCTCATCCATCATCTTAGTAGGAAAGGCTTTTATCCTCATCTTGCTCATCTTGGTGTACCTATACAAAGCCCGTCTTTCTATTATTCAGATAGTTCAGTTCAGCAGCTCTGAGGTTCTGAGTCCCACCACTTATAGCATCAGCCGGGAGGGGTTTATGACATCACTAATGACATCATCAGTGATGTCATAAACCCCTGGCTGGTATAGCAGGCGGCGTTTATGAAATCACTGATGACATCATCAACTGATGACATCATCAGTGATGTTAGGATAGGATTTAATATTAATATATCAAACACAGCGCCTAGTTCATGCGTTTGGATACAGTATAAAATACACAGGGCGTATTTTCCTTGCATGAACATAGATTATGAAAACATTGCAACTCACCAATATGTGTGGGATCATTGGCTGCATTTACACTGCAGGTCTTGATGCTCAGATCCGACTTTTTGCCTATATCCGATTTGTTTTCTTACACTACTTTTAAAGCACCATTCAGCAGTAGAATCCTACCTACCAACACGAGGGTCGCAGGTTTACGCCCCGCGTTACCTCCGGCTTGGTCGTGCGTCCATACAGGCACGATTGGCTGTGTCTGCGGGTGGGAAGCCGGATTAAGGTCCTGGTCGCTGCACGAGTGTCTCCTCTGGTCGGTCGCGGCGCCTGTCCTGGGCGGAAGGGAACTGGTGGGAATAGCGTGATCCTCCCACGTCCTGCCGCTACGGCGAGGTCCCCGCTGCTGTCAGGTGAAAAGAAGCGGCTGGCAACTGCGTATGTGGTATGTGTCAGAGGAAGCATGGTGCTAGTCTACAGCTCTACCCAGATCGGCAGAGGGGGTGGCACAGCGACCGGGGCAGCAGGGGGGAATTGGCCAAGTACAATTGGGGAGAAAATGGAGGGGAAATCAGAAAAAAAGAAAAGAAAAAAGAATCATCAGTATCGGCATCATCAGTGCTCTATGACATCACTGATGATGTCAGAAGGTCATGACATATAATCGGTAGTCCACGCCATCACTGATGATGTCACTGTCCATGGCAGCACCAATGACCCCCACAGTTATGGCCCCTCTGCAGCCACCCTATAAAAATAGGCATATAACTTTCTAACTGGTGGCATTTACTGAGTGGGTTCATCAGATTTTTTTTATTTTGTATTTTTTTTAGCCGGGGCTGCAAACGCAGCGAAGAATTCAGACGTCAAATCTCGGACTCATCTGTAACCCCCTGACATCACTTTGCAGGAGCTGACTCCGATAGTGATCATTATTGAGCCTTTCCATCCAAATTAATTTGAAATCAACATCAATCAAAACTGTCAGTGCACTCTTGCACTCTCCTGGTTGGAGTTGACTAATGAAAAGTGACCTCACCCGAACCCCAGCATATGCAAATATGACCTTGGCTAGGGTCATTTCCATTTTCTGGACTTAATTAATGCACAAAACATTAAATTAATCTTGCTATATTAATTGAAAAATGTCAATCATTCCCCCCCCCCAGCAATTTGCCACCTTATCATTTGAATATGACTAATCTCTCATACAGGGCTGCTGCCTGGAAGTGAAATGTAAATGACTGCCAGCCATTAACTCATTGAGTGCCAGCCACTTTTGGAGAACGGACGCTCCCAGTGCCAGAGTTTCAGAGCGTTTTCAGTGATTTCTCGAGGCCCACAGAATATTGTGTGATATTACTATGTAAACACCGAACACGCAAAAAGAACGATGAGACTCTCTTCTATCAACAGCAAAAACAGGTTTATTGATATCATTTTCCGTTCTTTAGTTATCAGCCGGAGAAGATAGCTTGATTTAACCAAAAACAGCCGTTTTTTTCTAGAAGCTGAGATAATGAGCCTTTTGTGAAATTAAACATTTCATGCACATCACTGACTGAAGCTAATATTTTCTGATGTAGTCACACCTCAAAAATAATTCCTTCAATAGAACAGCGAAAACCAAGGAATTTTGTTTGGCAAAACAATATTTTTTAACTGCAACCAGCAGCGCTGGCCCCTGCGTGCGCTGCTGGTTGCAGCTTCTTGCTGGTCTTGATTTACTGCTGGTGGGCATCAGATATTCTAGCTTGCGTTTGCCAATCCTGTCCTGCTGTCTGGGTCAGTGTTGTATGATGCTCTGCGTGCCCCCCCCCCCCCTCAACTGCACACTCCTCCGTGTGGGAGTGTCTCTGGGGCTTTCTGCTGCGTTTGCTCTGCACTGAAAAGTCCGCTACATCCAGCTTTTTTACAGCGTTCCGCGTGTATTTGTCACCGGCTCCCATGCTTCCAGTTGAGAATAATAACAACTAATAACAAAATCATGCGGATGGGCTATCTCAGCGGACACGGAGGTGCTCAATTGTGGCAGCAGATTGGCTGCTGCAGGCACAGCTAACGTTATGCTTCATGCATATCGATGCATACGGATGCGATGCGATTTCCGTTTCCCCAACGACTTCTTCTCTGTTTTTTCCTAGCCTTTCTGTAATCTGGAGAGCACTGTCGCCACCTAATGGGTCCCTAAAATAGCTTTTACACATTCAACAGCCACCATACTTTCACAGGAGATGGATCTGGCTTTGATGCACGTCCCACCGTCAAAAAACGCAATTGACGAACATACTCGTCCTTGGCACTCTACGTTACTAAACCAATTGACGAACATACTCGTCCATGGCACTCAATGAGTTAATAGCAACACGCAAACTATGGGAGAGCGGCCAGCTCAGCCTTATTTGATAATGAATAGACCGTCTTCAGATGGAGGTCACACTCTGCTACATGATGGAGGACACCGTTTTCAGCCCTGTGCTGCATCATCCGCTTCTCTATGCCAGCAGCTCTATGAGTCACTCTGTGGCCAGTAGGAGGCAGCAGCTCTTGGCTGCTTGGTTGGTCCACAAAATCAATGTCAATGGAGTGGATGACGTCGCTCATATCTGGTCGCAGCTATTGTGAATTCACGCTTGTTATGCTTACATTGTAAAACCCTATCTGGGAGGACACATGAGGAGACGCAAAAAGCCATACATCCTTTGAGTCCAAATATTTCTATCTGGTAATTGGCACCATGGTCGCGGACATTGCGGACAATGACATTAAGCTAACATGATGGATAGGTATCCATCATGTTAGCTTAATGTTAGTAGTCAGCTCATTTATGTTAATGTTATATATTTATGTCCAAACATTTTCAGGCAGTAAGCCAAAGTCAAAGCAGCACCTGGCACCTATGCTGTGTTTGCACTTCTAGCTAAATCTAGCAACCATGGCTGGTGCCATCATAATAATAATAATAATAATAATAATAATAATGATTGGATTTATATAGCGCTTTTCTAGACACCCAAAGCGCTTCACAGGAATCATTATTCATTCACACCATTCGTACCAGTGGTGGTAAGCTACGGGTGATGTAGCCACAGCTGCCCTGGGGAAGACTGACGGAAGCGTGGCAGCCATTTCGTGCCTACGGCCCCTCCGACCACCACCAACATTCATAGACATTCATACCCATTCATACGAGGCAATGAGGGTTAAGTGTCTTGCCCAAGGACACAACGACAACAGCTGGGAGGGAGCGGGATTCGAACCGCCAACCCTTGAGTCATTGGCCGACCTGCTCTACCTCCCGAGCTAATGCCGTCCCATGGAGGTCCAGTGGAGAATTGGCTATACTCAAGTAAAGGCTGAATATAACATCTTGACAACAACAAGTGAGATACCTGAGAAATATGTGTGGTGTAATAAATTGCACGGTCGGTTCAGGATATTGCTCACTCTAATCCAGGCTGAAGTCTAGCTGACTGTTGTTGGAGATTAGCTATCTGCCACATCTACAGCATGGCAGCATCATCTCCCCATCACACGTGCCATCTCCCAACTGCTGCCAGATAGTCTGATGCTAGTAGCTACACCTTGAAATTGTGCAGGACAGATCCAGAACTTGCCGCTGATGTTGTATGTAGGACATTGTTGTTGTAGGACAACATCTATAATGCTTGACAGCTTCCACCAAAAGGACGGTGAGCTTGTGAACAGGTGCATATGAACTCCATATGCAAATGAAGGTATTCCACACACTGTAAGGCAGTGATACTCAAGTTGCGGCCCGGGGGCCAGATGCGACCCGGAACAGGGTGCAGAGTGGCCACCCCGACCATTTTCTAATAATTTCATGTTAGTTTTCATTGTGAATTAGAATATAATTCACAATCAAACTAATGTGAAATAAAGTTTGACTGAGCTCCAGCTAAATTGTCAAATACCGCCATCTGCTCGCTACCCAGGCACTTACTGTATATATGTACTTAATCTAACTAACTTAACCTAACTAACTATCCGCTGTGCACAACATTGTCAGACTAAACTCCGGCTGACACCCCAAAAACCTCAAATCTGCTACAGAAAAATGTATATTGTGTTGGTTTATTAACTGGCCCCTGGCCTCCTAGAATTTCACGAAAGTGGCCCCCCGGGCAAAGCAAGTTGAGTACCCCTGCTGTAAGGCTTCAGAATCATTGATTCAATGATTCTGAAGCCTTACAGCAAATGTATTTAAAGTTATTCAATTATTCAGTAGCATAAGTATACAGTGATAATGCTGGCATTGCTCTGATGGACGTGCCAACAGCTGTTGTGCAAGGGGCCTCCACAATAGTGCCTGCCTGAGTATAATGTGTTGGCAAACAAGTGCTTGTTTAGATTGGAAAAATAAATCATGTATTATCTCAGGTAATCATCAATTATTGACATATTTGTTCTTGATGCATGTGGGATGATTGCATTTGAGCACCCACTGTAGGCCAGTCATGTTGTGAGGCTGCCATCCAATTGCCAGAAGAAAACATTGGCATTTACATTTCTGAAACCAGGATATGTACAATACTGTATCAACACAAATTTGAAACGAGACCAGATGTTGGAAAAATACATTTCTAAAATGTGGCATTTAACGTCTACAATCAACGTCAATTTGAAACAAAACGCTGCTTATACAACCTTGTTGCCGTTACAACGTTAAACACAAATAAAACAACTTTGTGATGTTTAGGCAAGCAAAACAACTTGGTTAGGTTTAGGTAACAATGCAACTTGGTTAAAGTCGAGGTGAACCCGTTCGTCACGTGCATCTGAGTCTGTTACAGACTGAAAACAAATTGAGAGGCGGACCATATACGGTGTTGATTATTTGATTTGACAATTCTGAGGACTGGCTTTGGCATCGGCCAATCCAGGCTTGTTCCACCCCCAAATTGGGTGGGATTCAGCGTGTTGTCGTGCTACGCGAGTGGGATCCACGGAGTTCCAGGGAGCCAGGCTGCTTCGTGCGGAGCGAGCAGACAATCCGACGCATGGGTGCTGCCCGCCCGCCTGGAATCTCCGACAGACGACCCCTGACAGCCAGGAAAGCTGCCAGGCTCGGAGGCGCGCGCCATTATCGTTATAAATGTAAATAATATTCCTGGAATGCGTGTTTTAACGAGCCAGTTACATTTCTTTGCATTCTTAGAGATTATAGTTTTTGTTTTTTGTTCATGTTTCTAACAATTGGCCAAGTTAGTAGTTAGTTTATGGGATAGGAATTCTGCCAGATGACAGGCACTAGGCGCCATTTTCTACTTCATTTGGAAGATAAAATTATCCTGAAATTAAGATTTGATTGACAGCTGCATGTCATGATATGATTGGTTGAAATGGGGTAGAAATTTTATAGTACTAGGTACGGGTGTCACGATACACTCAGTTCACGATATGATATGATACACGATATTGGGTTCACGATAACGATACGATACAATATTTTAACAATATTTTTTTGCGATCGATTTGTAAGTTGAGGGGGCATCATCCATGCTAATTTGAGTAATTTCACCATTTTCATCCTCCGTGTCTGTAACATCCCTCGTCTGTTCAAACAAAGCAATGAAAAGGAGAGCGAGCATGCAATCAGATGCAGATCAGTGCCACCATGTTCAGCTTCTTTTTCTCGCGATATGAGATTTCATCTCAACGATACATATTGTCACGTTTTTTGTCATCACGATATATTGTGGGACGATATATTGTGACATCCCTAGTACTAGGTGACGTCAGCAAACTGTACATTACTGTTATCAATGAAATCTTAAAAAATGAACTTGATGTGAAAAAGTGTGAAAAACTAAAGAAATTAGATTTTTGTGATTTGTTTTTCATACATTATTAAATAGGTGAACTGCATACCCAGGTATTTGAACTAAAAGAAAAGAAAAGTCATTTTTGGGTTCAGCTCGACTCATGGGTTAGGGTCAGGCCCGGTTCTACGGGGGTGCAAAAGTATGCATTGCACCCTTATTTTAATTGTCTGCATGCTCAGTTGAAAAGTAAAAAAATAAATAAAAATAAATAAATGCTACAGCTGCACACTTACTGTTTAAACTTGAATTATAGTTGTTGTTTTTCTTTGTTCTTTGATGTGATTTTATGGCTTTTTGGCACCTATATGTAACCTTTTAAGGTTGAGATAGTTGTATTATCATTATATGGTCCAAATATTTCAGTAAAGCACTTGAAACACTTGAAATATTCTTGCTTGGGTGGTATCATTCTACTTGAAATGATGGTCAAATGCATTATTTTTAGTAAAATAACATGTCAAATTTTTGAGTGGGCCCGGCATCTGCACCCCTTCCTATCTAGGATGCACCCCTAGTCATCTTGTTCTGGAACCGGCCCTGGTTAGGGTTAACACGGAAAGGAGAAACACGACGTGCCTCGCTCGGGAGTCGAACTGGCGCTCTCTTGCTTGTAAGACGGGGACGCTACATACTGTACATGGGACAGTCATGAAGGTGAATATTAACGTCATAAATGTAATTAGACTCTGAGATTTATAACATTAATATTCACATATCCAGAAACATGATATGCAATGTATTTTTGTTCAGAAATGTTCATATTTTACATTACAAAATAAAATAAAATAAATAAAATAAAATGTCTGTGGATTCTAGAAATGAGAGATTTTTTCTCCATGAAAGAAGGACCCCCCATGTTTAGAACAGTAAATGTAACATGAATTGAAAGGGGACTTAAAGGGACACACACACAAATGCTGCATCAGGTATCAATGGGTTAAGGAGCCTACATTGAACCAGAACCATAGAAAATAATCCTCTATGGGGCCGCTGTCTCAAAGCCATCTGGAACATTGTTGTTGTTGTTGTTGTTGTTAGCTAAATCTCCCATTACATTACATTGCTCCATGTGGTTTCACAAGTGTTACATGAATGGCTTTTGCAATCCCAAAACCAAGATAATCTCTTCTTGATGTAATCAGAAAACACTATTCATGCCAATGTTGTGGATTAGGCCAAAGAGCTCTATTCCACTATACCGGTTTCTTTTAGCATCAGGTTATATAATAAACTAAATAGACTTAAAAAAAGCGTAATTTTGCCATAATTATCAATGGTTCTCAAACTTTTTCACATCAAGGTGGTGCGCAAGCACCTGCCCTTTTAGCCTTTGACTGATAAGTGCCCTCTTTGCAAGACACTTCAGCAGCCAAATGTTATTGTCTTCCAGAGGCTCTCGCGGGCTCATTTTTTAAGATAGTGAAGTGTCTGGCATCATATGAAACTAGAAGACTTAAGCATTTACAGGTGATTGCACCCGATAATGATCATTGTGTTCATTAATTATGCATTGTCCCGTCTAAATAAACAAATAAAGTAAAGTAAAGTAAAGGCATCCATTGGTACAAACCATGCCATGCTAGCTTGTCTGGAAGGGTGTTAAATAATCCTCCAAATTTAGGCTACATTTTGGCGAATAAAAAACTGGCATGGCCATTTTCAAAGGGGTCCCTTCATGCTAATCCCATGCAGTTTTAGGCACACACAAAATATCAGTTTTTTTTGCATGCAATATAAATGTGTTATTTTCACCTATTTTATTTGAATATTTCTGCATTACTGGGGTCCCTAAACAGTCTTGGAATTACATAAATTGGGACTCTTTGGATTCAATTAGCCCAATCGTATTCATGTGTGATGATATTAGTGCTCATAGTAGCAATTTCATTGTAGTGAGACCATTTTTCGAAACTTGACCTCACTGTATAAAATGACTTTTTTTTTTGTTAGTACATTGCGTCTTCCATTTTTCTGTAGTGTGTTGAGATAATGACAGACTGTGAACAATGCTCTGAGAAAGTGAGCAGAAAGGTTCAAAGCATTACAGTTATGCAGGGCAAACACCAAATTATTGACTTAAGTTAACATAATTCTGTCTTGGGGCTTGTAATAAGCTAACATATTGGACATTTTTCTCACAGAAATGACACAAATAATGATGATGACATATACAGGCAATGCCGCAGGATGTATGCAAGCAAACATACTGTAAGTTTAATAACGTGTACAGATGGAGTGAAGACGTCTCTGTTCAGATCATATATGATGCATGCTTAATCGGTGTTACAATTATGAGGGGTCATTAGAAAAATTTCTCCGCTTTTACTTTAGCAATAAGTTCATGCAAAACCGTGGTCTTTATTGCCATAGTAAAATTCATGTTTTTAACATGTAAAGTGGAATGAAGGAGCACTTCAAATGCGGTCACCCTCGGGCACCACACTGTGTTAATCCGGGCCTGACTACATCATGTAACTTTATTTTTTTATGAGAGGGGTGCCGTTTTTTCCACATGAGCGAGAACCAGAGTTAAAGTAGGCTATGTAGGCTAGTTTGCAACTGACAACTAACATTATCTTGACACTGTGACATTATTAGCCTACTGTCACATGATGTAAGTAGAACAGTTATGCACTCCTGGAAAATGGAGCTTGAACTCGTGTTTAGTAGTGTGCACCTGTTGCGTTGGCGATCATGTTATGAGATGATAGGCGCCGCGCTGCTCACCTGTGCAGGAGGGGAGGATCAGGATGGCATGTTCAAGTGATGAAATTAAGTTAAAATATTAGGCACGAATATTTACATTTAACTTCTCGTTGAAATCCAAGCGATAGTTTGTCACTGTCGTCTTCTCTCTGCCTTGACTGGAACGCCATTCGTACTGAGGATGAAGTTTTCACAACACAACCGATCCAGGACCCATTGCGCATGCGCGGAAAGTTGTCAAAGCACACAAGCTGTCGGGGGGGGGGGGGGGGGGGGTATACATCAATAAAATATTGATGTATATCATTCAAGCAGGAACGTGATATTTTATCATTTGCTCGATATTTGGATGCAATGGCATGTTTTTGTTTTGTAGACTGTAGGCTATGTCAATAATAATGAGTGTACATGGTGACTACAAACTATAGCATAGGTTCCACAGCCAAGGGGTTGTATTGTTCATTTCTATAGGCTGTGTGTTAATAAATTCGATTTTTATTTTGTTTTATTTTATTTTTATTTTATTTTAAGTCAGTCACTGGATATAACCCCCCTCCAGAATCAATAATGATGTTTAAAGAAACACTTGATATTACCAAGTTGCAGTCCATTGAAAATAACATGCAGCATTCAGCCTATAGAGGGCACCAAAGTAACATTTACAGTCAGGCAGTTTTTTTTTTGATTGATTGATTTATTTTGGTGAAAGTCAACACAGATACAGGGAAACAGACAGTTCACCCAGGATAAAAACACAATAAAGCCTTGCGGCTTATTTCCATTGCGGTCCTGAAACGTACAACATTTAGAGACAAAAACACACACAAATGGGAATCACCATTCAATACTCGAATTAAGACTATTTACATTATTTCTAGATTTAAAGGAATAATGGCACGCTTGAATATTATACAATACATAACATTTGTTGTTACATGTAAGGAATTAACATCCGTTGCAAACAAACTAGGTGGGGGAGGGAGGGGGATTGCGGGGGTTTAGCAGTGGGGGGCGGGTGGGAGAAGCTCGTTCCCACAGTGACTGGGGGCTATGCGTATCGCTCATAGCAGCCTCCATCTATATGGCCCCATTCAGTTGAGAACGAGGGAAGGAGGGGGGGGTGAGAAGGGGGGGGGGGGGGGGGTTGGGTGGTGAGCATAGGGATTTAGCAAGAGCTATAGGCCGGACTGTGCTGCTTGGGGGGGGGGGGGGGATGGGGGGAGGATATGTGTGTGAGTCAGTTTGCTTGTCGGCAAGGAATGTCCGTTAGATTGTCCATGTGAGATGTGTAGCCTAAGCAGCCAGATAACGGAGGCCTCCTCGTTGTTGAACGGCCTCGACCAAAGTCTTATCTTGCAGCTGTTGTAGGTGAGAGGTGGTTGGGGGGGGGGGGGGGGGGATTTGCTCCTCGTCTCCACCAGCTCTTCAAAACGGGGATAATTTGTCATGCACCTTTCGGCAGTCTCGGGGTCCAAATGAAAAAAACAATGATGGATAATTTGGTAATCCGAGTGAAAGTATAATCCCAATCTTTCCTCGGTGCTCGTCTCCGCAACATAAATCACTTCAGTCCCGGTTGTGCATCCACTCCAAGATCTCGTCCAGCTTTTTGACCACTTCAGCATTCATAGCTTCCATCTTTGATATGCGCTCAGTGATCGTATTTGTCTGAATGTTCATGCGTTCTATGACCGCATTAGACTGAGAATTCCCAACACGAGCTAACTCGTTTACCATGTTGATGAGAGAGGCTATCTGTGGGCTTTCGTTCTTCCCCATCAGCATGCAAATTTTCCGATAGATTGCTACGATGCCAACACCGATAAGCAGAAGTCCAGCTATCATGAACCCGAATTGGTAAACATCTTCAACATCTTCTACTGTCAAAATGGCAAGGCAAAGAGTTTGCCACTTTTTCCAACCATCATAAACGTACCCCGCTGAAAACGTTCCATCCGGGCATTGGGGCTCCCCCGGTCCAGCATTCTTTGTGGAGATAATCTTATCAATCGCGTTGAGAGACCAGCTTATTAATTCCATAATTCTTCAGGTTTATTTTCTTTGAATAGCCAGCGGAGAGCAGAAGGTTTTTTGCAGGGAGCAAGCTGGGGAGTCAGGAAGCAGGAGAGGGAGGAGATGCGACTGCTCAGTCCAAGGGCAAGACATTGCCTTACAACAATGTACATATTAGTTTTGCAAATGTGTTGCTTGCTCATCCTAACGTTCTGCAGATGGTAGGCCTACTACTTCACCAGTCCAACGTTAATAATGCAGGAAATGTGATATAAGAAGAAGATAATGACTGCTTTGCAGGAAATTATAAGTTAGGCTATAGCTTATAAACTCAGAACTGTAGGCCTATCTTCATTGATATAGTGCTTGCTATATCAATGAAATATGGGCACAGTTTAATTTTCTGAGTGTCTCGGTTTCTCAGTAGCTTACAACATGTTGTACAGTACTGAGTGACATCATGTGGACAGGATGGAGAACTATTTTCAAGTGTCCCCTACATTGGCCAACAATACCAAAGGTGACCCAAGGTCCTCATGCAGAGTAGGGGTCCATTAAATACGGACCTCTTCAAGAAAACATGAAAGGTGTTGATACGTATAAGAATTCATGCTGCTTCCATCAATTATAGGCTATTTAGCATATTTTTAATTTGTAATATTGCTAAACCTCCCAAGCTGAACTGTTATCCCGCATAAATCACATTTGCAACATGTAGGCTACATCACTGAACAGAATGCTTTTTTGGCCAACACAGACCATTAGCTTACCGTGTCATGCCTGGTATTGTTCGAGTTCAAAGTTCAACTTTGGCTTCCTGTTGTGAAACTATAGTTGCCTGACACAGTCTGTGTAAACTTATGTTGTAATTCAAGTAACCCCATGATCATTTTACCTAAGCATGTTCGTCACATGGCCATAAACCATTTACACAGAGACACACAGACAGTCGTGTAGACAGAGACACAACACACACACAGTCTGCTCCCTCTAGATGTGGTTAAAGATTGTCTTGTAAATATTTTTTATCAGCACATGTGAAGTAACAGTTTAATGAAAATCAGGTACTGTAGGGTAGACAAGGACATGAGTTGACATATGAACTTTGCTCTGCAATTCAGGACGCATGCACGGAAAACATGCTAATTACTTTCAGTGATGTTTAAAAAAATGCCATTGGATAAAGGATTCATTTTTTGCAGCATAAACATTGTTTCTGGTTGGTAAATGCAGTTTTGTAAGAAGATCACTGTATTCCTACAGTGATATCAATGTGTTTTTTGTTTTGTTTTGTTTTGTTTTGTTTTGTTTTGTTGCCAAATTGGTGATTTTTATTTCTTTATTTCTTTACTTTTTAATACTGGAAGTCACAAGTCAAATTTTCCATTCTGATGACAGATGGGGAATGACTGAGCTGGGGCACCACTTGGAAAATCACTGCTCAGCTTATAGCTATAGCAGTCCACAAAGTAAGAAACATCTTTGCAATCATGCCTTGTCTATATGCCCACCCAAATGAGGCATCCGAGCGCATGGATACCAATACAGTTTCAATTGAATGTCTTTGGCTTGTAGTCCATTATATCAGGACTACAATTCCCTTGATGTCTAGCAACTAGTTCAACTGATTGACACACATGTTCTGCACTAAGGCTAATCAAGTGATGTTGTCTCAGCCCTCCTTTATACTGCTACTCCAATCACTTGTTACCTGCTTATGACTTGAAGAAGGTCTATGACCGAAACCTTGCATAGTTAGTACATATGGGTTTTGCACAGATTTGAGTGTGCGGATGTTGTTAGTTTGTCACTCAATTTGATACTCATAGCTCCAGCCCCTCAGCTAAGTCTGATACCAGATGAGCAGTGCCCCCCCCCCCCACTAGCCTAGGTAAACCCAGCCCCCACGTGATCTGCTCTCTCAGTTCCCAGTCACTAGCTGTAGTGACTGAGAGCAGGTCACGTGGAGGCTGGGTTCACCCAGGCTACCCCCCCACCACACACACACACACACACACACACACACACACACACACACACACACACACACACACACACACACACACACACACACACACACACACACACACACAACACACACTCTATTTTGAATTCAATGTTTAGCCAATTCTGTAAGAGGAACAATGGTGTCTCACAATCAGCACAACAATAACATGGAAATAACAGGCAAGGCACTCATGAGGAAAAACATAAATACCTGGTTATCTTACCAGTATGTAGAATTACAAAATATGTAGGCTACATTCCTGCACAAGATCTTCTATTTCTAAACATAGCAGGTGTTAGGACGGAATAAAAAAAATGCATTTGTGCATTATACCCCTCATAAATGGAATAGTTTATAGAACTTGCTAAAATTGAATAGCTTGATTCCACTTAATAGTTTTAAACTGCCTTTTGTATGATACTATGCAATCTGAATGCTCATGTGCCCTATATGAGCTTATGTCTGCCATCCTTTTGTCAGTTGTAACTTGTTTTTGTGTGTGTGCATGAGTTTTAAGCTGTGTGTAGTTATGTTGTATGCTCAGGGCGTCATTGAAAAAGAGAGCTTGCTCTCAACTGGCCCTCCCTGAATAAATAAAGGTGAAATGAATACAGGAAATAGCTGCCCGGTAATGCAAAAATATAAATATTTATTGCATCCCTCAGTCCCAGTAATAGAAAAGCACAAAATAATAATGTGACTGCCTGTCTTATTGCCTGTCACACATCTCCTAAGTTAGCCGACGCTTACTGAGCAAAAATGTTCTTTATCTTTGAACTTTGCTCTCTTAAACCTGCAGTGACAGATGTGAACAAACCAGTCCCTAACTGTGGGAAAGCAGACTTGTGATTGGCTAGATCGGTGGCACACCCCCGTGCCTTCTCCTATCTCAGTGCTAGAGTCCTCCTAACTTTGAGGCTTTGCTCACCTATATGACTTGAAGCAGTAGGTCCAAGCCGTCCCAGTTGCAGGTCTTGACAGCATCATGTCTGAAAGAGGTGCCTTCGATACCGACGTGCAGACCCTCACCAGGTTTGTTCTGGAGGAGGGCAGGAAAGCCCAGGGAACAGGTGAGCTGACCAACCTGCTGAACTCCATCTGCACGGCTGTCAAAGCCATCTCCACTGCTGTCAGGAAGGCCGGCATCGCTAACCTGTAAGTTTGTTAATCTTTGTTTTTCCCCCCACAAGGTACAGAGAATGACAATGTTGGCATCGAACATGATTTGAGTCCAAAAATGTTAGATAAGTTGCTAACCAACCTAGCATTAAGACAGAGAAATTAAGACAGTATGAAGGGCTGAGACAACATCACTTGATTAGCCTTAATGCAGAACACTTGTGTCAATCAGTTGAACTAGCCAAAGACACAAGTGTCCCCATAAACAGCCAAGAAACGCTAAATAGCCTACATCAAATACATAATTTACAATATGTACTAAAACAACAATAAAAAATAATATAATAATACAAAAAAACTATTGAGAAAATCCTATGTAAACATCAGGCAGCGCAGCAGCCATCACATGGCACATATAGAGTATATTATAATCATCCATAGCACAACACACATGTCAAAATCCTAATTTATACCCAGTGGTTGCAGTGTTCATGGATCTCAAAGTGATTCAAGTTGACTTTTTCCATTTCATTCCATACTTTTCTTTTCAGGGGGCAGGGTTGTTTTCAGTTTTAGTTCATTACATACATTTTTTCTTTCATTCAAATTAAAAATAGTTTAAAAAAATAGTGTTTCAGGGGTTACTTAGTTATCTATGCCTTGTAAATGAGTAAGCAGTTTTAACTTAGGAACGGGTCAAAGGTGCGCTCTGCACGTTTTGTGCAATGCTCCAGGACAGGGTCGGTCGAAGATAATGCACTTTTCAGGGCTTTCTCACCGGTGCAATATTTTAACATGTTGTGATGAAAGCACAATTTCAAAATGCACAAACTAGCATAACTTCATTAAACTAAACACCTGCATCAGTGTGTTTTTAAAGTTGCAGAGAAATTGATATACATGTATTTTCATTCAGACTTCTATCTGTCCTACTTCTCTCTGGGCAGATATGGGATTGCAGGAAGCACCAATGTGACAGGCGACCAGGTGAAGAAGCTGGACATCCTGTCCAATGACCTGGTCATCAACATGCTCAAGTCCTCCTTCAGCTCCTGTGTCCTGGTGTCAGAGGAAGACGAGAGGGCAATTATTGTGGAGCCAGAAAAACAGGTGTGTGCAGCATGTGTGCATGCATGGCCTCCTTCTTTCTGTCACATGTTGTTATTATTGTGACAATGACTGATGAATGCATTTGTCTGATCTCTGACAGGGTAAATACATTGTGTGTTTTGATCCGCTGGATGGTTCCTCAAACATCGACTGTCTCGTATCAATCGGAACAATTTTCGCCATCTACAGAAAGGTTTGTGATGATGATATTGCATGCTGATTCAAAACACATTGATGTTATTACCTCGCTCTGAACAATTGTTCCACATGAAATTAAATGATCGCTGCTAAGCATTATGCATTAATTTAATTGAAATGTAAAATTGCATCAAAATGCATCAGAAAATATACACACGGCATCTTGGATACCTGCAATCATCATAATGAATCATGGGTCTACCCGTTCTTTTCTGAAAAGCATCCCCATGGTTTGGTAAATCAGCGTCTTTCTTAGAACTGATCTCATGGCACAACAAGGCGACTTTCATTTGCTTGAATTTTCAAGGACTCTATGATATATATTTTTTTACATATACACATGGCAGGTTTAGATCAACAGAAAATCAATACCAAATAGTTCCACACAGGAAACAAGTGTTGTACAGCGGTCTGATGTATTATTCCAATCAAGGCATGCATGATATACAACAATACACATGTAAACAACTGTGGGTAATGTGCCAGGTATGTTACAGCTCACCTGTACTGTGTATCAGGGTGGGAATTTAATCATTTTAGGGGCAAGGCCATCTGGCCATCGGCATCAAACAATTTTGTTTAGGGCACAAGGCCACATGCCAGGGCACAGAGGCCATTGCTCTATTGACATTGTGAAGAGCAATTTTTCTGAAATGTGTCTTAAAATGAGCCAATGACACATCCTTTGTATAGGGCAGGCTACATTAAACTGATTGTCAGTCGCTTTTAAAGCAACTGACAGTAGCAGGCTGGTAGCAGGGCACTGCCAAGGTGGCCTTAGGGATCTCAGGGCATCACGGCCAGAGGGAGGGGCAACGCAGACCATGGCCTCATGGCCTGCGTGTAATTCTCACCCTGCTGTGTATACAATAAAACGGGACAGGTTCTGTTCACAGAATCTGTCAAGAGAGGCTAAATTCACACTGTTCCCCTGATGCTGTATATGTCTGCACTGCATCCTTGTCATGGGAAACTTTATCATACCTTTTGTTTCCCAAAATGCCTCTCCCTATATTTCTGATATATATATATATATATATATATATAATATATATATATGTGTTGTTGTTGTTGCATAGACCACAGATGGTGAGCCAACTGAGAAAGATGCTCTGCAACCTGGAAGAAACATAGTGGCTGCAGGTTATGCTTTGTATGGCAGTGCCACCATGATGGTCCTTTCCACCGGTCAGGGAGTCAACTGCTTCATGCTTGACCCAGTAAGTGTCTTACTTTAAAATCATTATGTTTCTAATTCATTCCTTTATGCAAATTATACCATCACTGTCTTCGTTGTGATGGTAAAATATGTTTCTCATAGGTTCCTTGTATTTCTTTTCCAGGCCATAGGTGAGTTCATCCTGGTGGATCGAGATGTGAAGATTAAGAAGAAGGGAAAGATCTACAGTTTGAATGAAGGATATGCACAGCATTTCTATCCAGATGTAACGGAATACTTGCAGAAGAAGAAATACCCAGAGGTAAAGGCAATCAAATGCAGTTCAAATATCTATATCACCTCACATTTAAACATTATTATATTACAAAGGCCTGACCTAGAATTGGAAGTATTAACTTCTCTGTCACCACCAGATAACAATGACTTTAAGTTTTTAATTGGAAAGGAAACATTTCTTCACTCTCAAATTGATTTATTTGGCATTTCTGAAGGTCACAGAGATCATTTTCAATTTGTTTCCCCATTTTTCCTCTGACCCATTCTCAAGAAACTTCAAGAATCTTTGCATAGCACTGTAAATTCACTCTTAAGATAGAACTAGTAGTAATAAGCCAACACAGTGAACAGAAGGTGCCTCCCAGTGGCCACTGACCATCATTGACATTATATAGTGTATATTGGTGTAAACAAAAATAAATCTAGATTGAATTTTGGATAATAGGAAATGGATGTAACTGCTGAGGAATTCCACTGAACAATTGTTTGTGTTTTCTAGGATGGATCTGCCCCATATGGCGGGCGATATGTTGGTTCAATGGTAGCTGATGTGCACCGTACTTTGGTGTATGGAGGAATCTTCTTATATCCCGCCAATGTCAAGAGCCCTAAGGGCAAGGTCAGTTGGAGGTGTAAATATCAAATCTATAATCATCCAGTTATTTCAGATAATCAGAAGTTGCAAGAACATGCACACCGAAGTTCTCATGTGTCGCGTCACTCATCGTTCTGCTCTTTGTGCCTCAGCTAAGGCTGCTGTATGAATGCAACCCCATGGCGTTCATCATGGAGCAGGCCGGAGGCATGGCCACAACAGGATCCATGAATGTTCTGGACATCCAGCCCACCAACATCCACGAGCGAGTCCCTGTGGTCCTGGGCTCTCCAGATGACGTGAAGGAGTACATCTCCATCTTCAAGAAGCATGCGAAATGAGGTATTCCGCTTTAAACGAGGCACAATCAAAGAGGCACAAACAAGCAAACGGACTGAGATAAATACACAATGTTTTTGTGCAGGTTCTGAACAGGTGAAGTCTGGTGGTGAGCAAGCCAAAGCTGGGCTGACAACACTGGGGAGAGGCTGAGTAGCATGGCTCAAGCTGGACATCTCTAGTTGATCTCTACTCATTCCCTTAACTGCACTGACCAAAGAAACAGTATGAACCAGGAATAGACAATATGGTTCTTAGATATTAATGTACCCTCATTGGACATACAAAAATCTGCCTCGTTAATTGCCTAGTTGTTGCTGTCACTGTGTCTCATTTGCAGAGACTTACTTTTTTTAAAGAGACAAATTTAAACATTATTATTATTCGATGATGTACGCAAGTCCACTGTACTTCCTATGTAAGTATACAAAAAGTATTAAAAGAAAACAAGTCGATTTAAAAAGTCCTTAGATTTTCTGATTGCTTAGGCACTATTTTTTGAAACTATTTTTGCACAACTCTACACACTAACCACATAACCTTACACCAAAACCAGTAAAACATATCTCTTGCGAAAGCAAACAATTCTTGCTTGCTTTGTGGGTCCCGGTCATAAGATTTCATCCACATCACGTGCAATGATTTCTTGAGCTAGGCAGCATGGTCAGAAAGTATCTCCTGGACTGCCGTATCCAGGCCTGGCATGCCCCCTGAGGTTTCCACAAGCCTCCTCAATTGCCTGTAGAAGGGCTATGCGTTGGTGGGCTGGTGACCTGCACCTTCCAACACCATGCAGAGAAGGATTCTTCAATAAGATTCAAGAAAGGAGAGTATGAGAGATTGAGCGCAAGGAAACGTGGGTGACCTGTGAACCAAGTGTGGACCAAAGCCGCCCTTCTTCACCTCCTCATCCTCCTCTAGTTCTCACCCTCTGTCCAATGTTTGTCTCCATTGTTGTCCAAATGTTTACCTGTGTGGCCAATTTGTAGTGCTCAAGCTCTGATTTTGTAATTAAACTCATGATCTACAAGTGTTTTCACGTGTCAGTGTGGAAAGGCAATTGGCAAAGTAGTGTAGCAATGGTAGAGACCAAAGTTTGCAGTTTTGCTAGAAGTGTGTTATAAAATGACAAAGTGAATGTGTAAAGCAGAGACTTGTTTACAGATTTGTAAAAAGTGTGTTATAAAATGACAAACTGTGTGTAAAGCAGAGACCGTGCATTCAGTTTAGCACACTTGGCAGATGCGTACTGTTAATGGTTTTAGAAATAGTGCTTCAAGAATCACTGTTGGTGTTTAAACAACCAGAAAAAAACAATTACCGGTAAGTGAATACGCTATAACTCTGAACTATGATTTACAGTATCTTTATGTTTCATAGTTGACCAGTGTATTAGTATTACACTATTGGTACACTGAGAAAGTTGAATGGCGTTTCCACTGTTTTCAGTGGCTCAGTTATGAATACAATGGAAATTTATGAGATTTGGTTACCATTTTTACCATTTTTTTTTTTTTTTTTTTTGACGGACAATGCACAATAAATATATTGCACCAGAAATAGCTATTCGCTAATTTGCATTACCCTTATTAAGCCTCAATTTCATCGATTGGAATCAAGCTCGATGTTCTTACTGAGGAGCTCAACAAGGATCATAGCAATCATCCAAGCCAATTAAGTTAAAATGTTATTGGCAACACTCACCAGAAGTAATTTTGGATATTGATTATTAGTTTGTTGTCCACTTAGGATGTAAAAATACATTTTTAGTTTTGGCACTTCCTATTGGCCCATTTTAAATTGCCTTTGCACAGATCATGGAACACTATTCAACATAATTGTTATATGGTGATGATTGGACGGACACAGTAGATGAGTTAGGACCATTTCTCCTATTAACTTTCTGCTCTTTGCATATCCTGTCAAGTTTATTGGCCAACTAATAGCAATAGGGGGATTTTTTTTTATCTTTCTTTGGTATTGTGGTGTGCACATTTTAGAGGCATGACCGCCAAACATTCAGGGCCTCCATAGTGGATAATTGCTTCTGATTGGGCATATCTGTATAGTGAGACATCAAAATGAATTAACTGATTTGATTACACAGTTTGGTTAACAGTCAAGTGTTGCAGGAAGGGTAAAATGGTCAAGCTTCCTCGCTAACTGTGATATATTGGCTAAGGGGACGAAGCGTGACTCTTTCCCCCTGCAACACTCACATGCTGACAACATGAGTTATTCTGGTTAGTGTGCCGTGTGAAGTTTACTGCATTAGAGGATCTCTGTTGAAGTTAAAATTTGCTAATGTGTGAACTTGCTCTAAATAAGCATGTAGACTACATTTGTGTGATGTGTAAGATTAAATTTGTCGGATATGGATTTTTAGTTTTTTTTTGTACAGAAATGTGAACATTTCTCTCTTTCAGAGACAGAGAGAGAGAGAGAGCGAGAGAGAGAGAGAGAGAGGCCCAAAATGTTCACAAAATGTTCAAATTGTTGCATCCCTACTTATTACTGTAATTGCAATTGCACACGATCATCTGTGCAAAACTTTACACAGCAGGAAGTGCACTTTAGGCACTGTAGTGACCTTTGGAATGTACACATTTACGTAACATT
>NC_139629.1:18718924-19111424 GCF_964638095.1 Poromitra crassiceps | reverse complement strand
ATCAGAAAACTGTAAACTGTTTTGAAGTCTGTCATTTAATCTGACAGTTATTGAGTGTTAAAGTGTGGACCAGTGACATCACTGGTCCACACTAACTCAAATTAATAACTCATCATTAACTCAAATCAACTCTCAATAACTGTCAAACTAGATGAATGATGAATAGTTTGACAGTTATTGAGAGTTGATTTGAGTTAATTAGTTATTAATTTGAGTTAGTGTGGACCAGTGATGTCACTGGTCCACACTTTAACACTCAATAACTGTCAAATTAAATGACAGACTTCAAAACCGTTTACAGTTTTCTGATATACTACTGGGGCTGGTTGCACCAAGTGGTCTTAACTATGCCTGGTCGTAACTCCCACGTCGGTCTTAGTTAAGACCAGTCTTTAGAGTGGATTTATGCCTGTTGCACCAACACGGCTTACGTCTGGTCTTAACTATGCTGGTCGTAGCAATGCGCGTCCATGTGAATTGCCAGGGAATGCCCTCTGATTGGATGATGTGTGCCTCGCGACCTGCTTGGAGCGCACTGTGCCACTACGCTCTCTCAGCCACTACTGTAACACCCTCCCTCCTCCCACCCTCCCTTGCTCCGGGGGGAAAAATGGCGGCGATTGAGCCAGACAGACAGTCTGAATGAAATTGAATGTAACGTTCCCAATTCTATGTATTAAATTTAAAAAAAATTAACGGCAACATTTGGGAAGGCTAAGCCACACAACTAGTTAGTTATAATCTTAACATTGTGCTTCAAAGACGGAGAACTGGCTGTGTTACGACGATGACGGTAAGGATTCAAAAAGGTCTCCGCGGAGACAACTCTTATGCCTGGGCGTAGTGAAAATAAGGCTTAAGCCGTCTTGGTGCAACCGGCGTAACTGTTAGGTCGTAAAGTTACGACCAACTTAGCTTAAGACCAGTAGACCAGTTGGTGCAACCGGCCCCAGATGTTCTAATGATACAAAGCTGGTTGAAAATGGGCGGAGTGTTCCTTTAAGATTTAGTTCGATTTTGTTTAGATTACTTTTTATCATGAGGCTTCTGGAAGCGTGAGGAAGACATGGATGAGAAAAAGCGAATTAACCAAAAATGTCCCATAATATATATGACTGCAAACTAAGCGGATAGTTTCTATTCCAATATTGATTACAAACAAGAGTTCATCTGTTGTAAGCAGCATGTACAGGATATTGTCATCTCAGCCACCATACGACATTGGGACGATGTGATCTCATCGTCTTATAAATTATAGGCTTGTCCTACCACTGTGACAGTCCGCAGATCTCGAGAGGGGTAGCTGTGTTTAAATTCAACATAAACTCTGTATCCCGGACCACCCTGGCTGGAGCTAAGCTAATCTAAATACTCGTCTTCCACTCCTTCAAGAATGGACCCATATTTGCACCTGAAAGAGGTCTGGAGAACACTTATATACACAAGATACTATCCTCCCCTTTAAGCACAAAACAAATTCTATTTTCCTGTGAACTACTTTCCTTACTCAAGGAACACCATCTATAAGTTGCCTTTGTACCTCACAGGCAGCATATTTCCACAGCCAGCATCTCAAATGCACACAGACGTGTCAGTGCCTGGTGGTGACTCAATTACCGGTAGTCCCAAAATGCAGTTACTGTCCAAGAACCTCTCTGCAAAGCTCTGGTTACCTTCATCAGGAAGGTTTCCTGTTACTATGGAAACCTGGTGTAACAGTGCAATAAAACAACTGTACCCCTGGCCTGTGGAAGCCAAATTGGATGGGGAAAAACATGCAGCAGTTTAAGAGACACAGGGCATCCACAAAAATAAAAGTGAGTAAAATGTTTTGCCCAAAGTTGTTCTCGTTACTAAGCAACACTATATGCCTGCAGTGCATGGAGCCACACCAGGTGCCTCTCGTGTGTCTACCTTTGATAGCAAATATTCTCGATGAAATCTCCATCTGTTCCTCATTGATTGACTATGTATGAGTTCAGTTGTTATGGATAATGTCCAGATAGTTATACAAGGAGAGCAATAGCAGAAACAAAATGGATCTCAGTCAAGAGGCAACATCAAGTTCTGAGAAATGGAGCCAATGCAGATGTGCATTAAACCTGCATTTTCTTGAATGGTCTTCAGGGGGCGACTCCACTGGCTGCAAAAAGAAGTCAGATTGTATAGAAGTCAATGGGAAAAGGACCTCTATACTTCTCACTTGATTTATGACCTCGGTAAACACTTTCCTAATGAGTTTATGGTCTCACCTCAATCGCTAGTTTCAAGTCTTCTTCAACACAGCATGATGATCATTTTGTAAATTATGGTCCCATTTGGAGTAAAATAGGCGATAAAGCAGACTATGTTTTGGGGCGTGATTGACAGGTCACCTGTCCAGTGATCGCACAGATCGGCGATCACGGACCAAGATCAGGCAGCGATGTGGCTCTATGGGAAACCCCTGGTCTCGCCCCCGCTGCTTCTGGCTCCAAATCACAGAGATGGCGACGGTCGAAATGTCAAACTCAAGGCTTCAAAATGGGTCCACAAAACAATGGGTGACATCATGGAGGCTACATCCATATTTTTATACGGCTAAAATACATTCTTCTAAGAGCATGTGTGTGGATGTGTGATGGTTACATCTACAAGTCAAAGTCAAAGTCGGACGGACAAACCCGTCTTTCACACACACACACACAGACACACAGACACACACACACACACACACACACACACACACACACACACACACACACACACACACACACACACACACACACACACACACACACACACACACACACACTAACGTTGGCCGGTGAAATATAGTCTCTGCTTTTCTCCCATCCAGGCTTGTCCTTCCTCCAGGGGGCAGGCCAGGAGCAGTGGGCAGCTGTCTTGTGTACAGCGCCCGGGGACCAACTTCAAACGTTGTCGTCACTGGTCAGGTGATGATCTTCTGCATCTTCAGTAGGGGTCCATACCGATGTTGTATGGAGGAACCCCAGGAGCACGGGGAGAACATGCAAACTCCACACAGAAATGCCCCCCTTTTGATGAGATGGGCATGGGCCGTGGGGACTGAGGACATAGACTGAGGACATAGGCGGGAATCGAACCCAGGACCTTCTAGCTACTACTCCTACAATGCGCCACCGTGCCCTACCGGACATTAGTCATTATACCGGTACTACTGAATCAGTAAAAGCCCATCTTCACAGAGCTATCACCTCACATGGATATTCAACCCCTCCCAACGCATCAAAATGCGCCGATTTATCACGCCCCCCCCCCCCCCCCCCCCCCCCCTCGGCGTCATTATTGCCGACACAAAAGGGTACCTTTTGCAGACAACCAACTTGTTGTGTTTGCCTAAACTGTGGCTCTTGTGGCTCCCACAAAGCGCCATATGGCTCCCATGAAATGTTATCCGGCCGAACAGGGCCGGTAGCCCGCAGCGACTGCAAGCCACGATTCTCAGGTGGTCGCCCTTCTCGGCCCACATAACCAGGAAGAGAGCCCTCTTCTTGTTTTTTTTGGCTGAAAGAAACTAGGAAGAGCGTGTGTCTGTGCTGGAGGAACATGTGCATCCAAATATCTACATTATACTGTTTCACATCTGCAATAATGACACCACAGATCGTATAGAATCTTTGAGCTCCTGTCTTCTCCCAGAGAGAGAGAGGGTGAGAGAGGGTGAGAGAGGGAGAGAGAGGGAGAGAGGGGGAGAGAGAGGGTCAGAGAGGGGGGAGAGAGAGGGGTGGGGGGGGGGAGACCCCTAGACCACCCTGCTGCCACTGATGGTTCTAATCATCAAAAAGCCAGAGATTGGAGAAGCCCAGGGGAGGAATATCCAGGCTCTGAACTCTGTATATTGCAAGAAGGTTGATTTTCTTACTGTTCATTTCAAACAACAACTGTCTGTGGTATCTGTGTGTGTGTGTGTGTGTGTGTGTGTGTGTGTGTGCGTGTGTGTGTGTGTGTGTGTGTGTGTGTGTGTGTGTGTGTGTGTGTGTGTGTGTGTGTGTGTGTGTGTGTGTGTGTGTGTGTGTGTGTGTGTGTGTGTGTGTGTGCGGAATGACAAAAAGTGAACTATGAGATGATTTTGATTCATTCTATGTTGCCAGGAGTGACGACAGTAGGAGCAGACCACCAGTGGTGCTGGTGGTGTGTTTAGATTGAGATTGTGTGTGTGTGGTTACTGTCTCTGAAGACAGCCTCCTCTGTGGTATATCCACCAGAATTGTTATCAGGCTATACAGTAAGTGTGTCTTCTGTTAGAGGATATTTGTGATTTTATGGGTTTTAAGAACAATAGTTCATAGGAAAAGCGATAATCTGCACACCCAACCGCAAGCCCATCCACGTGAACGAAAACATATCGAATGATATTCTTAGATTATGTTTTCATGACTTACATCTAGTAGTGACATGAAACACACATTATGTTATGTTGTTAAACAATAAAAATGTATTTACTGTGGCTGTGTTAGTAGTTGAGGGGCCTTAAACTGTTGTCATCTCTTGATTTTCAATGTGGGGTCCGGGGACCACCAGAGGTCCTTGAGAGGGTTCCAAGGGACCCTGCAGCAAATTGATGAATTGTTGAACTTCAACATTATTTCATTTTCCACAAGTTAACACTTAAGCTGGGCTCAGACTACAGGATTCTGACAATCCTAGCTGATTTTGAAATCTGGCTGTGACCTCTGTGACTATCCTGTAGTGTGAGCCAGCCTTTAGTTAGTATGTACAAGAATGACTGTTTTGGTCATAGTTTCACTGTTATCTTTACCAACCTCATCCAATGGAGGTCTTGCCCTGATACTTTTGCATTCATTTCACCAAAATAACAGCAGCAGCAGAATGACATCGCTGCCCCGGAACCATCCTGAAAAATAATTTCAACCTTGTGTAAACAATCCAAAATTCTAAATGTTATCCTTTTCCTTTGCTATTGTCATATATAGTGGTTATTTGCATAAAAACACACAGTTTGATTAGGAAATGATTGTATCTTTATTTAAATACTGGTATGTGCTTTGATTACAAAAAATGTAACTCAATATGTAACTTGTGTTACTTGACAAAGTAACTGGTATAATATTACTGAAATCCTATAAGTAATAAGTTATATTGCTGAGTTACTGCTAAAAGTAATACATTACATGTAATATGTTACTTTTGTAATGAGTTACCCCCAACACTGGTGATATGAAAAAGGTCAAGAAGACACAGAGGATGCCGTTAACTTATACGACCAACTGCTGTCGTCAGATAGCACAGCTGTAGCAGTTTTAAGGTTTAGTGAGGCCGCGAGTCGCACACCAAAATGTCATAAACCAGCCCAAACATATTTCCTGTTGTTGTCTAGCCTGAAGTACTACAGTTACTCTCTGGGCTGCCAGCAACATCATCTGGGAACAATGGTGTACTATTCATACATCGTCTTCAGTGGCTCTCCGGCATTGCTATTACTCAGGCAAATGTCAGGGAAGCTCTGGGTCACGTCTCATTTTCTCTGTCTCCTGAGACAACGTCTACGTGTCTCCTGAGACAACGTCTACGTGTCTCCTGAGACGAACGTCTACGCCGTAAAGATTGGGGCTGAGAATGTGGCCCGCGCTGGCAGGGGGCCAGGGGGGCCGAGTTACAGGACGCACCCTGGAAACGATGGCCCTGACAAGCTGCTTTTTCTGGGCTCTTGGTCTCTGTGTGTAGTGGGGTAGAATAATCCCAATAATAATCACACACATGGCCCCAAATTGGCCAAATATACGATCCACGTTTATTTTCTTTTGGAAAACAATCTATTTTCGACTCTTTTCGAAACAGCTGATTTCATAAATGCAAAATACGTATGTCCGATTTTTTTATTTTTTTATTTTATTTTACATTTTACAGAACACACAAAGAAAGAAAACAAAAACAGGCTCAGACACAGAGAAAAAAAATAGAAAAGGTAAAAAAAACATATACTAAGGACATTCAGTGTTACAATATAGAACTACCAGCCACACACAGTGCCTTCATGCTTCTAGAAGATGCTGTGCATGGGGCCCCACGTAAAGGGTCCGGGAGTCACCCATCACCCCTGACCTCGTCAACATAAGCCAGAAACAGGTCCCAGAGGACTGAGAACTTTTTGAGAGAGTTGGTCCTCAGGAACCTGAGTCTCTCCATCTGTATAACAGAGACCATGTCCGCAACTGAAATGAAGGTGAAGAGGGAGACTTCAATTCCTTCAGAATTAATCTTTTGGCTGATGATTTAGGTTTATAGGAGGGCCATTGCTTTTCAGATAATTCAAAGCAAATAAACTAAAAAACTACTTGTTTGGTTGGGGTACAGCAACACTTCAATGTGATTATATTGTGTTTCTCTTTGATTTAAGGTCTTATGCATTTTAGGTGATGTCCAGAGATTGATGTGAGTTTCCTATCTTATGTGTTTGTCACCACATCTCTGAAATGTTTGCACTATGTTGATCACCTACTGTTGTATAATGATTCATGTATCTTATATTACCCCACAATCTTTGTGTTATTTGATCTGTAATGTATCCTCATGCGAACAAAAAGAAAAACCAATAAAAACTTGGTCACAAAAAAAATAAAAAAATAAAAAAAATCTTTTGGCGACAGTTGTCCCCTGTGTCAGAGACTGTTGCACAGCTGCAGGGAAGTTCAGAGAGGTCTCCGAGCAGCCAAAGATGGCGAGTTCTGCCTCCGGCTGAAGGGTTATACCGTAGGCCTTAGAGTACCAGTCAAATATCCTGGCCCAGAATCCCGCTAGTGAAGGACAGAACCAAAAGGCATGAGATCGTATGTCCGATTATTGACGCTGAAGTTCTGGTGTTTAAGCCGTATGTCACATGTTTCTTTCGAGGACTGTGTGCCTCTGACATCCAAACCAATTTGCCTTGGCAACATCCCCAGCAAACTCTGTGGTTAGCATAAATAGTCATTACATCCTCACATGAAGAGTCAGTGAACCACAGCAAAGAGGACTCTGTTTGATCAAACTGCTTGTATTTATGCTCCTCAAGAATACAGTAGCACTGATCAAAGGTCTGAGCTATTATAAACAACTCGTATGAGTTTTAATCTAGCTCATAATGGCTCCGCTTAAATATAGCAATACTTAACATAACACTTAAAAACACTTAAATATATGTCAAACCTGATGAAGCTGCTACAGCGAAACACGTCGTTTGCTGAATATATCACAGTAAAGTTACTTCAGTGTGCGATATATATAAATATATATAAAACTTTCCTCAATGACTAAGTTACAATCATGTTTCAACATTCAACAAACACGTTTGTCCTTTTTTTCCTGTTCAACTCTCATCATTGTTGAATAGGCTGCTGTTTCAGGTTGCCTCTTGTGGCCTTGATCTATAAACAATGACTTTATCTGTGCTGGGGTCCTGGTGGCCTGTCTGTCCCTGAGCAGTTATTTCCTTTTGGAGAGATACACGATCAAAGGAAAGGTCATGTTTCAAACAAAATCTAAATCCCCTTCTCTGCTCTGCCCCAGAGTTTCCTTCTTGCTCGTAATACACATCGCGCGGTGACAGATCTCCTCAGTGTATTACCTCTGGCTTCATTTGTGTGGTTTTTTGCCCTAAAGAGAAGCAGGGACAATATAAAAAAAACAGATATGATGATGATTACTTTATTGTCATTAACAGATCAGTGTTGTGCAATACCACTGCAAAATACCCCTACACAGTTAGACCAGGGATACTCAACTTGCCTAGGGGCCACTTTCGTGAAATGATAGGAGGCCAGGGGCCAGTTAATAAACAAACAATATACATTTTTCTGTAGCGGATTGTAGGTTTTTGGGGTGTCAGCCGGAGTTTAGTCTGACAATGTTGTGCACACCGGATAGTTAGTTAGGCTAAGTTAGTTAGGCTAAGTTAGTTAGGTTAAGTACATACATGTACATAAGTGCCTGGGTAGGGAGCAGACGGTGGTATTTGACAATTTCACTGGAGCTCAGTCAAACTTTATTTTACGTTAGTTTTTATTGTGAATTAGATTCTAATTCACAATGAAAACTAATGTGAAATTATTAGAAAATGGTCGGGGGGGCCACTCTGCACCCTGTTGCGGGCCGCATCTGGCCCCCGGGCCGCAACTTGAGTATCACTGCAGTAGACCATGGTATGTATCCATTGCCTCTCTCTCTCTCTCTCTCTCTCTCTCTCTCTCTCTCTCTCTCTCTCTCTCTCTCTCTCTCTCTCTCTCTCTCTCTCTCTCTCTCTCTCTCTCTCTCTCTCTCTCTCTCTCTCTCTGGGGGCATGGTGGCTCAGTGGTAGAGCTGTCGCCTCACAGTCAGAAGGTCCTGAGTTTGATTCTCACCTGGGACACTGTGGGCGCTGTGGTTGTGTTCCCCCCCATATCTTCAGTGCCTACTGCCCAGGTGGGGTATCTCGTTGTAAGGGCCTTTCTCTCTGTGTGGAGTTTGCATGTTCTCCCTGTGCTCCCCCCAGCAATACTGATGAGAAGCTACAGGCTGTAAGACCATACAGACCACGTTAACTGCCATGCCATGTTGTTGACTTAATTGATAATGGGAACATATATAATTTAAAAAAGGCTTAATTATCTGCTGTCTTCATCATATGCATGGGCCGACAAACGTTGTTTTTCTCCATCTCACAAAAGGATATATGGAGGAGTCATATTTGACATGAATTCCACTTCCTAAAATGAGGAAAGAATATCAGCATGAGACAGACATTTGTAACAGCACTTTCCATGAGCCACAGGAACATAAGTGCAGGGAGGAAAACACTTGGCAGCTTTTTAACATTGACTCTCTCTCTCTCTCTCTCTCTCTCTCTCTCCCTCCCTCCCTCCCTCCCTCCCTGGGCTTGGAAGCACTTGAATGCAAAAGTTGGGGGAATGATTCTGGCACAGCAGCTTGTGTGTAATGACTTCTGACAGCAGTGGAGACAAACTGAAGAGCATGTCTGTCTCTGCATGAGCATTTGTGAATCTATTCCTGAGAACCGCATTCCAATTCTGGAATCGTTATTATATGCAAGTCGCCACGAGCAACCGCATGTACCATTCAGATCCGGGGGAACTCCATCGAAAACAAATGGAGGACAGGATACTGAACTATAACAGAGTAACAGAGAGAACCGGGCGTACATTTATCGTCAGTGTGTTGAACTATAACCGAGCAGTAACAGAGAAAACCGGGCGTACATACAGTATACTGAACAATAACAGAGTAACAACGAGAACCGGGTGTACCTTTATCATCAGTGTGACACAGTAACAGGGACAACCGGGCGTACATGTACTGAAGTATAACAGAGTAACAGAGAGAACCAGGTGTACATTTATCATCAATGTGACACAGTAACAGAGAGAACCAGGTGTACATGTACTGAAGTATAACAGAGTAACAGAGAGAACCGGGTGTACATTTATCATCAATGTGACACAGTAACAGAGAGAACCAGGTGTACACGTACTGAAGTATTTTGAAGCAATAGAGAAGGAGCCAGCACTCAGAGAGTCCTTTTGAGGGTTTTTATTCCTGTTGCACCACAACGTACGCGTTTCAGCGTTAGCCTTCGTCAGCGTTGTGCTGTGTCAGGCGGAAAAGGGCGTATAAATACAGCCAGACAGGAAGTACAAACAATTAGTGTAGAAAAAAAAGGGTATAATATATATATATATATATATATATATATATATGTACATTTGAAAAGTGCATTATGCATCGATGAGATATACAGTACATATATAGTACACAAGCATTAATACGAGTACAAAGATAGAAAAAATATATATATATATAATTCGTATTAGAAACATACCACAGCCTCGAGAAAACGACCTGTTGTCTTCAAAGTAACAGCAGGAGAGAAATAAAAAGGACTGGACTTTATATAAAATTAAAATAATAAAACAGTCAAAGAAACCATTTTGTTGTCTTCAAAGTGACAAGGCTGACTGACGCCTATGTAGGCTATAAATTTAAGAAAGTACAAATGACACTACAAATATACACAAATACAAACCAGAATACCAAAAAAGAAATGCTTTTACAGGAAACAGCCCAACAGTAACTCTTCATTCAATCCTTTTGGGTGTTCTGACTGGAGTGTGTGGATCCAAAACGCCTCTCTTTGTAATAAGGCTCGGTCCCTATCACCACCTCTTTTTAAAGGGTTGACAACCTCTATTCCCTGAAACCTGAGAGAACACACATCATGGCCCATAGAATTAAAATGTCTAGCCACAGACGACTTCTCATCACGGTTTCTAATGCTACACTTGTGTTCACAAATACGAGTTTTGAGTTCCCTTTGAGTCTTACCCACATAAATATTGGAACATGGACACTTAAGCAAATAAACCACAAATTTAGTTTTACAAGAGATTCTATTATTAATGTGGTATTTTTTACCAGAATGGGGGTGGGTAAAAAATTCCCCTCTGATCATAGCATTACATTGGATACAATTTCCACAAGGAAAATTACCAGTTGGTAAGTGTGATAAAAAATGTGTGGGGCGTGTGTAGCAATCTGCTTTCACCAGAGCATCTCTCAGGTTCCTCGCACGTTTCTGTGCAAAAATGGGGGGCTGCTCGAACACGTGGCCCACCAAGGGGTCACTGTGTAGGATGTGCCAATGTTTGAGAATGGTTTTCTTAATATCTAATGAAGCAGGAGAAAAGGTAGTAGCACAAACAATATTGGACTTCCTTACAGAGGGGGCTTTTGGTGTTAGCAGGTCCTGTCTGTTAAGGCCCCTAACCCTCTGCAAGCTCTTACTGAGAGTTTGGTTATCATATCCTTTAAGTATGAACCGTTCACATAGTTCAGAGGCTTGTTCTTCAAAAGTGTTATCAGTGCTGCAAATTATCCTCGTTCTCAGAAGCTGGCTGTAAGGCAAACCTTTCTTGAGACTAGGGGGATGAAAGCTGGAGAAGTCCAGGAAGCTGTTCCTGTCAGTTTGTTTTCTATAAACCTTGGTCATAAGATGTTCAGATTTAGTCACCAAAACATCTAAAAATGAAATTGATTCTAAACTGTGATCTAAAGTAAATGAAATAGAGGATAGTCTGGAGTTAATGTATACCTTGAATTCTTCCAGTTCATTGAGAGACCCCGTGAAGATGAAAAAAATGTCATCAATGAATCTCAACCAGCAATGTAACAATTCTGAGAAAGGATTATTGTGATACACGAAATCTTCTTCAAACTTCCCCATAAATAGATTAGCGTAATTGGGCGAACAAGGACTTCCCATACTCACACCTTGGCATTGAAGATAGAAAGCATTTTCAAACTTAAAATAATTGGTATTCAACACAAGCTTAGAAAGGTCCACCAGAAAATCACTAGGGGGTGTCAGAGCTGATCTTTTCTCTAAAAAATATGATAAGGCCACCAAACCCTCCTCATGGGGTACATTGGTGTATAGACTGTTGACATCCATCGTACACAACAAGCTATTCTCTCCAATACGTTGTAAAGAGTTTAATTTATTCAAAAAATCAGTCGTATCTTTAAGGTAAGATGGAAGTTGTGTCACACTATGTTTTATGTGGCAATCAATGTATTGAGAAATGGGCTCTGTGATTGACCCACAGCCAGCAACAATAGGCCTTCCTGGTATAGGCTCTATACAACTCTTGTGTATTTTAGGAAGTGTATAAAACACTGGACGTACAGGATGTTTCTGTATCAAAAATTTATATTCATCCTGACTGATCAAAGAATTGCTCAAAGCATTACTCAAAAAATTGTCAACCTTCTGCATAAATTTAATTGTGGGGTCTCCTATTAAAGGAGTGTAAAACTGAGTCATACCAAGTTGTCGCAAAACTTCTGTTCTATATGCTTCTTTATTCTGTATTACAATAGCACCCCCTTTATCAGCATTCTTGATGACAATGGAAGAATCATTAGACAGAGACAGTAGGGCTTTTCTTTCATCAAGTTCAATGTTGGAGTAAAGTTTCTTCTTATAGTACTGACGTACCTTCTGTACAGTGTCTTGTTCGACCAGCCTGCAAAAGGTGGCCACAGAGTAGTTCAACATAGGAGGTACAAATGTACTTTTGGCCCTCAGTCTTGTGGACCCAGAGGTAGAGTCGGGTCCCTGACTCGGAGTCTGTGGGGGGTGAGGCTGTGTAGAAGGGGGGCCCTTGTCAAAGAAAGCACGAAGTTTAACATTTCTTAAGAATTTGAACATTTCGACTCTAGTCTTAAATGAATCAGCTTTGGTAGAAGGAACAAAAGAAAGACCTTTAGATAAGATGGATGTCTCCTGCGTTGTCAGGTGTCTGTTGGAAACGTTGACCACGTTCTGCCCCTCTGGCTGCGGCCTCCTCTCCCTCTGTAAGCGCGACCGGTGTCGCTGGCCTCCCCTCCGGGTGGGTCGCCTCTTGTTGCCCATCTGGTGAGATATCGGCGCTGCTGCGTCGGTGGGCCTAAAAAACGGCGCTGTCTGCCCGATGTCCGCTCCTCACGTACTGAAGTATAACAGAGTAACAGAGAGAACCGGGTGTACCTTTATCATCAGTGTGACACAGTAACAGGGAGAACCGGGCGTACATATACTGAACTATAACAGAGTACTGTAACAGAGAGAACCGGGCGTACATATACTGAACTATAACAGAGTACTGTAACAGAGAGAACCGGGCGTACATATACTGAACTATAACAGAGTAACAGAGAGAACCGGGTGTACATTTATCATCAATGTGACACAGTAACAGAGAGAACTGGGCGTACCTATACTGAACTATAACAGAGTAACAGAGAGAACCGGGCGTACATTTACTGTCAGTGTGTTCGCCTTAGAACAATCTGAGAATGGAGCTAGGTATAAAAGTGAAGAATGTAAGTGACGTATTAAAGTAATTTAAGGGGTACAGTAAGGGGGAGAGCAGCTGCCTGCTTCATCATACACACACACACACACACGCACACACACACACACACACACACACACACAACACACCACACACACACACACACACGCTGGCTGGAGTGAATCTGGCCCTTGTTTCTGTCTGGCTGCCGTCCAACACCAATGGGAGTTTGGTTCTGCTGTGCATTTTGCACTAGGCTACTTATTAAAAGTGGAGTGCAAGTATGGACAGGGTGTGAACACTTCAGTGTGTGCAAACAGAACGCTTCATAAAAGACAAGAGACTGTACTATCCCGCACAGCTCCTGCACATCCAATGAAATGAGCCCCGATTACACCCGCAGAATCTGCACAGAACAAATCACCGTGTAGGGCAATATACCTCCCAGCAGTGGGAAGCCATATCCGTCGTTACTGGGCACTGACTATCTTTCCATCAACTCTGGCTCTTTGTACTCAATGGAGAACCTTGCTCAATTCACCAGTCTGGGGTTTTCTAGATAACCTCCTCTTTGATGTTGCTATATAAACCGGCTCTCTGCAGTAGAACTGCTGCTCTGGTATGTCAGTTGGAGTGATAGGGCGGTGGGGTGGGGGGTGGGTTGTTGTGGAGGTGTCGTGGTATTTGAGTCGACGGGCTGAGAACTCTCCTGCACTCGGCTTGAAGCTGCTCTAATCTCTCTAATTGGAATCGGGGGTCCACGGGTCCCCTGAGAGCTGCCAGATCTCTGCGGTCATGGTGCAGTGATCTGACGGGGTCAGAAGAGGAGAGCTGTCTGAGTGACGGAGTGTTTTCTTTTGCTGTTGGCCCCCGCGGGCCCCCGACCAAGAAGCAAAACTGCAGGCAACCGGTGCAGGGTGGACGGAGCAAACGCAGACCCTTTGTCTGAGCTGCGTTCAGTCACAGCGGCTTCAAGCAGAACGCTCACTGTTGGTTTACGTGCCTCCTCGTGTCTGGAGCTGCTGTTTCTTCTTCACACTCGTGCTTGAAGTGTTTTGTTCAACAATTAGGCAATAGGAAATGCCCTTACCAAAAGGTACGGCTGTAGTGTTAGGGTTTCACACTGCTCACACTTGCACAGCTGAATAAGCGATAGACAGTCAATGGCTGGGTTTCCCAACAAAGAAGCTTCTTAAGGAGTTAAGAAGGCTCCAAAGAAGTGTTTCCCAAACGCCTTCTTAACAGCCTTCTTAACACATCGCTAAAGAAGGCTCTTAAGAAGCATCTTAACTGGAGCTGTCCACCATCTCGATGTGAGAGGTCCTCTGCGGCCCACTAGATGGCACTCTGAGCCCACCAGTGGGCCACGACCCAGTGGTTGAGAAACACTGTTGTAGAATAACCTAATCGTGGTCATGTTAAACAAGAACTTGTTATATAAATCCACAACATTCTTATTATAAAAGGAATCCATTCTGATTAGAGGAATATAGCCTACGGTAAAACATTTAAAACACAAGTAACCATACATAGAGGGGAGATTTCCAAGTGTTCCCCAATTTTAAACACTAAAGGGTGCATGAAAGAAAGGAAAAAGGGAAAACACAAGAGGAACAGTGGACACAAGTATCTCCTTTTGCCTGACGCGGCTGGATCTGCCAGTGTTTCGTCATTAAGAAGGTGTTAAGAATGCCCCAGACCCTTCTTACAAAACCTTCTTGAAAGATCATCTTAGCGATAAGAAGCTTTTGGGAAATGCAGCCTTCTTAACAAAAGATAATTTTAGGCTAAGAAGCAATCGGGAAACGCGTTGGCTTCCTTGGTTTCTTACGGGAGCCTTAAGAAGGGTCAAATAAGCTTCTTAGCGCTAAGAAGCTTTTGGGAAACGCATGCCTTCGTAACGAAAGATCATCTTAGGCTAAGAAGCAATTGGGAAACGTGTTTGCTTCTTAAGGGGGCCTCAAGAAGGCTTAAAGAAGCTTCTTAGCGCTAAGAAGCTTTTGGGAAACGCAGCCAATGTGGGTTTCTTTTGCTTTTTTATGTTAAGGCTTCTTCTGGTGCTTTCTCAACTGGTGATTACATCTCTTTAAACGCTGAGTTGTCATGTCTTTATTGGCATGTACCAATGTGCCCGTGCTGCATTCACAGTACCAATGTGCCCATGCTGCGTTCACAGTACCAATGTGCCCGTGCTGCGTTCACAGTACCAATGTGCCCGTGCTGCATTCACAAGTATGCTGCAACACAGCCGGACCCTTAACGCCTGTGTAAATATGTTCCATGGTGAAGTGTAAGACAGGGGGCACCATGTGTTCTAACAGCTGGCAGTTCTCCATATAGGGAAGCAACAGAATGTTTGCCAAAGACACTGTGCTGCTTCGTCACCTTCAGAGTGATGAGCAATTAGTGAAGGTTCACACCATGGTTGTCAACTTTACATCATTTATATAATATGTTTTTTTTGGGGGGGGGATAGTGTAATCAGGAATATGTTTATGCTGCAGAGAAGTAGGCTACTACAGTGCATGTACAACTCCTTTAATTCAGAAACGTGTTCCCAATGTGGAGAACAAAACCATAATCCACAACTCATACTGGAAGTGTAAAATGAATAGCAAAAGTGACAACTATTTTGTGAGTTTAAAAAAAGACAGTAACCATAAAAAGACAATAGCCTATATAATGTGTAATGAAATTTCCTTCATAAAATAATTTCCCATCAATAGATAGACTAAATTGAGATTGTTTTCCTATAAGAAATCAATAGGAAATAAATAGGAAAATTTGATTTCCTATTTCCTTTCTATAATTGTGGGCTTCATAAAGTAAATACAATTGTATGCTTAAATCAATGCATTCCATTTTCCCTTCCTAGTTTAGGCTACTGGTCAAGTTTTATTATAACAGCGCCCTGCGTCACTGCCCTGAATGACGAGAAAAACCACAACAGTTGAAAGGACCAATGGGACGTGGTGGTTGCACTAACCTAGTCAGTCCATCACTACAGCCTCACTACGCTGCGGGCGGACTGGGCGATGCGAAATGGACGTGAAGGCGTTTGAGTGGCCAAAACTTTAATAAGAAGACCATCTGGTATTTGTAAAATAGTTTGGCAAGGAGGACGGCGGCTAGGCTTCTTGACTGTCTTTGACGTACCGCACTACCGCTGCAAAGACTGTTTCTCAAAAACTGCAATAGGCTTGCTAGTCCGTGTGGGGATATCAACGCGTGTGAATTGGATTGAATCTGGTGAAAACGGGATACTTTCTAGCAACATTGTAACTCGTCTGCAGGCGTGCAACAAAAGTTTCAGTTTAATTGTTCTGGCGAGAGTGTGTTTGGCTCGCTTTATGGCCGTCCAACTGTTGCTTACTTATGGCGCCTCAGCGACTTCTATTCAGTCACTATTCGACATGGGATGAAACGATGTGGACTAACGTACTTTTTGACGCAATTTGATGGAATTACTCGGGTCCTTATGCTGAAGTCTGGCGTTTTTGAGTCTCACTCTCCGTCGAAATGGCAAGTTTTGCCATGCTGATGGAGCGGACGAGTACATGGCTGTTGTTGTTATGCAGTGTGTGCATCATAGTACTCGGTCTCTGTGTCGGATCCCCGGGCCACGGTCGTCGGCTAGTCTGCTGGCAAGCCATCATGAAGTGCCACAGAGAGCCAGAGTGCCATTACGCATACGACCAATATATCTACGCCTGTGCGCCTGTGATCAACGGCGACCGCAAGAAGTGTCCCAGCCACTGCATCTCCTCTCTCATTCAGCTCAACCTCACCGAGAGCGGGCCTGCTCTGGAGGACTGTGACTGCGCTTCGGACGCGGTGTGCAGGAGCACCAAGCGGGCCATCGAGCCGTGCCTGCCCCGGACTAGCACCATGGGCTGCACCGAAGCCCGGCGCCAGTGTGAGAAGGACCAGCCGTGCAGCTCGGCCATGAGGGACTATTTGTTTCACTGCCGCAAACTCTTCGGAGGGGAGAGGTGCTCGGACGGCTGTCGGAGAGTGATAGCTGGTATGCGCTCCATACCCAAAGCGCAGCAGCTAGACACTTGCGTGTGCGATGGCACAGAGAGGAACATATGCGAGTATATCAAAGTCAGCATGCAAACGTTTTGTTACGATTCAAACGCCGACAGGCTGGCGGGCAGTGGTCTGCCAGACTCTGAAGAGGACCTTGAGGATGATTATTTCGACCCGGAGGATTATACTTCCACAGTGGAAAACTCAAGCGATTCCCCACCCTGTCAGAGTCAGACTGCGCTAAATGTCCTGACCACCATCTTGGTTTTAAAGTTGATCTGAAAAGCTGTTCCGAGGACAAAGCAAAGCGGCTTTGGTGCTGGCGGCTGGCCTGTCCTTAAAATAAACGTGGGGACCCCTCACCCCACTTGGACTCTCTGCTTTGTTATCAATAATAGAGATTTTGTCATTCTGGTCATGTTAATAACATTCATTTGACTATTAAGTGTTAGACTACATTAAGGTCAATTTAAGCCTATAGGCTACTAAACTTTGTGTTGGATTTGCACAAATCAGTTAAAATATTGTGGCAGGACATATGCTGTCTGTTAATTAGCCTAGTGCAGCACATGTCAAATGCATGTAAATGACATTAGTTTGATTGGATCATAGCCTATAGGCTATGTAAGTTATGGTTATATTCCACATTTCACATTCAAATAGTGAGCCAGTCTGATCAATTTGAAGGAGCTTATTTTTGTATGTAAGCTATATAAAGGTAAATTGTACAGTATATTGTATAAAAGTTTTCCCCTCCTTTCTTTTCCCCCAAAATATGTTTATCGATGCTAAGTGAATTTGCACTGCAGAGGAAAGCCTCACTATCTTTAGTGTTTTATGTGACTCCGGAAGAAGGAAAATATGTGTTTTCAAAGTGCCTAAAAGTCTTTATATCTGTTTTACACCACCATTATGTGACCATATATTAGAAGTAGGCTGTTACAGCGGGGCAGCTTTCTTTTGACAGCTGCACCAAGACTTTCTCCACAAACCCTTCATTAAAAACCAAAGTTGATGTAAGCCACTGAAATTTGTCTAAACCCATAGGGCAAATAAGGCATCTGAAAAGAAAAGCTCCCGGATTGATGCTCGTGACCTTGTAAACATACATGTTTGTATAAGGTAGAAACTGTTCAAACACAAGGAAGAACAAGCTCTCCCTGCGGGCATCGCAACACAACTGGAGCCAAGAAGGGTCTGGGGCTGTTTGTTTACCCTCGCCCCATGTGTTTGTAGAAGTCTTCACACACAGACACACGACAGAGTGTTTGGGTGAATGGACATAGTAAGTGGCCATTAGGCTACAGACACACTCCTCTGAATGTGCACATTCAAATAAATAAGAGTTTCAAAATGATTTTCGGTGAGGTGGTGTGGCTCTGTTTTGAACTTTTACCATTATTTTTTATAAATGTTGAGGCTACTCAGATTAAAGAAGTGCAAAGCATTATGTAATCTTTATGTTCTGTTTATTCAAATATAAGTATTATATGTAGTGGTTAATTGAGGCTATATTCTTGTTCTTCTGCAAGAGTGTCAGAATTTTTTTTTATGGAAAAATATGCCTTTCAGGTCAAATGTGCTGAGTTACCATGATGTAAGGCCATTACTACAGCTTTCCCCCTCATAAGAAGTATGATGATCAAAGTGATGACCAAAGTGACCATCACATGGGCCTAGGACCAAATCTAGAGCAGAGAAACTTTATTTTACTTTTTTTTTGGACCTCAAGTGGCAGGATGGGCGTATCATTTTGAATTCAGATGTTTCCTTATCACTGACAGATAGGACCATGCATGTACCTCTCAAAAAGGGCCAACATCCAAAATGGTTCTTCTCCAATCACATCTCTCCTGTAGGGGAAAAACCAAATACGCTCTATTTGGAATCTACCCAGATTAGACACATTAATGATCCATAAGAGGCAGTGCTTTACAATGTGGATGCAGAGTTTTACCTGTTCTAAAATCTCTGTCAAACATTGCATGAAGTGGCATATTGCTTTTATAAAACGATAACTAAATGTTTATCTTCCACCCAGCAGTCAGCTCTTGAACAGTGGCTAAGCCAAATGGTTGATAAGTAAAAACACAAGTAGGCTATACGTGGTGATTTCCAGTTAGTGCATTAACTGTTAGGCAGATGGGCTTTTATGGATATTTTACAGGGGCTTTGCACACGTCTCAATCAGCTGTGTTATATGAGTCATCCCGCTCTCAACACTTTAAAAACAGTGCTGGTGTGACTCTCCTTCACTCCTGATAATGGCGCTTGAAACCACTGGCGGCAGCCATGGTGTTTCTCAAGCGAAGGAGATGTATAGCCCTCCAGCCCATTGAGTGGAGGAGAAGTCGAGTGGCACCTCTGTCATGGAAATGCAAAATACACAATGGTGGAGCGGCACAATGTGGGGGTACTTCATTCACTCTCTCCTGTCACCACTTTAGGGAGTGGGGGGAGCATGAGAAGACCACTGTCACCAGAGGAGGACACAGGGAGTTATGTGAGAAAGTTTACTCTTAGCTTGTTACGCCTGCTGCCACGTTCTCCTCAACTGATTTAGAAAATAAAAGTTAGTGAGTGTCCAAACTCAACACTATAGTGTTGGGTGTTACATTCAACTGGTCATCTGTATACCAGTTATCTAATCATGGAATGTTAATGGCAAAAAAAAAAAAAAAAAAACCAATGTATTCCAGTGAATCAAGTTAGTTTAGTTAAAATTGTTTTAATAATTATTAAAACAATGTTCCAGTGAATCGAGTGCTTCAGGATCCTCTTTGGGTTTACCCATTGAACTGTTGTAGTCCAAAATATAAGTTGGAGATACAGCTTCCCATGGCAGTGAATGTTAATAAAAAAAGGAAGAAAAGAAAGAAAAAGCGGTGTGTCGAATGCATTATGGGCCTTTGTTATGCGACGCAAAAGAAAGCACTGCCACTTTAAGAGAGCAGGCCCCTGTTCCAGCCATTAATAATTGTAATGCCTCTTTATTATTGTCGAGCATAATGAAGGGATGAGAGTCATATGGGGGCCGCAGACCATGCTTTGCCCTCAAATGTTTTCAATTAACTTTTGGCACCGGAGCAAAATAGGAAAGTTGGTTTTTTTCCCCATGCGGAAACAGAAAAGAGTCAACAGGGGCTTTTGCTGCAGGGAGCTAGAAGCTCATTAAAATGGCCTCATCATAACTCAAAGTGCCCCTCTGCCCCCCCCCACCTCTTCACCCGCTAGTATTACTCCAGCCAAAAGTACTGGCATAGCTTATGTATTGTCCAGCCAATATGACTCAGGCAGGACAGTGATGTTAAAGGTTACTTGTAAATTAAGTTGATCTCTAACTGGATTCTGGTGTATTATAGTTATCAGTATTTATTGGCCATTATGTAATTGTGTTTATATATATATATATAATAAAACTAAAATCTTGATCTTGGTGTGAGTTGCCGAGTTTTAGAGATATTGGCCTTCTCTCAAATACTATGGAACTGGATGGCACTCGGCTTGAGGTGCTCAAAGCGTGGTGCTCAAAGCACCCCTCCCCCCAAAACAAACAAACAAACAAACAGCAATAGGCTATCTCTTCCCATAAATCATGACCCGGTTATTCAAGGTAATCCACATACCTTGTTGTGAACAGTTTCATGCAGGAACTATTTGGCAACTCACACCAAAACCATCTGACCAAAACCATCTGGATAAATATAGCACTGCAGGTATGAGGAAAAATATGTATTTTTGAACTGTCCCTTTAAGCCTCAGTGGAACAAAAAAAAATGAAATTCCTCCGCTGACAGTCTGATTTGCCTATTTTGAAACTCACAGAACTTACAAAAGAAGACGATAAAGAAAGATTAAATGTTTCTAATCATTCTATTTATAGTTGAGTGAAATTGGCCAAAAAGAAAAAGAAGGTATAACAACATTTAAGTGTCAAAGAAAGGTTCGATTCCATACACTGATCCAGTGTCAAAAATGAGTGACAGCTGCTGACTGACAACACAGAGCAAAAATGTATTTGAATGCAAACAGCAGAGCTAATGTCACTAATGCAGAGAGCGACCGATGAAGCTGATAGCTGAAGCTATTCTGTAAATTTGGGGAGGAACAACAACAACAAAAAAATGGGTCGAATCTCCGCCCACTTCCGGCCGAAACCACCCCTACACCACTGGGATATGCTTAACTGATTTCAAACAAGATGTCAACTTATTTTATTTGTTTATTTGTTTATTTGGATGGGACAGTGCAAAATTAATGAACACAGAAACCATAGAACAGATAATAAAACCTGGAACATAGTAAAAGTGTAAAAATTGCCGGATTTAGCACAAGGCTAATTTCCATCCGTTGTCCCCAAAACGGATAAGCCACAAATAAGTAAGCGCATATACTTTTCTTCTTTTTTTTTCCCTTGGTTAATACACCATACTAAAATCACCCAAACATTTTTAATCACTACTATAACCACACACCATTATAGACTTTAGCTGCACCTCAATTTTATGACTGAAAATAAACAAACTCCCCCATAGCCAAGTGGAATGAAGAAACCTTTGGGCCACAAAAGTTGGGGGGTGCAGGAGGGAAGGCGGTAGGCCTAACCTCAGCATTAGGAGAGGTGAGAAAGGTTTGCGGTGGGGGAGGGGTTGATTTATTGAGGCTAGCGAGGAAGGGGCGGGGGTGGGGGGGGGGGTGTGGTGTGCTGGATTGGGTAGAATGTTGTGTCTTTGAGGCCTCTCTGAATAATGATCAGGCAGATACAGAGGTAATATCCAATCAACCAATCAGATAGCGTGGATGGCTAGATATAGGAATCCCCCATGGGGTGCCTGCTGTGAGCAATGGTGCAGATTTTTCACGGGGCGAGGTGAAGCCTAGGAAGGACAAGAGGAGGGGAGGGGGGGTACGAGGGGGGGTACAAAACGTTGCTGACAAGGAGCATAACTTCATTTCCACGGTGCTGGGACAGCTGTGCGGAGTAATCTGCCGTAGCAACCCTGGAAAACATCAATGCCTTTAGTGACCCGGGGAAGTTGGGAGGGGGCGACTCCAACCGCGTCCAGACATTAGAAGAAAGAGGGGTCTCCTTTCACACCATTCAGGAGGCCTGTGTTAAAGAAGTATCTCTTAGCACTTCTTCTCTGAAAGCGAGGGCTATACGTGTTTATGCGAAGAGACAACAATGGCTCACATTTTGAAAGCAAAATCAGAATTCATTTTCCTGTACCTTGCGATCAATGAGTTGGAAATGCAAATCCGCAAAGTAAAGAATTTGGAGATTGGAGGAACATTTTTGTGAAGTTAAGTGATTTTTCCCCCTTTATCCTTTATCCTTTTCCATCCTATAAGGAGTTATTTGATTATGCTTTAAAATCATCTAAAATATTTGTGTTTCTGCAACGAGGAAACAATTGATGCAGGATATAATTCATGCTTTTGTCTAGTCCTCATCCAGGTTGCACATGTTCATTCATTGGTCACTCGGTTTATACCGGTACTTAAATAAGAAAACATGAGTAAACAGAGATCTTGGCAGTCTATCGATGAAGAGGGGTTCATCATTTTGTGCTAACCGTTATGTTGAAGGGTGCAGGAAGAACAAAACATTTGAGCCTAAGAGAATGGCTCGAGGCTGGGTTGCTGTCCAGAGTGAATGGGGTCTCCTCGGAGCTCAATGGGGTCCCCAAGCTTTACTCCATTATGCTGACATCCTGAAGGCCAGGGGCCACCAACCCCAGTGGCTAGTTCTTAGGTATGCATTCATCACAACAACCCCCCCCCCCCCCCCTCAATCTTTTGCACTTTTAATGCTTCTCCCTTTATTTAAGTGATGAGAGGGAGGTGTTATACCCAGAAAACAAACTCTTGCACTATTTGAGAGAGGCAGAGAGCGAGAGAGAAGGGGAGAAAAGAGATGGAGAGATGGAGAGAGAGAGAGAGAGAGAGAGCGAGAGAGAGAGAGAGAGAGAGAGAGAGAGAATGTTATTAGTTGTGAGATCAGAGGGAGCAAATAACAGCGCGGGGGGGGGGGGGGGGGCTTGTCACACTCCGATTACAAATCTGCATTAGAGGCCATTTACACCTGGCGCTAACATGCGTTTTCTGTGATCAGATTGCGATCAGATTGTATTTTATCACTTGAAATGCCAGGTGTAAACACCCCCAAAACGCATTGAAGAAGGATTGCAATCTGATCGGCCAAACCATCACCTCCGGAGGTGGTCGGGGATGCATTGTGTACACATTGAACACAAGTGTAAATGCAATGTGTCCTCTCAATCTGGATACAGCAACTTTATGCGGATTAGAGGACAACCATTTCTGCAATCTGATTGCAATCTGATGTGTAAATGGAATCAAGCTGAAGTGATAAAATAAATCTGATTGCAATCTGATCACAGAAAACGCATGTTAGCGCCAGGTGTAAATGGCCTCTTAGTGACGTGCAGAACAAATAGGATCCAATCAATGCTTGAGCACTTGCCAGATTACCCTCCACCAAATAACGAGTACATTTTGGGCATACATTTATTTTTGTTTGAATTGAACTATCACTAAAAACATTTAGCAAGCTTGCTTTAGGATCATTATTATTTTTGCCTTTATTGATGACAGTGGAAGACAGGAGATTGGGGGAGAGAGAGAGTGATGGCAAGGCCCAGCTGGATTTGAACCTATGCTCCTAACAGTTAGGGGGGGATCAGGTGTCCTGGTGGTTCAGTTAGGGCATACATGGGCAAGATGCGGCCCCAGGGCCGGACCTGGCCCCTGGACCATCTCAATCCGGCCCCCAACGTCCTCAAAGAAAAACAAAACAACAACCAAAAATATATATAATATATAAAAGGCAGCATTATGTTAGTAAATCCCATCTTCTACAGCCATTGGATTTCTATCACTATTATATCGGGAGATTAACGAGAAATTACCAATAACAGCAAGGGAGAGTTAAAAATAGGGAGACTCGCGCAAAAATCGGTTACTTTGCTTACTTTATGTGACAGTATGGCCCTCTGGGAATTTTTTTTTGCCCACCCCTGAGTTAGGGCATAACTAAACTCAGTTAGGGCCTAACTGAACCACCAGGACACCTGAGTGGATTTTTTTAAGCATTTACTGAAGCTCTTGGAAGTGACCGGCAGAAAAAAAAACAATGGTTCTGTGTGGGTTCAGGCCTCATTTCAAGTACTTTATTAATACCATAGATTATTTATTTGAGGCTGTCTTTAAGCTCAATAATTAGCCACAGCAATGCGTTGCTCAGTCCACTGTTTTAAACATGGCAAACCTTTCTCTTTTTGTTGACTGAGCAACTTCCTCTGCACACGACCATCCTCGCTGATTCTCATTGTATTGAAATGCTGTGGCAGTGCTCACACAGTTTAACACTGTTTGCTTTACAAGCTTGACTCGGGCACGAGCCTCTCAGTCACGCCTGCAGTGTTGACACTAAATGACTCCATCTAAATCCAAGAGCAAACAGGGAAATCAAAGCCAGTTGAACTCAAGCAAATATCGCAGTTCATCCTCTGCCTTTTCCCCATTGTGAGAGCTAATCCACGAGCTTCAAAGCCATAGCCGGTAACACTTTACAATAACGTACACAAATACTATAGTAGTTACTAGTAAACTAACCATTAACTAATAGCCAGTTAATGAGTAGCTAATGAAAAATTTGGCATTAGTCAATCACTAGTTAATCATAGTTAATGAGTAGGTAGTCATTAGTTAATGATTAGTATCTAATTTCCTGAGTAGAGTAGTTAATCATTACCTAATGATTACTAAATGTCAGCTCGTGAATAGAGTAGTTAATCATTACTTAATTATTCCAAAATGTCAGTGCATGAATGTATTAGTTAATCATTAGTTCATCATTAGTCAAGGTCACATTGTGAGTATAGTAGTTAATCATTAGTTCATGATTAGTTGTTAGTTCCTTAGTAGAGTAATTACTCATTAGTTAATGGTTAGTCAATGGTCAGTTTGGGAGTATATAGTTAATTGTTAGTTATTCATTACTTAATTACTTAATTATTACCTGTCCATTAGTTACTCTTTTTGTGTACCCTATTGTAAAGTGGTGCATCATACTCAGTAGTTTATGAATACTGAATCATTACTGAATTATTATCTGTCTTTTAGTTAGTCTTTTTGTGTACCCTATTGTAAAGTGGTGCATCATACTCAGTAGTTTATGAATACTGAATCATTACTTAATTATTACCTGTCCATTAGTTACTCTTTTTGTGTACCCTATTGTAAAGTGGTGCATCATACTCTGTAGTTTATGAATACTGAATCATTACCTGTCCATTTGTTACTCTCTTTGCACCCTAATATAAAGTGAAAGATATCCTTATCAAATAAACACTCCCTCCAGGTGAGATTCGAACCCTGAACCCCAAGATTGTTAAATTGTAAGTCTGGTTCTCTACCATCTGAGCTAACCAGCCTGTTGCTTGTTAGAGCCATACTATTGAATGTAGAGCCTGAGCCGGAGACCAAGTATTATAGTTTAAAGGTATATTCCACCCAAATACTACTTTCTGTCCAAGTACTTACAAGTACTTAGACATAAGTAGTATTTGGCTGAAACATACCTAAGTACTTGGACATGAAGTAGTATTTGGATGGAATATACCTTTAAAACTATAAGTATTTGGAGAGAAGGTAGTATTTGGGTGGAATATATCTTAAAAACTATAAGTACTTGAACAGAAAGTAGTATGGGGATAGGACATAATACTTAGTCTCTGACTCTACAGACCTATAGTATGGCTCTACCAAATAACAGGCTGGTTAGCTCAGATGGTAGAGAACCAGACTTACAATTTAACAATCTTGGGGTTCAGGGTTTGAATCTCACCTGCAGGGAGTGTTTATTTGATAAGGATATCCTTCACTTTATAGGGTGCGAAAAGAGTAACAAATGGACAGGTAATGATTCAGTACTCATAAACTACAGAGTATGATGCACCACTTTACAATAGGGTACACGAAAAGAGTAACTAATGGACAGGTAATAATTAAGTAATGATTCAGTATTCATAAACTACTGAGTATGATGCACCACTTTACAATAGGGTACACAAAAAGACTAACTAATAGACAGATAATAATTAAGTAATGATTCAGTATTCATAAACTACTGAGTATGATGCACCACTTTACAATAGGGTACACAAAAAGAGTAACTAATGGACAGGTAATAATTAAGTAATTAAGTAATGAATAACTAACAATTAACTATATACTCCCAAACTAACCATTAACTAATGAGTAATTACTCTACTAAGGAACTAACAACTAATCATGAACTAATGATTAACTACTATACTCACAGTGTGACCTTGACTAATGATTAACTAATGATTAACTAATACATTCACGCACTGACATTTTGGAATCATTAAGTAATGATTAACTACTCTATTCGCGAGCTGACATTTAGTAATCATTAGGTAATGATTAACTACTCTATTCAGGAAATTAGATACTAATCATTAACTAATGACTACCTACTCATTAACTATGATTAACTAGTGATTGACTAATGCCAAATTTTTCATTAGCTACTGATTAACTGGCTATTAGTTAATGGTTGGTTTACTAGTAACTACTATAGTATTTGTGTACGTTATTGTAAAGTGTTACCCAATAGCCTAATAGGAAGTAATTTTGTGAACAGAGGACTGTGAGTAATATGTGCACAGAAATTAAGCAGTGCCACTGTTTGACTGCAACCAAAATAAAAAAATGTAAAAAGATAACAAACAAGATAATAAAAATCATGGCTTTGGCCTTTTTATCAACTTTTTTTCATGGACTCAGTCACCATATTTCACAGTCTTTGTTTCTTGACATGTCTATCTAACCTAAACTTGTACCACTAACCTAAACTTGTACCACTGTTCCTTCAGAAGTTGTCATAGACTGTGCTCCATAGTTGATTGCTCTATTGCTGACAAAAATGTGTTATTGTAAGTCACTTTGGATAAAAGCGTCTGCCAAATGACGTAACGTAATGTAAATGTAATGTATCTAAGACTCGCATAAGAATTTTCACCAGATGGGTGGAAAGGACACTGCCTGTTGTTGTGGGGATCGAACCTGTGACCTCTCCGTTATAGGATATGTCAAGAAAATAGAATCCACCTATAGAAAAGCCTTCCTGTGTCGTCTGCTCATCTTCAACACCTTCATCTCAGATGGATGTCTTCCTCCAGCAGCTGTCCCTGGCGTCCTGTGCGTCAGATCTCTCTCCAGCAGCCAGTCCGCATCTGCTTCTCCTTTCCACAGCACAGCCGGCTGGAACGTGGCCATGTTTTTAAAGATGAGTTATAAGCACGTTCATGCATACTTTATCCCAAACTATTTTAAGCCAACCAAAGTGGAAAGACTCGCAGTGCTGTTTTTGTAGTCAATAGAGCTCAGTCACATGACTTTCCGTGACGTTTAAAATAACAATTGTTTTATTATAAATGTATTATTATTTTTTGTTATTGCTCCAACTGAAATGTTTTATGGTCACTCACGATTCAGTAGGTCACGGGTCAGGTGTTTGCAATCATCTCTTGCTAAATAGGGGAAACCTTGTGCTGGTGGCCATACCCTGAAGAAGGCTGTTTGTGCCGCTACGCGTGGGTCATGTCCCAGCTCTTTTAACATGCACTTGCTATGTTTTTAAACTTTTCAAAATGATATAGCCATCTAAGTAAATAAAGGCTTTTTACTTTCTGCCAGAAGAGTGCCTTGGACCTTTCTTCTTTTTGAACCTTTGTGATCCTCACCAAAGAGCACCTTCACCACACCAGTTTTGGACTGTCGAGCACTCTGGACCTTTTTTCTTCCTCAGGTCACGGGTTGACTTGGTTCCAGCCTTAAAATGTAAATGGGGAAAATGAATGGGGAACTCACTTCCTTTCTCTGTCATCTCTGTGGAGATGACAGAGAAAGTAACGTGACTGTTGAGCTCTATAGCGAAAACTCTTTTGGAATTGAAATATGTAGGCTATAGCCTATTGTTTTTTCTGTACAATGCTGTGGGGTGTAAAAAATAACTCAATTAGAGAATGAGCTGTTTCACCTTACATTGTTTTATTGTATATTAGTTTGTATCATACTGCAACAACCATTATATAGCTACAGGAATTTAATTTTAACAAAAAAGGGCTCAGGCATTTAACATTAACAGTGATAGTGCAAATAATAAGATTATATCTAACATTACTATTGGTGGAGGTATATAATAATAATCATTGTCTTATAAAGTTGACGTTGACCACAATCATTTCCTAGGTGCAGTTGTTTTGCTTTGTGCCTATTTAACCCAGGCAACCTGTGTACATTGCTAGTGCACATATAAAAGTGTATCTAGCGATGGATTTAGTAGATAATTCCAGAGTATAGTGCCCCTTGTGGCCCCACAGTTACATTCAGGTTGAAAACCTTTCAATGATTGACAGCTAACATGTGCTTCATACTTGTTATGGAGCTGTTATGTATTTGTTAAATGTGTTTATTTGTAAACATTGTACAGAAAAGAAGCGGCTATTGGGGTACCATATGGGTTAAAGATGCACAGCCTCCAAGAGCTTATAGGCTACATCCCTGCCGTACTCAAATTGATTCCATATTACAGTTTTAAAGAGCAGAAAATATAAATCTATGGGGGAAAAAACAACTGTAGTTTTTTGAATTGCATTATCCACTACTGACCTCAAGATGGCACTATTCTCTGTATTTATACTGTATATGCCATAGCCAATTTTGGCATGACTCCAAAGTCTTTATAGATTGTTATCTCTGTATTAGACACAGTGTGTGTGTGTGTGTGTGTGTGTGTGTGTGTGTGTGTGTGTGTGTGTGTGTGTGTGTGTGTGTGTGTGTGTGTGTGTGTGTGTGTGTGTGTGTGTGTGTGTGTGTGTGTGTGTGTGTGTGTGAGAGAGAGAGAGAGAGCGTTCTCTCTGTCAACTCTGAAATAAGCAGGGAAGAGATTATAAGGTTCAGCTTACAACGCATCACTTTTCATGTAGTCTGTAGGCCTATAGAGAAATTACAATCACAGGCTAGTAAGTGACCAAAACTAAAACATGACAAAATAAATATTTTTTCTCCACAATTGTACTTGGCCAATTTCCCCCTGCTGCCCCGGTCGCTGCTCCACCCCCTCTGCCAATCTGGGGAGAGCCATAGACTAGCACCATGCGTCCTCCGACACATGCGCAGTTGCCAGCCGCTTATAGTAGCCGATGTGTTTAGAACAGCATTGTCACCTTGTCTTGCGTTATATTTTACATGTTTGCTAAACTGCGATGAGATTTGTTTGTAGAGATGACTGCGAGGATGAAAGTCGCTGTGTGGGGGGAGGCTCACTTTTAAAAGTCTGTAGGCTATTCGTGCATTCCTTTATAACTGGGAACTGGTAATCTTTCCGGTTCAAAGTTCATGAGCTGGAACGTGACGTCACTAGAGCTGGTATTTCCCATTCCAAACTGGTAGGAGCCTCAGCAGCCCCGACGTAAAAGATCCAAGATGGCTGATCCGCGCAACAACAGTAGTTATAATCGTATAAATGCTATTTAGCACTTCTGTCTTGTTTGTGTCTCATTAAATCAGCTGTACACACAGCACGGCCTACTTCTATCTGTGTGGACATGAGGCTGCAGTGTTTGTATGCGCAAAATGCCACGAAATGCCTTGTTATCAACTGTTATTGCTAACAATGGCTAGCCTGGCTAGCGAGTGGATCTGACCAGTGAACAAACAGTGAACTTCCCAGCTCAACTTTTCTGCAAATGGAATGCTAACAAAACGGATGTGACGTAATTTAGCCTCCACATCCCAGTTCTTTTGCGATAACGGAACGCACGATAAGTGTGTCTGTTCGATGGTGCGACAGTATCACTGCATCTCATGTTCAGTTTAACATTAATAGTAGGCTATCTTATCTTATCAACGTTACTCCGAGAGTGAAAAAAATAAGACAGACTGAGAGACACACATCAAAGGGCAAGCGCCGGGCAAACAGGGATGAAATCAGACCTTACTAAGGAGGCTCACTGCGGACACCAGAAACATGTCTAAATATACAGCAGCAGCAGCATCCATTCACTGACAAATAGTCCGAACAACACACACTCACTGCGGCGCCACACATCTCTCTGCAAGTTGGTTGCAAAAATCATATCTAGGCTACATTAAAAAAATAAAAAAAATAAAATCAGATTTGCATCTGAGAAACCAAATCTCATCATTGGGGGTACATGGCCCCAATGTGAACTAAATTAGGGCTCCTTAGTATGAACAAGGTTGGGAATGATTTACAGCAACACAATGCCATTTCCTTCCTTTTATTTCTATTTATGATTATGATTATAGTGGCTTTTATTGATACTATTATGTTACATCACCACATGGCCATCTTGGTAGGAAAATAACAGGCGATTGTAATCAATTAACAGGTGATTAACAGGTCAAGTGACACAAACAGCCAATGAGCTGTGTGTATTGTAGCGCCATATTGGTAGGAAAATGCTTGTGACATCATGGGAATAGGCTTGGAGTTGTGAGGAGCTGGGAAAGGGTAGCCTACAGGAGGAGTAGGGGAGTTACTATCTTGAAATCCCATAGTCTTTGGGTACAACGCGACATCAGGTTGTACCACATTTTGTGCAGTTTTGAGGACAAAAGAAAAGCAGGGTTGAACCCATAGAGGGAACTTATGCGGCTGAAAATGATACAAATGGTACAATGGTAACAGTTTGTTCTCAAATGTGGAAATTCTGATCAGAATTCTGGTTAAAAGAATTGGTTAAAAGCTGAAAAAAAGTGTTTTGGGGGTAAGTTACACTTTAAGTATTGATTAACTACTCTACTCAGGAACTTAGATACTAATCATTAACTAATGACTACCATTAACTATGATTAATTAGTGATTGACTAATGACAAATGATTCCTTAGCTACTCATTAACTAACTATTAGTTAATGATTAGTTTACTAGTAACTACTACAGTATTTGTGTACGTTATTGTAAAGTGTTACCCAATTCAGAGGTCAATATAATAATAATCATGCCATCTCAATCTGCTCATCCATGCCTGAGTGATGCAGAATCAAATACACACACATAGATTGACATATATGTTTCTTGAAACTTGTACCCCTATATTTTGGTCGCTGAATCTTGTGGTTCTTGCGCAGCTCGCGCGAAATGACGCCTGACCAGGGGTTTCCACCCAGAGCTGCAGCTCCTCCGCCTGCTATTGGTCAGTGATCGGCAAGCTGCGCGATCACTGGACAGGCGACCTGTCAATCAATCCCAAATGATAGTCTTTTCTATTGTCTATTTATTTCACTCTAAACGGGTGAGTTATATAAAAATAGATCCAGTTGTTATGAAAGGTGAATAGATGGACCAAAACCGTGTTTGAAGCAGGCTGTAAATATGTTTAATCCTGTTGTAAAGACAAGCATTTTAACATGGGGTCTATGGGGGTTGACTCGCTTTTGGAGCCAGCCTCAAGTGGCCATTCAAGGAACTACAGCTTTCAGTATCAAGCTTCCAGTTTCAAGATTCACTTTAATAGCCACAGTGAGTAATCAGATTACAAACAAGGAATTTGACTTAGTGCATGGATGCAGCGCAGCGATCACATCAATAGTAGAAGATGAAGCAATACAGAAAAACAATCACAAATTATAAACTGCAAAATATAAAGTATAAATAAAAAGTGACATGATGGGGGGGGGGGGGGGGGGTAGCATAATGTCTGTGGGATAATGTCCATGGGGGGGGCTGGGGTGTGATAGAGTCCTTGGGGGGCATTTGTAGTCTCGTTGAAGAGGTGGCCAATAGCATTTGGCTAGAAACTGTCCATGTGAGAGGTCTGGTACTGCCTCAAAGAATTTGTGGCCTGGGTGAGAAAGATCTGCCATGATTTTCCAAGACTGCTTCAGCATCCTGGCAGTGCGTAGGTCCTGAAGGGATGCCAGGCTGCATCTGACCACCTTTTCAGTGATGTCATAAATCACTGTTGCAATATGCATAATGACATCACTGATGACATAACTCACTGATGACATCACAATTGCTTGAGTGACATCATCACTCAAATGACATCACTCACTGGTGACATCCTATTTATGAGCGGTTTTTGGACTAGTTTTGAAGCCTAGTGTGTGCCTACTGTGCTTTCCCCTAGTTTTACCATGTTCTGTGCTTTTATTGCCCGTTTTATGTGCCTTTTAATTTGTTGCTTTTATGTGAACTGATCTTGTTTTTAGCTGATGTGTTTTATGTGCTTTTACTATGTTACTATTATTGCTATGTTTTTTACTCTGTGAAGCACCTTGAGATTTCGTTGTACTTTAAAGTGTGCTATACAAATTAAATCCATTATTATTTTATTATTAGTGTGGCCATTGCCATCTTGGGGTTCTTGCGCAGATGCAAGAACAGGGGTTTCTATTTTGCTATTGGTCCGTCCGTGACAGGCAACCTGTCAATCACACCCAAAACAGTCTTTTCTATCCTCTATTTTACTCTAAACGGGTGAGTTATATAAAAATTCACCCAGTTGTTATGAAAAGTGATTAGATAGACCAAAACCGACATCATTGATGTCATCACTGATAACATCACTGATGACAGCACTCACTGAGTGATATCCCTGATCAGAGGGATATCATACGTGAATTCTCTCTCGGGGGGGGTTAAATTTTGTATTATTATTTGTTTCTGTATTACAAAATAAGATACAACATGCTCCACTCACAATAATATTAATGCTGGATCCTTAAAGCAGGCTACTAAAAATAAATCAGAAAGACAAGTACAGCACTGTTGACTTTTTAATTGCCACACGATGGATGTTCCGGGCAAGTCGCCCTACACAGGTGGGTCTATTCCACAACTGGCACAACAGGTCTATTCCAGCAGGGGGAGTCACATAATGTTGCATACTGTTTTTGTTTCTGTATTCCCAGACAGTAGCCTATTATACAAGAATCCAGGCAGGTTTACTGGAAAGCAAAGCAAATATTTGAGGAGGCTTTTTCAACTATCGTATTTGAGAATGGAATGGAACATGGAACATTTAGGTCATCAAGTATCCATGTGAAATATTGAATGGCTGGGCCATCAAAGTTAAGAAAAGTTAGAAAATTGCTCTTTGTGCATGCGTGCATGTGTGTGTGTGTGTGTGTGTGTGTGTGTGTGTGTGTGTGTGTGTGTGTGTGTGTGTGAGCGCGCGCGTGTGCGTGTGTGTGTGGTTGACTTTTCGCAAGCACTACCAAACAGCTTAGCTTGGGCCTTTCTTATCTGGTGGTGAGATTGTGCTCCCCCTGAGGGTTGCTGCTGCTCTGTGGAGCAATGCTTCAGTGTTTGCAACACTGTGGCCACAAGATGGCAACATTTAGACAAATAAGAAGGGGAATGTGTTTGCAGAGTATGGCTACATTTTATATTCACACAGTTTAATTATCTAGTCTAGAGTTAAATAACACGTCAATTGTGAGATAATAACAATAGACACCGGACTAATTTATTTCACTGACATGTGGCACAGTGTTGTGTTTCATGAATAAATCAAAGCAAGCATTGCACAATGTACAGGAAGTTTCAGACTGTTGCATGTAACGATCCGTCATGTGATTCTAGAGGCGTTTGCTGAGTCTGCAAAACTTTGTTCTTCAAAAGAAGGGAGTGTGGTGAGTGTAAAAAAAAAAGGAAAACAGAAGAGTCCAGTGTAGGAGCAGCACTGAATTTAGAAGTAGGACTCACTTCATCAAGATTATGGGTCAAATCATTCATAATTATTGATAGCACACAAATGTGTCAATAGTGAAAGGCTCTTACATGTCTTACTTTGTCCATTTTAGAGAGCAAACCTGATATGAATTTTCAAAATGTCTGGCCATGTTGACGGATATTTTCTGCTGACGTAACTAAACGTAAGTCAAACTCTATTCCCTGATGTCTCCACCGTCAATCTGGGGGCTGCCCTCTCCTGTCTCTATCCCTGGCCTTGATAAATGGCAGCTAGCAGAGGAGGGGTAGTCTAGGGGCTATTTGGTCATGGCCCGCTTGAGAGGCACAAATATGTGCTGAAGTCACCACTTTTACTGGTTCGGCAGTTTCCTCCCAGCTTTCTCAGGAAACCAGAGGGTAGGTGAGGTGCTTGGCCAATATTTCTCCAGACTAGAAAGACTTCCTGTTTTTGGGGGGGTTGTTGGAACTGTGTGGATACAATTCAGAACATGATTTACTGTCATTTACCCAGAATGAGCATCTAGAGTAGACTATGACCATGCGGACATGTCATACCGGAATGCTGCAGACTTTTCATCAAGTGTGCCAGAACATGATGAGGTCCCTCCCTTCATTGCCTGCTGCTTTATGTTACATTTTCAGAGTTAGGGTTAGCATATGGTGGCCGTGAAGTGCAAATCACAATGACTATGAAAACACGACAACAAATCCAAAAACACAGCGACGAATAGGAAAAACACGACAACAAATCAAAAAACACGACAAATAAAACACTTTCAAACGTTGAGCTGGGTATGGTTGAGTTTTCTGCGTTGTGGTTTTTGTTTTGCCATTGTGATGTCCGATTTGTTGTGGTGTTTTCTGCATTAATTTGATTTGTATCTTTTGCCATTGTGTTTTTTTGATTTGTTGTGGTGTTTTCCTATTTGCCATTGTATTTTTTGATTTGTCGTTGTATTTTCCTATTTGCTGTTTGTTGTTGTTGTTGTGTTTTCCTATTTGCTGTTTATTTGTTTTGCACTTCACGGCAACCGACCATATTAGTACAATACAGCAACGATAGGGACAACAACTGCAGTGACAGTTAAGAGTTAAAATAACAGAAAAGGAAAGGACACAATCGGAGTCTTCGGAGACTACCTCAATTATGGACTGGAGATAAGTTGGTCCCTTAGGTCCCGGCTGTGGTGGCAGCCAGTTCCAAGATGCACGCCCTAATCACTTTGGATCGTGGCCTTCCTGACAAACTGAGGAAAGGACACTTCCCTTTAGATCTTCTCTGTCAGCAAGGCTATCATCAAACTCAATCCTATGTGCTATACGGACTGTGCTGACTTGTGCCTTCAGATCAAGCACAGTTGTATCTTTTCTGAAAGTGCGTGTCCTACATTTTACCCAAATGTCTGCTTCTATGATCCTTCCAGTCAGATGAGGAAGTATAGTATGACCTTGGTCTGGGTTAGTCAATAATCCATGGTCTGACGTGTCCTACTAGACAAAAGTGCACTGTTTGAAATGGGTGTGATAAGTAGAGAGTGAATCACATTCAGAGGAATAGGGAACTAGAATTTTAACCAAACATCATCAGATGATCCTGGACCACAGGGGAAGGAGGGGAGAGGTTAATGGCTATGAGAACACCAGGTCTTATCTATAATGTATTTGTGTTATTGGTTGTTTTGTTGATTATATGATATGTCTATTGTCTAAGCATCATGAATATTATTACATTACAGTATGTCAGCAATCGCTTCTGTCAAAAAGTGCAACATTATGTCACTTTTTGACAGAAGCATATATATATATATATATATATATATATATATATATATATATATATATATATATATATATATATATATGTATATATATACATGTGAAGTCTATTAAGAAGGGTAAGAGGATAGGTTCAATAGGGGTTCAAGATTCAAGAGTGGTTCAAGAAGGTGTAACCTGACGAGATAGTTATGTCTTTAGTCTCTGCCGCGCCGAACGATGGGCAGTGATTTGGCCATTCGGACAGAAGGGGGGAGCCTGTTCCACCATTGTGGCGCCGGTGAGAAGAGTTGCGACTGGGATGAGCGACTTTTGAGCCCAATTCTCTAGTGGTGGTAACACATGCCCTGTTCCCTTAAAGGAACACTCCGCCCATTTTCAACCAGCTTTGTATCATTAGAACATCAGTAGTATATCAGAAAACTGTAAACTGTTTTGAAGTCTGTCATTTAATTTGACAGTTATTGAGTGTTAAAGTGTGGACCAGTGACATCACTGGTCCACACTAACTCAAATTAATAACTCATTAACTCAAATCAACTCTCAATAACTGTCAAACTAGATGACGGTTTTGAAGTCATTCATCTAGTTTGACAGTTATTCAGAGTTGATTTGAGTTAATGAGTTATTAATTTGAGTTAGTGTGGACCAGTGATGTCACAGGTCCACACTTTAACACTCAATAACTGTCAAATTAAATGACAGACTTCAAAACAGTTTACAGTTTTCTGATATACTACTGATGTTCTAATGATACAAAGCTGCTTGAAAATGGGCGGAGTGTTCCTTTAAATATTCCACACACACATCTCCTGTTCACTTAAAAATGTTTTTGAAACCGTTTGTTGCATTGATACATGCAAGAGAAAAAGCGAAATGTAAAGTGCAAATAACATATAATATACACTTCTCTCTAGGCTTGCCAATATTGCGGGCTGGCATTGTCAGTGTAATCCAGTGGTTGATCACAGGAGAGGAAAAGAGTGTCAGTGGAGACGCTTGAGAGGGGCTCTGTCAGCAGAACACAGGATACAGAACCAGGAAGGACGTCCTTCCTCTGTCCTTTTCTCTCCTATGCCTCCATTGCCTCAGCTATAGCACTAACTAACTACAACACGCACGTCTCGGGGGGGGGGGGGGGGTGTCTGATGATATTATGGTAATTGATGACATCAGTTTCAAATAGAACAAATGTTTGCGGTGTGATACGTGTTTTCCAATATGTTTTTTGTTGTCTTTAATTCAGTAAGCAGTAGAAGTCAGCTATAACGGGCACAGCTAACATTAGCACAGAGTGTGATGACACAGTCCTGAGATCCAAAACATGTTTATTGAAGCGTGTGTGTGTGCGTGTGTGTGTGTGTGTGTGTGCGTGTGTGTGTGTGTGTGTGTGTGTGTGTGTTGTGTGCGTGCATGTGTGTGTGTGTGTGTGTGTGTGTTGTGTGTTGTGTGCGTGCATGTGTGTGTGTGTGTGTGTGTGTGTGTGTGTGTGTGTGTGTGTGCGCGCCCGCGCTCGTGCGTGTGTGTGTTTATTGAAGTGCGTTTGGAAAAAGGCAGAGGGGGGTCAAAAGGGGTGCGATCCAGAGGGGCGTAAAGTGACATTTGGCCAACTTTACAGGAGAGCCAAAACAAACAGTATGACGACACTTTGTCCACTCCTGACTTCGACCTTTAATATACAAACAATATTTTGACATTCTTTGAAAAATATATTTTTCTATCTTTTTTTTTTTTTTTTTAAAGAAAAGTCATCAGGGCCAAAAGGGGGAAAGTGGACCTACACTCTTTTGGCCACTTACACCCTTTTAATTCAGTGTTAGATCTTTTGTTTTTTTATTAATAACTAATTGGTTTAGAATTCTCATGTGCCCTTTTGGCAGAAGAGAAAGCTCGTCAAGAGCTTTCATTTGATATATACAGTATATAACTCATTTTCGCCGCAAAATGTAATTTACTCTCTCACCCCTCGACAGGTTCTTCTCAAACCAGGGTATTCCGAGGATAGTGGGGTAACAGCATTATAATAGTGAAAAGTGACAGTGTAGTGTGCTGCAGCTAGGGAGGACTGCTAAAGGACAATGGTGTAAATGAGGACATTCCTACCACTGACAGTGTTCATTCTTCTCACTGATACAACATGGTGTCATATTGAGGCTGTGAAAACATTTCATATTCACACTCAGCCTCATGTTAGGGCTGCAGTGATGAAATAAGAGTGCCGTCTTGCATTCATCACTGTCGGGAATGCTTTGACAGTGTGTGTATCCCTTTAAGACCGCGAACCGCGTCACGCGGTTCACGGTCTTAAAGGGATAGCCTACACACACAAATGAGGGATATACACGCAAATGCTGCATCAGGTATCAATGGGTTAAAGGTCTCATTTCATGAACCGTCTCTGTGGGACTTCTCTATCAGCTCTGTCTCTCCCCTCATTAACTATGCGCTGTTTTGAAGGGGGCGCAAACTCTTATAAGATGATCTGTTATAGGTTCATTTGGTGCAGTTGATTGATTTCCGGGGGGAAGGAATTCCATTCGACACAGCTATGCTACAGACAACAAGGCTTGGTCTTCTGCATTCCGTTGTTACGTTGTGATGTCACAACGTCACAGAAGTCAAAATGGCTCGTTTGGAGGCATTTTTTCCTTCCATGGCTAGTGTGGCTTGTGTTTTGAGGCTTCCATGACGTGCACGCCCAAGTCCTTTATAACCAAAGAAGCAAGAAAATCTACCGCTCCCATAAACTTTTGTTAATCACATACCTTATTTTATGCATTTAAGTGAAATCCCCATTCTAAAACCCCATTGACTTTTTCCCGTAAGATCCAGGAAGTCCAGGTCTTCTGCCTTCTGACTACAAAAATACGTCATCCCTGCGGTACTCAATTGAACCTGCTCCAGAGCTGTGCAGCATAGGTTAACGTGGTGATCTACCCCAGTTAATCGTCATCTCCGTCAGACTTAACAGGGGTTAAGTCAGCTTGCCCAACCGCAAAGCTCGTTTCGTTAGAGAGATTCCCAGGCTGCACTCTGATGATGCAACATCAGTATCTGGTGTCTCTTTGGATCCACTGGAGGGATAGATCCTATAGGGATCCTTCTCATCCCGCTACACTAAAGCGTTTCACAGCTTTTCATGCCATTACTATGCTAATGACAGTCAGATTGAAGCATGCATCTAAGCTTGGCTAGCTGACATCTCCAGATGTACTCTCACCAACTCAACCTTGACAAGATTGAGTTGCTCTTTCCCCTTGGAGAATTCTTGCGAGACCTCTTTCCCCATTTATAGCACCGCTACGGCTCCTGCCCACAATGCCGTGCAGCTCAGTGTCATCTCAGACAGACAGATAGTCTGTTAGGCCCACAGCTCAGCTTTATCTGTCAAATCAGACCCTCCCTCATCTAGACAACCGTAATTCCTTCCTGGCTGGCTGGGCTTGCAAAGTGCTCTCCTCACCCCCTACACTCATCCACCCAAAACTCCCTCCACTGGCTGCTCACATCGAGAGAAAAAAAAAAAAAAGCTACTACAGTAGGCTATACAAGCTTTCTAAGGGAGCCCCATACCACGATGGTCCGGCCCAATGGCCTGCGCTCTGCTGCTACTGGGTACTTAGCTCTCCCTTTCCTGTGCTAACCTGGTCATTAGCCCGTCCCCCCGTCCGTCTTTATTGTCACACGAACACACCCAACACATGCATGCGGCCACAAACACACACTCATGCTGACGGTGGCCGGTGAAATTTGTCCTCTGCATTTAACCCATCCAGGCTTGTCCTTTCCTCCAGGGGGGCAGGCCAGGAGCAGTGGTCGCTTTTTCTTTCCAGCGCCCGGGGACCAACTTCGGATGTTGTCGTCACTGGTCGGATGACGATGACGATCTTCTGCATGTTTTTAGTGGGGGGGTTATGTACGGAGGAACCCCCTGGGGAGCACGGGGAGAACATGCAAACTCCACACAGAAAGGCCCTTTCGACGAGATAACCCACCTGGGCAGTAGGCACTGAAGATATGGGGGGGAACACAACCCCAGCGCCCACAGCGTCCCAGGCGAGAATCGAACTCAGGACCTTCTAGCTGTGAGGCGACAGCGCTACCGACTGCACCACCGTACCCCTACTCCACCCTTTTATGACTTTTCTCCCTCCTGGCAGCACAGTCACTCGTCTCTTCCATAACCTCATCTCGATGAATACGCTGTAGAGATGAGAGGAACCTCAGCTTGGCCCAGCAAAGTCACTGGAGCCATGTATTTCCTCATCTCTATACAGCATGTTGTAGGCTAGCTAACATGGCGACCTCCTTATTGAGGAGTGTGGTAGTACATTTTTGAACGATGCACCAATGCACGCAGAGAGAAGGACTTCCGTAACAGATTTTACCGTAGGAATTCCTACAGCAAAACCCGGGAATGCTGACTTGTGATTGAGACCCTCCATCGTTGGATGCGTGCTGGTGATGTCTGACGTGAGACTAGTGGTCTGTCATCCCCAGAGGGGTTAGACTGAATGAGCAGGCCAGTAATGTGGCGGTATCGTCCAGTTTGCCCAATCCCCTGAGACGCACATGACTCAATCCAAACTTGCACTTGTACTAGAGTTCGCTAGTGGTCAATTTGTGGTCACTTCACAGGCCCACCCAGAAAGCGCAAGTGCGTAAAACAATCGTAAACACAAGCATGAAAAACAGGACAAATCAAGAGTCCGTGGGGCGTGAGGTGTGCAGGACAGGCGGAATGGCGCTGTCCAACAGGTGTGGGATCCTTGCAGGCGGGCAGGACGGGGAGAATTCTGCTCGAGACGTGCAGGCGCTCAATCGGAACGTCACGCTGCACGGCGTGGCACGGCATTGGCTTATTTGGCTCCATAGTAGTGCTGGTCGCTGGTGCTGGACCGTGGCGGGAGCTATCATCATGCAGGGGAAGTTGTAACCGGTGAACATCCCCGACACAGTAGCCCTGTCAGGGGTCTGTGTGCACGGGACAGGGGTCTGTGTGCACGGGACAGGGGTCTGTGTGCACGGGACAGGGGTCTGTGTGCACGGGACAGGGGTCTGTGTGCTCAGGACAGGGATATGTATGCACGTGACAGGGGTCTGTGTGCACAGGACAGGGTTTGTGTGCACAGGACAGAGGTCTGTGTGCATGGGACAGAGGTCTGTGTGCATGGGACAGGGATATGTGTGCACAGGACAGAGGTCTGTGTGCACGGGACAGGGTCTGTGTGCATAAGACAGGGTCTGTGTACACAGGACAGGGGTCTGTGTGCTCAGGACAGGGATATGTGTGCACAGGACAGAGGTCTGTGTGCACAGGACAGGGATATGTATGCACGGGACAGGGTCTGTGTGCACAGGACAGGGTTTGTGTGCACAGGACAGAGGTCTGTGTGCATGGGACAGAGGTCTGTGTGCATGGGACAGGGATATGTGTGCACAGGACAGAGGTCTGTGTGCACAGGACAGGGTTTGTGTGCACAGGACAGAGGTCTGTGTGCATGGGACAGAGGTCTGTGTGCATGGGACAGGGATATGTGTGCACAGGACAGAGGTCTGTGTGCACAGGACAGGGTTTGTGTGCACAGGACAGAGGTCTGTGTGCATGGGACAGAGGTCTGTGTGCATGGGACAGGGATATGTGTGCACAGGACAGAGGTCTGTGTGCACAGGACACGGTCTCTGTGCACAGGACAGAGGTCTGTGTGCATGGGACAGAGGTCTGTGTGCATGGGACACGGTCTCTGTGCACAGGACAGAGGTCTGTGTGCATGGGACAGAGGTCTGTGTGCATGGGACACGGTCTCTGTGCACAGGACAGAGGTCTGTGTGCATGGGACAGAGGTCTGTGTGCATGGGACAGAGGTCTGTGTGCATGGGACAGGGATATGTGTGCACAGGACAGAGGTCTGTGTGCACAGGACAGGGATATGTATGCACGGGACAGGGTCTGTGTGCATAAGACAGGGTCTGTGTACACAGGACAGGGGTCTATGTGCACGGTACAGGGGTCTATGTGCACGGTACAGGGGTCTGTGTGCACAGGACAGGGATATGTATGCACGGGACAGGGTCTGTGTGCTCAGGACAGGGATATGTATGCACGGGACAGGGTCTGTGTGCTCAGGACAGGGTTTGTGTGCACGGGACAGAGGTCTGTGTGCACGGGACAGGGTCTGTGTGCACAGGACAGGGATATGTATGCACGGGACAGGGATATGTATGCACGGGACAGAGGTCTGTGTGCACAGGACAGGGATATGTATGCACAGGACAGGCTCTGTGTGCACAGGACAGGGTCTCTGTGCAAGTTGCTGGAGCCATTTATTTCCTTTCTTTCCATCTAACATAACACAGCAAGCTGTAGGGCAAGCTAACATGGCGTGGCTAACTAGCATGTAGCTGAGTGCTGTCGTCCCCAGAGAGGAGACGCAGACTGAATGAACAGACATGAACAGAGTCACGTGACTCAGTCCCAACCTGCATTTGGGCTTTCTGTCCGTTCCCACTAGAGTTTGCTAGTGGTCAATTTGTGGTCACAACGTCACATTTCCCTCAACACCCTGAATCACGGACTCCAATTATGTCTTTAAGTTCAAACAAATCATAAAATTATTTGGTTGCTTGTAATGTTGTTGATCTAGGAATATGTTTATTCTCATGGTGCACTGACTGCAAGATATTCTGGGTGAAATCCTCAAGTATATGCATGACATGTACGTAAAACGTTCAGGATAATGTCATTAGTAAATTAATATGAGCTTGTCTGACTGTCTTACCTGAATGGACCATTCACTCCATCAGTTTGCGTGGCTCTTCCCACCTGGTGAGGAGGAGGACAGCTTCCTTACAGGAGCAGGAGGACTACAGCTTCCTGGTTACAGGAGCAGGAGGACTACAGCTTCCTGGGTACAGCTGAGCAGGAGGACTACAGCTTCCTGGTTACAGGAGCAGGAGGACTACAGCTTCCTGGGTACAGCTGAGCAGGAGGACTACAGCTTCCTGGGTACAGCTGAGCAGGAGGACTACAGCTTCCTGGTTACAGCTGCGCTCAGACACTTGCAGTGTGGAGAGGGCCGGCCACTGTGTAGCTTCGTCTGTGCAGGACCTAGATAAACCAGTGCCTGTGATTTGACCTGGCAACAGGGGTTTCCTGGAGGTGGTCTTGAGAGAGCAATTTTCTGGCACAGTTACAATGATATTCCTGCACAGTCTGCATCACTCCACGGCAGTGTCTTCCATGTCCCTCCATGTGAAAGAGAGGACATAAGAGAGGCAATGTCATATACTGTATCTGCTATTATGGAGTGTCCATCATTAAGTGTACCATACTTTGTATTGACTTTTTTTTACTTTTGTAACGAGCTGGTCCATATTCTGGTTTGTAACATTATAGGCTTCAATACAATGACAAGGTTCAGGTTCAAGGTTACTTTATTTTGTCTCCCAAGGGAGAAATTTGTCTTGGACACGGACCAGCAGCAAACATACACAGTACAGTGCACTACAAACATTAACAATGTGGCACACAGTGACACGTAAATCCCGTCACTCACCGACGTAATAAATAAGACACCTTAACTCCACCTCAGAGCCTTCTACCCCTCTGTCTGCCTTCCGCAAGGAGTCCATTGAGGAGTGTAATTGACAGAGGGACAAAAGAATACTTGTACCTATTATATTTCCACTTATGGACCCCATACCTCCTGCCTGACGGCAGTAACCTATACTCTGGATGGAGTACATGAGAGGGGTCAGACACAATTTTCTTAGCCTGCCCAATGGTAGACTGCTCAAAAATGACCTGGGGAGTAGTGGGAGGTGTAGACATCCCCATAATCTTCCCTGCCATTTTGACCAATCTAAGAATTTCAGTTTTATACTTTACCGTCAGGTTTCCAAACCAGCTTGTGATACCATACCTTAACATGGACTCTATGCTGGCTCTATAAAAGATTAGCATTATATTTCTGCATACACCAAAGAGTCTAAGCCTACGTAAAAAATGAAGGCGCTGGTGTATTCTTGCACATAGATTTGTCACATGAGGGTGCCAGCTCATTTCACCATCAATCTGGACTCCTAGATATTTGTAGGAGGTAACCTGTTTTATGTCATGACCATGTATACCAATCAGGGTGTGGTCACCTATAGACCGGGGATCGACCACAATCTCCTCTGTTTTCCTTACGTTAATTTGTAGGTGATGTTCATCACACCATCCTACAAACCTGTCTACTCCTGTTGTATGGCTACTGATGTTTCCTTCACCTGTGAGTAGACTAAGTATAACAGTGTCATCAGAGAATTTGACCACATACTGATTGGGTTGTGAGCTGACACAATCATTTGTGTATAAAGTGAACAACAGGGACGAACTAACTGTCCCCTGGGGGGCCCCTGTACTGCTCACTGTCTCATCAGACAGTGAAGAGTTAAATCTCACCTGTTGTGGCCTGTTTGAAAGAAATGAAAAGTACCACTTAATTAGAAAAGGATTCACCTCCAGCCTAGCCAACTTTCCTAGGAGGACATCTGGATGGATTGTATTAAAAGCGGAGCTGAAATCAACAAACAGAAGCCTTGCATATGTTTTATCATCTTCAAGGTGTTTTAATAATCGGTGGGTCAGTGCAGAAATCGCGTCACTAGTTCCACGATTCCTTGCATAAGCAAATTGATAGGGATCTAGTGATTGCTCTGTTTCTTTCCGGAGCTCCTCGGTCAAAATTCTCTCCAGGGATTTAACCACATTGGAGGTCAATGCAACTGGCCTATAATCATCTCTTATAATCTTCTCTATATATGACCAATTCTGGCCCCCTTTTTTAAATTTCATGTAGACTACTGCCCCCTTGGATATGGTTTCTTGTTTTCCTTGATTTTGGCGACACCTTTGGAGATAGGTGGTCATTGCTTTGGTGTTTTGCATTGCATTTCCCAGCAATCACTTCACCCCCACAGCCCCCAACAAACAAACATCATGGGCTGTTTTATGAAGGGACTCCAAATAACACAATGCTAGAGTTTCAGCAGTGGCTAAAGAGTCCATGTCTAGAGAGACAATAATATAACACTATATAAATAAACAATTATGTTTTTGTAAAATGACAGGATAACTGTTCACTTAATTCATTATTACAACAATTGATAGCCCTAAGCAAATAGTAATCCTAGCTTATGGACGCAGTGTGAAATATTTACCTGGGGTTTGACTTTGAGTACAAAAAAAAGATAAAAAAAAAGAAAGAAAGTCAGATGTCATTCAAAACTTGGAACTCAATGCAATCACTGATAGTGAAACATACCAGTCCAAAAAGTGCAAGTACAAAGTGCTTTTCATTGTTGGATCTTCTCTATATCATATGTCCTTGAGAGGGGTTGCAGGGGGGGTGGGGGGGTCCCCAGCAAAAAGGGGAATCATTTATTTTCACTACACTGTAATACCATCCATAAGTAACACAATGGCAGAATATACTGTTTTGGTCATGTGTTTCATACACTTTCTGTAATAAAACATCTAAAAGCAAAAAAAAATCTTATGGGGGACCCTGGGACAAAAGCTTATCAGATGGGGGTCCGCGGTCTAATTTGTGCCAGTTTAGGGGTCCTTGACATGAAAAAGTTTGAGAACCACCACTGGTCTATATTTCGGCTCAGATCTGGCTGCCTTCCTTTTTTTTAGCATGCTACGTTTTCCTTTGCGTGATTATTTTGTTTCTATTCCTTATCCTTATTGGGCCATATCGCTGCTCATCCTAACTGATCAGTTCCTCTTCTATTTATTCCTCACATGATGCTGCTGCCGATGTAAACATATAAACACATAAATTCCTGCGCAGCAGAGGATTTTTCCTCAGGCGTTTAGAACAGCACATCTAAACGTTGTTGTGAAATGTTATGTTGAATCACTATGGTATTGGTGGTAGAGAGTAGCAAAATGTATTTATTTATTTAAATAGATTATTGGTTTTCAGCCATAAATCTCCTGTAAGAGTAGGTCATAGTACAGATAATGTATGCCCTTCTTTCAGGTGTGCTGTGAAATGTGAGCTTTCCTCTCCAGTGTTGGCACTTCTGTCCCTCTCACCCATACGCATGGCATGGCGTGGCATAGCATATAAAAGGCTATGCTTTTTGTACATACTGGTTGAGTATTGCTAGCCTGGTAAACCAGCCGATCACTTGAACTCTCATTTCATTTCGTTCAAATGAAATGTGAGTTCACGTGACCGGCTGGTTTGGCTACGCTAGAGTATTGCTGCAAGATGACATGATTTTATTTTTACATTCCAATTCCATTGCATAATGTGAATGCACATCAATCAAACAATCAGTCAGTCAATCAATCAATCAATCAACCAATCAACCAATCAACCAACTAACCAACCAACCAACCAGCCAGCCAGCCAACCAACCAACCAACCAACCAGCCAACCAACCAACCAGCCAACCAGCCAACCAGCCAACCAGCCAACCAACCAACCAACCAACCAACCAGCCAACCAACCAACCAACCAACCAACCAACCAGCCAACCAGCCAACCAGCCAACCAACCAACCAACCAACCAACCAACCAACCAACCAGCCAACCAGCCAACCAACCAACCAACCAACCAACCAACCAACCAACCAACCAGCCAACCAACCAACCAACCAACCAACCAACCAACCAACCAACCAACCAAACAACCAAACAACCAACTAACCAACCAACCAACACACTGAGGGTTGAAACCCTCTTTTCCAGTGGTGCTGAGATGAAAGAGGAAATTAAATTACTGAATAAACAAACAAAGAGACAGTTCAAAAGAGGATCACATTGAATAGTTCATCCACACAAGCACATAATTTAAAACAGGTGCAGTGCAGTTAAGGTTAACCAGAGTTGATATATCTCTGACTGATAGTGGCAGAAGAAGGTGGATGCTGGCTCTCCACAGCTGCTGATGCTGCACCAGGAGCAATATGTGCCACTAATGTTAAAAGTATCTGTAATCTTTCCCTCATCAAAGCACACTATAGGGGCAGGCTGACCTCTTAGAACATACAAATGACTGAAACATTTCAGTTGTAACACGTTTGTTGCATTATGCTTTTCATTCAACAATGAAATTGCTTCTTAACATGATTATATATTTACACATTTGCTATAAGCCCCCCAAAAAAATGAAAAAGAGAAAGCTGGCAATGTATTTAGCCTGGTAAAAAACCATCCTAAGATAACATGACCTCACATTCTATCGCTACGTGTGAAACAGACTGTGAGGTCACGTTATCAGAATGTTTTTTTCAAGGCTGACATTTGTTTAATTTGTTAGGCAAATGATTTGAATGTGCAGGGGCAGAAATGAACAGCCGTATACTGTTGAAACCTGTGCTATAAAATTCCTCCTTTGTTTGACCCTAACCCTGCAGTGAGCCTGTCTTGATCAACTCCTCTATGAATGTCCATTATGGACATTGTGCCACTACAACAGAGATCTTGAACATCTCATAATAAAAACACTCAATGATCTTTAAAGCAATCATTTATAATGTAGGCTATTTACCATGATATCATATGAGACAAAGTATCAAATTAATATATTATGGCAAAGCATAATTTCAAATCTACATGATCCAGCATGTTGTTACATTTGTGACACTGTCTATAGCCAACGCACCAGCTTTTTAATGACTCACTTATGTTTGCCTTAATTGCAACATTTCTCCACATAGCAGTATGCGTATTCCTTCTCTAGTAAAGAGCCCGCCCCCTTTCAATTTAAGGGGCATTGTATGTGACGTCCCGTAGAGACCTGCAGGCAGTGAAGGGTTAAACTGGGAGGTAGCAGCAGCAGCAGCAGCAGCAGTAGTGCGTCTCTTTTTCTGTCCACGGCGCATAGCGGCGCATTCAGCGGAAAACATCTGACTCCAGCTGGCTTCCAAAGCCCAAAGCTGGCTTTGATTTGACTCCGTCTCGCACACCGGAGGCGTGTTGCCATCTCTGGAACAAACCGAGCCGTTTCCACATCAGGATTACAAAGAAATCTGGGCGCTTTTTAACCGGTAGGTTGTAGTGGCATTCACTTATTTCGCATCCATCCATTAGGACTAATTACCAAAAGACTTACTGTAAAGTAGCTAGACTTTAAAATGATGTCAGTTGCGTTGTGGAATGTAGCTCATGTTTTTACAGTCACTTTGTGAAAAGTTGCAGTTCAAGTTGTAAACAAACTTCAAATCACTGATTTTGCCATGAATTCCAGCTGCGAAGCGGGGCTTCATCAAATTCAGGCGAAATTGTCTAACATTAAAGTTATTGTTTTTTTGTCCGTTTTTTGAGTGTGGTGGCTCTGGCATTTCGCGGTCCTAATTGTATTGTTGGCGTAGATACCAAAATATATAATGTGATGCTATTCTCCCCGACGTGTTTTGTAGGTCACTCTCTTAAAAGTTGCCCTATAGCTGTAGCCTAAAACCTATTCCCGTATTGTGCAGTCTGGTGTAGCCTAACCGTATGGTGCAGATATAAAACTAGTTTTACTCTTAACTGCAGACCCGTTAGCTATGAGACGTGTTTGCATGCCCTCTGTGTTCGCAGTGGGCCTGTGGTATTTCACCATCTCATTCACTTGCAGACTGAGTCATTCCCTGATTTCCTCCAGATGTGCAGTCGTTTACGTTTCCTGACAAAGCAACAGGCGAGGATTGTGACATTTCTCTCCCTGCGCTGCACTTATTCTGCTGACATATAGGCTATGGTTTCACATGTTGTTGTCTCTGTATCTTGGCGACATTATAGTGTTGTTGTTTTGTGTTGTGACCATTGGTTGATTCGTGCGTAAATGCTGCGTAAAGGAATTCCTCTCCTAAGCTGTAACCTAACCTAGACCTGTCCAGCCCCCCCCCCCATCTTCCCTCTAGAAACAGCCCTTTCAAATAGCGAGGTAGTTATTAAAAAGTCACCCTTTAACTCAAAAGTGCCTGAACTGCTGACATTTCACCCGTTTTATTACCTCTTTCTCTGGCCGCTGCCCTGGTAATCTCTCAATGGGGGAAGGCATTTGGGACTCTTTGACACCACAGTAGTTACTGGACAACTAAAATCATGTGACTGATCATGTTTAAATTGAGCATCGACAAGTGCTTAAGGCTATATGGTCTGTTTCTACAAGCGTTAACAACAGCAAGTGTGTGTGTGTGCCTGTGTGGTGAGGGAGAGGATATCACCATAGGCTATAGGCCACACATATACAGCTTGCCATGTTATTATTTACTTTATGATACTCCAATTAAGACAGAATACAAAGTTGATTATAGGGTTGGTTATTATGATCAGTCACTTTTTTCAAATTAAATAATAGTATTTCAGGAGATTACCCTATGGTAATATACAGTAGGTCTAGGTTTCAATGGGTCTATACCTTGAAAACATGTTGCTGTTAGACGCTGTATATCTGAAGCTGGATAATGACATTTTTATTTGAATGCTGTAGCTCTTGTGATGTAAACCTTATTATAGCACAAGGTTACACAACTTAAATTATTTTGTGCAGTGAACAAACATTGAAAGAAGTTTCTGCATTGCTATTGCAACCCATATTCATCTGGATATCTCTGTATACGTGTGTCAATCTTATTAGATATTAGATATTGACAGCTTTGATTCATAAAGAAGGAATTGTTGGCACAAAGTTCTAATGGACTCAATGACCTGAACGGTCTTATCTCTGTTACCCTACTTTCTCTTTTAGCTAGTTTCCTTAAGCTACAGACCTAACAAATGATCTGTCTGGGGAAACTATCTAGTGAGAGTGAATTCATCATAAAGAACAGCGTTGAACTGTGAATTTCTGTTGGTTTCTCTGGATGAAACGAGCACAATTTGAATAATTTTAGATTAATTTGATCCTGGTTCCAAGTCATCATAGGACACAAGAGGGCAATATATCAAGTGGCCATTACCGCCGACAAACTGTTGTTTGCTACCATGACCATTTTGAAGAGCAGAATGTCCATTTGTAGTTTATTAGCTGGTCATCACGGGATCTCTCGCTTGGCTAGCATAAGATTAACTTCATTTAATTGTTTCAACCTTTGCTCACTTTAAACCTTTGGCCTGTCCCACAGTAATTACAATCTCTTCACACTAGCAATTCAAGCAGTGTAGCCTCTGGAACGGCTCCTAAAGGTATGTCTCGCACAGACAAGTTTTATTCTGTTGGTTGTATTCCATCCATGGTGGCTGTGTAGAGCAGTAGCCCATGTAAGACTGTAAGAGTGCAGACTATGTTTCCATTTTGTATTTTTTGTCTGGCTGAATACATGTTATTGTTTCCGCTGTTCAGTCTTAGGTGAGTTCTCTCTCACGTCAGACTGAGCCCTGTGTACCTGGGAGTCAGAATGTTGTGGCAGGCTAGGAAAGCACGTGTTTGTTTCATTCTGAGGTGGTTATGGATTAACTGAATAAAATGAGTGCCATTTTATTATGAAGGACCCACAGACAGACATTAAGCCACACTTTGATGAGATGCAGTTCCAGACTGGAAGATGTTGTTGGTGATTTTAGAACTGAATCAGAACTGTCTCCACTGTACACCGAGGAGATTTTAGTGTGGTGAGAGTGAAGGCTAGGATGACAATAGCCATTCTTATAGGCTACATCCTCTAATTAAAGTCCCTGGACCCCCGTGTGAGAACCACAGCTCCAGTGTGATGACGTTCTGCTACGTTTGCAGTTTTCCATTGCCTCTCTTAATTGTCTCTTATCTTCTGCACATTAATTGCCGATCTGTGCTTGAACAATGGCTGCAGGACGGAAGCAGAGATAATTGATGCGGATGTTATTGTTGATATAAAGATCGTGCAAAATGATAAACTTGTTGCCAGTCTGTGGACAAACCACAATTGGCAACGTTCACTGATAGTTATTACGGGCCGAATGGATCACATGACTTGATGTGGCAATATGATTGGAAGAGTAGCTGTTTTCCTACTGTAGGCCATCGATACAGCTATACCCCAGCCGTTCCACCCTGCACTGTTTAAATCAGTACAACAGACTTCAATGGCAGGATCATTCTGGTAGGCACAATAGACTTGTGCAGAGGTGATGACTATGGAGGCTCTTGACAGGGATGCGCTATTAGCATATAGCAAGTGTGAAACAGGGTTAGAAATGTGCTAGGGGTGTTTTCTGTGTCCTTATGAGGGCGTTCTGTTTTATGGGTCACTTGGCATTTCTGTGGCTGTAAACATTCACAGTGGATCATTAAAGGAATATGATTGTTCATAATGTTCACACAATTGTTCTGTAACCACTTGCATAACATTCCTACGAGGCAGAAAGTCCATTGGAATTGTAAAGGGTTTTAATATAGCCCTATAGGTCCATATCCATTTCCAATTTCAGCAACTGTAGAGCTGCAACAATTAGTCAATTAATGGATTAGTGGAGTGACAGAAAATTAATCGCCAGCTATTTTTTAAATAATCGATCAATCACTGAGTCAAACTTTTTTAAGAAAAAAATACAGTACTACTATTATCTTGTTTCCAGCTTCTTAAATGTGAATATTTTCTAGTTTCCACAGTATGACAGTAAACTGACTATCTTTGGGTTGTGGACTGTTGGTCAGGAGTAGACAAAATAAGACATTTGAGGATGTCATCTTGGGCTTTGGGGGAAAAGTGATCGACATTTTTCAGCATTTTGTGACATTTTATAGACCAAACGACTAATCATAATTAGTATAATAATGAATCGAGAAAATAATCGACAGATTAATCGATAATGAAAATAATTATTAGCTGTAGCCCTAAGCAACTGTAAACTAACATTTTCTCTCCTCCTCGTTCTCCCCTTTTCTCCATATAAACTGTCCCACTCCACTCTCTCTGTCCCAGACAAATTGGAAGAGCATGTGCGAGCACTGAGTCTGCTCTGCTCTGCTCAGTTGACCTCCCTGCCCCTGAACACGGCCCTGTCCGCCTGCTCGTCGCCCCGGGTGCACCATGTCTTCAGAGGTGGAGACCAGCACGCCCGTGCCCGCCGCTGATCCCAGCGTCCCCTCCCCTACTGCGGCCTCGCCCTCCACGAGCTTGCCCGCCTCGCCTGCAACAGCCACGTCCAAGACCCCATTCAAGAAAGAGAAGAAGAAAGGTGAGCAATGCGAATAGAGCAGCGGTTCTCAACGTGGGGTCCGACGGCCACCAGAGGTACTTGAGTGTTCCATGGGGGGTCCCCAATGAGTTGTTAAACTTGACCATTATGTCAGTTACTAGAATGATTTCTTGATTCATGATTTCTGATGATTGATTCATGATTTCTCTGTTAGATTTGGGTCAGAGAGACCAAATCTCATCAAATCGGGGTCTGTGGCTCTAAGATCTAGTAAATTAGGGGTCCTTCATTTGAAAAACATTGTGAATCACTATCATGATTCACCTTGGTAAAAACAGTGGATTTGAGCATTTCATCTTATCACTATTTTATTTGATTATGTCATACAATGCTACAATGTTTCATGTCAAACAGCCTTCTTTGAATCTTTCCAGTCGCTGACAAGACAGATGAGTACCTGCTGGCCAGGTTTCAAGGGGATGGCGTGAGGTACAAGGCCAAGCTGATCGGCATCGATGATGTCCCAGAGGCCAGAGGAGATAAGATGAGCCAGGACTCCATGATGAAACTCAAGGTGGGATTGTGAAGAGGGAGTGAAATTCTTAAATCACTAGTCACCATTCACAAGAGACTCTTATCAATAAAAAATGGCGCACATTAATTGTATGTTGTCTTGCTGCTCTCCAGGGCATGGCGGTAGCTGCTCGATCCCAAGGCAAACACAAACAGAGGATCTGGATCAACATTTCCATGGCAGGCATCAGGATCATCGATGAGAAATCGGGAGTGAGTTCAGCCACCTTTTTGTATACATTTATTATGTACACGTTCAAATCACATTGTAGCCTTTATTAGATTCCAGGAAGCATATACAGATCCTTTCCAAAAAATTAGAATATCATCGAAAAAGTTAGTTTCTTTCCATAATTCCTTTCAAAAAGTGAAACTTTCATAGACTATAGATTCATTACACACAAAGTGAAATATTTCTAGGCTTTATTTGTTTCATTTTTCATAATTTTGGAAAACGGCTCCAGAAAACCCCCAAAACAGTATTTCAAGTACTTAGAATAGTGTGAAGAAAATCAGCAGTTACTTCTCAGTTATGACCGACTCCAGCCTCAGTCCACTCCCTCTGAATCTCTTTAGGAAAGGATCTGTAAGTGAAGAACATCACAGGCTAGTGTAAACAAGGCAAGTTATATTATTTGTCTTGCTGATACAAAGTCTGCCCTTTTCACTCAGGTGATTGAACACGAACATGTGGTGAATAAGATCTCCTTCATTGCCAGAGATGTGACAGATAACAGGGCGTTTGGCTATGTGTGTGGAGCAGAAGGACAGCATCAGTTCTTTGCCGTAAAGACTGCACAACAGGTAACCTTAACCACTGACCCCAAATAATTTTTCACAAATTGAGGACCAGTTAATTGGGGATGGCTTGTCCAATTGGGGACAAAAGCCCCAATTGGACAAGCCGTCCCCAATTAACTGGTCTTTAGTCTGAAATCTATCCCCGAAAGTAGCCTGTGACATACCCACCCCCCTCACACGCACACGCACACACACACACACACACACACACACACACACACGCACACACACACACACATCATCGACAAAATCTAGTGGACACAATTGAGAGGACTTAAATGTTTTCTATCTTTTTGTCACCTTACAGGCAGAACCGCTGGTCGTTGATTTGAAAGATCTCTTCCAGGTCATCTTCAACATGAGGAAGAAAGAGGCAGAGGCCTCACAGAAGGTAGCTGAAAGGCATACTATGTCAACACTGCCTCCCTGTGCTGTTTCACAGAATCACACCATGAGACTTTCCATTGAAATATATATATATATATATATATATATATATATATATATATATATATATATAATTTTCCCCTGCATGACGTACCCTCAGTAAGTTAAGAAAAGGAGGATAATCATGTGAACTGTCTCTACATCTGTTTACAGGGAGAAAATGGCAGTGCAGTAGTTGAGGTAAGTGCTTGCATGGCGATTTGTTCAAATAGTTCCGAATCAGAATCACTTTTCTTCTTCAGTTCTTCCCCAAAGTCAACATTTAACCTTCTGGGTTTGCATTTTCTCTTCAGAATGGAAGTGACGCCTTGCAAATTGTTGGCGGCGAAGCAAAAATGGCCCAAGTAAGGATTTCTGCTTTGTCGCGTTTGTTACTTTGATCATTTTATTGCTACTAGGAATACAATTCCATTGATTTGTCGGGTTGAATTGAGCTGCCCGAGTACTAGTCGCTTCAATCCAGTTCTGTCCCTGTCTACGTCCAGCCAGTGGAGCAGTTTGACCTCTTTGGCGAGATGTCAACCCTTCCAGACATCCAGGCTCCAACTGTAAGTGTATTGCCACAGTGTCTTAGTAAAATGTTGCTTCCTTTATCTGGGATGTTCCATATAGGGAATTGCACATGGGGGTAGCTGGATATAAATTTGTATGATCACATTCAGAAAATCGCTTATAATTACAGGGCTATAATACAGCAGTCACTCACTGTTGAAATAAGCCTATTCTCATCTAGTGTGATTTTCATTGATGATTAAACGGCAGAGTAAGCTCAAACTTGGGTTGAGTGCAATATTAGCAGTCATCATTTACTGAATGTTGCCTATTGTCAAAAATGTGATTTTGTATGACTTTCTGAAAAGAAAAGAGGCGCCACTGCATAACTTCAGCACTTCTCAAATCATTCTATATTTTAGATCTCAAACTCAATTCTATAAAGACCATACATTTTGTATAAAAACGATGAGTTGTGATCGTCCAAATTTTATAATTTATAGTCCACTGCTTGAATCTAAAGAATCTTTTATTAGAATTGAGTTTCTGGTCTCTGTTTATTGATCTCACTGCTGTTCATCAATCTTGCTTCAAGCTGCTACCAGTAGAATTTGAAATGTGATTACGTTAGACCCCCTAGTGGTAGTGTTACATCACTGTCAACTACCACACAAGTTGCTTTCTTTCCGCCAGTAATTCCATTCAAAACGTCCTTCAGTACATGTCTCAGTTTCACAATCGTTTCAGCTCAAGTACATTGGTGATAGACAGTGAGCTAATGGTGTATGCTATGTGTGATGTCAGTAAACTATGCCATTGTGCACAGACTAGAAACCACAGAACCTGGACAGTCATTCTCATTCAAATCCACATTCCGGACGGTCAGAGTGGCGTCAATTTTCATGTGTACAATTGGGCTAGATTAAACCAACATACGGCCACGGTTTGCTTATATACTAATGTTGACTACAAAAGCGGGAGAAACGCAATCTGTGATGATGATATATTTGAACTTTGTTACGAATGTCAGCTTTCAGTTGAGTTTTGCCGTTTGCTAAGCACTCATGCAACAGACACATCTGCACAGTTCTCAAGCAACTTTACTGGCTTTACGGCCAAGCCCAGACTCGAATTGTCACCATAGCAATTAACCCTTAAAATTTAAAAATTGCCATTTTATGCTGTACTAGCTAAAGTACCATGGAAGACAGTGAAAAGACCAATCTATCTGATATTCTATCCGTTGTTAGTTATACTGTATCACTAATTTGTCCACAAGAACGAAAGTCGGCGCAAGCCATCATACAATGTTATCAAAATTAATCAGAATGATATTGAGGTCAATATTCTACATGTAGCAGCTTTGAATTGTCACGTGTCTTTTCACACCATGTGATTCATTTTGCATTTTGTTAACAATGGCTTATCTCTCCAACAGAACTGATTGTTATAAATCTTTCTTTTCTCTCTCCCACTCTCCTCCTCGTGTTAACCAGGAATCTAACGATATTCTCTTGCTGGACTTGTCTGCTGAAGTTGACAGCAATCAGAATTGTATAAAGGGAAACCCCTTTGTCACTTCCTGTGCCCCTAACCCTTGGACATCTCCCCAGACAGAGAACCCCTTTTCCTCAACATTTGGCTTCTTTCCAACCCCAGACACTGACCCTTTCAGAGATGACCCCCTTTCCAAATCACCCGCCCAATCGGCACCCTACAATTCTCAGATCTCCCTCACCGCCGCCAATCACAGCCTAGAGACTGTTGCCAACATTAGTAAGACAATCATGAATGGTGGCCTGAATGGAGACTCTGACCACCTCAGTCAGCAGATGAATGGGTTGTCCAATAAGACCATGATCCTCGCCCTCAGTAATGGCCAGTGGCCACTAGGGGGCACAATGGCTCAAGAGAACAAGATTGCCATGTTGGAGGGGAATGATTCTGGACCAGCTCTCTCAATCCAAAACCCGTTTTTTGACCCGTCTCTGAAAAATGACCCCTCCTCTAATGACATAACTCACGATCCACTGACCCCAATGACTCGTTGCAAGGATTCAGTTGTCATTAGCCCGCCTCCACAGAACACTAAGGCTGGACGCGGTCGAAGGAGTGCCAAGGTGAAACTCCATAGCAAGCTGCGTCATAGTAATGTTGCATGTCTGGTGCATACGAGTGAGTTGTTTATGCACACCTCCCAAACCATAATTGGTTTCCTAACATCTCCCTTTCTGTGCACTGGGACTGTATTGGTTGTCTTGAGGTGAAATGCCAAGAGTTTGCATTGGATGTGAGGCCTTTAGAATGACAGCAAAGGGCTTGTTGGTGTATTTTTCATTCTTTCTCTTAATATGAATGGGCTTCTAACTGCATGCACGGATGTTCACACGCTTCTCTAACTGGCTTGGATGTAGGACAATTTGACTGAACAATGAACTCTATTCCCTTTGTCATCTCTACTCATAAGCTATTTTATAACTTTCATGCTTCAGCGAATAAAGAGGTGGTAAGTGGGGCTGTTTGCATCTTTATGAAGTATTTATTTCTGACATACACATAATCGCAAAACATTATTTGTTGCTCTTGGTCTAACTATTGGTACAATAATTTTTTATAATTCTTAAATCTGTGTAGTTTATCAATTGTTTAAATTTAGACAATCGTGTTCCCTTTGTTTCCCCTTTACCTTTGCAGCAAAATGTGGTTGCAACATAATTTCATGTTTTTATTTTCATTTTATTTTCTATGACTAGTCTACATCGAGTGACCTATTTGGGGCAGACCTGTTTGCTGCTCCTAGTCCGACTGAGGGGTCATCCGGTCCACCTGCCAACTCTGCTGCCTCGTCCATAGCTGCACTGGGTAACACTGCTTAGACTAGCATCTCAAAATAATGACTGTTCCCCGTTTATATTCATGTAAGGGGGAATCTACAAAAAAGAGGCGGGTTTTGTGTTTAAAGCTATATTCAGATGCAGTACAGGAGGGTATAACAATGTGCTAACATACTTAAACCTTTAGATTGAATTGCCTTTTGGAATGTTTTATCCCAACTTTTTCATCTTCAGGGAATCTTCAGTTAGGTCCTCCGGTTGCCACCTCTGTCCCTGGTGCAGGCATGTGGGGAGCCTCGACCTCTGTACACCCCATGTACTCCATGCCAGGAGGCGTCTCACAAGTGCCACTCCCAGGCTCCGCCTATCCACAGCCATCTGCTTTTGGTGCCCTGCCCATACCACCCGCCGCCTGGGGCCAGCAGGTACCATCTCAGTTTGGTCCCCCACCTCTCTCCCCGCCCTCTATCAACTGGGGCCAGCCTCCTCAACACGGGCTACTTGGTGCTCCAGGTTGGGGTCAGCCCCCCGCGACCAATCCTTTCCAGCCTGCCCTGTTCCATGGCATGGGTGAGCACCAGGGTCCTCCACGGCCCCCTCCTAGGCCACCGGTTAAGGAGGCCCCACCAAAGGTGGAGAACAGTGCCTTCACCGCTTTGGACCCCCTTGGAGATAGGGAGAAGAAGACTGGAAAGGACATGTTCAAGGACTTCCAGATTGCCAAGCCCCCTGCCATCCCAGCGAGGAAAGGGGAACAAGGGTTCAACTCTGCTCCGGCCCCCGGCAGCAATGAAGAGGGGGCATTTGATCAGTACTTTTCCAGTAAAGTGGGCTTGCCTCAGGATGTTGCAGATCATGACGACTTTGACATCAATCAAATCTCAGCTGTTGTCAATGGTAAACCACCTTCTACGCAAAGCAGTAATTCTTGTGAAAAATTGCAGAATAAATAATGTGCATATGATCGTGAGATTTGTCGCTAAATGTGACCTCTGTCATATGGATATTTAGATGTTCCAAAACCAGCCCTTGCTCCTGCTGTTGTTCCAGCTCCAAGCCCTAACCCCGGCCTTCTAGATGCCTTCTCCCCTACTCCAGTCACAAACAGTTCAGCTCCAGCCCCAGGACAAGGCCTCAATCAGAACATGTTTGATGCAGCATTCGGGGCTCCAAACCCCAGTCTCTTTGGAGCACCACCTATGGTATAGAGAGCAATGCACAAGACATTTATATCCAGCATCTAACGATGTTACTGTAAACCGGCTTAGTGTCTGTCTGCATTCTAATTAATGTTGCCCTTTTTCTCAATCAGCAAAGCACTCCTGCCGTTCAGACTTCTGGTTCCTCGGATGCTTTTGGGGATCCTTTTGGAAATCCCTTTGCTTGACTGTAACTTTGTCCACAAGTAAGTGATTTATTTTTCTTTGTGGATCTATATTCCTAAACTGTCTTCATCTATAGAGCTGAACAGTCATGTGACGTCTCCTGCCTCGGAAATGAGCTCCCCATTCATTTTCTCCATAGACATTTCGAAAAAATCCTTAACGAGTTTTAAAGCTGGAACTACAGTAAGCCAATCTGTGACCTATTGAATCATGAGTGACCATAAGACATTTCACTTGGAGCAAAGACAAAATAAAGACGGGAGGGGGGGGGGTGTCAAAAAATGTATCTCCAACCCCCCCGCTGGTTATTTTTTGTTTTTGCTCGAAGTGTGAAATGTTTTATCGCCACTCACGATTCAGTAGGTCACAGATTGGCTTGGTTCCAGCTTTAAAACTCGTTATATATGGATTTTTTTTTTTAAATGTCTATGGAGAAAATAAATGGGGGGAACTCTCTTCCGGGGCAAGAGACGTCACGTGACTGTTCAGCTCTATGTATACAGCATTTCACTTTTTTTCTCTCTTGCACTCATAGGACAGTTTGAATGGATTAGCAGAGATCTCCACCATCAAGTGACATCTTTGGAACCAGCTGCTACAACATGCGCAAGACAATCCAAATTATCAACTCTTCTAACTCTTACCCTGCACCCACAAGTTCTCACCTCTTTTAAAACATCTTTTTTTTTAAACGGATGTTTTTTCTCTCTATCCAATCAGTAGTTTCTTATTGCTGAATACCACTGATTTAGAAGTAAAAAAATTAATGTTTTGTCATGATCTGCTGAAGGAATAAAGAGGGTGTCAAGGTGGGAGAGAAGGCATATGTCCAAAGATGTTCAATGCTGATACTGTCTATATTAAACAGAGAAATAAAATAAAATGATCATAATGCTGATTTATGGTGAACATTAGCAGACTGATTGGGTTTTCTTCTCTTCTTTTCTTTTCTTTTTGGTTTGCCTGAGAGTCAGCTTGTGAATAAACGGCTTGCCATCCACTGGAGGTCCAACAGTCAGGAGTATCTGGTGCAGCTCCTGTAGATCCATAATGGTCAGAGTTCAGGTTGCTGAGTGTAAGTCTTATTGCACCAGCAAAAATCAATGTCAGTTTGATGTTTTTACAAACCTATGATTGCCTTCAGTAGCCTTATTAGCTATAAGGCTAATAATCTCAACATTGTTCTGTTATGTCAATACCATATTTATAATTGGCTATATACTGCTATATACTTCGCTGAAACATTAAAGGGATACACCACTTTTTTGGAAGTTTAGCTCATTTGCCACATCCCCCCAACATAACCAAGATACACCATGCCTTACCGGCACTGTCCGCTCAGTTCACAGTGAGCTACAGTCGTGAAGTTAGTAATTATCGCCATAGAATGGAGGCTAATGGTACAGCTGTTAAAAATCTGCCAAAACACATCTCACGGCGCCAAAATACATGTTGTGCTTCGGGTACTCACCACACGATATGTTATTCCAAAATGCACATAATCTGTCTTTTTGGAAGGAAAAGAGGTCGGCGGCCATGTTTGGAAAGTAGTGCCGGCTACCTCTTTTCCTTCCAAAAAGACCAATTATGTGCATTTTGGATTAATACTTCATCATGTGGTGAGTAGCCTACCTGAAGCACAACATGTATTTTGACGCAGTGAGATGTGTGTTTATTATTATCGGTATTATGTGTTTATTATTATCGGTTATGTGCGGAGCGGGGGATGTGGCAAATGAGCTAAACTTCCAAAAAAGTGGTGTATCCCTTTAATACGTATAGTCTGTCTAAAAGAAGAAGGGAGAACCATTCAATCTAAGTCGAGATGTGTTAGTCTTATGATCTATGACATTTCAATCAAAATGGTGAACATAAATCATTCTCCATAAATTAGAAACACACAGACATGACTATAATGGAAGAGTGGATTGAGGAAAGATGTGTGGTAAACATGACCGAGACAGCACTCAAAACTACAAAATGTGTACAGCTTGGTTCAGAACCCTGCAAAAGATAGATACTTTATTGATCCTTTGCAGGAAATTCATGTGTCACGTAATGCAGCTACATTCAACATGTCAGGACAAAAACAGGAAAACATGAGGACATTGAAACGGCACACAAAAAGTACTGTCAAGTACTAAGAAAAGAAAAAGGGGCAGCAAAATACTGATAATAATACTAAAGTGCAAAAAATTTGCATAAAGTGACTTACAAGTATCTAGATAAAGAACAGGCACCGCTGGCCAATAAAATACAATATAAACAGCAACACACACACACACACACACACACAGGTACATTGCACGAATATCTAACATGCAGGAAGTGCATATATGCACAGCATATAAAGACATTATTTGATGTGTTGATTAAACAACCTGATGGCAGCTAACAGGAAGGACTTCCTGTAACGTTCAGTCCTGCAATTGGGTGGGATCAGCCTACGACTGAAGGTGCTCAGCCGAACCACCTCCAGGGCATGGAGTGTGTGAGCGGGATTTCTCATGATGGAGTGGAGTTTGGAGAGCATTCTCCGCTCTGCCACCTGCTGGATTTGCTCCAGTTCAGTCCCAGAGGTGGAGCTCGCCTTCCGGATGAGTTTATTTACTCTGTTCTTGTCAGCTGAGCGAGCACCCTCCCCCCAGCACACCACCCCAAAGAACAGAGCACTGGCCACCACCGACTGGTAGAAAGAACACAGTAGGGGCCTGCAGATGTTAAAAGATCTCAGCCTTCTTAAAGAATATAGTCGGCTTTGACCTTTTTTTTATACAGCGCCTCCATGTGGGCAGACCAGCCCAGCTTGTTGTCCAGCTGGACTCCAAGATACTTATAGTTGGAGACAAGCTCCACCTCTGTCCCCTGGATGTTCAGAGGGACTGGTTTGGGCCTCTTTCGCCACATTTCATATAAACGGTTAATATGTTTCAATATATAAACTGTACATGTACTCAATTCATTCCAAATATGTTTTGGCCACAACACATTGCGCCCGGTATCTAGAGGCAGTTGCTAGTGAGACCTACCACAATAGGCTAAGGAAACCCAGAAAGGACCATACAGATCCTCGAGTGTAGAAGTGTGGTGTCTCCCCACATTCAAAGTGGATCCAGAGGAGGTTGCAGTGCAATGGGTCCTAAGGTGTGTTTTGAATTGGAGTTATGAAAGGCTCAAGAATGAGGAAGGTGGTATTCTCAGATGTGGAAAGAGACATTTGACAGCTGTATCATTCTGGGTTTGAACCCAGCTGGGACCTTTGCTGCATATCACCTCCCCTCCTGTTTATGTCAATTAAAGGCAAAATTGAACTATCCGATCGGCTGCTGGATCACGTCTGGGGGCCCCCCACCCTGCCACGGTATCCACCCCCACCCTGCCAGGGTACCCACATTAAAACCTGGCCGTTTGCACCACCCACAATCCCCTGGTGTTATGGACCCCATCACCCTGGCCTGGACACCCCTACTGGTAGGGCTGTCAGAGAGGCCATCACCAGTAATTTTTGCCTGAAAACACTATAATCTTCAGACTGAACTCAACTCTGGAGCGGGCGGATTCAAACGACCCAGGCAATGAAAACACAAACAGGGCATTTTTCTTTATTTTCTCTTCATTTAATTTAGTGTTATTCTGGCATCCATTTTCCAGTCATGGGAACAAATTAAGAGAAATTGTGTTAAATCTGGTCTTCAATTTCTGCAATCAGTTCCTTCAGTTCCTCCAGTTCCTCCAATGCCAGCATCACTCTCTTGATACGACGTTTCTTGTTCTCGTATTCATCAAAATTTGGAAGTTGCAATGTCCTGTACAGGGTCCTCATATTGTCTGCTCCAACCTGAAATGAGTTAAACACATAATACAGTTGTTTTACCATGCAAACATTATCTTTGCAAGCGGGTTCATTTGAAGAAAGGTGTTCACGTTGACTACCCCCCACCACCCCTTTTAAATTAAGGTTAATTCATTACCATTTGTGATCTTCTTGCCCTAGACATGGAGGCCGTAGGCTCAGGGGGAGGAAGGTTTTTCTCATCCTGAAAGAGTAACATAACAGCAATGGAAGCAATTGTTCATTTTGGGACAGAGAGCACTTGAGTCAGTTATTAGTCCCATGTAGACCACAATTAGCAGGTACAGTTACATCAATTAGCCTATACAGCCAAGTGTCTGTACTCACCATCTGTGTTTAAAAAAATCCAACTTTAAATGCAACAGAAAAAATTCCAGAAACTATCTCAGAAGACAACTAGACAGTGAAAACTTCTTCAGGTTCAGGATGGCAACTGTGTCTTCAGGGTAGCAAATCTCCAACACCAAGTAGCCTAGCAGAAGAGAGCAGAGGGTTTTAATAAGCTGACACAGGTGCATGGTGCACCCAATCATGCAAAATGGGCTTCAATCACCAGACCTCCTGCTGTGCTCCTCGAGGGGCGGGCCCCACAGTTTATAACCATTATGACAGCAAGTAGGGGAAATGCCATTGCAACTTTAGAAAAAGCAATCAAGACTTAATTACTGGGTTAAATTCAATATCTTGGAAATATCTTGGTGCATCTGCAGAACCCGGAAAAGGGCGTGATTTTGGCACTTTACAGATCCTTTTCACAGCAACTGTTTTGATGTGGTAAAGCAGGAATTAAAGCAGGTGTAACCAATACCATTAGTGATGGTTCCATTCCATTTAGGTGTACCAGCACCTTGCATTAATCTATTGGTTACCTACTTTACTCCCTGCTTTACACCTCAAAACGATTGCTCTGAAAAGGGCCTATAGCCTACTATAATAACATAAATAACAGGAAAAACACTTTCTTCCTCTTCTTAAAAAATACATTCCAGGGACATAAAAGTTACACAAATTAAATACATCTAAAAAACATTGTTTTAAAACATCAATAGCAAATGCCTTTTTTGTTATACAGCCTACAGTCACAGTGGATTCACATAGGAAACTAGGCTTTAGTTTTGTGATTCACTCCAGCTCCAGTCCAGTTGGTGGCGGCATTGCTCCAAACAAGCGGAGTAGTCGCACTAGTGAACTACTTCTCCCACAATCCCTTGAACCAATGAAAAAAAAAAACTTGCGTCACATCATCAACGGCGTCGCGTAAACATGGCGGTCTGGTGTGTGTGCATGGACTACGATACTTCCCTCTCGCCGTCGCGTAATTAGAGAAGAATTAACGCTTATTGCCTCCAACAACAAACGACAAAGAAGGTACATGCTGTTACGAGTGAAGGTGTGGCAACAAATTGAAAGTGTGTAGCAGTAATCGGTGTTTACAGCAGTGTCGATACATAGGACGCCCCCCCCCCCCCCCGCTCAGGACGTTAGCCTGACTTTGGTGTCATGCAAGTTTAATTTTATTTAACACGTTCAACTTAAGTTAACTAAGCTCAAGTTTGGCCATTGTTTGTTGGACATGTTTGAGTGTGTTGCACACGTTTAAATAAGACAAGTTGGTTCTTCAAGCGTTTTCTTCACGGCCATACTCGCGAGTCGCATACAGCTGGCGTTAGCTACGGTGCAGTGCTGGCTGTGTTTTGACAGCTCAAATTAAACTAGGCTAGCAAGTTCTAGTAAAATAGCAAGGAGGCCTCACAGACAAACCTATTGCGATTCACAATAGGTTTGTCTGTGAGGGGAAATGATTCAAGAGTAAATGTGTATGCCTAGTTAGAGGAAATTACTGCAAAGCTCCGATAAAACATTGAAGAATAGAAAATACTAAAATGCTTTCTCCTTTTGTGCCTCTGTCAGAATGTTACGATTTTTCATTAAGATTCTGCCACTCTCAATTATTGCTGCTGTATCTAGGAAACCGTTAAAAACCGTTACCTACTATATCCAGTCATTGTAGTTTCTCCAATGTTTTCGCTACTCATTTAGCGATGGTTTGTGTGGAATTAAAATGACCATTATCTGTAGTCTTATTAACAGTACCATATAAAACTAAGATAACCTAAATGTAGTCCAAATGTTTGAGAAGTAATGATTCTATTTAGAAATTTTGCACGCCCAATTTCTAGGTTGGAGACTCAGGAGAATGGAGGCCATATGAACACAAGCTTTCTTTGCATGCATGCTCAATTCTGTGACATCACTGATAATCTCACAGTAGCCACCGTCTCCCACCGTCAGGATCATCAGATAGGCATCAGATAGGTGCAGGGCAGGGGTCGTACATCTGGTGCAGCTCGTGGATGTTCACTAGTATCTCCCTCTGCTCTGGTTGATCGGCCTTGTGTCTGTACAAAACCACATCCCTCGGCCGAGTCTGGTATCCGGGGGGGCGATGACACAGACGTCACACACTCCTGGATTTGTGACTTTCTTTCCTACTACAGCTGAACCTTTCTTCTTTTTTTAAATACAATATTATGGTATTTTCTAATGGGACAATGGTGATATTTGGAGAAATGGAGAAAATAAAGCTTGCACACTGCAGGGCTGATATTTAACAGAAGCTGAGCTGGGGGCAGAGGTCAAAGTTCGACCCTGAAGGTTTGATGTTACTTATTGTTGGAAGGGGAGGTGTGCAGGTGTGTGTGTTGCTCACAAAATGTTATTGCCCTTAAGTTTACATGTGCACGTGTGTGTGTTTGGCCCTCAAGTTTACATCTATCAGTCACTGATGACATCAGTGTCTTATTACATCATTGATGACATTATCAGTGTCTTATGACATCACTGATGACATAATCAGTCTTATGAGATCCCTGATGACATCATCAGTGCTTATGACATAATTGATGACATCATCAGTGATGTCACAATGCAGATGATGTCACTGATGACATCAGTGACATCATCTGCATTGTGACAGCTGTCACAATGCACAATTGGTCAAGTGACATCACTGATGATGACATCACTTATGACATAATCAGTGGGACAAACATACAGACAGAGAACAGAGCCCACATTGCCAAATTTAGATAGAAGATAGATATTCTGTGAGAGGCAGCAATGTGCCGCAAGGCATCCAGTCTGCCGGAAAGCCATTAGAAGAAGAAGATGTCACTCAAGCAATTGTGATGTCATCAGTGATCTCACTCTTTTAGCACTAGAATATCCACTTGGAACTAAAAAAAAGACATCCACTTGGAACTTGGACACAAACTGCAGCAGATATCGGACAAAACTAGAATATCCACAGCTACGTAAAATTACAGAGGAAACACTGGTTTTCTGTAATGAGAATGTTGTAGGTTCACAATAGGTGTCTGGTCGTAAGACCCAGAGAAATGACAGATTTGACTTGCTATCTTTCCTTAGGTCAGGATGATGCGCAGATCAAGGATCAGTGTTCGGCCCAATGTTCGGCCCAGTGCGGCAGGGAGAACCGGGCCCTTGGCAACGCCTCATGATGCCCCTCCACCGACTCAGGGGGCCAGTGAGGCCCCGGCAGAAGGAAATGAGAAGAATACTGCTACTGCTGTGACAGACGCATGTACTGTGGCTCCATTAGGAACAGCCACAGCCCCAGGGTAAGTGATGAACATTGGCCCCTCAGGTGTGTCTGTCTGTGTCTGTCTGTGTCTGTCTGTGTGTGTGTCTGTCTGTCTGTCTGTCTGCCCGTCCATCCCATTAAGAAATGGATATGCTCACAAATCTCTCTTTGTGCAGAGATACTAATGACCAAAGTGGTGAAATCACCGTCTCCTCGGCTGCAGTCCAGAGAAGAAAGCGTTTTTCTGTCAAGCCCAGAGTGGCCCCAGGCCGCATCGGCACCGCTGTTCGGACACCAAAGTCCCCCGCCAAGGCAGTGTCGGAATCCCCTGTTCAAGCCCCTGGTTCAGCCCTCGATACGGCAACTCCGTCCAGCCAAATTGAGGCGACAGTTCCTCCGGGACTTCGGTCCCCAAGCCGACGGAGGCCCTCAGGAGAGAGCAGACAGCCCAAAATGCAGCCTAAAGCGACGCAACCCTCACCTGCCTCTCCATGCCCTACAGCTGTTACTGCAGCGGAGGACCCACTAGAACAACCCCAACTTCCTGCTGACGGAGAAAACCAATTGGATCGTCTGCCGAGCAATGAAGCCAAAGAAGTTCCTCCCAGACCGCCAGATAAAGAGAAAGTCCCCCCCTCTCTACCAGAGAAAGCGGCTGTGGTGAATGCGGTATCAGAGAGAGCACAGACTCTGATGTCAAAGTCTTCTCAGAGCAGGCCGTCGCTGCCATCCTTGAGCAGCCTCCTGAATAACCCGACAGACCTACAGAGGATGGCAAAGGCCCGCAAGCTCAGAGAGCTGCTCAAACAGGAGATGTACAAGGAGGTGAGCTCACAATTACTGGGCATCCTTCTGCTCATTCCCATCACCTTCTGGGTTTAATAACGCGTTTTGTTTGCTGTTAGATGTATCTTGATCCATTCAAGTTAAATGAGTTTCATTGTTTTTACCCTTGCAGAAACTAAAGAAGTCTAAGGCAAAAGGTTTTACCCAATATACCGCGGATCCTGCCAAAATGACCATGAGAGACCTTATCTATTATCTACCAATGTCAAACCCCATGACGTAAGTTCCTCTTATGGTGTTTTGTTTCTCCAATGAGTCCTTTCCTCCAGAGTAGGGCTGGACGATAATCCAATAATGTTTATCGTCTTTCAGTGGAATAATGTTGTGATGATATGAAGATATTTTGATATTGTGATACACATTTCTGCTGTCTAAATTGATGATGATAACAAGCACATTGTAATTAAAAACTCTGATAAAATGAGGTATGGTATTGAATATTTGGAAAATTTCAGTTTTGTTTGACATCACACCTAACATTACCATTCGGTTCAAACAGATGAACATGAATTTGATTAACGTGATTTTGCATACATGAACCATATTGTGATATATATTGATATCGAGATTTTTGTTTTGTTTATCATGCTATTGATTTCAACCATATCATCCAGCCCTACTCCAGAGATAATGTTTTATATGGCTTATCCTAAATCTTAAGTAAAATTTACTTTTTTTAAATGTCTCAATGTTGTCTCAATTTCTTCAGGTCCTACTTAGAAGACCCTGTGAGAGAGAATGAAACTGTTTCATTCTCATGTGAAACAACTGTGGTCCCACCTTCTCCAGCAAGAGAGGAGTAAGAGTTTGTGCTATCAGTCCTTTTTAAAACTAGTCTCTTTGTAGGTTAATGATGTCATCCTTAGCTGGGTATCAAATTATACATAGATGTATTTGTGAAATTTTGTGTCATACTGACTGTTGGTATTTGTATCTGTATCTGTATCTGTATCTGTAGCCGTACTTAATTATTGAAAAGGTTCACCATAAGAGCACAGATTTTATTATAATTTTATTCTAATTCTTGTTAATTAGAAGTTGTTTCAGGCAAATCAATTGAATGTGACCCAATTCTGTTCAGAAATGGTATTACATTTATCTTTTGTCTCCCGATTGGGAGTCTGCAATCGAACTCCCTGCGGCGCACTTCCTGCTGCTTGACATTTGCAACTAACCCTATCCATTAGATCTCCAGTGAGAGCCCAGGAACCCGAGATTCAGCCAAATATACCAAGCCAAGCAGTGGAGGAGGAGGAGGAGGAGGAGGAGGCGGCGGCAGAAGAAGAAGAAGCAGAAGAAGAAAAGGACGATGATATGATGGTTCCGAGGGTGAAAGTGGCGGAGGACGGCTCACTGATCATCGATGAGGAGAGGTCAGTGGCGTTCCGTAGGCGTAGACATTGCTCGTCAATCAAGTTCCCTTCAGTCCTTTATTGTTGATCCATTGTTTTCAAGGATACTTGCTTTATTTCCTTAAGCCTGTGTGGACTAAATCATAGTACCTGTATAATGATGTTTTTGCTCATTAGTGGGTAAAGCTGTCTACTCCTGACAGATTTATTTCCCTCCTTAGCAGAAATTAATTTACCTAAAAGCTCCCACTGTCTCCAAATGCATCCAAACGATGCTCCAGATACCAGTGTTTCCCATACATAAAGGAATTTGTGGCGGGCCGCCACAAAAGGATTTTGACCGCCACAAAAGGATTTTGACCGCCACAAAATATTTTTTTTTTTTTTTTTTTACAGTGCACCTGAACGCTACATGCAAGATACCCGCTGAATAAGTGTCCAATAAATGTTCATGTCATTCTGGCCAATACTTCTGTTATAGCATTTCAGTCTGGAATATGGAATATATTTCAATAATCTATGATTTAGCTGCTAAATTGTCAAATACCGCCATCTGCTCGCTACCCAGGCACTTATGTATGTACTTAACCTAACTAACTATCCGATGTGTACAACATTGTCAGCCTAAACTCCGGCTGACACCCCAAAAACCTACAATCCGCTACAGAAAAATGTATAGTGTTTGTTTAATAACTGCGCCCTCGCCTTCTATCATTTCACAAAAGTGGCAAAGAAAGTTGAGTATCCCTGACCTATAGGGAGAAATTTAGTTTGTCATTGTAAACTCACAGCACAGTAATGATGACATGTTCTTCATAGATCTAGCCTTTTAATTTTGCTCTTAAGCTTTCTCAAAGTACACCAAATTCATGCATTTTACTTTAAAATGTTAAAAAGAAATCTTGCAGGGCCGCCTGCCCCCGCACCCCCCTAGGGGGTCTGCGGCCCCCCACCACAAATACTCAAAATCCTGTGGGAAACACTGAGATACTGTATGTGATTTTTCAACCGCAACTCTTACCTTGTGTTATTTTATTAACACAGTAATAACAGACCCCCCCCCCCCCCCAATGATGATACAACTCGCTAAAGTAGTGACGAGCTGGCTGAGATGATGACTGATACAAGTTTATGTATGCTGGCATGGTGAATGTGATGAGAAGGTGAGGGGGGGAAACTCAGTTGATTGCTTTTTTTAATCACATCATGAACCTGTGTCTCAGCTTGACGGTGCAGGTGAAGCGAGCAAAAGGGCCAAACCCAGCAGAGGGAAGAGACCCCATCTTCGAGCGTGGCTCCACTACAACTTACTCAAGCTTCAGGAAAGGGACCCACACTAAACCTTGGTTCAATGAAGGTTTAACTGACATTGATAATACAATAATTATTATAGCACACATTTTACTCACAGGCCATGTTATTATTTTTTTTGCGTTTAACTTCTTGTTTTTCTGTTTTTGCGTCAGAGACGGACATGTTCTTCCTGGCCATTAGCATGGTGGGGACAGACTTTTCTATGATATGCCAGCTATTTCCACACAGAGCTCGCTCCGAGATAAAGGTCAGTCAGAGTTTGAATCTCTCATGGAAATGCATGAAGAGGCAGCAGTCTGCTCGACTAAATAGAGAGGCAAAGTGGAACGTCACTTCCTGCTTCCGCACTGTACCAGAGATTTTCATCCGCCATTTATTTTCCCATAGACATTTCGTAAAATGCTTATAAAAAGAGTTGTACTGGTTCAAACCAAACGGTTCTGCTAACGCTATAATCGGGAGAGACCATAGAACATTTCACTCAGACCAAAACTAAAAAAAAAACACACAGAAAAAATATTTTCTTCAAACCCGCATTTTTTTTAACGTTTTTGGTCCCAGTGAAATGTTATGCGATCTCTCCTGTTTCTAAATATATCTGTACCGTTTGGTTTGAACCAGTAAAACTATTTTTATACGCATTTTACGAAATGTGTATGGGAAAATAAATGGCGGATGAAAATCTCTGGTACAGTGCTGAAGCAGGAAGTAGGCGGTCACTTTGCCTCTCTATACATGGCGATAGGTTAGTTTGTGTTCATAGCATTGCATTGTTTTGAATCTTTCAGAACAAGTTCAAAAAAGAAGAACGAGAGAATTCCTGGAGGATTGACAAGGCTTTCAGTAAGTATCCCCCCCATTTACTCCATTTTCATTACATTACTTTTACAGTTTGACATGTCCTGGATGCTGGGAAACTATGAAGGACTGTTCAGCTGGTTAAAGATGGCCAATGATGTAATTCCTTTTCTCAGAGTCTCAGTTTTTGGATGTAAAAGAAACAGCTTGTTGCATTTGTGTTGCTTATCGCATCCCCGGGGGGAGTTTTAATGTGACATCGTCTGCTAAATTCTTTGTAGGAGAGAGGCGCAGACTGGATCTTGAGTTCTTTTCCAAGCTGCTGGAGAAGGTTCTGGAGAAACGCGAGAAGACACCCAAGTCCCATACTGCGAGGTCCAACAGAAAGTCAAAGAGTAACTACCTTCAATTAACTGTCCATCCTATCCATCACATTCCATCCTCAGTGATTTGTGAAAATTATATTTCACTTCAAATAACGTTTTTGTGGCACAAACAACTGTTCTCCCCCAGTTGTTGGGAACTATAATCCTTCTTTCCCTCTTCAGAAAAGAAAGCTGTGAGGAAGCTGAGTGATGTGATGGAGGAGGACGAGGAAGAGGAGAATACAGTTCCTGACTTGGAAGAAGTGGAAGGAGAGAAGGACAATGAGGACATCTCTAATGAAGGAGGGACCCCTGCTTCTACCCCTAAGACCAAATACAAGAGTAACTACCTTCAATTAACTGTCCATCATGTTCCATCCTCAGTGATTTTTGAAAATTATATTTCAGTTCAAATAACATTTTGGGGCACAAAAAACTGTTCTCCCTCAGTTGGTTAGAACTCTATAATCCTTCTTTCCCTCCTCAGAAAAGAAATCTGTGAGGAAGCTGAGTGATGTGATGGAGGAGGACGAGGAAGAGGAGAATACAGTTCCTGACTTGGAAGGAGAGAAGGAGAATGAGGACATCTCTAATGAAGGAGGGACCCCTGCTTCTACCCCTAAGACCAAATACAAGAGTAACTACCTTTAATTAACTGTCCATCATGTTCCATCTGTGATTTGTGAAAATTATATTTCACTTCAAATAACATTTTTGTGGCACAAACAACTGTTCTCTCCCAGTTGGTTAATAATAATAATAATAATAATAACTTGGATTTACCGTATATAGCGCCTTTCAAGAAACCCAAGGACACTTTACAGTAATGACACATAATGACAAACAAAAACAGAACAGAGAGAACAGAGGAGACTATAGGCCAAAGGCTTTGTTAAAGAGGGACTTACCCCCCCCAGATTTTCTGCAAAACGGCTCTCCACTCGATCTGAAAACCCCGCAGGCAAGATGGCCGCCCACACTCCCCTCCTTAGCTGGCAGAATTCCTCCCCCATAAACTAACATATCTTGGCCAATAAGTATGTAACATACAAAATAAAACAACCCGTACTATCTTAATTTTATGTAGAATGCAGAGGACATGTAACTGTTTAGTTAAACTTGCATTCCAGGAATATTGTGCTCTTACGATTACATTAGTGGCTCGAGACTGTTTCGTCCTGAAACCCACACGCTTTGCGCCAGTGTAACCTATGTGGGATTCGAAATAACGCATCCGAGATAGAAAACGTTATGAATATAGCCACGTTATAAACAACAAACTTAACGCTGGTGATCCGTATGGAAACAGTGTTACTCGAAATGGTTAAAAGTTATATCAATTTGGTCATTCAGTGGCGTTTTACTGCCATATAACATAACTAACTAGCGGCTAATATTAGCCACAGTAGGCATTACCCAGGGATGCATTGGTCTTAAAGGGCTCGCGCCCCGTGAACTACAGTAATAATCAATGGGGAAAAAAACAATTTTTCACATGAGTGCGGCGCGTGCTAACCCCACCATGACGTCACCATGTACCAAATATCCCATTCATTTGAGGGCACAAAAAAAGCAGTGTTCAACCCATGGAGGGAACTTATGCTGCTGAAAATGATACAAATGGTACAATGGTACAGTTTGGTCTCAAATGTGGAAATTTTGACCAGAATTCTTCACACACCACCCCCAAAGTCATATATATTGGTTAAAAGCTGAAAAAAAGTGTTTCGGGGTTAAGTTACACTTTAAAGAGGTGAGTTTTGAGGGTTTTCTTGAAAGAGTCCTGGGATGGGCCATAGGCATGGGTCGATTTCCAGTTTTACCGGTTCGGTTCGGTGTATGAGCCCAAACTGTTTTTTTTTTTTTTAATAAGGGTTAGGGATTTTTCATATTAGCCTCTTCTCAAGTTGCACTAGTAGGGAAAAGTCTTATTTTGTTTATTATGTTGATGTTTGAAGAAAAGTTAAGCTGAATAGTTGTGAGAAATAAAAACAGTGTGTTGTTACAGTTAATTGGTTCTGCTTATTTTTATTCAGTGTTAGTGCTGGTTCGCATACCAGCTTAGAGGTGCATTATCGCCACCAACTGCAGTCGCATTACAGTTATTTATGGGCTACACTAAAATTTGTTTTTTTAAATTACTATTATTTTTTTAATTTTATTTTTTTGTAAAATTCGATATACCGGTTTGATACGTTTTTTTGGGGGACTATCGAACCGGTTTCAAATTTTTCAAACCGACCCATGCCTAATGGGGCGTTGCGAATCTCTGCCGGGAGAGAGTTCCAGAGGGTGGGGGCCTGAAGGCACTGAAGGCTCTGTCCCCAAAGGTTCGCAGGCGGGGGTGGGGGATGGAGAGGAGACCAGTGTCAGAAGACCTCAGAACTCTAAAATCCTTCTTTCCCTCTTCAGAAAAGAAATCTGTGAGGAAGCTGAGTGATGTGGAGGAGGACGAGGAGCAGGAGAGTGGAGTTCCTGACTTGGAAGAAGTGGAAGGAGAGAAAGAGAATGAGGACATCTCTAATGAAGGAGGGACCCCTGCTTCTACCCCTAAGACAAAATACAAGAGTAACTACCGTACCTTCAATTAACTGTCCATCATGTTCCATCCTCAGTGATTTGTGAAAATTATATTTCACTTCAAATAACATTTTTGTGGCACAAACAACTGTTCTCCCACAGGTGGTTAGAACTCTAAAATCCTTCTTTCCCTCCTCAGAAAAGAAATCTGTGAGGAAGCTGAGTGATGTGATGGAGGAGGACGAGGAAGAGGAGAATACAGTTCCTGACTTGGAAGAAGTAGAAGGAGAGAAAGAGAATGAGGACATCTCTAATGGAGGAGGGACCCCTGCTTCTACCCCTATGAGAAAATGCAAAAGAAAGAATAGAGAGGAGTCCTCAACTCAGGAACCAAATGACAAGAATATGAAAACGGGTGAAAAAAACAATGAGCAAGGTACAGGAGCAGTCCACAGTTGTGCATCTTGAATTTCATTTCAATCATTTAGTCATTGTGTGTTGGTTTTTTGTTTATGTCTACTCAGGGGAAGCATGTATACCAGAAGATGCTGAGGCAGCACTCCCCGAGGACTATACACATTTGAACATGTAATGTACCTCAAAATGTATGTTCTCAGCAAAATACCTTTTTTTTGTGCCACTGCGTTTGGCATTAAAATTCTCTAATTTTGTCCACATATTCAGGTCTGAAAAGACTGAGTCTGTGAAGGCAGCCAAGGGCCCCGTGATCAAGCCTGCCCAGCTCTCACGAGGCAGAGCGCCAAAGCCACTCCTCCCGTTGGGCCGGAAGTGGGGGAGAAAACATCCAACGCTCTCCACAAAGTCCAAAGAAGGTGGCCCAGAAGCAGGGGAAGATAACTTGGGTGATGAGGCCTCTAAAGCACAGGTTAGAACTTGAGTTCCAATTTAAATTCATATAATTGCTCGATGTGTTATTATCACTATTGTAATTTGTTAATGTTGTGTCAGTTAGCCCTCCCTTCCCTGTTCTCCCCATATAGTCTCCCATACTCCTCTATACTCCCATACTCTTGCATACGCTCTCTCCTCCCCCACATTTCCCATTCTCTCCCCACCTCCTCCCTCCCCCTGCTCTCTTCTCCCCCACACCCCCCCCCTTTCCCCTCTCCCGCTCTCTCCTCTTGCTCCTTCCCCACCTCCTATACCCTCCAACATCTCCCATTCCCTCCCCACCCCATCACTCTCTCACATTCCCCCTGCTCTTCTCCCTTCTCCTGCTCTCTCCTCTGCTCTATCCTCATTTCTATATTTTCTATATTTCTCCATCAATTGTTCAAATGTTATCTTTATTCTGTATATTCTTGCTACTGTTGTGTCAGCTAGAATTAGCTAGACATATTTTCTGTGAAGCCCTCTGAGACATGCTTGTGAATTAGGGCTATATAAATAAACTTGACTTGACTTGACTTAAATTAGCACCTCTCAGATGGTTGTGCATACTGTTTTAAGTCTTACTAAAATGTACCCTGATCTTTTAGGCTGATAAAGAAGCATCACCTTCAAAGCCAGCGATGGACGCTAATAAAGATGCATCACCTTCAACGCCATCAAAGGATCTCGATAAAGATGCACCACCACCTTCAAGGCCAGCAAAGAAGAGAAAGTTAGCCGATGATGAAACTTCCTCTGAAAGTGAAGAAGAGTCCACGGTTACGCCTGCAAAACCTACCAGGTACAATATTTCCCCTGTCTTCATAGAAAGATTCTCACTCTCAAATTGGATCAAAAAAATGTAACTCATAAAATAATGATTTGCATAGCCCTAGTATTGCTAACCAATGTGTGATTGTGTTTTGTAGGTACGGGAGAATGCCCAAACGCATCCAGCACTTGAATTACCCTGCTAAGGAGGATGCATGTGAAACTGGGCCTAAGCCCAAGCGCCCAGCAAAGAAGGCCAGACCATCAAAGAGCGATGTAGCCCAAGACTCCAAGAAGCCCAAACTGGTCACCCTCAGAGCTTCTCAGTCAGAATACAGTGACGATGAGGATGAAAAGCAGAGGGCAGCAGAAGAGATGGAGGAGGAGGAGCACCATGCCTCTAGCCCCAGTGAGCACGCCGATGCCCCTGTTTTTGTGCCTGTGAGCCTGCGCTCCCCACAGCCTGTGGTTCCAGAGGTGGAAGAGACTATGGAGGAGGTATGACAAAGTAGTTTCAGTTTATGTCTGACACAGATTCCATTGGTTTTCCTTTGGTGTTATATGATCCCATTCTTCTGGTTGATTATTTTGACTATATTTCCTTTATGTTATTTCTTTAAGTCCAGGTTTTCCGTGTAGAAATGAGCTGCTATTTGCATTTATTATTCTTTATGCATGGTTTTACATTCCATAATACATGTCCTCCATTCTGCCTCCCCCTGTCCCATGCTTAGCTTGATATCTTGGCCAATATGCCTGATGTGCTGGGTCTCTCCCAAGATGAACTGTATCCTGATGCCTCAGATGAGATGGGCACAGTTGAGGCCTGTGTGCATCAATTGGACCTGCTGGTTGTAAGTGCCCCATGCCTACCATATAGCACTAGCAACAAACAAAAAAAGGTGTGTGTGTATGTATATATGTATGTATATGTGTGTGTATATATATATATATATATATATATATATATATATATATATATATATATATATATATATATATATATATATATATACATACAGACACACACACACACATATACACACATTGTGACCTGACCACCTCCAGGTCTGTTAACGATTCAAGCAATCTATGGATTGTGCCTGTCACTTAAGCTATGATTCAGAGTTCACTGGGTTAAATCCTGTGGGCATGTTGTTATTCACATGAGATGAGGCATGCTTGTACATTTTATATCCCACTTGTTTTTCATGTAGAAGAGAAAGGGAAGTTATTGTTTTAGTTTGCTCATCGTATCGCTTTATGCCCTCGATCAAATATAAGCAGCCTATAGAAGTAACGCTACACAATTACAAAAACTTTATTTGGGCATTTCTAGGCCAAAATAATACAATAGTGCCATGAGGATTTAAGGGTATAGTCCGCCATAAAGAATTTATTAAACTCTAAAGCTGTGTTCACACCGAGATATTTATTTTTCGCTCTGTCGCTTGATTCAACCCTTTGGAATCGCTCTGTCGCTCTGTTTAAATCGCTCCACAGGCACACGAATTGACGGACATGTGGGGGCTATAACGTTACGCAATGTCATGATGTTTGTCCACTACGAGCCACTGTAGCTGTTTACAAGCTAAGCCTATCAGCGTGCTCCTAACGCGAGCTGCATACCGGTAGTACAGACTTCACTTCATGTCAGCTGTCAGCCTGTCAATGCGGTTTGTTCCAAGCCAGTGTGATCCTTGACTCGCTCTCACACGGCAGCCAATCAGTGTTGAACAGCGAGCGACTGATGCCAGCGTATTTTCGCTCGAGTTGGGATATTTCATCTGGGGCGACGAGCGTATTTTCTCCCTATCGCTCTGTCTCTGTCGCTCGGACGCCCAGCGATTTTTCTCCCGGGCGAATATACGCTCAATCGCTCGTTTGCATTGACTTTGCATGTAAACTCGATGCCAGCGAAAAACTTTAATAGGTCGGTGTGAACGCAGCTTAATCCCTAACTCTTTCATTGCTACTGGATTTTGCGAGAAGGATAGACTAATAAGATCTAAATAAGCCCCTTGGCACTGGTATTTTCAGTATGTGTTCTGACGTAACTGGATTTAGCCTAATTTCCATTTAGGTTGATTGTGTGTGTGTGCGTGTGACTTACTTTGGGCTGATGTGCTTGCCTTTCAGGATGTTATAGAGTGGTCTTCAGACCACATGGAAGGTATGTTGGACAGATATCATGAATAGCTCCCAATAGCTAAACATACTTTTTAGATCATTTTCAAAATGTTTAGTCATGCTCTTTTTCTCTCTTTGTTTTTCAGTATCTGATGAAGAGAGCTACAATGAGGCTGCTCATACCCTGTTGGCCATGGGTAACCTTGCTCATTGCTCTCAGTCAGTAGAGAATCATACATCCACACAACACCATACAACAGGTTAGAGACAAAGAAGCCATCTGACTTAAAAATCATCTTTACCATTATTGAAAACAAGCTCAATTATTTGATTAGTTTTTATGTTATTAGTTTTAGATTAAATCTGATTATATATGTCAATATTGCCATTATGATTTTATTACAGGAGCAACTTCAGGAAGTGGTAACGAGACGTGCAGCACAGACCTAAAAGAAGAGCTTGTATCAAAGTCTGTTGCCCAAATACAAAACAGCTCCACTCCTCCTATGACTGTAACATCTGGCCATGCTGCCACAGAAGCATCACAGACTGTTGACACAGTGGAACCAGACAACGGCACAATAGACAATGACCCGACATCTCAGATTCGTGACAGGCCAATTATTGAAACCAGTGATGAAACATATAGCAAACAGAAAACTGTTGCTGATACAGAACCTGCTCCTGAAATAGAGTCAAGCTCAAAGATCTCAAAAGAAAATTCCCCACAGACGAGGAAAGGACGGTCAGCCAAGGTGAAACCCAAACCCAACCTTGGCCGTGCCACTCGGTCAAAAGCACAACCCATGACATCGCCGGTTAGCACAGTTGAAAAGAGCAACGCAGTCGCTCCGGAGCTTTCTACAGTCACTCAGTCATTATCAGTTGCTGAAGAATCTATTTCAAAGTTGGATTGTGATCCAGCATCCTTAACTGGTGACATTCCCTCTACTGAAATCATACTTGCAGAAGACATTTCTGCCAGTCAGGAGAAGGCTGCTGATACAGGACCTGCTCTTCGGGTAGAATCAGTCTCAGCAACATCAGAAAAAAGTGCCTCACAAAGTAGGAGCCACTGCTTTTCTAAAACCAAACTCAAACCTAATTTAGGCCCAGCCTCCAGAAACACAAGGTCACAATCTCAGTCCACAGATGAAGAATTGACAAAACTTGTTGGGACAACTGAGAGTAGTAGTACTAATCCAAGTGCCTCCTACTCAGCAGTCAGAGAATCTCAAGTTGGTCGAGGATCCATCACAATAGAGTCTGTCCCAGTCCAAGAGAGCAGGGACCATGCTGCTGCAATTTTCACAACCACCGAAGAGTTGTCTGCTAGTCAGGAAGAAGAGATTGAAGATGGATCTACATGTCAGACTAGGAAGAGTCGAATCTGTAAAGCCAAACCAATCCTGAGACCGACATCTAGAACTGAACAGGCAAAGACTCAACCAAGAGAAGATACTGGCACACACTTGGAGCCCATGGAGAATCCCTCAAGTCCAACTTCAAGCCAAACATCAAACCCTATTATATCCACTAAGAACACAGTGGAACTGTTGGAACCTCAGCCCACTTGCAGTGCCACCCCTCATGCAGATCCATCTCCAAGTAGCAGTCCTGCTTCGGTTGTAATGCTGTCACCAGAATTAGGCTCTACTCTTACACCCACAGAGGACATCTCTACCAGTCAGGAGACAAAGACAGAAGGATGTCCTAATCAGGTAGATTCTAGCTCAGAGACAAAGACAGAAGGATGTCCTAATCAGGTAGGTTCAAGCTCAGAGACAAAGACAGAAGGATGTCCTAATCAGGTAGATTCTAGCTCAGAGACAAAGACAGAAGGATGTCCTAATCAGGTAGATTCTAGCTCAGAGACAAAGACAGAAGGATGTCCTAATCAGGTAGATTCAAGCTCAGAGACAAAGACAGAAGGATGTCCTAATCAGGTAGATTCTAGCTCAGAGACAAAGACAGAAGGATGTCCTAATCAGGTAGATTCAAGCTCAGAGACAAAGACAGAAGGACACACTAATCAGGTAGATTCAAGCTCAGAGGGCTCAGAGAGGAATGTACCTCAGAAAAGGAGACGCTTTCCCAAGTTCAAACCCAATGTAGGATCATCCACCAGACCTATACAGTCAAAATTGAAGTCAACAAAGGACACTAATAAACTCTCAAAACAAGACCATATGGACAGCTCTTCAAATATAAGCTCTGAAAAACAACCTATGAAAGATCAAATCGCACTTACTGAACTGGCAACTACAGACACATCCAGCAAGCACCTGGCACCACCACATTGTTCTTTAAACACGGAAATGTTAAGCGCCACAATCTCTGGAGCTACAGAGTCAGAAAGGTCATTTGAGAATGTGACTCCTGAGGGTAGAGCCTCGGCAGGGACTTCTCCGGAGACTCAGAGCATTGACAAATCCATAATTGAGGGAGAACCCACAGGGGACACCACTTCAAGTCAAGACAAATCAGAAGCCGGATCTGCTCCACACCTGAGAATGTCCCCCAGAACTACAGAGCCAAATTCCCAACTGAAAGAGAATGCAACTATGATATCAGAACCCCAGTCTTCAGAAGATGGGTCCACACAGTCACAACTCAAATCTGGACTGACTAGGACTGTACACTCCAAACTAGAGCCAAAGGAGAACACCCAGCAGCCACATTCAGACAGTAAAGAGGATCACTCGGAGGAAAAAGGTCAAGATGTACTACAAAGACATTGTTCTGAAAACGGCAAAACAAATCAAACAACCAATGACAATTTTCAAGCTGTCCAATGGTAAGACATTACATAAGTCATTGTTCTTCCCCTGATTTAATAGCAACATGCTGTTATTTAATGTTCTGATGGACTTTGTAGACAGTTTTGAAGTGTCTCTTTAGTCTTTACTAATTACTTGTCTAAAAGTCTAATTTTACTAGTGACAGTATTTTTTGTCTTCTCTTCCACTTTAAGCGCTGATGCTCGTCAGTCAGAGCCACCTGCCTCTGATATGTTCTCAAAAAAAGCTCCTCAAACTCGTAGGGCCAGGATTCGCAAACCCAACCTGGGATGCAGCAGGCCACCTTCAGACCTCCAGCCAGTCCAGAACACCACGACACAACCCAAATCAGGTTTGAGAAATATAAAGTGAAAATTATTTAAACAGCACGCTTACCTCAAAAGAAGCAGAACTGAGATTGGGAATTATTCCCATCTATGATACCTGCAGTACCTATGTAGATGGTATGGCTTGATAATGCTCATTTCCACAGATTCTGTTACTTGCTCAGAAACTCTGGAGGACACTGCTTCCCACAGACGTGACTTGAAACCTAGCTCTGACATCCAGGAGCCAGTAGAGGGCGCTACGCTACAATATAGTAATCATGACGAGCCTCCAAATGATGCCGGGTTCACTCCAGGCTGTGTGATACAAGTACCGGGGAATTGTTCCCAGGTAAGAGCAAATATCAACATGAGCAGAAACGTTGCATGTATGAATATGAATATACTGCTTGTTGTGTCACTGTGCTGGCCTTCTGCAGATATGACCCTATACTGACAACATGGAGCAGTGGCTCAGGTTTTTATACAGTATCGAACCACTACACCAGCTGATTGCACTGATAAACGCAACTTTGTCCAGGAGGTTGGGGCTACTCTTGGTCCTTGGTGTCACATAATTGAGAACCAAATCATCACCATTGTCTTACCAAGTCAGGGTATTTTATTTTTATTTATTTATTTTATTTGACCTTTATTTAACCAGGTGAATTGTTTGAGAACCAGTTCTCATTTGCAAACATGACCTCGCCAAGAGGGCCCAGTAGGAATAGCTACATTGTCAAAGTCTAGTAACAAAAAGACAAATAAATATATAAACATATAGACAAGTAACATAGCATATGTACAAATATAGACAGTGTACGTGTGTGTGTGTGTGTGTGTGTGTGTGTGTGAGATCCAGAGCTAATCAGCAGGTACAGCGGTCAACAAAGAGTTGATTGAGTTTCTGTTTGAAGATGGAAAGTGATGTCAGGGTTGTGACTTGTGAGTTTGAGGGTGCTTTGGAGTGCGTTCCAATCATTTGCTGCTGCAAAGCGGAAGGAGGTGCGGCCGAAATCAGATCTGTATCTGGCTGAGCTGGGGATGGTGAGCTTGATGTGCTCACTTGACCTACATGTAGTGTTGTATGCATTGCAGGCTATATGGAGGAGAGAGGTGAGGTAGCGTGGTGTCTTGCCTACTATTGTCTTGTATATAAAGTGATGCCAGTGGTTTTGAGGGAGGGCCAGTCTACCAGATCATAAAGTTTACAGTGGTGAGTGTGGAAGGGTGCGTTGGTGGCAAAGCGGATGGCCGAATTATGGAGTGTGTCCAGTTTCTTGAGGGCCGTTTCTGAAGCCGTTCTATAGATGATATCGCCATAATCTAGAATTGGGAGTACTGTCATCTTGGCAAGGGTGTCAACAGGGTACTTCTTACCACCTCTGTAACGGGGCGTATCCACCAACTGACGTGTTGAGCGCTTGAAGCGCTGGGGTTGTGTTGAGTGCGTTGGTCGCATCGGGTGAGCACTGGAGCGGGGGGCTCTGAGAACACGGCTCCTGGTGTTGTTGCTATGCTAAATGTTAGCCTAGCTAATGAAAGTTATTAAGCGAGTGCCGCCTCTTGGTCCCGCCCCTGCTTCATCATCATTGGTTGGTAGAACTCTGAAGTGACATTGACGAGCCGTGCGCTTTAAATTGGTTCAGTGCTCACACAACGCCCGGCACCACAAAGAGGTGAGGCGCCTGTTATGGGTCACGCTGCTTTTCAATTAGAATGAATGACAGAACAGCACCAGTGCTTTTTTCACAGGTCTATGGTGGACACGGGGTCTATCCTCTGTATAAAATAATGCCACATTTAAGCATGCGTCCTGGAACGTTTGTGTATAATTCTCTTAACCTTCCCAGAATGCAACTACTTTGAGTACAGGAGAGACCCAAAGTTACCCAAGCATCACAACACATCCAGAAGGTTGGTCAATCATAGATCACCCTACACTCGGGCATAGATTTTTAACACTGTGTTGATCGCCAGCTCAATTGGTATTGTGTGATCTATATATAAATAGACTATAGTTTTGGCTAAACTCATGTTCTTGCTCTCTCACTCACGCGCAGTGCTTACAGAGCAGGTCCCTACAAAACCAGAAGAGTCATTTTTCATCCTCTCTCTGACTGAGATCCCAGTTATCCCATCGTTGGACGAGGTGGTTAGTGTGTGTGAGCCCCTCCATGATCTTCCTGTAACAGAAGCACCAATACAGCCACAGAGGTCAGTGGCCCCGCCTTCTAATCAGAAAAGAAAACCATCCCACACGTATTCACCTTATTCACCACGCCCACTTTTTCTCTCTTCCGCGTTACACGCAATTGTATTTGTTCTCCCGGTTCAGCGCTAGTTGGCGGCCAATTTCAAAACAAAACGTCACTATAATAATGAATGAAGTTTGGCAACATTCAGAATCAAGCTACACTGCGGCCAACTTCAGGGACATGTTCATAGCGTTACTGCTGCGAGGAGCCGATGGCTGTGCCCGGTCGGCATTTAACGTTAGTTACAAAAGCACGTCGACATTGTTTTCTCACTAGTAGCCTACAGTAGGGTTTGACAGATAGCTAGTCCGACCGGTGTCGGCACAGCCAGCAGTCCTCGCTGCTCGTTAAATATTTCCAAATAGGCATTATTCTGATCACATATATGTTACGTTCTCACTTTAAAACTTTAAACGTTGTTTTTTTTGCTTGAAAGCAGCTTTTTGGCAAGTCTAAAAATTTGACTATGGTAGGCGTAATCTACTTCCGTATCTACGTGTCTTCCGGGGGTACGGTGGCGCAGTCGGTAGCGCTGTCGCCTCACAGTCAGAAGGTCCTGAGTTCGATTCTCGCCTGGGACACTGTGGGCGCTGTGGTTGTGTTCCCCCCCCATATCTTCAGTGCCCACTGTTTAGGTGGGTTATCTCGTCGTAAGGGCCTTTCTCTCTGTGTGGAGTTTGCATGTTCTCCCCATGCTCCCCCAGGGGCTTCCTCCGTATATAACCCCCCCACCAAAAACATGCAGAAGATCAGATCGTCATCGTCATCCGACCAGTGACGACAACATCCGAAGTTGGTCCCCGGGCGCTGTACGAGAAAGCGACCACTGCTCCTGGCCTGCCCCCCGGAGGAAAGGACATGCCTGGATGGGTTAAATGCAGAGGACACTTTTCACCGGCCACCGTCAGCATGAGTGTGTTGTGGCCACATGCATGTGTTGTGTTCGTGTGACAATAAAAGACGGACTTGTCCGTTACGAGAGAGTTTTAAAACCGGAAAGACGATCACAAAATGACGTCATGCAGAAGCGTCCTTGTATGGGCAAAGAATAAGGTGAATAGACATGGACTGTTTTGTTTTGTGTCTTAATCGGCTACATCTTCATCCTTCAGCAGCGCTCTCGCTATTCCTGGAGGTGGTTTGGCAGTGGGTGAAGATGGGGCTCTCTGTAATGTTCCTGTGCCCATGTGCATGGAGGAGAGTGGCAACACAAGTCTAAAGGATGTTGAGCCAAGCGCAACATGTACAGTAAGTGAATTAACAATGAACCAAGACGAAGACCAGCTCAGTGGCCTTGTGGTCTGAGTGTCCGCCCTGAGACTGGGAGGTTGTGAGTTCGATCCCCGGCCGAGTCATACCAAAGACTATAAAAATGGGACCCATTTGCCTCCCTGCTTGGCACTCAGCATCAAAGGGTTGGAATTGGGGGGTTAGATCACCATATGATTCCCGAGCGTGGCGCACGCCGCTGCTCACCGCTCCCCCAGGGGATGGGTCAAATGCGGAGAACAAATTCCACACATTGTGTGACAATCAGTGGGACTTTACCGGCTTTACCAAGTCTGATGTCATTATGACAGAATGTGTGTTTTTATTTATCACCCATTTCTCTTTTTCTTGTCAGAGTTCAATCATGAAGAAGCCACTGGATCCACACGGTAGAGAGATTGCATTGCTATCATTCATTTTTATCTAATCTAAGTATCGCCTGTGCTGTGCCTAAAGTTTAGTGTGTGTCTTATCGGAACAGAAGATTCTGCAATCCAGCCATCCAGGTTACCAGAGTCTGCAGGGAATGGTGAGGAGAGTGACGCTCCCTTTAAAAAGCAGAGACTAACAGCCACAGGAAGAAGAGGTAGGCAGAGGATGCATGTGCTGACACCATATCCGGTCTTATTTTTGACAAATGTGAATCCTCTGTTGTATCATGTACCTCTGTTTCTGTTTGAACCAGCCAAACTGCAGGTGAAGCCCAATACCATAATGAAGAAGCAAGCTAGCAGGACCCTTGCTGCTGAGAAAGCAGAGCTGATCCCTGTGCAGACAAATGTCACCCAAGAGTCAGAGCTTCTCCGTCCCCCAGCGCAACAAGAAACTGTTGGTGCAACAGTAAGAACAGGAGATGAGGTCCCCATTGAACCACAAAAAGGTCAACTAGATATTGAAAAGGGCACATCCCCCGGAGGACATGGCAGTGAGGATAGCAGCTCAGGACCACAACCTCAGACCTCATCGCAACCTCGTCACTTTACACAACCGCGTATGACTAGCACTCCTAATCGGTGAGAAGGAGAAGTCGAAGATTTCTACTTTTGCCCTGCAATTTTGCCCTTATTATTTTCACAAATCATGATTCCTAAAGCCAGAATTTCTCTATTGTGGATGTCTCTATCAGTTGTCATAAAATGAATTATGCCTTCCTTCCCCCCAGGCTTAGCAGAAAACCCAAAGGATTCCTGTCCTTCCTCTCTTCTGAAAAGACCAGCACTGCCCCTTCTGCCCTTCTAACCCTAACCTCATGCGAAGGAAGAAAACTAGCTGCCTGGGGCAGCTTGTTTTCTTCCTTTACACCTAGACCCTCAACAGCAGCATCACTTGATGTTGCTCCCACACCCAGTGCAGCAGTTCTCCCAGAGGCCACAGACTCAGCATCCACAACCAGAAGACCACCTGTGGACATCACACAGACTGCTGATGACAGCTCAGTGTGTCCAGACCCAGAACCTAGCACCTCTCTGAGTGTAGCTGAGGTAAGGGGAGGTAGTCTTCATGGAGCTTCACTGATTCTTTCCACAGATTCTTTACACGCCCACATCTACTTCTATTTCTTTCTGTGTTGTAGGTGCCAGCCACCCAGCAAGGTGACGATGGAGAGAGCAGCTCAGTAGATGTGGAGGCCACCAGTGTATCTCAGTACTTCTTAAGTGACATTTTTACAGAAGTGGCCTTCCTCTCTCCTGAAAAGGCCAGCACTGCCCCTTCTGGTGACCCTCAGCATGACACAACAGTTTCCCAGCTGCCTGAGGTCAAAACCTCATGCAGAGGAAGAAAACGAGCTCCCCCAGCACCTAGAACCTCAAGAGCAGCATCACTTGATGTTGCTCCCACACCCGCTGCAGCAGTTCTCCCAGAGGCCACAGACTCAGCATCCAGAACACCACCTGTGGACATCACACAGACTGCTGATGACAGCCCAGTGTGTCCAGACCCAGAACCTAGCACCTCTCTGTGTGTAGCTGAGGTAAGGGGAGGTAGTCTTCAAGGAACTTCACTGATTCTTCACTGATTCTTTCATTCTTTCACACCCACATCTACTTTATTACCAATGGTAGAAGTACTCTGATCCTTTACTTAATTAAAAGTATCAATACAGCAATATAAAAAAATACTCCATTGCAAGTACCGGTAAACATTTCTGCATGAAAAATCCTATAAAAGTCAAAGTGTTAGCAGCAAAATGTAGTTAAAGTTTTAAAGTGAAAGTAGTGGTTTGGTTCCTCTGATATTTTAATATGACGAGATTAGATTATGAATACTCAAGCACCAGTGTATAAACAGCATGTTAGTGTTGTAGCTGCTGGAGGCAGAGCTAGTTTGAACTACTTGCTAGTTTAGTCCAGTGGTTGCTAACCTAAGAGTCAGCCCCCTCCAAAGGGTCACCAGATAAATCTGAGGGGTCGTGAGATGATTAATGGGAGAGGAAAGAAGAAAAAACAAAGTTCTGATCCACAAATCTGTTTGCAGTTTTGGGAGTTTTTCTCTAATCTCAGATTTTTTGCTCATATATTGGATCATTTGAATATTTATTGAAATGAATGTGAGGTTTACAGGGAAAAATCTGATGGAGCGGTTAACAACTCAGGCATCTGATATCTGACCCCTGACGACACACACTGCATTTTGTAAGATGCCAAAAGCCAAAAAGTTTGGAAACCAAACCAGTGCTTTAATCTTTAACCAGATTAAAGCTTGTTATATTATCCATTGTGTCAAATCTCCACCCAAAAAGTAAGTAAAGCTGTCAAATAAAAGTAACAGAACCTCAAGAGCAGCATCACTTGATGTTGCTCCCACACCCAGTGCAGCAGTTCTCCCAGAGGCCACGGACTCAACATCCACCACCAGAACACCCCCTGTGGACATTATACAGACTGCTGATGACAGCTCAGTGTGTCCAGACCCAGAACCTAGCACCTCTCTGAGTGTAGCAGAGGTAAGGGGAGGTAGTCTTCATGGAGCTTCACTGATTCTTTCCACACCCACATCTGCTTTATTACCAATGGTAGCAGAAGTACTCACTAGGGATGTTCATCAGTTATCGAAAATCGATAATTGATCGTTAAGGAATGGAATCGATCATGTGGAATTTATATCGATTATTGTTATTATTAAAAAAAAAAAAAATTGCGGACTAGGTTTGGGTGGAATTCGTTCCTCCTCGCCCCACTCCATTGCACAGCCAACTAACGTGAGGTGGAGCTTCATATAGTCTCTAGTTTTCTGGCTGGGCACGGGCCTTTGTGCCAACAAAACTGTTTTAAACATGGGGAATTCACACCGGCATGCGCCGGGGACAGCAGAGTGTTGGAGAGGAGACACATTGAAATAAAGAGTTCATTGAGGAGAACACGATGTCTTTCGTATTTTCTGCCATAGGCATTCATTTTGTAAAAAAAAAATATATATATATATAAAAAATAATAATAATAATATGATCGATAATCGATAATTGATCGTTAATTTTCCCCGATTTTCGATTATGGAAATTTTTCAAAATGAACATCCCTAGTACTCACACACAAATCTGTTTATAGTTTTTAGACTTTTTCTCTAATCTCAGATTTTTGTTGAAATATTGGCTCATTTGAACATGTATTGAAATGAAACCGTGTGAGGTTTGGAGGGAAAAATCTGATGGAGCGGTTAACAACTCAGACATCTGATATCTGACCCCTGACCACACACTGCTTTTTGTAAGACACCAAAAGCCAAAAAGTTTGGAAACCAGCGGTTTAATCTTCAATATTGTGTTGCACTCTAAAAGCTTGTTATATTATCCATTGTGTCAAATCTCCACCTGAAAAGTGAGGAAAGCTGTGAAATAAATGTAAAGGAATAGAAAGTATCATATTTCCCAATGAAATGTAGTGGAGTGGAAGTATAAAGTAGCATCAAATGGAAATACTCAAGTAAAGTACATGTTTCTCAAAATTATTTTCAAGTACAATACTTGAGTAAATGTACTTATAGTTACTTTCCACCACCGTTTATTACAGCTAATACTATTTCTTTCTGTGTTGTAGGTGCCAGCCACCCAGCAAGCTGACGATGTAGATGTGGAGGCCACCAGTGTATCTCAGTACTTCTTAAGTGACATTTTTACAGAAGTGGCCTTCCTCTCCCCTGAAAAGGCCAGCACTGCCCCTTCTGGAGACCCTCAGCATGACACAACAGTTTCCCAGCTGCCTAAGGTCAAAACCTCATGCAGAGGAAGAAAACGTGCTCCCCCAGCACCTAGAACCTCAAGAGCAGCATCACTTGATGTTGCTCCCACACCCAGTGCAGCAGTTCTCCCAGAGGCCACAGACTCAGCATCCACAACCAGAACACCACCTGTGGACATCACACAGACTGCTGATGACAGCTCAGTGTGTCCAGAACCAGAACCTAGCACTTCTCTGTGTGTAGCTGAGGTAAGGGGTGGGGGGTTTCAAGTAGCTTCACTGATCCTTTACACAGATTCTTTACATGCCCACATCTACAGCACGGTGTATATATAATATATATATGCGGTGTATGCAGTAACTGTCAAGAGGTTGCCGGATGACAACGCGTCACCTACAGTGTCCGTTCACAGCGGAGGGAGGGTGTGTGTGTGTGTGGGAGGGAGGGAGGGAGAGGGTGTGTGTGGGAGGGAGGGAGGGAGAGGGTGTGTGTGGGAGGGAGGGAGGGAGAGGGTGTGTGTGTGTGTGGGAGGGTGTGTGTGTGGGAGGGAGGGAGAGGGTGTGTGTGTGTGGGTGGGTGGGTGTGTGTGGGAGGGAGGGTGTGTGTGTGGGAGGGAGGGTGTGTGTGTGGGAGGATGTGTGTGTGGGAGGGAGGGTGTGTGTGTGTGGGAGGGAGGGTGTGTGTGTGTGGGAGGGAGTGTGTGTGTGTGTGTGTGTGTGTGGGAGGGTGTGTGTGGGAAGGAGTGTGTGTGGGAGGGAGGGTGTGTGTGTGTGTGGGTGGAGGGTGTGTGTGTGTGGGAGGGTGTGTGTGTGGGAGGGAGGGTGTGTGTGTGGGAGGGTGTGTGTGTGGGAGGGTGTGTGTGTGTGGGAGGGAGGGTGTGTGTGTGGGAGGGAGGGTGTGTGTGTGTGTGGGAGGGAGGGTGTGTGTGTGTGGGAAGGAGGGTGTGTGTGTGTGTGGGAGGGAGGGTGTGTGTGTGGGAGGGTGTGTGTGTGTGGGAGGGTGTGTGTGTGGGAGGGAGGGTGTGTGTGTGTGGGAGAGTGTGTGTGTGGGAGGGTGTGTGTGGGAAGCGCTGTGATCATTACACCGCTCTGGATGACAAGCAAGTAGAGTGACCAACATGGTGGAGGGGCAGAAACACAGCAGCCTAGCTTCGCTCATAACGGAGCTACTACATAAGCAACACGTAGAATTCACTTGAACGCATTGTACACACACACAACACAGGCTGTCCGCTCAGAATACACTTTCTGTGCTGATTGTCATTTGAATGTGCATTTGCCTAAAGTCACCCGGTGTCCCAGTTGAGTGGAGTTTGCCGTGTTCTAAGCACCCTGATTGGCCCAGTTGAGTGGAGTTTGCCGTGTTCTAAGCACCCTGATTGGCCCAGTTGAGTGGAGTTTGCCGTGTTCTAAGCACCCTGATTGGCCAGAAGGTCCAAACACTGCCCACCCAGGAAACTAGAGAGCATCTCACGAAGTGACAGCTCACTAAGTGTTACTTGACTCACTGAATGACTGCATGTGCTGAATTTGGCGTGTGATGCTCTCGGCTGCGCCTTGGGAAAAATGTGAACACACACAGCGTAGTTGTGGCGTTTGCTCGCCATCCACCGCAGTTGACTTGTCTATAGCACGGTGTTGCAATATTACGACATCACTAACATCGTATTTCTTTCCTGTGTTGTAGGTGCCAGCCACCCAGCAAAGTGACAATGTAAAGAGCACCTCAGTGGATGTGGAGCCCACCAGTGTATCTCAGTACTTCCTAAGTGACATTTTTACAGAAGTGTCTCCTGAAAAGACCAGCAGTGCCCCTTCAGAAGACCCTCAGCATGACACAACAGTTTCTCAGCTGCCTAAGGTCAAAACCTCATGCAGAGGAAGAAAACGTGCTCCCCGAGCACATAGGACCTCAAAAGCAGCATCACTTGATGTTGCTCCCACACCCAGTGCAGCAGTTCTCCCAGAGGCCACAGACTCGGCATCCACAACCAGAACACCTCCTGTGGACATCACACAGACTGCTGATGACAACTCAGTGTGTCCAGACCTAGAACCTAGCACCTCTCTGAGTGTAGCTGAGGTAAGGGGAGGTAGTCTTCATGGAGCTTCACTGATTCTTTCCACAGATTCTTTGCATGCCTACATCTACTTTATTACAGCTAATCCTATTTCTTTCTGTGTTGTAGGTGCCAGTCACCCAGCAAGGTGACGATGTAGAGGGCAGTTCAGTAGATGTGGAGGCCACCAGTGTATCTCAGTACTTCTTAAGTGACATTTTTACAGAAGTGGCCTTCCTCTCTCCTGAAAAGGCCAGCACTGCCCCTTCTGGTGACCCTCAGCATGACACAACAGTTTCCCAGCTGCCTAAGGTCAAAACCTCATGCAGAGGAAGAAAACGAGGTCCCCCAGCACCTAGAACCTCAACAGCAGCATCACTTGATGTTGCTCCCACACCCGCTGCAGCAGTTCTCCCAGAGGCCACAGACTCAGCATCCAGAACACCACCTGTGGACATCACACAGACTGCTGATGACAGCTCAGTGTGTCCAGACCCAGAACCTAGCACCTCTCTGTGTGTAGCTGAGGTAAGGGGAGGTAGTCTTCAAGGACCTTCACTGATTCTTTCCACAGATTATTTGCATGCCTACATCTACTTTATTACAGCTAATCCTATTTCTTTCTGTGTTGTAGGTGCCAGCCACCCAGCAAGGTGACGATGTAGAGGGCAGCTCAGTAGATGTGGAGGCCACCAGTGTATCTCAGTACTTCTTAAGTGACATTTTTACAGAAGTGGCCTTCCTCTCTCCTGAAAAGGCCAGCACTGCCCCTTCTGGTGACCCTCAGCATGACACAACAGTTTCCCAGCTGCCTAAGGTCAAAACCTCATGCAGAGGAAGAAAACGAGGTCCCCCAGCACCTAGAACCTCAACAGCAGCATCACTTGATGTTGCTCCCACACCCGCTGCAGCAGTTCTCCCAGAGGCCACAGACTCAGCATCCAGAACACCACCTGTGGACATCACACAGACTGCTGATGACAGCTCAGTGTGTCCAGACCCAGAACCTAGCACCTCTCTGTGTGTAGCTGAGGTAAGGGGAGGTAGTCTTCAAGGACCTTCACTGATTCTTTCCACAGATTATTTGCATGCCTACATCTACTTTATTACAGCTAATCCTATTTCTTTCTGTGTTGTAGGTGCCAGCCACCCAGCAAGGTGACGATGTAGAGGGCAGCTCAGTAGATGTGGAGGCCACCAGTGTATCTCAGTACTTCTTAAGTGACATTTTTACAGAAGTGGCCTTCCTCTCTCCTGAAAAGGCCAGCACTGCCCCTTCTGGTGACCCTCAGCATGACACAACAGTTTCCCAGCTGCCTAAGGTCAAAACCTCATGCAGAGGAAGAAAACGAGCTCCCCCAGCACCTAGAACATCAAGAGCAGCATCACTTGATGTTGCTCCCACACCCAGTGCAGCAGTTCTCCCAGAGGCCACAGACTCAGCATCCACAACCAGAACACCTCCTGTGGACATCACACAGACTGCTGATGACAGCTCAGTGTGTCCAGACCCAGAACCTAGCACCTCTCTGAGTGTAGCTGAGGTAAGGAGGGGGGGGGGGGTTGATTAGGGCTGGTTATTGCCTAAAACCTCACGATACGATACGTATCACGATGTCCTACACATCATTTACTACAACAGCTGTTCTCTATTCTGTAGAACAGCGAAGGCAAAGCCTTAAAGATCACACAACTTAAACTTAAATTGGCCTTTTATGTTCTCTCTTATGCTTTTAGTTTTTTGATGCAACACTACTATTCTGGTTTCACTTCTTTTTGCTGTAACAATATCTATATTATGTTATAAAATAACAAGAAAAAATACATAAAACTGTTTTAACAAACTTAAAAGTGGTGTTGTACTTGCAGCTAAGCGGTTAACATATCATGTCTTTAGAGAGAGGAAAGCCCCAAACGCACTGGGTGCGTCTGACGCTCGCGTTTTGAAACCCACCCGTTGTTTTAAATGGCCGAACACGCACCAAGAGCATTCTAAGTGCTCTGAACCCCCCCTTCCCCACTCTCTCTCCACGCAGCAACTTTCATCCCCGCCGTCATATGCTTTGCAAACAAATCTCACCGCAGTTTAAATATAGCAAGCATGTAAAATATAACGCTACACTATAGCAAGACTTTCTGAACAAAGTGAGAATGCTTTTCTAAATACAGCGGCTACTAAAATATATTTCCCTGCATCTCATGATGAGATTAGATCGGTAAAAGGTTTGGACAGACTGGATTGCTTCATTTTTTCATCCTCCCGCAGCACTGCATGTTGGACAGGTAGGACGATTAATTACAGCCTCTGACTGACAGCGGCACAAAACTACGGTATAACAACTTTGTATTCTGCAACTTGTCCCAATTTCCCCCCGGGGATCATTAAAGTCTTTCTGATTCTGATTCTGATTCATCGGTCATTGTGCCTGCCTACATATAAATTAGTGGCCTTTTCACCAAAATACTGATGGTTCTGTGCTGTCGGTATGTAGCCCATCTGATGCTTGCAGTGCGCTATAGGGGCAGAAATTGACGCACGTCAAGTTTCGCTCCCAGTGCGTTTGGGGCTGGAATAGACGCTGGAGAACTTCATATGGCTTTTTCTGGACAAAGATATCACTGTGAGAGGATGTCTTTAGGTAAAAGATTAAGGAGTAAGAAAGTCGAGAGAAGCAGAATTGCATGGTGTGCCCCTTCCACCTTCCCAGAAGGCTCTCAGCCCAGCCCAGCCGGCAGCAGCAATGCTAGTCTGCAGCAAACTCGTTAACATAATGCTAGTTAACTAGCAGAGTTTTTCTTTCTTCTTCTTCACTCTGTTGATTACAGGTCGCTTCTTTTCACCTGACAGCGGGGAGCTTCACTGGCAGGACGTAGCACATGGGAGGATCACGCTATTCTCACCAGTTCCCTTCCGCCCCGAACAGGCGCCCCGACCGAACACAGGAGGCGCTAGCGCAGCAACCAGGACACATACCCTCATTCCGGCTTCCCACCTGCAGACACAGCCAATCGTGCCTGTACGGACGCAGATAACACGGGGACGCGAACCTGCGACCCTCGTGTTGGTAGGCAGGGAATCTACCGCTACACTACCCCGATGCCCGCTAATAGGCTACTGTTAATTTCATACGCTCTGCTCGCCAGCCCCACCGTCACACACACATGCGCGTTCTCTCTCTCTCAACCGCATACTGCTGTATGAATACAGTGGCATTTTTTTGCTTAACTGATTCTTTCCACAGATTCTTTATATGCCCACATCTACTTTATTACAGCTAATCCTATTTCTTTGTGTGTTGTAGGTGCCAGCCACCCAGCAAGGTGACGATGTAGAGTGCAGCTCAGATGTGGAGCCCACCGGTGTGTCTCAGTACTTCTTAAATGACATTTTTACAGAAGTGGATGAAGGATGATGGCAATAGAGAGATTGAGTAAGAAGAGGAACACATAGATGGCATGCTTTGTATAGTTTGTAAAATACTGCTTTTGAGCTTCTTATTTTTTATAATGCCTTGTCAGTTAATGAGAAGCTGAATTTACAACTTAAAGTATACTTTATTTGACTAGTACATGTACATCTTCAATTTCAGTTTACCTAAAATATATATACTTTTCAATTAGTCATTAGTTGATATGAATAGTTGAACCGTACACATTAATAGCCAAAACATTTGAGAATCACTAGTTTGGAAAACTAACAGAAGGAGGTGGCAGCTTCCCCAATGATCCATTTTGTCGAGTCTCCCTAAGGTGAAAGGATGAGTTAGACTCGTGTCTTGTAAAGTTTTGTAAGTATCATGTAAATTACTTAAGTTTTTGCAAACCACCACTGAAAGCACGTGTAAATATTGTATTACAGTAAGCTGGTATTTATGGTCATATTTGTCCACATGGCATCTTTAAAGACCAGAAAAACTGGTTTAAGAAATAAAGAAAAACCAAATAAGCCTACTTGGCATAATGTTTTGCTGTTTACTCAGGTAAATGTGTTGAATTATTATTATTATTATTATTAATATTATTTGAATGCCTCTCGAGAGTTTTGCGCTGGTTTTAAGTAATCGATTGTAATCTGAAGCAGATTTTAATGTCTTGAAATTTAATAGTGTACATGTTAGGTTAGGCATCAGACACAATACCAATTTGTAAAACTACTTGATTATGTTAATTCTGCAAATTCACACCATCCATAGCATAGCACAGTGATTTCACTGATGCATTTTCTGAATGAGTCACCCACCTTTTTTCCCTTCATTTTACTTGCCAGTGTTATTCATTTAACATTCATCATGGATTCACTGAACATTTGATATGGGTGGTTCTCTAAGATATTTTAATAAAAGTTTTCCATGCTAATTTATTATTCCTAATTTTATTTCAGGAATACTATCTGTATTAAGGCCTGGGTGTAGGAACAGGGTACGTGTAATTCACCCAAAAATGAAATTCTGTCATTATCTCCTCACGCTCATGCCAGTTGAAACACAGGTATTTGTATTTGTCCATATACGTAACACACAGTTAGGTTTCCAGCACAACTCAAGAGAAAACCAGTCACCATTCACTTCAGTTGTACTGAAATCAATGATGGGATTTTAAAGCGGCTACGAGCAAGATTTTCAATTGTTATTAAACAGTATAATTATAATATTGATGCATCACATCTTACCTATAATAGTAGCTGAGACCAAAGCCGTGTGAATCAGAGATTGCTCTCTTGATGATTATAGAGTCTGTCTGTCTACCCGCACGCTGGATTAACCCGGAAGTGAAACGAAACGGTTTACGGCAGCTGACTGCCTTCAACCGTTTCGCTCTGCCTAGCAACAGACCATAAACACGGAGAACGCCATGCAGGGGCTTGCTACTCTCGTGAACATCTCTCGTTATATTCTAACAGTTTGTTTGGAAGTAATTTTGTTATTTTGTGGTTATGGCCGAAGTGGCTGCCGCAAACCGTTTCATTTCACTTCCTGATCTGCCCCGGCCGCAGACAGACTAATCGTGAAGACAACACTGGCCGATTCACTCGGGGTTCAAGCGAGACTACTCGGCGTTGGTCTCGTCTACTATTAGAGGTAAGATGTGATGCATCAATATTACATCTAGACTGTTTAATAACAATCGAAAATCTTGCTCGTAGCTGCTTTAATATCAGCGATTTATTTTGAATTGATTAGAATACACACCCACAGTTTGTTTTAGACCAGGGGTTCCCAAACCTTTCCATGCCAAGCCCCCCCAAATTTTAGCCTTTGGCCCGTGGCCCCCCTATTGCAAGATATTTTTTTAAACCCATTGACAGTACCGTATATTGCAAATGTCAAAAATCACATCCAAACAACGTTCAAATATATTTCCTTACATTTATTAATGTAATAGCATAATTATTACATTTGTAATTATATTTGTATATAATATATATATATATATATATATATATATATATATATATATATATATATATATATATATATATATATATATATATACATACACATACATACTGTGTATATATATATGTCCGGCAGACTGGATGCCTTCCGGCACATTGCAGCCACTCACAGAATATTACACAGATTCTAGACTCGGGGTTCCGCCCTCTCCTCAATGTTCCTCCCTCCGGTCGCCTCGCTCTCCTCTTCAACCGCCGTGTTCCCGGACCTCTCAGACTTGGTGCCAGCGCGCCGACATCCCTCACTGCTTGACGGCTCCCACTTCTAAACCTGCCCTTCGGTGAGTCCCCCCTACATTCTGTCAAACCTTGTATCCTGTCATCAGTGATGTAATCAGTGACGTCACTTGAGCAATTGTAATGTCATCAGTGATGTCACTCGAGCAACTGTGATGTAGTCTGAGCCGATGGCGCACAGTTGCACGATGGCGCCTAGGTGGGTGGGCGGCGTCAGTCAGTCACGATTTTTAACTGCAGCCATGGCACATCATCTCCTAGTGATGAGATTCCTAGTGTATATATAATTTTGTTATTCTGTATTAATAACAAATATAACAATCATTTCCTGATCCACATAAAAATAGTACCCCCTAACCCTGACCCCCCCACCCCACCCCCATTTTCCATTAATTTGCTGAGGCCCCCCTAGCGCCCGGCCCCCACTTTGAAAACCACTGTTTTAGACTATTATATACTATAATATAAGAGTATTATGGTTATCCTAAAAATACAGCTGAGTGGCCAGTGTTAATGTACTGTAGGCACAGGCTACTTATATAAAGTCATTCAAGTGGGTCTAACGAAAGACTGACTGACCTTGTTAAGTTTGAGATTCCTTCTCCAAGCCTTAATTACCACTACAACCTCTTGTGGTGAGGCTTAGGACTGTTTTGATCTCTCTGTTGGGTAACTAAGCCCACAGGAGAACCGCTCTGTCTGTACATTCTGTTTAACAGAACACTTCAGTGTATAGTCGGCTGTAGGATTAGTCAAGTCACTCACTGTGCTCTGCTCAGAACTGCTGAGTGACTGAGGCAATCAACATAAGCATGGACAATATCAACCAGGTTAGTGATTTTTTTCTTTCTTTTTTTTTTTATCTTTTGAAGTTCTGATTACTGTTCAAAATATTATGCTCATTTTGTACGGGAATATGTGGTTATATGGGTTTATTTTTTGCTCATAAAAAGTATGAAACAACATTTTATTTTTGTCTCAAGTAGGTGATGTTTCACATGTTAGATAAACTACCGTACTCATCAAAAATTGTGTGTAATTGAATATTTTAACAGCGTTACACTTGCAGTGTGGAATACATGGTTCTTGTATGGATGCCATGTGAATCCACTTCCTGAGTACAGCATAACCCTTCAGCCAGTTTATGTGAAAAATATTGATTTGAAGCAAATATGATACTAGACAGAGAAACATTGATCTGTGATATGCGTTGTAAAAAAAATCTTGACCAAAAAAATATTTATTTTATTTTATTTTATTTTATTTCTTCTTTTTTATAAAACCTCGAGAGCTGTACTAAAATCCCAACTACAACAACCATGTACTCCATGCTATGAGAGGGCATACACTTGTGTAACTATGTTTGAGACATTACTGTAACTATGACTAGGACTTGATTACCCTACCAAACAATCTATATGATTAATCATATGAAATCTTGATCTCTTATTGAGTGGAAAAAGTTAAAAACAACCCCCCGCCTTCCTGTTTGAAATGTTTACTTGTCATAACCCTCCACCACCCAGCCACCTGAGATTGGGTATTGGAAATAAAGTGATTCATTAGTGTACTATGGCATGTTATGGTCATGATGACAATCCATTTAACACATTCACTGCCAGACGTTTTTTTTTTACTGTAGTTAGCTTCTGCCAGAGGGTTTTTTTGAGGATTCTGGCTCATCTTTCAAGACCCGAGGATTCTTTTCTGCTAAGATTTTGTGAACACACAATATCTCAAAAGAACTAATAGAATGTGTGCTTTCTCTGTCTAAAAGAGTTAGTTTGTAGAGTTAGTAGTTATGTAAGCATTAGCAGTTGAATACAGCATGGTTTCAGCGTCAGAAAAATTATTCCGAGATAAACGGCTTTTTGTGAAATTCGATAGAACAGTCACTTTAACCATTCATTTTTGGCATCAGTAAGACTTCAGACATCTAAACAATAGTTTTGAACAGTAATTTCCTCCATAACAGCAGGAAACCCCCTCTGCTTCCAACTCCTCCCTCCGTGTGTGTTCTCCTCCTGCCTCCCTGGCTCTCCAGCGGGCGTGTCACAACGAAGTTGCTGCTGCTGCTGTGCCTGTTTGCGCGGCCGCTGTTTGAGGAAGTCTGGGTGGACTCGCTCGTTTCGTGGAGTTTTGGTTGAGAGCTTTGATGAAGGTTTTGCGATTCTGGTCATATTTATGCTGCGTGTTTCAAAGTGTGCATCCAATCTATTCTTGGAACCCCCCACCGTTGCCACCGCTGTGCATCAGCGCGAAAGTGAAAGCGTTTTCGCCATCAATTTTACAGTATGAGAACGGCTTCCTCGCTTTTCCCTCCAGTTTTGGGTCGCCTCTTTTTTACTGTGGAGAGACATGTCGCCACTCAGTGGGTCCGTAAAATAGATTATACACATTCAATACCTCCAATTCTGGTGTAGGAGACGTAAAAGGGTTAGATCAACGTCCCACCGTCAAAAAAAAAAATTGATTTTTTTGACGTATTAATACGTCATTGGCAGTCAACCGTTGGATTATTTTTGACGTATTAATACGTCAATGGCAGTGAACGTGTTAAGAAAGTAGTCGAGCAAATATGCCATTTATGATGCTGACATATGATGGGAGTAAAATGGAGAATAACTGCAATGCCCTTGTGACTAAAATATATTAGGAATTGCAGTCTAGAACAAATTAAAAGGCGTTGGTCAGTTGAGTAACATTTAAGTTACCGGTATGTAATTCTTTGGGATCTGTTGGAACAAAAGCATACCATACCATTGAGGCTTAGACTGAGGAGACGTGACTCAGTCTTTCCCACAGGATTTTGAGTATTTCTGGTGGGGGACCGCAGACCCCCCATGGCCCCCCGCAAGATTTTTAAAGTAAAATGCATGAATTTGGTGTACTTTGAGAAAGCTTAAGAGCAAAATTAGATCTATGAAGAACATGTCATCATTACTGTGCTGTGGGTTTACAATGACAAACTAAATTTCTCCCTATAGGTCAGGGATACTCAACTTGCTTTGCCCGGGGGCCACTTTCGTGAAATGATAGAAGGCGAGGGGCCAGTTAACACATTCACTGCCAACAGTTTATCCAATACAGTAGGTAGCTTCTGCCAATGGGTTTTTTTGAGGATTCTGGCTCATCTTTCAAGAGCCGAGGATTATTTTCTGCTAGGACTTTGTGAACACAAAATATCTCAAAAGAACTAATAGAATGTGTGCTTTCTCTGTCTAAAAGAGTTAGTTTTTATCATGTTCTGTTATGTAGGCATTAGCAGTTGAATACAGCATGGTTTCAGCGTCTGAGAAGGAAAGCTGAGATAAATCCATTTTTGTGAAATTCGATAGAACAGGCAGAACAGTCACTTTAACCATTTATTTTTGGCATCAGTGAGACATCAGACATCTAAACAATAGTTCTGAACAGTAATTTCCTCCAATATAACAGCACCCCCACAGCACCCCGCAAACCCCTCCCTCCGTGGGTGTGTCTCTGGTGGCTCTGCAGCGTGTGTCACAGGCGAGTCTCTGCTGCCTGTCTGTGCTGCTTGGCGGCCGCTCGTCGGGCGAGTCTGGATCGGGCTCGCTCCTTTCTGGGGTTTCGGTTGTGAGCTGGGATGAAGCTGCATGCGATTCTGGGCTTTCTGCTGCGTGTTTCAAAGTGTGTTTGAAAGAGTCTATTTTTGGAATCCCCCACCGTTGTGCGCCAGCTCCCAGCGCGAAAGTGTTTTCGCCAAACCATTCTCATGAGAATGGTTTCCTCACGCTTTTTCCTGCTGTTTTTACTCGACTTTCTCTAATCTGGAGAGCACTGTCGCCACTTAAAGGACGGCTTTACCGTGGGGAATATGAATATATATCAATCTCACGCCCCTAAGGTTTTAGAATCCGTTGAAATTATTTGAAATTGGAGCTTCACTGCCTGACCTATCAGGCATCTCTCACATTTTTAGGGAAGCCGGGTGACGCGTTACGCGTCACCCGGCTTCCCTCCCCGCTTGCGGAACTCGAGGGCCTATGAACTACAAGTCTTGTGAGCCATGGTCCCGCCTCTAGAGGTCCTCCACGCCCCTTCAGAGCTCTCGACGAAAAGCAAAAGGCAGCCATCTTGTTCACCCGCCTAGCCTGCTGTAGCTAATATTAGCTTCCCATAGTTCCTTGCAAAGAGACGATTTTCTCGGGAACGGAAGCACCAAAAGACACGGGACTGGCGGCATTGGAAAGCTCGTCAAATTTTACATCTAGTAGTAGGTGAGTTGAAGTAACGAAATCAACGCTGAGCAATGTACCCATTTTTACCCATTTTTACAGAAAATAGTTACAACATCAGATGCGCGTAACTCCTACGAAAATGCCTTAAAATGCATGAGAATTTTTTTATGAAGACATCTCCCGACATATATACTACCGTTTACATTTGGTGCAATTTGGTGCAATTTTATTTTCGATTTATTTCTTCTTCTTTGTATCTTTTATTGTCGAAGCCTTCTTCTTCTTCTTCTTTGAGTTTTATGGCGGTTGGCAAACATATATGTGCATTACCGCCACCTACTGGAGTTTGATATCAGCCAAATGCCTGAGGGGTGGGCATGAAAACGAAGGCCACGCGAGCCCAGTGCATTGTGGGAAATGTAGTATTTCGGGTCCCCGCACCCGCCCCTCCCCTCCACCACCCCCCCCCTCCACACAGAGTGGATTTCTGGTGATATCTCTGGCGGGAAACAACCAATTTCAAAAATTTCAACGGATTCGAAAACCTTAGGGGCGTGAGATTTAATATATATTCATATTCCCCACGGTAAAGCCGGCCTTTAAGTGTAGTTTAAGTTCTGTCTGATCCCAGTGTAATAATTGTGCGAAAAACACTACAGTAATATGCACCACATTTTTCGTTGTGCCCAATGCAATAATATTCTAACACAGCTGAGTATATATATATTATAAGATCTTCAGAATGTTGAAAATCTTGATCTTCAGGTGTTGAAAAAGTCCTAGTGAATGTATTATAGTAAGGCTTATAATCTTACTGAAAGACAGTGACTTACTAATACTTGCCAAGCAACATACTTTAATAATGACAGGTGACGGTTCTACAGCGGTGTTACATGTCATTTTGTGAAAGGGATGTCACTGAGAAAGAATTTGCTTAAGATAACAATAACATCTGATGTCTGATATGGCCTGAGATTCTGTGAGAGCTTACTGGCATGCATATCCTCAACTGAACTGTTTAATAACAAGATGAAAATCTAACTCAACAATGGTCAGTTCTGCTCATGTTCTGTTTTAAGTATTAAAAGACGATCTACCTCTCCATCCATCCATCTATCTATCTATCTATCTATCTGTGTCTGTCTGTCTGTCTGTCTGTCTGTCTGTCTGTCTGTCTGTCCATCAATCTATTATGGTAGCCTATGTATATTGCACTACTACTAGGCTACTACTACTACTGCTGCTACACAGAAGCCAGAAATGACTCCCTAAAATCAGAACTGTTGTCGTTTTACATTTGGGAAGAGAGACACAGGGGACATCTAATTCCAGTAGCAGCATAAAAATGTCTACCCTATAGCCATGTCTGAGATGGCGTATGTGCTATGTGTGACGCATTCACAAGTGGAATGTTGTGTGTGCAGTTTGTTGGATATGGAAGAAGATGCGCTGCATGTGTGGGATGCGTTGACAGACAAGTCAAGTGAGTTCTTTGTCCCAAAGCAATTTCAACATGATGGATCTTGTCCTAAACCGAACCTAATATCACAGTAGCCTATGTGCAGTGAATGCGTACATGTACAGTATATAATTTGGCATTCTCCATGTCTCCTTGTGTTAGCTGTGAACAACTCCAAAGGCTTCTCAATTGACTAGCATGCAATCCCCGTTTGCGTGGGCACACGTGCGCCTCCGCGTGTGCCACCTGCTGGATGCTGTGGATAGTGCTATCACTATAGTTACATTTGTAGTGGCGAGTGCCACACCTTGCCATAATGCCATAGAGAGCCAAAGTGAATGTCACTTCCTGCCTTTCTCCCTGTACCAGCGTCTGAAAGAATATGAATGGGGGTGAACGGCAAGAGACGATACTTTTTTTTATCCTGTTTGAATTGTACCACGGGGGTACACGTGTCATGTTTGTCAATGTAAAAGATAACTTTGCAAGTCAAGAAAGTCACTGTAAAACTTTGGCACTATGTTATAAATCAGAAAGACTACGCACAACCAGTCGCATAAGTGACGTCTCTCCCACCGGTCCACGTTGTTGATGGTGTGACGTATATTGCGCGACACGAGAGATGTAGTTGATTGACAAAACTAAACTTTACGTTTCAGTTTCAGAACAAACTGTGACTTTCTTGAAATGCATAGTTATCTTTTAAATTGACAAAATCTTGTATAAAATTTGTACCCCGTGGCACAATTCAAACGGGATCAAAAAAGTATCGTCTTTCGCTGTTCACCACCATTCATATTTTTCGCTGGTACAGGAAGAAAGGCAGGAAGTGGTGTTCACTTTGGCTCTATACCAAAACGATGCCCTTGGCTCAAACTCACAAGCAGAGCAAATCTAAGCGCGAGCAGAGGCTATTTGAGTGCGAGGGCGGGGTTTGAGCTGGGCCAGAGCAATTTGGAGAGAGAGTGGCGTCAGCGGAGGACCAAAATGCGTGACTCATTAGCCAATGAACAGCCAGGAAGGGGTCTCGTGCTACTTTTGAATGCTAAAATAAAGCTGATAATGTACAATTTGATTAAAAAAAAATAATAATAAATTCAAAGTGCAATACAAACTGTCCATTTTGCTGCAACTTGACGGTGCTGCTTAATCCAGAACCTTACTTCCTGGAACTCTTGAGAGTAAAGAATTGGTCCATTGGAGTGAATGGAGATGTCACGACTATATACACGGCTCTGGGGCAGGGCTATTTGAGTGCGAGGGTGGGGTTTGATGGAAGGCCTTACAAATCTGGGGATGAAATCAATAAATCATGCTCTCAAATTGACAGACCCCGCTCTTGAAAAAAGATAGGGAAAAATCTCCATATAAAATTGCCATCCACCATATCAGAAAAATATATTTCTTTCTGCCTGTGTAAGCCATCAATATAACTAATATACATTTACCCTTGAGCTGTCATCAATTGTATTTTGAAATAGATACAGATGGTTTGCTGCTATATTTGCTGCGATTATTGTCCCCCTCATCAGAACCATCATGCTTTACAGTGCAAAATTGGACCATGACATTTTCTGTCACTAGGCTCTCAAATTAACAAATTAATCTGAAAGGAGCCTTTTTTTTTTTTTTTGCAATATGCTACTTTGAGCTTATAACAAGTAGCCTAAAATAAATCGTTGAATAGATGCGTTTAACTAACTATTAATTAGTAGGTTGCGTCAAAAATACAAAAGTGAGCAAAGATGTTATTGAAATTGATTGATTTGGGTCCCATATTAGAACCCCTCTTGAACCACTGTCTGATTAACAGACAACAGACAACGAATCACTCCGTAATGTAATTATCTTAGTCAAAAAAAGTGCCCTTATAGAGAAATATAACAACTTGTTGCCTAAACAGTTGTCTCAAGGAAAAGGGACAACGTTGTACTTTGTTATTGATACAGTTAGTGCATACATGCTGATGCTGTTGACATTTAGTGGAGACATGAGAATGCTCCTTTCAACCTCTTATCTGTCAGTGAGCTGCGTGACACTCCCTGGCATAGTGTGGTTGCAGATGAGGGTGTGTTGGTTCGTCAGGAATCTTTTGTATTCATTTCAACTGTCTTGTGTTGATAGGTTGTATTTGAAACATAATGACCTCTCTTAGTGCCAAATTGAGGAAACGCTAACAAAAACAAAGATACAGTGTCAATATTTCCCATGATGGCAATGCTTTGAATTCGATTTAAGTGTGTGTGTGTGTGTGTGTGTGTGTGTGTGTGTGTGTGTGTGTGTGTGTGTGTGTGTGTGTGTGTGTGTGTTTTTGCGCCTTTCTTTCTAAAGCTGGTGGTGTATGTATGTTTGGATCTTGTTTGACAGTATCTTTGATATATTTGAATATTAATATTTAAGAGATACTAAACACTTTTTCCACTTTTTTCTGCTGAAAATCAATGTATATGAGAATTTAGTAGTGTTATTGATGAATGCAGCTCAAAATCATTTGACATTTAGTGTAAATCATTTGGAATTCTGCTGCCTGAACCTCCTCCCATTGGATGGTCCCGGGGGTTTGTGACATCACGTCACCCTCCATAGCAGGGGTGTCCAAAGTTTTTTGAATGGGGACTAATCACATACAATACAATTGTACTCTAAGGATTTAATTTACCGTCTGAAAACATTAGTTCCGCCTGCGTTGTTCGTACTTGGTGCTAGTCTACAAACTGTATCATAGTGCTGTCATCGTAAGGTGAATGGGGGGGGGGAAACGCCACGTGAACTTGCTTGATTAAGTAATACTGTCTGGAGGGCCACATATATTGAGAGACATTTAAAATCGCTCCGTGGGATGCAATTGGCCGGACTTTGGACATGCCTGCTCTATAGAGTACAACAGGTGGTGACATCACAAACCACCACATCACTCTTCATGCACCATCATCATCATTGGGGCGGCTGTAGCTCAGGAGGTAGAGCGGGTCGTCCACTAATCGCTTTGGATAAAAGAGGTCAGGTCGGTGGGTCGATTCCCGGCTCCTCCAGTCTGCATGTCGAAGTGTCCTTGGGCAAGACACTGAACCCCAAATTGCTCCCGTTGGTGTGCCAGCACCCTGGGCCTCCGTGGTAACCTGCCGCCATCGGTGTGTGAATGGGTGAATGTACCAACTGACTGTAAAGCGCTTTGGACTGCATTTACCATCAGTAGCTGGATGGGTGTCAGTCAGCTTCAAACAGGTTTGGGGTTTAGTATCACTTTAATAATATTATTATTAATAATATTTTTATATTTTATATTTACTACTGTTTGCATCCAGCACTCATTCAGCCAGGGCTTGCATGTCCAGGCCGTCCTCACAAGGAAAACGACAACATCGGTCGATTTTCAAGGTGGTGAAAACGGCCAATGTTAGCGAATGCGACCTCTTGTGGTCGTGTGAGTAAGTGCATGCGTGCAGTGCATATGCCAGAGTTGGGAGCTGTAACCAGGAAGTAGCGGCGACCTCTGGTGGTCCTTAACATAATGACAGTCTGACATTGAAAGATACCGGACCGGTAACTTCCTCGTCTTTCAGCGTACTTGTTGCAAGAGACCCGGTTCGCATTCCGACGTGTTCCGTTTTTAACCATAGCCAGAACCCATAACCCTAATCTTTTAACCAAGTTGGTTTCCTTGCCTAAACATAACCATTTTCAACCAGGAAACGTGGCAATCCCCCAGAGCCAGTTTTACATCTCCATGCACCTGCGGCACTGAGCCTCCCCCGCAGTCCTCTCCGCCACAAAAGTGAAACGGAGGCATATCACCTGCACGCACGGTTTCGCTCATATAGATTAGAAATCGACTTATTCTGTCGTTTCAGTATGAGGATGTGTTGACATGGCAGGGCTGCAAAACACCTGGGTGTGTGCCTACAATTTGTCAAAGATTAAAAAAACAGGGGCACACGCACACAATCACAATCACAACCCCGTCCCACCTCAGTCATTATAATAATTACTCTCATCAGGTTGCAGGTATGCTTTGCACAGTGAGATGCCAATGGAATGTCATTGTACCAACTTCTAGATTGCTATGACTTCCTGTATAGCCTGAGGTATGAAGGTTGAAGTATTGAGATATGAATAGCTTGCAAAGCTATAGTCAAAATAATACGACTGCTTTTGTGGATAAACACAGCAGCTCATAGTCTGTGTAGTACAGTATGTTCAGTATGTATGCACTTTGTATGCACTGGTGACAGAAGCTTTTCTGAGAAAATTGCTCGCACATCTGTGCCAGAAATGTATCAACTGTAGGAGTTGGAGAATATATATATATATATATATGTTATAGAATGGAATCTCACCACTCCTCAGCCGCATTATAATGATTCAAACAGTTTATATAAACCAAATGAATGGAAGCCAAGAGTCCAGGAAGTGTCTTATAAAAGTATATTTAAAGCCATACATTACTTTGGCAAACTGCATTGCCAAAGGACTGAATTCTCAATGTACACATTTTGGTATGTCATACAGAGTCCGAAATATTCAGCGGCGATGTCACAATTTGACATACGCTTTATACTGCAAGGCAGGAAAAGAGGGGGGAGAGGAATGTATGTGTGCTGCTGCAGTCTGACTGGGAGACTGTTCTCAATTGTTAGGGAACATGATGCACTGTCCAAGGTTTCAGCAAAACGGAGAAATCCCACTGGGGGTGAATGTATGTGTGCGATGTCACTAATAAGTCATACCATTAATTATGCGCATGCCAATGGAACTTCAATTTTCTACAACAATATATATATATATATATATATATATATATATACATACATACACACACACTCACACTCACACTCACACACACATATATATATATTAAAGAAATGCACATCAAATAATAGCCTACTCTATTCTCCTTTTTACTGCAGGTCAGTGGAGGCAGTGTTGTGATGACCTCATGAAAATTGAAATGCCATCCCCCAGGAAATCCATCACAGTGAAGCAGGGATCGCTATACAATGAAATAGGTATCGTGAAACGAGCAGACGCTCGCCTCCACCTCCACCATACAATCACACTACTGCTCCCTACCGATGCACATGTCAGTCAACGGGAGCCTCAAGTGTAAAGTGCAAGCAAATAACACGTGTCCCGAGTGCCATATAAGGCCTACTTATACTGAATGACTGTCTCGTCAAGCCCAGCATTCTGACACAAGAATGAGACACAAAATGTAATGGCTCATTTGTCTGTGCCTGTCTTCTTCTGAAGGAAGTTGGAGTGAAGCCTAGCTGGGAAGGTGGCAAAACCAGTTTCTAAGTAAATGGAAGAATCCAACAGAGATAGATGATACTGTCCGCCGCTGACCCGAGACAACAGTCGAGACACTGTTGTGAATAGATGCATTATCTCCCAACACCTGCCCCGGCAAAAATAGCAGTCATGCAGATCAGAACCTATACAGCGTAACTGCAATATGCACCAGAGCAGCCAAGGGGAACAACAGGCGTATGCTAGCACTCAACACGTGGGTGTGTTACGTGTCTTTCAAATTTATTCTATGTACTTTAAAGAGCATTCAAAGCATTAAGGGAGGGTACATACGACACAGTAAGACAAAAGGATCTCATTGTGAAGAAAAAAATGACTTGATGACCAGATATGATGGCCGATAAAACCATAACCACGAGACAGGAGGGTGAAGGAAATAGACGTTTCAGGAAATACAACAGGTAGATTTCTCAAAATTCCCCTTGTAAAAGCCATCATCACCCGGGGAGAAGATGTTTCCTCATGAGATATTTGCGGCCAATGTGACCGAGGAGTGTTTGATCTAGCGGTTGATGTCTTGCAAATGGAATTTGAATTTCCTGTCTATGTGAATCCTCTGTGACTTCTCTCTCCTTTTATGACATTTCCTTCACCCTACAGTACAGTATGTGCCCCCTCCTGCGTAGTAACACCCTCCCCTCCCAGTCTGGTGATCCAGGATTTGTCTACTGAGATCCGTGCATTGCTCTCTTCCTACTACAGAGAAAGGTAGGGTACCTGCCAGCACATGTGTTCACCATCAACTGTCCACACAGTTACCTCTACATGACTTGGCCAATATCATTTACTTTCTCCTGGTGGAGTGAAAACACAAGCATCACCAAATCTGTCAGATCTAGGGATGCTCTCAATCCTGTATTCACATACAGTACCTGCATGTTGTGACATTTCAACAAATGGTTATGACTGCTGTTAGGAGCAGAAGCATAGGACTATAATTACATGTAGGACTCTTGAGGCATGTCCAATAATTTTGTTTTGAAAACAAATAGCTCAGTCATGATGACTGAACTTGTACCAGCCAGAGTGACAGGAAATGTTTACTCAAAAAGGAAATTCCTGTCCACACTGATTACTTCTGCATATTTTACTGTTGACATTTTGCTCCCCCGTGTGCATAAATTGACTTTCATTCATTTCCATTCATTTCATGACATTTGATTGCATTCATTTATTGATACAGCCCGTATTTAACCATGGTTACAAAGTGCTTCACAAAAAATAAAATGAGAATAGTAAGTGCCTGACAAATGAGGTTTTAAGTTCAGCGGATTTTGTGCTATTTCTGTCTATTTGGATTTACAAAGCATCTGCTGTGAAACACTAGCTGTCATTACTATTGTGGAATCCAATGCAAACAGGACCTCTCCCCCCCTCCACCTTCTTCTAGTAGTGAGTGATCCTTTGGTAGTGATGCAGCCTTAATTTTTACAAACAAAACATTTATGAAATTACATGTTTAAGATCTAATTCAATTTAGGCATAATGCTATTTGCACCCGGGTGTAAATCGTCAATGTGAATATTTACGCCCGGGTGTAAATAGTCGATGTGACGGTACAAATAGCCACATGGGCTATTTACACATGGGTGTAAATAGCTCAAGTGGCTATTTAAACCCCAATTCAGAAAATTATTAGATGGCTGTATTTTATATTTTACATTTTAAATATAAAATATAACTGTATAATGTTTCTAGAGCACAGGGCCTAAAATTTATTTAGCAAATTAATGCTTGAATCCCCCCCTTTATATGCTTCACTTGGGATTTCGGTTATAATGATCATCCACTTATAGTGATCAATTTGACCCGTCCCAAGGTGATCACTATAAGAGGAGTGCACTGTAGTGTCTATTTGCATTGTGAGCCTGACTCGCAGTTACAATTCAGTGTCATGATTCCAACCAACGATGAGACAGGGTATATGTATTTTATATCATGTACAATAATGTAACAGACTGTGTTGACTGTGCATGCGTCTGTACTCTGTACGGCTTCGGAGATTATTCATTTATCGTCCAATCTCATGTGTACTTTGTGCGTTGGGAGTTCACTGCACTGCATTTGTACCCGCCTACCCGGGTACAAATATTAGACAGTAGCCACTCTGTTCAATTGATCTGTTACCATGGAACTTTGCATTGGCCACACCCAACCACACACCTAACCAGGTCAGAAGTAACTTAACCATAGGTCTTAGGGTCATCAATAAGCATGACAAGTATCTCTTTGACTCAAAGACGCATTAGCCTTCTGTTATACAATGTATATCATCAAACACTCACTGTTTTCCAGGTGATTTGACTTCTTAGCATGGTCAATAGTTGAAGTTACAAGTTTAAGTCACATAATCCACACCACGGTGCCAAATTGTCTGTGGGCTTGATGGTTTGTGTACAGAGAAAGGTGAGACATTGGTCAAATGATGTTCTGGAGAACAGGTTGCACAAGAGAAGTTGTTGATAACTGATATATGTGTGAAGTAACAAGATGACTGTTGAGTTTTGACAATGACTGGCTTTGTGTTACTTTGTGTACTTAGCATATGCTTTCAGTTGTATGGAATGACAGTTTTCTCTCATATTCCAGCAATGTGTCACACATCTGATTCTTGAGAGTCGGGACAAAACATGTCCTACATAGAAAAGTCTAATTTATATTAAAAATCCAGAAATTCATCATGATTTACATACTTACAAAGTTAAATCTAAAGGAACTGTGTATACCTATGTTATTTTTTTAGCACAAATTTGTATCTTTTTTTAGGTAATTTGTTTAAATGTATGGTCTGTGGTTAGAAGATCCATGTTATTGTACTTGTCCTCAGCAAGAGGTCACAATATTGACCAGCCCAAAAAAACTACAAAAAACTCTATAATTGTGAATACATATATATAAAATAAAAAAGAAGGGGTATAAATATATAAAACAATGCATGAAATGAATGTCAAACAATATTTTCCGTAAAAATCTCCCTATCAAAGTTGTGTCCTCAGTTTCTGTCAACTCCGTCAGACTTTTTCGTAAACCTTATTAAATCAGGAATTAGCATGGTCAGCTATATCCCTGAGGACCCCTTTTCATCTCCCCACCTGTGCTGAATGCAACACTACCACACATGCTCTGGTAAGTTTTACATTTTTTGATATTTTAGACAAACAATGTCAATATTCCTATGGTCACAGCTGGACCATGTCAACACCATCTCTCCGTTATGATACGTTTTTTTTTAACCATAGTGGATTGAATTTAAGCATTTCAGTGAGGTTATTGAGACAGCTAGCAACTGATGAAAAACCAGCTTGCTGCTGTGTACAATACATGTTTTGGAGGGAAAATACATGTCCTTAAGTCAACTCAGTCAGACATCAACTATGTCAGGTTCTACGACTGACAGAGTTGACGTGTAAGCTGATGGAGTTGACAAATCCACCTATAACCTCTTAATGTGCTAATATAATATTATTTGTGAACATAGTAAAGGATTAAAATGTTATTTCAGGGTTTTATTTACACATAAATGTACATTATATAGCATGTATTACATGATTTAACCATACTGTATAACCTACACTTCTGACTTGTAGAGCATGGGTAGGCTGTGGTCTGCTTATTATTGTGTAACTTTCCAAGCACTTATAATAAAAAAGCCAGGAGTGTAGATTTGCAACTACTGGTTGTGAAACTGAATATTACATTGAATGGTGGCCTCTGTAGAGGGACCCACTTCTATGGGCTAACTCTAATGTCAGGAAAATGCAACATTTCTTATTTTCATGGAATTATACTGGAACATGCTTATGAATATTAGCCTATATTCAATTTCTGCTAAATCCATTACGTTTATTTTCATCACTAGATGTCACCAACTGCACCTTTAAGATGTTACATCAATCAATCAATCCAATCTATCAATGAATCGTGTCAAGTAAATTGAAATCTGATTCCATAGTCTTATTCTAATACATTTTTCATTCCTTCAATTTGTATTGTAGGAAAGCATGGCCAGACAGAAATTGTCAGTTGAGGAGCAAAGGAGAAGAAATAGAGAGTACCAACGAAAGAGAAGAGAAAAATTAAACGGTGACCCAGAGAGCAAACATGACATGCAAGAGAAGGAAATACAAGGTGAAAGAAGAGAAGAAGAAAAAAGGAAGAAGGGAAAAAAAAACTACTAATGCTGGTGTTGTGAAGTCAAACAAACTGGATGACAGTTTTCAATTAGTTTGGAAGATACACTTCTCATGCAACCTCTCAAACAGGTTGCCTCAACATGACAAATACACCAGGTCATCGCACATGAGAACAGGATCCACCACAGACAACTATCCTGCTTTTGCAGCGAGATGTTGGTTTGCCAGTGCTTCAGCTCAGCTACCTTCTATTTCCATGGCTACCCAGAGGAACAGCAAAGTGATACAAGGACGGCAAGGAAGAAAATACCTTTGGCCATGTTGATGGAGGATAGGCCTGCACGATATGAGGAAAATCTGCGATGTGCGATAACATTGTTCAATATAGCAATGACGATATGACTTGCGATAAATAAACAAATATTAAAGTAGGCCTATGCATATTAGCTATACAGTTCCTATGTCTTTCTGCTTTGATAATGCTAACATAGACTCCAAACATAGCCTGTGCCCACTGAATAAAGAAATGAAATACACACTGACTCTAGCTAGTTTGGGCTTTGGCAGAGGGGCAGAGCGCACTGTTGAAAGGGAAAGGTGTACGCTGGATTTACAACTCAAGACAAAATGATCAGATGCTGAGTGGGAATGCATGTAAATAAAACCACCTTTGTTATTCATTGTGTTTCAGGCAGTCTTTGCGATGTGTTTATTGTGCATGTTCATATTGCGATGACGATGAAAATACGATTAATTGTGCAGCCCTAATGGAGGAGCTGGAAAGATACGGAAGGGGAGATGGAGATGGAAGATGTGGAGGAGGAGTTGGATGAGGAGCCTCAGAAAGGTCCTGAGCATCAAGACGTGAAAGTGGAGTTTCTGCATCCCCATGGTCCAACAGCAAAGGTTCGACCTAAGCTTGGCAGGAAGGATGTCTGTTTCTGCCCAGTTGAAGACATCATAGTGAAACTAATGCATCACCAGTCCGATCACGAACACAAGAGATCTACAGCATAGCCCCTGATGTGATGGACTTCATAGAGCGTGAGCATGTCCGACGCCTGTTGCTCAAGGCATGAGTGCAGGTTAGACAAAAATGAAATCTTAAATAAGCTAATTGACACACACCCACTCTCTCTCATCCCCCATACACACACACCCCTCCCCCACCCAAACATGCATGCCACTTTAAAAAATAAAATCACAATGAAGACCAAGCAAATGAACAACTGACAGTATTGAATTGTAATCTGTCTGTTCATTTATCTTTCCAGTTAGTCACAGGACCCACACCAGAAAGGCACCAGAGGACCCACACAGGCTAAGAGGTGGAGACGGAGGATGTGGAGGAGAGGAAGACAAGAGGAGAGGAAGAGTAGAGGAGGAAGTGGAGGAGGAGGGGAGAGGAACACAGGAGGAGAGGAAGAGGAGAAGAGGTGGAGGAGAAGGAGGAGGTGGTAGAGAGGTAGATGAACACAGGGGGAGAGGAGGGAAAGGAGATCATTGTTCTTTTGATAGTTGGAAATAGTGTTATTTATAATAGTTGGAAACAGTGTCATTTATAATAGTTGTAAAATGGAGAAAAGGCCAGCACTCTAGAATGTCCTTTATGCGTTTAATAGGTTGAGTACCGCACAGCCACAACGTACGCGTTTCAGCAGGTAGCCTTCATCAGCGTTCCACAACACCTGCTGAAACACGTACGTTGTGGCTGTGCTGTACTCAACCTATTAAACGCATAAAGGACATTCTAGAGTGCTGGCCTTTCTCCATTTTATGTTTCTACCTTGGCCCTGCACCTTGATTTACTTTATTTTGGAGTGTGCTCGCTACTGCTGTTTTTTGACATTTATAATAGTTGGAAATGGTGTAATTTACTTATTCTTATGTTTATTATAATTACATTTTTGTTCAAGTTCTTCATCTATTGTCACCTCTATCTGTTTAAAAACCCATTTGTTCGTTAATTAGTAATGCACACATATTTGTCAACACCGTCAGTTTTTCGTCAACACCGTCAGTTCTTTGTCAACACCGTCAGATGTATGTTTTGGTTAATTTTTGAAAAAAATGTTTATTCTTTCTTCAGTTTATGTTGTTTATGTAATAAAGGAGCATCTGATCTACATCCTCTTATGTCTTATTTATTTAAGGAAATTGTTTTTATACTATTAAAATTAAAAACAAAGTTTGAAAAATGCAGATTTATAGAAATCTGGGTTTTCGGAATAGTGTGAAATCACAACTTAGGTTTACATATTGTATTTTATTACATATCAGAGTAACTAAGCATTATTACAACATACTTCAGAACTTTAGATTCTTGTTGGACTGGGAGAATTAAAATTGTATACTTTTTAGTGTGTCTGACGGAGTTGACACAAATCAAGTTCTAAAGGGAAACATGTTTATTTGTAAAAACGTTGTTTTTATTTAGAACCTGTTCCTTTACATGGTTAAATAGCTAAGACTTTTCTCTACAGAAATATATAACTCTAATCAATATAGTGTGGATTCAAAAAAAAAGATTTTTAAAACCTGTTTTGTCCCAACTCTCAAGAATCAGTGTCTGTAAGGAAAGCCAGATCTGTGAGCCACTGCTTGTTTTCCAAATTTGCATAAACTGGAATGAGATATTTGATATACAGTATATTGGATAGTTTGATAACCTCTTTGATCTCTGCCAACAGCTCACTGAATCTAAGGTTGCTTTCACACTGGCGCCCCGGTACCATTCCCTAGAACATTTGTCCCGAAATTTACCCCAGTTTCGGAACGTTTGATGAGTGTGAACGTTGCATTCTGCTCCGTTCCGTGGTTTCGTTCCAACAGGGAACCGTGACAGGATCGACTTGAAAAGGTGGTCTGGGGAATGCTTTGGTGTGCCCAAGAACGGGAACACTTGCAAATGTGAACGCCAACCGTTCCGAACCACATAGACAACACACGGGCAAGGATACACTCCAGGCATAGTTGATGACGCAAGTGCACTCTGTTCCGTTCCCGAGACAACATTGTGTCGGAAGTGACACCTCTGACAACTTTAGTAGAGCTAACATTGACGCTAGCGTTAGCACCTTCGTTAGCTAGGTTAGCATGACAGTGGTGCGGGCTGCACGAGACATACACGTTAAAATTAAACAATTACACAATAAAACTGTACCCACCTCCGACACAATATTGTTATCCAAGATTTGGGTGCCATGGTATTCCCAAATATTGCGTAGTTTCAAATACCGAGCCCTTATTCACATGCCAGTGCCTAAGTTTAAGCTCAAACACAGCCTTCTTCGGCTGTGTCATTTCGGGTCCAACTGCTCCACACCGCCGGATGTATCGGTTCGGTGCTCAGTGGTGCGAGGGTGTACTGCAGTTTACAATTTAGAGCATCGGCTGCGCTTCCTTGAATATCGTGGATATAAGACTCGATCCAGTTGCTGTAGCCCTTTTTTTTTTTTTAATCCTGTACGCATTCATCTGCCCATTTATGATCAAACGAAATTGGTGTGACAGAACTCAAACTTTTGGTCTACTGCTCCCATGTTCAGACATGGTTATCAATGGGTTTAGATGAGAACCTCTCTGGCTTTCCCAACCAGCTGGTGACGTCATCCCAAGATGGCCACGCTGTGAATAATGGTCTATTAGATTGATCAACAAAATATTATTTTGTAGAAATTCTAATTTTCAATTCAAAATTTTGAGCATGTGGAATGGTAGCTGTTAAATGTCACACAAATGTCACACTGTGTCGGCAAATGAATGTGGATTAGCAGGTTCAGTATTCGCATCCTTGTTGCCATGATCTGGCAAATAATAGTTGTGTGTTCTCGTAATAAGGCCATCATATCCTCATACTAAAAACCATGGTCGCATGGTTTTTGGTATGAGGATGTGATGGCATCACTTTCCCAGATGAATGTTTCATCTACCAAGACATTATGGTGTTTGCTGTTTGTGATGTGTGCTAACCTGAAAGTTAATTAAATAGTGTCACACAGAAAGCCTCTCCGTGTTGAAATACCTGTCATGGGGTTACCTTTACGGGCTAGGAGCCACCAAAATACCTGAGCAGTTAGGTGACTGTGTTACAAAGGCTGATTTGATGTTTAAAAAAAATAAAAAATAAAAGCGCAAACCGAAAGATCCATGGAGGGAAAACAGTAAACAGTCCAGATATAGAGATAAAACAAAAGTAAATTAAAAACAAACAAGGCAATTAGTAGAAAGTGAATGAAAGCCAAAGATTACAGGAAAGCTTTTTTTTTTTTTATGATAAAAGTGACTTTTAAGAAGTGATGATATGTCCTCAGGCAAGTTCCAAAGCCCAAGAGCCCTCACAGCAAAAGCTTGTTTGGGGCGTCTCTATAGGGTGGCCAGGGGGACATGATTGGCCACCCCAGGTGCCACCCCAAAGTCCTGAGGGCGCCGGCGTCCACAGCCAACCTGAAAAATGCAATTCTCCAAATGTCAAAAGTTTTGATGCCAAATCACAACATGGATTTTTCTGTGATGTTCCTCAAGGTCTTGGTGTTGTAATGTGGTATTTTGAGGGGATCGTTTTGATTTTTTTTTTACTTTTTTTAAAATAAATTATTGGGTGATCGAAAATGGTTCAATCTGCACCAATTCTGTGTATCAAATGTTATCAACCCAAAAATTGCTGCAAAAACTATAAGACATAATTGAGCACATCATAAGTTCCATCACAATGTTCTAAGAGCCCTTATGCCTACTTTGAACAGACGCCTAACCAAAACACAATATTTATTACAGATGTATGACTAGAGAAACGACACACAGTAATAATATAATATAATAGTAATAAATAATATTCAGGTTCCCAGCTTTCAGATGATGTGTACCACCACTTCTATGTGGCATGATACTGTTGACCTGCTATCCCTAAAGATCCCCTGTCCCCCCTAAAAAAGGTGTCTGGTAGGGTGTAGGTGTCTGGTAGGGTGTAGGGTAGGGTGTTGTAGGTGTCTGGTAGGGAGTGATCGGAAAATGTGTGTGTGGGGGGGGGATACAATGTTTAAATTCTGAGATTAATCTCAGATTTCTCAGTATGAAGTCAAAATCCTGACTCAGAATTCTGACATGGTACCTGTCTACATCCTTCCTAAATGCCGCACTCAGTGCTATCCTTGCCTGAATCTGTGGCCCACCTCGGCCACCCCAGTCCAAACGGCCTGGACATGCCACTGAAGCCCGCCACCTGTAGTCTTCTGGAGCCTGGACACAGGAACAGGCAAAAGGCTGTTCTCAAGCTGTCATCTGCAATCTTTAATATTTTAGTAGAACAAAAACAATGGCACAAATGAAGACATTTTAGCATGTTGAAAATGGAAAATTAAATCTTGGGTAAAACATGACTCCTTAGAATATCACTTTAAAAAATTCTACTACAATATTCTCTTCTTTCCCCCCTCCCCTTCTTACAGCTATTGATGACTCTGCCACGTACAGTTGTGCTGAAGCGGTGAGAAACACTTCACTTGTGCTGAAGTAGTGAGAAACACTTCTTATTCTAAATGGATGTGGTTGCCAAGCCTGGTCGAGGAAATGGACATGGACATAAGATACGGTGCTATGTCATCTTCAGAGACTTGGAAACAAAACAGAGCTGCTCCAAATTTAACATAAACAATTTTTCATTCTTCTCCCGCTCCACCGTGTGTGTTTTTTTAATGGCAAATGGTATATAGGCTCAATGCCATGTTAGAACTCTTTATTTTCTCACCACCCCTTTACAAAATTGGGTGAATGAAGGGTGCTTCTTATAGAGCTCAACAGTCACGTGACATTGTGACATCACTTGCTTCCGGAAGAGAATTTCCCATTCATATTCTCCATTGAGATTTTGATTATCACCCATATGTCGTAACCTACACTGGTGAAACGATGGTATATCTTCCTATAGAAGCCACAAGTATGTAAGATATCATCCGTTTCCTATATATTTTCTTAAACATTAAAAAACATGATCTGCCTACACTACCCACAATCCTAAGGATCGTGGCCTGTGATTTCTCTCTCTACTTGTTCTCCCTCTGGCTAGGCTACCACGAATGTAGGTCATAATTTGCTGAGTAAAGTGCTAAAACCGACCACTGAGTGACTGGAAGTATTAACCACTACGAGTCACGTTGCTTTCAACGTAATGTATCGGCTTGAGATCAGTTTGCCAGTTTGTTCACATTAATGCACAGAAATGCATCTATCTACGATCGATAGCGTTATAAAGCTAATACCTGTAATGGCACCAGTCAAGATCGCTGGTCCCACCCACTGCCGCTCAGAGTGCTCTCGCATTGGCTGCAAAGCTCTGTCGCTCAATCATCCGCTAATCTGATTGGCCAGAAATGTGGGGATGCATTATGGGATGAATAGATTCTTCACTCTTAAGAGCAGTTTATCCCATAATATGTACTCTTGTACCTTGTACTTTTCTCTCTCTGTTTTTCAAAGTTTTTTTCAACTCTGAATCAAATGTCTCATGGTCATGATTCTCTCGAAGAACAGTTGGCTTGCTTCCAGGCTCAAAAGTCTTTAGATAAGGATTTTTCTAAACGTGATGAGAAAAATGAATGGGAAATACTCTTCCGGAACACAAGGTGATGTCACGATGTCACCTTGAACTGTAAGCTTCTATTACAGCTTTGTGAATACACTGTTTTGTTGCAGTTGCAGAAAGTATATTTCAGATGTTAATAGCTAATCAAAGTTTTAATTTGCTAATCGAGGTTAGGAAAGTATTAGTTAAACTGGAGCAAAGCTATGATAAATAACATGCATCCTTCTTAGCCCAGATATATTGATGTAGTTTGTACACAATTTTACCTCTTGAGTCTTTATTTTAAGTGCTTTGTTTATTTCTTCATTTGACTAAAAGGGTGGATGAAACTCTGTCGGTGTAGTATTTAGAAGTAATTAGAATTGAAAATGGCAATTTTTCAAATAATCATAATTATGCTAATATTTTTCATATCTGGAGAGTAGAACTCTCTCTGGTCTGCCTTTTTTTTTTAGCCAGTATCAATGAATTAATTATTACTCATTATGCCCTCCGCCGCCCCCGACAATTGAAATGTTGATGAAAACATAATAGGTTACACATGTCAGATATAGGCCTTAAACCATGTTGCTTATTCTTGAGGAGAGACGGCTCAATCACTGTCTCACTGGAACAACGGACGTGAAAAATGATACTTTTACATTGAAAAATCCCCGCATTTTACTGTCTGGTTATGACTACATCCTGTTATGGTTTTTCCTCTTGAATTCTAAAGGTGCCTTATGAGTAAGTGGGTTCCTCTTTTGACTGAAATGTACCTGCCAAAACTCAATGTAATTGAATGTTTCCAGAGTTGTAAAACACAATAAGGTGTCTGTCTAGACAAACCTGGTGATTTGTAATCGTAAACTAAGAAATGTACCTGCAAAACACTTACACAACTGACTGACTGAAGCATTTCACATTGGGGGAAATATACCTTCATATACTGGCAACAACCAAGCCCTGTTACATTTTTCTCACTTTTTTATTCTATTGCACAGTTGATATATATATATATATATATATTGTAGGATAATACACATATTTTACATTTTGCACTTTTTTTTAACTTTACATTATTTTTATTTTATTTTTACTTTTATTCTGTTTTATTGTCATATTTCTAGTCTTCTTCTATTGTCTCCATGCTTACATATGTCTCTACTTGAATGTGAGCAAGTGCACCATTACCTAATTTCCCCTCGGGGCTTAATACATTTCTTTTGATTGTGATTTGGGTTTACCAGGTCTGCCCAGCAGCCTCTACTGCTATCTGATCCAACTCACCACTAGATAGTGATCAGATGACAGCTCAGCTCAACACTCTTACAAATCTTCTATCACATTACCAGAGATAACTCCTTTGTTCATTTTTCCTCTTTATTTTTGTCTTAGATGTAGGCTATGTATGAATCCATGTATGTATGTTTTTTCTTTCTTTCTTCTTTTCCTTTGTTAATTGCTGTCAGGGTTTTGGATGGGGGGGTATAACCTGCTATTAACTGTCATCTGAGATTTCTTATTTGTCTGGCTGAAAATAATAAAAAATGTATATACCAAAAAACAAACAAACAAAAACACATCTTCAACCTTTAGTTGGCAGAGAACAGAATTCCAATAACAATACATTGCTCAGTTTTGGATCAGGAAGCCCATTGCTCCCAATCACAGCCCTCCAGGTTTATGCCTGCCTGCCTTTCATGCATGACAATCCACCACTGTTGTGTTTTACTGTGATTTGATTACACTTCGCAAATATGTCCAATTCCACAGCTGGTTATATTTAGTGCCCAGTGATCAGCCCTATACTTAAGAATTTGTATGATTTTATGATAACCATCATTCTTAGTTTATAATCTATATTATGTCTAGCTATGTCTAATGTTATATAGACCTAAATGAAACGTCGTAGCTTGAAGCTTGGAATTAATCCAATACATCCTTCTCACAGATTATGTCTGGAATGAAAATCCTATTGCCGTAACTGAAAACAAGTGAGGAAGTTGCTGGGGTATGATGTATGATCACCTGATAACACAGGACATTTACAGTAAGGAATTGTCTTTCCACAAGGAAAAGCCTTTAAGTTGAGCAATAACATATTGCAATATGAGCTGCTAAAGCACTTGTCCATGTTCAAGACTATTAGGAAAATAGTTTACGCAATTACATGAAAACACCAGCATCAGCTTCTGGAATGATTATCGCAACAAAGGTAATTAATAAGATGAAGAAGAGGCTACAATAGGCGGACAGGTTACCAAACCCTATGGTGTTATAATTATCTATTTACAAACTGGTTTCACACAAGCTTACGTGGAGATGACTGTGGTAATCTCAATCATATCAGGTTAATCAGGTTTCCTATAGCTCCTCACAAGACATACTGTACTATTTTGTAAACGGAAAACATCAGAGATGCAATAATGACTCTCCAAGCAGAGATGAAAAGCAATTTTGTTTGAAAGTTTGAATTGTGTTCTGTAACACAACAAATATGACCCATTGTATACTTCTCATGTTCTAAACTTTATTAATAGGTATTTACAGATTTACAGAAAATATTTTAAATGTATCATACAAGGTGTGATATTTCCATGCATAAAAAGCTAAAGAGTATGATCAAGTTATATACCTGATGCCTTGACAAACCCTATTTTCAGCTTCTATTTATTTAAAAATAACTAAAGCCGATAACCATACAAAAATGTTGTAAATAATACACAATATAAATAACTGCAATAACATTTATCATTTTAGAAATGTTATTGTTGTAATCTCGCAAATGTAATGACTAAATCGTTAAATATAATACAGAATTTACAGAAATACTACAGAAGAGCAATAATATATCTTTTTTTGGCATTCTTTGGAAACCCTCCACACAAGTACAGGAGTAATAATAAATTATCACATTTCGACCCTGGACATATAGCTGGCTTTTTTTTCTTTTCTTTTTTTACATTTCTGGCCTGGTGTGCTGCTTCTGCTGAACCTCATTATAACTTAAATTTCAGCTTTTGATTTTTCAGTTTAACTTTGCATTTACGAACTGCCTCATTTTACTCAATAAAAAGAACTGTGAAAAGAATGATGATACATGTCGGTCTGCAATAATAGGGTTTTGGAATGTCAGCGTTATCTAAAGAAGCCGTCAGACCCTTATGATGAGCTGGAGATGATTCTCTTCAGCTTCATCACCTCTTCGCTGGTAAGGTGCAGTAGAGAAGCAGACGAGGAGTTCACCATGAACACAGCTGAGGGACACTTCCCCGATCTGTCCTTCCCTCCCTGGCCTGTGTCTTCATTATATGCTGATCTGTCCTTCCCTCCCTGGGCTGTGTCTTCATTATATGCTGATCTGTCCTTCCCTCCCTGGGCTGTGTCTTCATTATATGCTGATCTGTCCTTCCCTCCCTGGGCTGTGTCTTCATTATATGCTGATCTGTCCTTCCCTCCCTGGGCTGTGTCTTCATTATATGCTGAGGTTTTAGTGCTGACAAAGTCGTGCTCATTTGTAAGGGGGCTCGAGTCCATTTTCAAATGGTTGGGGGCAGCCTGGCTGTCTCTGTCACATGGACCCCAGCCATTGATGTGTTTGGAGCTGTAAGGCTTCATAATATCCTGCTGATCCCAAGGATAAACCTCCCGGCTGGATGCTTGTTTCATAGTGCCACCTGAAGGCAGTGGCCTGCTGGAGAAATGAGAGTGGCTTAGGCTTATGTGGTGATCACTGGGTGTTTGGATGTTTGGTGTGGTGCTTGGCACATCCCTCTGCCTTGGGCTTCCATCTACAGTAGCTGAGCGCATGTTCCGGTCTCGCGGCACGTCCCGGTCTCGGGGGCGACTGTGAACGCTGAGGTTGGTGGGGAAGATGTCCGAGCCGTAACAACTCCTTTGTCTGGCGTTTTCCTCTTGAGTCGGAGTGGCAAGCTGCTTCGCCCCGTGCATAGTGGCCAAGGGCCCGCACAGCCGGATCCAGTCCTGCAGCAGAGCTAGCGGTATCTCAATTTCCATCTTGCCTCCACTTTCTCGGGGGGGGCTGGGCAGCACATCGCTGAGAGCGAGCGCGCGCTGGCTTAGTTTGGGGCTCCCTTCTTTCTCCTCTCTTGGCCACACTGGGAAGTCTGTATTTGGAGAGCTGGGTATGTGGGTCATTGTGGAGGCGCCCTCCCTGCTGCGCGCCAGCGGTGTGGAGCCAGCAGTGTCTGTACCCAGAGTCCGGGCAGAGGCATATGTGGGGCTGCCGGAGGCTGTTGTGGAAGTGGATTTGCGGTTGACGAAGTTGCCCTCTCTGGCCTTCAGTGGATATGGATACGGTTTGACCGAATACCCTCCTACAGCTGCTTCGTTGTCCTGCGGCTCACGTTCCTCGTCGTTTCTCATCACCCTCTTGGGAGGATACAGAGGAGAGGGTTTGTTCAGAAACTTTGGGTTCTTGCCAGATGCAGGTGGAGTGAAGGATGACGCAGGAGTGCAGTTTCTCTCCGGGCTTGACGCTTTACAGCTGAGGTTTAGAGGCTCGCTCAACCCGGATGAGGATTTGTACTGCTCTGCCAGGTAGCGCAGGTGCTCCAGTGGCTGCTTGACCCTTTCTGTTGAGCTTTGCAGGGCCGGATGGTAGGAGAACTGAGGCTGGGGCACGGGGGGACTGTGCGGGGTTAACACAGAGGAAGAGACTGGCACGTAAGGGGGCAGAACTGGGTGGCCTGGATGATAGTATTGAGGGTAGTGGACAGGCAGAGGAATGACCCTCATATGCGGGTCTGACAAGAAGTTATGAGGGTTCTGGAAAGAGAAAGTGATTGGTCAGAGGTTAATTTATTGTTCAATTACTCTAGAAAAAATGTCAATTGTAAAAAAATTATTATTATTATTATTTTTATAACACATTTTCTTAGGTTTTTGATATTGTGTTTAATAGGTGTCGAGGCAAATTCGGTGGCAGACCGGAGGCGCAGTGTGTCGGGCTTGAAGTCAGGTTCAAATGAAGAACTATGGACAGCAAGGGATCTCGGTCAAGTCACAGATACCGTATGCTAGCATGCTTCAAGCTAATGGATAATACTGCTGTCACACCACACCTCAAATGACACACACGCCATGGTGGCTTGCCGATGAAAATCAAGGGAGCAAAGGGGCCGGCGCCTGGATTGGGGCTTAGGTTACGTATATAGCCAGGTGAGGTGATTATATGTGTCTTAAAGAGCTATTCAACATCAGCTGCCACTAATCAGGATATACCCTTTACATATGAAATATGTAGGAGATATAATTGAACGTAAGGTAACTGCAGCTCTCTGTTGTTTCTTGTTTGACTGTAAAATAATCGTCACCTGGTGCAGCGATCCTGCTAAAGCTTTGCGTTTGGCTGATCTCTGGCCGTCATCATCTCTGCTGAAGGTGTCATAATGGAAGTGCTGCTGTGGCAAGGCATTCATCAACTCCCCCTTCAGGTGACATTCATATGGCAGAAGCAGCCTGCAGAAATAACACATAAGATGCACTGTCACACTTACCAACACACACACACATGCACTGTCACAATGACCAACACACACACACACACATGCACTGTCACACTGACCAACACACACGTGCACTGTCACACTGGACCAACACACACATGCACTGTCACACTGATCAACACACACGTGCACTGTCACACTGGACCAACACACACGTGCACTGTCACACTGACCAACACAACACACACATGCACTGTCACACTGATCAACACACACGTGCACTGTCACACTGGACCAACACACACGTGCACTGTCACACTTACCAACACACACACACATGCACTGTCACAATGACCAACACACACACACATGCACTGTCACACTGACCAACACACCCGTGCACTGTCACACTGGACCAACACACACATGCACTGTCACACTGATCAACACACACGTGCACTGTCACACTGGACCAACACACACGTGCACTGTCACACTGACCAACACAACACACACATGCACTGTCACACTGATCAACACACACGTGCACTGTCACACTGGACCAACACACACATGCACTGTCACACTGGACCAACACACACATGCACTGTCACACTGACCAACACACACATGCACTGTCAACTGATTGAGACTGACTTCTCGTAGTGTCTGCGGGTGCAGGTGGCTGCACTGGTGCTTCGAGGGTTTCCTCCCAGTGTGTTGTACACTTGTTTCCACAGCTGCTGCGAGGTAACCTGGAAGAGTACAGAACATCACTAAGTACGTCATGTTTGGAGTCAGTCTACAGACAATTTTTTTACCTTATTATTTTCTTCTAATACTTTGATCATTTAATAGTAGTATTTTAATCATGTGTGACACATTGTCAGAAATTTGACTGAGGCAAATAGGTTTACCTGGTGGTAGCCACCCGCCTCTTTGACAGTCTTGTACATCACAAACAAATCAACTGAAAAGCAAAACATATATATCTATTCAAATACATTATTACAAATTAGTAGTTTTTCTCCATATACATCTGCAACAGGTTCTCAGTCCGAGGGCGTAATATATCAGCACTCTGTCACGCACAAGCCTTTTATGTAACGTGCGCAAATTATGATATGCTCACAGACACAGTGTTAAACAAGCACTGTGCCTGCCTTGGGGTTGGGGTGAGGCACAGGGGGGTAAGGGGGCTTGGGTTTAAGCACTGGGGAAGGGTTAGAGTTTGGATATGGTGGGGGGCTGAGGGTCTCCAGGAAAGGCTTAGGGTTAGGGTCTCCAGGAAAGGGTTAGGGTCTCCAGGAAAGGCTTAGCGTTAGGGTCTCCAGAGACTCCGTGAAGCCCCTTCATCCTAATGCCCCTCAGTCCCCATAGCTCCAGTCTCCAACCACCACGGCGTAAACTTGACCTTTGCCTCACCCCAACCAGGTGTGTCCGTGGTGTGAACGTTCCATAATACACACGGGTACAGGGCGCGTTACATCCAACGCAAGCGGTGATATGCCAAAGTATGCCAAGTATATTTATTACCTCAATATATCATTCTCAAATGCATTTTTGATATGATGGTTATAGAAAAATGAGACCGTCTTCAGTGAAAACTGGTTTACTCCTTGTGCTGCTTTCTGTGTGTTTATTGTTTCGCCTATAATGTCTTGGGTTACTTTACAAATGAATGAGCCGTAATACTTTTGAATACATACTTTGTTTGAAGCCTAGGTGTGGGATTCTCTCTATGGGCGTATCTCTCCTCTTCATGAAGAGGTAGAGATCTTTCAGGAACGCCTCCTCTGTCATGTCCTCCACCTGCTCCTTACTTCTCTCCTCCTGGACATTTTCATGTGCCATAATGGGGCTGAGAACACAACGAAAAACATGGAATATTTATAATACTATACTACTAACAATATAATATACTATATAGTAATAATAATAATAATAATAATAATAATAATAATAATAATAATGGGAATGAGAACACAATGAAAAACATGCACTATTTATAATACTATACTACTACTAACAATATAATTATATAAATAGTAATATATGAATAACAATATAATAACAACAACAACAATAACAATACTAATAATAATAACAATAATAATAATAATATTACTATTAATAATAAATAGATAAATATTTATTTAACACAAAAACATGGTTACAATGGGCTTCATAGAAACAAAAGGCAGAGGTAAAACAAAATATACAACACAAAACGAGGCAATCAACATATACTGTATATTCAAAGACATAATGAAAATAGAATGTGGATTGTAATTGTGGATTGCATTGTAACAATTAAACTATATTATAGGTTTCTTATTCAAGCAAGTATTAAAAAAGAGGACAGAGCTGGAGATCAGCCAGGTCATTGCAGAGTCGCAGGGCAGCCACCTGCCTGAGGATCTCAGGCTACAGTAGGTTCATGAGAGGATAAAAGCTCTAGACTGTAGTAGCAAACAATCTCTGCCTCTGCTAGAGAGCTTGACTGCTACAACAGGACATTCTGTGACTGAATGTCATGACAAACATTTAATATTTACTTGGGCCTATTTATAAGCAGCCACACATTAATAACAGATTACTGTTTGTGACAGATCTCACAGCTCAAAATAATGTACCGATTTGAGCTGAGACATTCTTGTGACAATGACCCAGTGTTTCAAGTTCAGTTCTTGACTGATGATTGTCAAACACATCCATGTATTTGATCATACTTAACCACATGTTTGTGCGTGCCCCAGTTAGCCAACCCAGTCTCTATAGAAAGCATACCATTGAACTCAATGTAGATATCAATGTAGTCAGTGTTCAAATTCCTAGGAATAACAGGACTACATGGCCCCTATCGTTGCATCGGCGCAGTTTCTAGGCCGAGCGGCAGGCGCAGATCAAAGCAGTGGGCGTGGAAAGGCGCACTTGATATCGTCGTGCTGGCGCTAGATGCAGCCCAAAGCATTACAACCACGCCTTTTAGGCGTAAAATTATGCACCGTCATGCTCATTGGATAAGTGCAATAAACGAATCGCACGCTTGCCTTTTTAGCTCCAATTCCAGTGATCCCGCAAAACCAGAGAAAGCCAAACGCTCTGCCCCCCCCCCCTTCATCCAGCCTGTCTGTCTGCATTATAGGCTATTATTCCATATTATTATGCTTCTCAAACCAATCTAACTGCAGTTTCAATACTGCAAGCATGTAAATACGCTACACTATAGCAAGATCAAAGTGAAAATAATGTTCTATGCATCAGCTAGAAAAATATAGCCTGTTAGATTGGTGAAAGTTTGTCCAGAAAGATATCATTTTCTCTCGCCTGCTGCAGGAAGGATGATGCACATAAATATACCCTACATTATGTCAAGTCATTGCATAAATGTGTTTTTATTGTAAAACTAAATGTGAAATAGGGCCAAGTTATTGGACGGACATCACAGTATAGCAGATGCCATTAGAAGCGCGTTCCGAAGCGCGTTCCGCTGTTACTTCTCTAAATCACGTTAACTCGACAAGGGGTATATATATGCCCAGGAGGACATATATGTTTCACATAGGGTGGTGTTTTCATTTCGAGGTTTTATTTGGTCCAATATTGAAATGTTGACAATGGCAGGCTGTGTTACCATTACACATTAATTTAGAACTACCTTTTATATCTATTTTGGCTCATTTGGTGGCTATTTAGTAGCGAAATGAAGAAACACAATGCATGCTGGGAACTCAGAGAGAGAGAGAGAGAAGGGTGACAGAGAAGAAGCAGTGAAGGCAAAGAATAGGCCTGCTTTTGAAAAGCGCAAAGCGCTAAATGTAGGCCAGCTCCCAAGATATGACTAGGCTGGTATTTAGCGCCGACACGCCCACTTTGGGACTGCGCCACGCCCATTCGGCCTAAAGCGCATTTGGCAGCCTAAAGCCTATTGCTATCTTGCCGAAACAGGCGCAAGGCACGTTTTTTTGCGGTTAAGGCCCGTAATAGCGCCGATGGCCTGTGGGAGAATAGAGCCCCATATGTTCAAGGTTACAAGATATATTCATGATCGTAATGTAATGTAAAAAGATTCTGAAGATGTTGAGTGTGAGTAGATCATGTAATGACACATGCCACTTGTTTAACGGCACACATCGGTCTTAACTGATGTCATTGTTGATGTTCTGTGCTTCAACAGATATTTGATACTATTGTCGCTTCACTTCATCATCATGTCGTGGTAAGAATTTAGCTGTTTCCCACCTTATCCAGTGGCCAAGATCTTAACAAAAATAATTGCAACTGATGTTCTGTCTATTATTGATATCACAAGAGGAAATTTGCCAACACAATAACAGCAAGAGTAATTATGATGATTTTAGTTATTGGTTGATATTTATGTGTACAAATAAATTGCTTGATACAGTGCATCTCCCCTAAATATCTGAAATCAGGAGAGTAAATCCTGGCATGGGTAGTGCAATGTTTATTTTACAGTATGATATCATAAATATCTTTCCATTGTAACCACAGATAAATGGAATATCAGAGGTTTTTGGAAGCAAGTAACCACAGAAAACAAAACTAACGAATAAATATATTCTGAATTGTTTCTGAAACATCAATGTTTCTCACCTGGGTTTCCAGATGAGGCTGGGTGGTACTAATTCATAAGCCTGATGCCGGAAACAAGTTCACCACAGAGTTGAGTTTAGCGGTCGGTGTTTTCTCCAGTGCAGTGCAAAGACAACAGTTTGCTACAGCCAGTTGATAGTGTCACTTCAGTCACAGTCACACACCTGTGACTGTGGGTAACTGACAGTGGGTAGTGTGTGTCGGCTATACTTCTTCCTGCTACGCGTTTGAAGTCAAACCAGTTAAACCTGCTGATGAATGTGTGCCCAAAACCTTTGTATCGGAATGTTCCACATAATCGCGCAGAATAAAGGACATATCAGTGGAAATGTGCTAATGTTTAATGTTACTTACTTATCTATTAAGAATATATGTGATGTGTGAGAATATGTGTGATTTTTTTCTTTACGTGTACGTTTTTTTCTTTCCCTTAGTGTCAGCTTAGATAAATATAAACATTTTAATACTTTTTGTTCTACAAAACATCACAAAATATCACTAAAACAAATCTTGTTGATTGCTGAAGGAGTTACTATTCAATATGCAGAGGTTGTACTGTATTTTTCTGACATTCACTGTGATCAAATTGAATGATGGTACTGTAGCACACAAACGTTTCATTATCACATTGGCATGTTGTCGGGCCTGGTAATTATCAGTGTACAGTATAAACAGGAAATATATGAGTCTCGTTCTATAATTGAGACAGACAATGACGGTGACAATGACAGTGAGCTTCTCTTTGTGCTGATCTCTGATTTTACAATTTGAATACATATTTGGGAACAATAATCACCCCAATATAAAACACAAACTGAGCAAAGAGAGAGCATATTTTCAGTTTTGATAACACTGTATTACAATAAATATTATGGTTAAAGCCAATTATGAAAGAGTGAAAATTAAGTCATACAGGAATGATAATGATTCATTATTTTCCCTTCTGTGACTGAGTCAGATTGTACAGTCTCTACATGTGAGAGTGTCTACATGTGAGAGTGTTGCCTTCAGCTATGCTAAGTGTGCTTCCTCCCAAAAATTAACAATGACCTGGGGCTGTTTTGTAATGGTCCAGGCTGGGACCCTTAGTTTGAGTGGAGATCAATCGTATCGCTACAGCATACTGTATATATTGTAGGATAATACACTATTTTACATTTTGCATTTTTTCGAAGCCCCTTCCTGTTTTTTTTTATATTTTTTTTTATTAAGTTTCCAAAGATTCAAGCATTTTTACAATATAATTGAACAATTTTTTTCTTGTTTCCCCGCCCCCATGTACCCCCCCCCCCACACCATTGTGCGGCAACGCCCAACGACAACACAACAAAAAGAAAATAATAATAAAACAAAACACACATGCCTACATACACACACACACACACACACACACACACACACACACACACACACACACACACACAATAATACATTAATTAGGGATGCGCTATGATATTAACAGCAAATCACATCACCGTGCATCCCTACAAGAAACACTGTCCATCAAACAATAGTACCTGAAGCTGCCCTTCTTGCCATAAAATCGATATGTGGTTGCCATATTTTTACAAAGTCCTGACTCTTATGTCTTATATTATATTATATTTTATCTAATGGAACATAGCTAGAGATTTAATTTAACCAATGTGATATTGTAGGAGGGTAATCGGATTTCCAATGGATTGCAATACACTTCTTTGCAGCAATCAAAGCAAGATCAATATATATTTTTTCAAATAGTGCTATCGTGTCAATTACAGAGTTCCAAAATGTTAACAACAAATTACATGACCAAAACATATGGTAAAACTCCCGTTTCTGTTTTTTTGCAGCACCAGCACAAAAAGGACATTTCATTATTCAGCCCCTTCCTGTTTTAACAAGCCAACGCCCCGATACAAGATACTAAACTCATCCACCACCAATGTGTGACACCCTGGGTGATGCACGGCAGCCGGTTTGCACCAGAACACTCAGCACACATCAGCTATCAAAATGGACCCACTTCAAATCACTGGGAGTCACTTTAAGCAGGGGGTGCTGGGAGTTTTTTTGTTTTGTTTTTTTTACATTTTTTGACATATTTAGAGCGATATCTCATTTTAAATTAACATTAGGATTATACTGTTGTGATGTAATTATTCAGTATTTTCTCCTTTTCTCACTCATTCAGAGCAAAGAGGGAGATATATAGCATGATGATAATGCTCTATATCTCCCTATTTGCTCTGAATACACCAGTTAACATGACACAGAGTTAACATGATAGAAATATTATCAGCAAACTAATTATTCTGATCTGAATGGCAATGATTATATCAAGAAACATTGACTCCTCTCTTTGCTGCGCTTCTTCTTCTTCTTCTCTAGCCTATAAGCATGTAACTTCCTTGATTGTTATTGTTGATAATTCTATTTAAATAGGCTACATTTTCAGTATATCAATAATGCAATCATTTCCCCAAACATTCCCAAACAAGAAAGGAGGGGGGATTTTTTGTTTAATCATCTCGCCACTAGGGGGTGCTGCAGCACCTGCACACCCGTTCTTCCCGTGGCCCTGCTGGGAGTCAGCATCCACCAGGTCCAGGACCTGACATGGGCCAACCACACCTCCACATTCATCAAAAAAAGCCCAACAGCGCCTGTACAGCCTCAGGCGCCTAAAGAAGTTTGGAGTAAGACCACAAATCCTCAGAGACTTCCACAGAGGCACCATAGAAAGCCGGCTGACAGCCTGGTTTGGCAGTAGCACCATCAAGGGCCACAAGGCGCCGGAGAGAGTGGCGCGCTCGGCCGAGCACCTCACGAGGGTGCACGCTGCCCAACCTGCAGGAACTGTCCAATCAGAGGTGCCTCAGTAAAGCTGAGAAGGTCATCAAGGACTCAACCCGGCCACCCACACAACACCTTGTTCTCCCTGTTACCGTCAGGGAGGAGATACATCACAAAACTAGTTCTGCCTGTCTTAAGTTAATTACCCATCATCACACAATATTATATAATGCATCTTTGGTGGAACATCATGCAGTCTGAAATCATAGGCGTGGACGGTGGTTGAAGGAACGAAATACTTGCATGCCTTCATAGCTTAACATTCAATCTGAATTATTTTGTAGGCATTAGGCAACCCTATGAGAGCAAACCCGGCGTGAGGGTAACGTTAAGTATCAGGGGCATTATGTACTGTACAGTGGCCTACTATAAGGTTTCCCCTAACCGGGGCATTATGTAGGCAGCCTACATAGGCTACAGTAGGCCACTGTACAGTACTACTGCAAGGTTTCCCCTAACGGTGAAAGGTAGGGAGCAATCAATAGAGTCAAGTATGTATATTTGTCCTTTACATGTACATCTGCTGTGTTCTTTTTTCTTCTTTTTTTATATTTTATTTTCAGTTTTTCAGAACAACATGAACAAGACAAACAGGCTCAGACACAGAACGGAAAAAACAAAAACAAACAAACAACACAAAAATAAAAATAAATTCACATTTTCAACATTCAGTGCTACCAGTCGTGTAAGGTGCTTATATTTTTACGAGAGGTACATTATTGTGCTCATCCGTCTCCCGCAACCTCAACAAGGTAGGCTAGAAACGGGCCCCAAATGGCAAAGAATTTCTTTAGTGAGTCGGTCCTCAGGAACCTAATCCTCTCCATCCGTATAACAGAGGTCATTTCCATCAGCCACAATTGAAAAGAAGGCAAAGTAGAAGACTTCCATTCTTTCAAGATTAGTTTTTTGGCAACAATTGTCCCCTGCGTCAGAGATTGCTGCACAGTTGTGGGGAAGTCCAGAGAGAGTTCAGAGCAGCCGAAGATGGCCATCTGCTGTGTTCTTCATTTTGATGACAACACAAATTTCTATGGTAGCTGAATGTGACAGAAAATGGAAATCTTTTTGTGAAATCAGTGGCTTTCATTAGACACCCCCAAGGACACCGCCGATGCCCAATAAAGAAATGACCTGAACACCTTGGTAGAGGATGTTCTTCTCTTTTGAATCATCAGTTCCACTTAGTAGAACAGTGGGTCCCAAACTGGGCTATGTGGTAGTCTGCTACAGGGGGTACGTGAGAGAAAGGGGAAGATGTAAAAATCTAAGAATAAATCGTGAAAATAAATGAAACGTTAAAATAAATCTGCTCAGGAGACACCAATTGCAACTCTTTCACATTCCATTTCTTATTTTGTTATTCTTCAAAAGGTGGGTTATCATTCATTCATTGCATCATTATGCTATAGTTTTCTCTTGCAGTTTTCTAAGCAAAATGTTGTCGTCGGGTAAAGACCTACTGCAGCCAAAAACGCATTGAGACGCACTGTAGTAGAAGAGTAACAGTGCTTTCACCTGCATGGTGATATAATAGAAGATGCTTCAAATTGCCACTGAAGTCCATGGTCATAACATTTATTACAAATTCCACTTTGTTAATGTTGCATTTGACTTGTTAAACTGATTCGCTCCAAAAACATGTAATTATGTGTAAATCGGATGGATTTATGTGAGATTTATGTAAACTAGCATCCCCTAAAGATGAATGACAAATCTTAAAACAGACAGAACCTCCCATTTAGCCATGAGATGATCGTTGACATTAAAAGTAAAAATATAGACTGCCTTTAATAACTTGTCAGAGGGCATGAACAATGGTATACACCACATTCCGCTGAGCCATGAGCAGCCCACAAATCATACATTTTCTGGATCATTTCTGATATCACACCTCAGCCTTACAGACTGGGGACAATAGACAAAGAACTAATTGAAGTCATGTCCTCAAACTGACAGTGTGGAGAGATTATTGGGGCAGTGGTGGCCCAACGGTTAGAGAAGCGAGCTTGTGACCAGAAGGTCGTCAGTTCAATCCCCGGGACCGGCAGGATAAATCTGGGTGGGGAAAGTGAAAAGGCAGCGCTTGCCCCTCCCTCATTACCACCACTGAGGTGCCCTTGAGCAAGGCCCTTAACCTCAACCGCTCCAGTGGAGCTGGTCAGTGGCCAACAGATCAGATTGTGGTTGTACTGGTCAGCTTCCAGGTATGAATGTGTGCGTGAATGTGAACAGGGCACTCCTGAAAAAGAGAGCATTGCTCTCAGTGAGACTCCCCGTGTATAAAAAAAAAAAAAAAAATTATCACAAAATCTCTTTGACAGGTCTAAACAAACACTTCCTTGAATTGTCGTAAGCTAATGCATTGCTGACTGACAATGCGTTTTTAACAACTTGATATTTGATTTATGCATTTACTGTATAATGGATGTTAAAATAATTGCTGTCTGGCAACTGCCGAGGTCTATCAGTGTCTGCTCTATGGCAAAATACCTGTAACTTTTAAAGGGCGAAACATTTTATTTTGTTGAAATAAATCTGAAATTGAGAAGAAAAAAACTCCTACACATACTGTACCTCACATAATCTATTTTCCTTATTGAGTCATGAGTCATTTGTTCCACTATAGATTTATCACTGCAATGACACAATGCCTATTGTTCTTCACCAGCTATAGAGACTTATTATTTATTGATTTAATCAAGAAGAAGAGTGATTTCAGAGGATTGGTAGCTTACACATAATATGGCAATAATTAGGCTGCTGGTCATGTGTTTTACTTCCATTTCTGTTGTTTGTATTTGTATCATTCCAACCAACCAAATTGTTTGTATTGTTGAGATATTATATCACTAATCTTGTTGGTTTAAAATGACCTATCAATAAGGTTAGATTTCTTATTAAAAATAACAATCTAGATATTATATAACCATAAACACAGGCTTTTATTGCTTACCGTACTGATTCCACAAGCAGAAATAATTTATTTGAAAATGTCCAATCTGGTTTCCATTGTATACACAAATATTTTCCGGAGGTGGAAAGAAGAGGCTAAACTGACAAATCCTATACTAATGTAGAAATATTGTTACTTTAGTGAAAATGAGCTCAAGTACAAGTAAAGGTTTACTAGTCCAGGAAATAAGAGTAAGAAAGAGTAAAAAAGTACTTATTTAAAAGTACTTGAGTAAAAGTACATTTGCATTACCGTACTTTAAAAATGTTTCAAATGTATTAAACTGTGAGAGATGGTGGTATAATGCATGCATGTGGAAGCGTCTGCTTTTCTCATGCTTCATCTACTGTAACATACACAGAAATCCCATAATAAGCTGTTGTGAAATGCATTAAAATGTCCACTTTCAAATGTAAAATGTGTCACTACAAAACTCAGCATCTGAAACTCAGATTGTGAGAACATGTATCATTTGGCTCCAAAGCACACCCCTACAATTCATGTATTTAAACACACAGTGAATTTGAGAATTTAAATAACTTAATATAAAGAATAAAAAGGTCTTCTTGAACCGTATAATCATATCACAGGTAATCAGGCTGTACATGCAATCTTTTGTGGAACTTTATGATTAGCTAAATATTGTGACATAAAAACACGATTTCAGACGGAAGCCCGTCTTTATTGTCACACGAACACTACAACACATGCATGCGGCCACAACACACACTCATGCTGACGGTGGCCGGTGAAATATGTCCTCTGCATTTGACCCATCCAGGCTTGTCCTTTCCTCCAGGGGGCAGGCCAGGAGCAGTGGTCGCTTTTTCTTTCCAGCGCCCGGGGACCAACTTCAGATGTTGTCGTCACTGGTCGGATGACGATCTTCTGCATGTTTTTAGTGGGGGGTTATGTACGGAGGAACCCCCTGGGGGGTACGGGGAGAACATGCAAACTCCACACAGAAAGGCCCTTTCGACGAGATAGCCCACCTGGGCAGTAGGCACTGAAGATATGGGGGGGTCACAACTCCAGCGCCCACAGCGTCCCAGGCGAGAATCGAACTCAGGACCTTCTAGCTGTGAGGCGACAGCGCTACCGACTGTGCCACCGTACCCCCTCATAACTCAATGGACAACTGTTTCCCCTGTCAGACATTGTATGAAGCTCAGATAGAAATCTAAGGAATCACAGTTTGAATGAGACAGATATGTCGATATGTGTGTTCTTTGTTATTCTGTGAAAGTAATTAGTCTGTCTGCACACCTCTTATCAGCCATAGCTCTCTTAGGTGTGACTCTTCTCTCGAGCCACAGCGTTACATTTTTCCTCCTGTGTTAACCCTGATCTTGGCATTATCTATAAGGCATGTGTCACAATACAAAGAAAATCATGTGAAATGCAGGCATGTTTAGTTTAGTTTAGTTTATTTAGTTTATTTTGAACATGTTGTTAAAAAAAGACAAATAAAAACATGTACATTTAAGTACATTCAAGAAACAAAACAAACAAAATCAAATGATCAAGCATATCTTTCAAGAAAGAAAAATCCAGTACATAATTCAAATGAAGATTTCCATGTTCAAAAAGGAGTAGGAAGAAGTTCAAAAACTTATCTAGTATATGTATGGGTGGGGTATGGAATAGAATGCATAACATAGGTTTTGCTCAAGCAGGCCTATTGAGAACTTGATCAGACAGAACTGTAGTTTACTATAAAATAGTAGGCCTAGCACAATCTCTTTGGAATGTAATGTAATGTTGGAATTGGTGTTCATCAGATACCTTGATTAAGTTAAAGACCTATGGTGAATGAGAAACAAAGAATGATGCTATATAAAAAATTATGATAATTATTTCAATTGTTTGTATTCCATGTCATGCCTTCTCAGAGTCTCAGATATTTATTGACATTTTCATTTCAGTCTACAGCATTTGTGACAGGGAATATTGCAGTGATTATCACAAACCTCCCCCCAAACCAACCCCGCCAGTTACTTCCCTCCCATCCCCCCTTATATAAAAAAGAAAAACGATAGTTGGTTATAGTATACTCAATAAAGCACAAGCAATAAAAGTCAAGATGCCAAGACTAATTGTTGTTGTTACACCATGAGTCATCTTTAACAAACTGATGCTTTCTAGGTACTGCCTAAAAATCACTCTAACATTGATCACAGAGACATTTTTTTTTCTCTTTTAAGATTAAACATAATTTTTTGAGAGGCAATTTCCTGGAGCCCCATGGAGACAGGAGGCAGGTCTTCACTCACTACACAGTATTGCAATGCATTTGTTTGCAGCAAAGCTAGTTTCATGAAGCGTGTCTTTTTTCCTCTTATCAATGGGAAGAACTGAAATGTCCTCTAACAAAAAATCTCAACTGTGATCTCTTTTAGTGCATATAGATAGAGCCCCAATATTGTTCCAATTTCATACATTTCCAAAAACATATGAATAAGACTTCCTGTTTCTATCTTAAATCTAGGACAGGATCAACGGTTCTTTTAGCGACTACGACAACAACAGTTTTTTTTTTACGACTACAAATACTACGGCAACTTCTCAGCCGCCTTCCGTGTGACGGCATGGATCGCCATCTCCATCGGCCTTCCTTTGACCTAGCCATCTGTGCTCTGTATTCCCTGGTGTGTGTTATGATTGATTTATTGGTCTGTCTGTCTGTCTGTCTGTCTGTCTTTGTCACACTATATCAGTGGTTCTCAAACTTTTTCTGTCATGCCCCACTTTGAAGGAGGAAAAATGTTCATGCCCCACCGCCCCAACAGAATTGTAACAAAAGGGTCCAAGTTTAACTTTTATTGAAATAACATCAAGATCATGACCATTCCTTTCTATTTTCTTTCAGTAATGTTGTCCAAATAAAAAAAAAACTTCCATTTCAACGTTATACAAAATGTTGTGACTGCTGTGCTTTTTAAATAATAAATTGAAATAATCAAACAGAAATTGCAATCACTTTGCTAGAACAAACAAAGTTAACCAGATTGCTCCATCAGATACAAATCTAATGAAATGTGCAATCACTTTGTTATAACAATATCAAGTTCTATCTGTGCAAAAAATAACAAATATTTGGCAAGAAGAATTTGCATTAAGTCTTATTAATTATTATCACTGTATTAGTGGCTGCAATTAACTTGTTTTGCACTGCACATCTTTTTCAAAATAATAACAATAAAGTGCAACCTGTGCAAAACTAAATAAAACAAGTTCAAATGTTTGGCAATATGAATGAACCATCCATGGAATGAATGCGAAGTCACTACAGAAGCGGTGTTCATTTATTGCTCACCGGGAAAAAAGTCAGACGTCAAAACATTGGTTCCGCGCTGCATTTCTGCATTTCCACATTTCCCCCTGCGACCCCCTGTTTTGTCACTGTGCCCCACACGGGGGCCCGCCCCACACTTTGAGAAACACTGCACTATATTGAAATCTATAGGCAAGGCGATACCTTAATTTATTATCACAATAAATTAACACAAAGAAATGAATCATGGCTTACCCGTAGTTTGCTATTAAGTATTTGCATCTATTTGATTGTATTTCAATAATCGTATTTTCAAAATGTATTCATTAAATTTCCTTGGAATCATCATAAATCTGTTAATTGTGAAATCAATTAAATTGAATCAGATAAAAATCTATGAATAGGGTTTAAATATGGCTAGCTGTGAAACAAGCAAGATTCAATTAGTTAAAATGTATGAGATTGGTTTACCGTATATACATTTCATGACATTTAAATCATTTGAAAGAGGAAATGACATCAGAGTTCTCTCTGCTTGTTGGGCATTTCACCTCAGAGCCCACAGCAACTTAGCTGTGGTAAGTTAGGCTACATCTGCAGATTCTGCACTCAACCTATTTAACCTGCCAGTAATCAGTGTGTCATGTTTTATCAGAGAGAAGCTTGTTGAGGCTCTCTTCAGCAGGTTAGATGCAGCGGTGTTTCTTCAGATGATCTAACCGACTGAACATTTTCTTGCAGCGGTCACACCTGTAAGGCTTCTCTCCAGTGTGGGTGCGTTGGTGTGTTTTTAGGTGTTCTGACTGACTGAACCTCCTGCCACATTGGTCACACCAGTAAGGCTTCTCTCCAGTGTGGGTGCGTCGGTGTTTTGTTAGGTTACCTAACTGATTGAACCTGCTGCCACATTGGTCACACCAGTAAGGCTTCTCTCCAGTGTGGGTGCGTCGGTGTTTTGTTAGGGTACCTAACTCACTGAACCTGCTGCCACATTGGTCACAGCTGTAGGGTTTAACTCCAGTGTGAGTGAGTTTATGTGTTTTTAGGGTACCTAACTGATTGAACCTGCTCCCACATTGGTCACACCAGTAAGGCTTCAATCCAGTGTGAATGCGTTTATGTGTTTTTAGGTTATTTAACCGACTGAACCTGCTCCCACATTGGTCACAGCTGTAGGGTTTAACTCCAGTGTGAATGAGTTTATGTGTTTTTAGGGTACCTAACTGATTGAATCTGCTCCCACATTGGTCACAGCTGTAGGGTTTAACTCCAGTGTGAATGTGTTTATGTGTTGTTAGGCTACCTATCTGACTGAACCTGCTCCCACATTGGTCACAGCTGTAGGGTTTAGCTCCAGTGTGAATGTGTTTATGTGCTGTTAGGGTAGCTAACTGACTGAACCTGCTCCCACATTGGTCACAGCTGTAGGGTTTAGCTCTAGTGTGAATGTGTTTATGTGCTGTTAGGGTAGCTAACTGACTGAACCTGCTCCCACATTGGTCACAGCTGTAGGGTTTAGCTCCAGTGTGAATGCGTTTATGTGTTGTTAGGTGAGCTAACCGACTGAACCTGCTCCCACATTGGTCACAGCTGTAGGGTTTAGTGTGGATGTGTTTGTGTCTTGTTAGGTGACCTAACTGAGTGAAAGATTGCCCACACTCGTGACAGGAGTATGGCTTCTCCCCTGAGTGAACTTTCTGATGCCGCTTTAACAGGTGAAGTTTTGTGAATGTTTTGTCACACTGCTGACAGCGGTGACGTCTGGGTCCGTTGGCGTCTCTCTGTTTCCATAGAGAAAGATATAAAGAAAGAATCAGGAAAGAGGGACACAGTGTGTGTGTGTGTGTGTGTGTGTGTGTGTGTGTGTGTGTGTGTGTGTGTGTGTGTGTTTGTGTGTGTGTGTGTGTGTGTGTGTGTGTGTGTGTGTGCATTGCAACATCAGTGATACATACAATAGTGATATTTTTTGTCACCTCTTCTGAAGAATTAAGGTGCTTCCTCTTCTCCTTGCACTTCATTGCCGTAGTCACCAATATCTGAATCTGAAAGCCATCCAACAGAGACGCTTAAAAATGAGCATCTACAGAAAGCTATCAAGACTCCAAAACTAGGCTGATCTCTATTTCAGTGATTGCTGTCAGAATATAGAGCCATTTAACACTTATTTTAACACAAAAACATCGCTGAATGTACCTTTAAGTTTACTTCCAGTGGTCAGCACCTCACCACAACTTTTGGTGTGGTTACTTTACACTGCACTACCGAGACGCCTTATCTTCGTGTGCTTGTGTGCGTGTGGGAGAGCGAGAGAGACAGTGTGTGTGTGTGTGTGTGTGTGTGTGTGTGTGTGTGTGTGTGTGTGTGTGTGTGTGTGTGTGTGTGTGTGAAGGTCGAGGCTCCTGTGTCAGCAGACAGAAAGAAGTCCAGCTGTTGCGGTTTCAGACAAAAAGACTCTTTCACCCTGAGCTGACCCCCCCCCCCCCCCCCCATAATCGGGAGTGTATGCTGATGCCAGATCAAAATAGATTTGAGAAGTGACACAGACTGAACGGACTGTCCTGACTGATTTGAGCTGCTAATATCCCACATTTTGTGCTGATAGGCCTACTCACTGTCACTGTTTCCTGCAGTTGGTCATGGGATGGGAATGATACTTTTCAAGCAGTTTCCAGCCGAGGGAAAAGATTGAAAAGAAAAATGTATCTAGCGCACGTTACCTAGGCGACCAGCCGCATATTTGAGCTGGGAACGCCTACGAGAGAGCACAACAGCCAATGACACAGCGCCACGATCAGCAAATGGCTGAGTGATACTGTAGATTAGGAAGAAAGTGTATCAAGCTTTGCCGATGCAGCACTAGGCTACTGATGACGTATAATGGTATCATACTGTAGGTGAATTTTGAGACAGAGTGCACGAGGCTCAAAACTCATTTTTTTAAAGTGCCCCCAAATTTGTGTAAATGCCCCCATTTTTAGACAGTGGTGGGGGGCAAAAGTTGCCCCCAAAATATGTTTTTAATTTCCTACACTGACCCAGATACACCTAGCCACTCCCACTACCCCCTCGAATCCCCACTAAATTAGTGAAGGATTTCCTTTGAATATGACTTGGAAATGAAATTAAACTTTGTGGAGGTGGCTCCTCTGTCATTCTGAACTGAAATGATTCTTTAATGCAAAGGCTTTCTCGAAATTAGGGAGAAAAAAACATACATACATAGAAATGTAGGCGTGAGGGCTGACACTGGTTGCTACAATCTCTGCGTTGTGTCTTGGGGTGAAGAATGATGGAGACGGACAGCTGTTTTCTTGCCTGTATGTAAAGAGAATGTTATCAGTACAGCAACTCCAACACACCTCTCCAGTAAACTTAGACTTCCATCAGAACAATAAAACAAAATACATTCTTATCGTATCCTATAATAAGCGTGTGTGTGTGTGTGTGTGTGTGTGTGTGTGTGTGTGTATGAGTGAGCAGAATTAAAAATATATATATGTACCATTTGTATGAAAATAAATTCACTATTCACTATTCACTATTACTATTTAATGTAGCCTACATCATGTATTTATTGCTAAGCACTGCTGTGTAATATGATGTAGAGTGGAGCACTTTAGAGTTAAGCACTTACCGTGTCAACAACCAGAAAGTGAAAGCTGTGTGAAAGCAGCTGTGTGAAAGTCACTCATCATTCTACTTCCGGTTAAGTGATGTTGCCTTCAAAATAAAAGCATGATAAAGTTCGGTTTTTACAATTAAAAAATAAAATAGGAGGGATCAGCCGAGCAGCATTTTGGTAAACAAACCGCGTTACTGGGTGGCAACGGCAATGCAACCCTATGGAGCCCAAGTGGCGTGAGGCTTGAGTGAGACTCTAGCCAGTTAACTCTGTTTACATTTTAAAAACTGCACAGTTGCAACTTTAACACGGCATGCATATAGCCTATTATAGCCTACATCAGACTCTTGAGCTACTTCTGCTCTCACTCAAAGGAGACAGTGTGTTATTTGTTGAAATGCTTTCTAGGGTAATTTGGGGAAGTGTTAAAAAAAATATGAAGTGGCTTAAATGGTCGATTCATAGTACTTCTTTATTTATTGGGAAACCTTATTTCCTTATTTAATGAGAAACTGTTGTTTTATAAGGCATAAGACATCTAAGCACATTGTGGTGTCAAAATGTAAGCGATGTGATGTAGCCTATAGTTTTTGAGATATTAACGTTTGTTTGGCACAACTCATACTACTATTAACTGCCCCGGGGTTCCACACTTCTGGGTGTCAAGTGACTTCACGCTGAATCGTCCTATTCTGATTTGAGAGAGAGAGAGAGAGAGAGAGAGAGAGAGAGAGAGAGAGAGAGAGAGAGAGAGAGAGAGAGAGAGAGAGAGAGAGAGAGAGAGAGAGAGAGAGAGAGAGAGAGAGAGACGGGTCACGGGAGGCGGGTAATCAATAAACAATATAGGCTAATATATCGGCGAGGATGAAGGCTTTGTGCCTTTCTTGCTTCTATACTGTGACTATGTGTAGTTTGTAACTACACTGTACAAAATAACCACAGTTGAGACGTCCACTATATATAAGGTGTTCTCCCCAAAACGTGCAAACTGTATAGCAGAGTGGCGCAGCGGAAGCGTGCTGGGCCCATAACCCAGAGGTCGATGGATCGAAACCATCCTCTGCTACTTTTTCCTCTCTCAATGCTCATCATTCAACAGTGTGTTGATATTTTCCCTGCACTCAGCGGGAGTAGGTAGGCCAGTTATATTTATAAACAAAGTGTTAGGTTGCAGAGTTGGCTATGATAACCCACTGCCGCGTGGTTGTAATTTGATGTTGGCGCCATCATGCGGTCGGCAAAGGCAACAGCACGGCGCAGGGTAGAGCTCGTTTGCACACAGCATCCTCTGAACACGCAGTCGCAGAAGGAAATAGACCAGTGCTGCACTAAGAGACAAACTCATCAACTTTACACTGTGAAGTGGTGTGAACGTCCATAGGGTTATTACATTATGTGTAAACAGTCAGATACAATTGAGTGGTGCGAGTTGTAAATAATAATAATTCATTTATTTTATATAGCGCTTTTCCAGACCCAAAGACGCTTAACAGAGAACAAGAGACAAGCAACAGGGAACAAAACAGGCAACAGATACAAGTAACAGGCAACAGTTACAGGGAACAGGGCAGGTAGTATGGAGAAGCAGAGGGGAGGAAGATAACAGGAGGGAGGAAGAGGGGGGGGGGGATGGGTGATGGTTTGGAGCTATGGTTTGGAGGAGGTGGTCAGGGGTAGGGGAGGTTGTAGGCTTGGGAGAACAGGTAGGTTTTGAGTCGGGTTTTGAAAGTGGGGAGTGAGGGAGAGTCTCGGAATAATGAGTGAATATCCCTATCAATGTACAATCATCCCTTCCTTTAATTTTTTACTTTGATTTGTGTGCAAGAGGATAATATGTGTTAAAGTTTTGAATAGAGGGAAGCTATTTCAGGATTTCAAAAGCCCAATCTCGATATCCGCACTGACAGCCAACTGTGCAGCATGCCTTTACAAGTGAACCAATCCCCCAAAGTCAAACCTTTGAAATAACACATCACTCAGTCTAGCTGCTTTTCTTTACTCAGCTCCACCTGCTTCAATCTGCTCTTATGGGGGGTTATGAATGCAAACCAAAACCACACTTATTGCTATGTTGCAACCATTTCAACATATTAATATAAATGAAATGAAGTGATGCAGTCTAACCTATGGGCAGGATGAAGGGGTCTATATGACCATAGCACAACAGTATTTTTTATATCCATTAGCACTACATAAACTGTGAAGTGTTGCAAAACATACTGTAGGCTATACCTATCGGCCAATTTAACATTCATCAACATTTTGTAGTTTAGTGTGAATTAGTTGTTACAGTAGTTTAATAAGGCTGTTTAGACAAAAATGCAAACAAAGAGTAAATTGCAAATTGATGGAAAGAACCCGGATGATCAGGGCCGGCCCTAGCCATCTGGGGGCCCTAAGCAGGATATAGATTAGGGGCCCCCTCCCAGGGGCGAGGGTTTGGGGGCATCCGCGCTGGAAGTACTTTTAAGTAGGGGGTGCTGTAAGGAGGGGAGTCTCGGCGGCAAAGAAAATTTGACGTTTTCTGGACTTTTAGCCATATTTAGAGGAATATGTAAAACAAACAAACGTGATGATGATGACGCTCGTTTGTAGCCCTATCAGTGTCAAGCAAGCGTGTAGAACCCAGCAGCCATAGGGGTTGCCAGGTCAGTTAAACCAGGGGTTCCCAACCTTTTTTGTGCCAAGGACCGGTAGATACATGCAGGACCGGTTGTCAATTTTAATGGTTTTAGTTACATATATATTTACTCACCAGGTGAACACCACGGTAGACAGCCTTGAGGTTGTCAAGGCAACACTTTAAAAAAAAGAAGAAAGAAGAAGACAAATGTAATGCTAGTTATTCCTATTACAATTCGTAGCTGATGAAGACTGCTGCACAGTTGGTTACTGTTGCCAATCAATCAATCAATCAATCAATCAATCAAATTTATTTATAGAGCACATTTAAACATGACACATGTCAACCAAAGTGCTGTACATAGGGTAGAGATATACAAAAAACATAGGGAAACCATAGGGAAACCAAGGCATGAATCATCTAGAATCAGGAAATGCTAGCAGGTAGAAATGGGTTTTTAGGTTTGATTTGAAGGCCTCTATCCAGGGGGCGAGCCTGATAGATGCCAAATGTGCTTATTGTAAGTCGCTTTGGACGAAATAATCCACTAAATGATATAATGATGTAATGTAACATGGATGGCACAAAGTGCTATTCTATTCCTCATATTTACCATAGCATTTTGTGCCCTGCTTGCATTTACACTGAGCGCACAGGTGACGTCAATTAAAGTCTGAGGACATTAAAATTGGACCACTATCATTTTGAACAGGTGCCTCCTTGAACATGTCCCAGGCAGCAACTAAGTGAGCCAAGTGAGGAACCCAAGTGAGTCTAACTGAGGAACCAAGCATGTTGGCTTGGTTCCTCACTTAGACTCCTCTGTTCCTCTGTGGAGATAGTGGTGGCAGGTGGCCTCACAGAGAATGACTGGATTGCAATGCTGGCACAGGAGGAAGGGGAAGACATGGAAACCATTTGAGGGTTTAAAGTCACATTCTTGGATAAGTGCTGCCAGGTGTGTATAAACAGGTGTGTGGCTTAGTGTGAGACAAAGAGCTATTAGTGAAGTTTGTTTCTGTTCTGAATGCAACTATAAGAGGAGAGATCTTTTAACTCTTAATTCGACTTTAGACGTAACCACTTTACCTTGACTTTCAGTATATTGTCGAATTTGTCGTAGAGTATAGTTTATTGATTGTATCTGAAGCAATACATTTGCCTGGCTTTATCTAAACAACTTCCCAAGTCTTGTCTACTGACAAAAAGCCCTTTAAAGTCTAGATTAAAGTCAAAGGTCTATTTACAATCAGGCTTGCTTGAGCGACAGTGTTGGAGGTGAGGATGGACTTGAAAAGTACCAACGCTGCCTTTGGCACCTTGAACTTCCTCAGCCGCCGAAGAAAGTACATCCTCTGTTGTGCCTTCTTGGTGAGAGCTTTGCTGTTCAGCTCCCATTTCAGGTCCTGGCTGATTGTTGATAACCTGACGTTGCCAGATGGATGGGTTTGCTTCACATTCTGTTTCACAAACGACATCTGGAGGTGGGATTGTGAATTTGTGGAACAATGCCGCCCCCACCTGGCGGAGTTAGGCTAGATTGTTGAGCCCAGGAAGCGAAAGGACTCCACAAGTGTTGATTGGGGATTGGGGATGGGGGGGGGGGGGGGGGGGGGGGCTGCGTGGGTCACCCAGGGTGATGGGGGAAGGTGGGGCTGCATTCTTCCTGTAGTCCACGCTTAGTTCTGTCTTGTGCTTCTGTCAGCGCACCTTAATGGACCTGCAACGTTTGGCTTTCCCTCAGTAGTTCGGAATGTTAATATGGGTGTTTTGTTTTTATAGCAGTTTGCAACTTTGTTTGGAAAAAGTGTTTTTTTTCTGGTGGCGGTACCTTGTAAAAGTTAAGGGTGAAGAGCCAGAGAGCGAATCGCTGGGAGCTGCCTGGACCCACAACCTAAAACCTGGGCTATTGATGCTTGTGCTGTATAACTGTAGCCTGGTATCCAGCCCCCATAAATCACCGTTTTCAGCACTCCTCCAATTTGCATCTATTTCATACTCTTTGCAACTTGTACGTGCAGTTGCATATTTCACTTTCATTGAACATTGTGGCTCGTACTGTATTATCTGTGTCTGCAGGATGCATGGGGTCTACAAAGTCAGTCCATAGCAAGGCAGGAGATCTATGAGGGAACAAGCTTGGTGCATGCAACTGAAATGGGCTAAACTGAAGAGTAGACTGAGGAGGTAGAGTATGGTGGTCTACATTCCGTTTTAAGTCCTCGTGCAATTTGTAACCCAGAGTAGTAAAGGTCCCAGCAAAACAGGACCATGTCAATAAATGATCTCAAATCTGGACAAGTCAGACAAACTGCCAAGGTCTATCCACCTAGCAGAAGAAAAATAGCAACCATCACATCACAGCAACTCTCCCACACAAGGAAAGCTTCGTTTCACTGAACCCAGTGGCCTCTCTCTGGGTTCCATACGACTGGGCAAAAGAGTTCTGGTGGACTCCACCTTGGAAACGCCTCTCATGGAAGACCCGGGCTGGCATTGGCATTGGTTCAAGCCCATAAAACATCGCCTTCCTCCTTTGCAGTAGTCTCAGTCAGTCTGGACCAAGTGATTTCAGGGCAGAACCCAAGTGTCACTCCTGCCAAACCACACAGGACATGAAGCAGAATGGAAGAGCTGGAATGGGGCCCAAACCTTGCCACCCTGAAGGCCATCACTCTCCTTATAATTAACTTAGAAATATCAGCACACTGCGGAAATAATATGTGAAAAGCAGTTTCTTGTCTTTTTTTAATTTAAAGGACAGGAGTGCTAAAGTCTTCAGTTTCATGGTAAACCTTTTGTTTTACCAGAGGGGTTGTACTGTATGTTTTTCAGAACCTTTTTGTATGCGACCTCCTGACCGGAGTACTCAGTGGTTGTCAGTTCATTACTTCACCACACAGTGGAGCTGTGGCTCCAGCTTTCAGATGTGTGTTTTTTTTTGCCTGCACTGTCTACAAATCCTGCAGGGCAAGGGGTGAACCATGGCCAAGCCTTAAAGCTTGTGTAGCATGACACCAAGAATAGGCTGAATAGGGAATAGATATACATTATTCACTATTTTCAGTTTTAAATGAAAACCAGCTATGCATGTACAGACGCAATTGCTCTATTCTGACATCTCATACTTTACTTTATTCATATTGCTTATTTTATTTTCTGGTCACAGGCAACATTTTTCATTTTGGCCATGTGTTTTTGCCAATACATATCCCTCCCACAGCATCTGTGGAAGAAACACTCCAACGCATGAGAACTGGAGAGCACGCTGGGGTTTAATTGGCAGTTATGCTACTTAAGATCTACTTCAGATCCTCATTTCTGATGGAGCTTTTGATATGCTAATTTTAAACGTAACTGTACAATGTGGGGACAGTTCTCTGCATGCTCTGGGAAAGAGATGAATGGGCATGTGAATGCAGACGGAAGAGAGCCAACTGTTGGAAAGATGAGGGCTATAACCGTCCATTACAGTCCACATTCACGTTTGTGTTGCGCACTTCCAATCTGTATTTCTTTCTTCCAAAAGCACACCCCAGCTGTCAACTAGAAGACAACAAGCATAATGCATTTCACACAGCCTTTAAAGTCAACTCAAAACGCCTCCTCTGCTCGTTCCCTCCTCTCTGCTGAAAGTCAGCAGGTAGATAAATCACATCGTTTCACAGGCAAATGCTTTTAGATTGACAGGTGTGTTTGGCGAGCTCCTGCTGCAAAGGTCATGCCAAAGGGGGACTCCAAATGTCAAACACCCGTCTCTGAAGTTTAAGCAGAAGCCTTCGCCAGACCTGTTGGATTGATATTCTTGCCCAGACTCCATAGGAATGCCATTACTGAGAGATGCTTTGCTGCAGGATATGCACTTTTGTTTCTTTGACAATGGTAATTAAGCATTGATGACTTCAAGACTTCAAGAGAAAGACATTGGTTTAATGATATCAACGTCCTGTGTGTGTGTGTGTGTGTGTGTGTGTGTGTGTGTGTGTGTGTGTGTGTGTGTGTTAGGTGGGGGGGGGGATTGAGTAATATTTCTGCCATGTTTTATCAATACCAGTCAAAGCAGTGCTAGTATACAGTAGATCAGTATGTGACATACAACATACCATACATTTAATAGGGTGGAGACTCTGGAGGTAATGCACCAAGGCTGCAGTTATGGAAATCGCCCGCTCCGCGGACTCCCAAAATCGTGACAGACAGACAGACAGACAGACACCGCCCACCCACCTACTGTAGGCGCCATCGTGCAACTGTGCCATCGGCTCATACTAGATCGCAGTTCAAGTGACAGTACTGATGACATCACTGATGAATCACAATTGCTCAAGTGACATCACTGATGACACTCGTGACGGACAACGCCGCCACATAGACACCGCTACCCTCCCACTTAACCAATTTTAACTATGATGATGATTTTTAGGTTGTATGCATTGAGCACTAGCTGTAACTGTGGAATAATTAATGTCTGTGTGTAAAAGGGCCACAGAAAAAAAAATACCAGAACGGTCAAACCCTAATATTTTAGTTACTACTTAGGCCTACAGTAGTTTAACTCTGTCTAGCGCGTCTAGCCAGTGTACTACTCTAGTCTTTTGCAGTGTTGACCAGCAGCTGCCATAGAGCACCGTGTTTTCATTTTCTAATTTGTATAATCAGATCTGTGATGTGTTGATGTTATACGTTTGTTTTCCATGTGTTGTGCCTGTTTATTAGTAACGCCACCAACAATGATTTTCTTTACCGAAAACTAATTTTCCCATGGGGACAATAAAGTACTACTACTACTACTCAAATGTATTTGAACTTTCGGGAATGTCTGTGTGTGAAGTAATGTCGGCGTAGAAGGTACATTCCCTATCATCAAGAGCCTACAAGTATTGTGTGTGTTTTTGTATGGCTTGTGTGTAATGTTGTTTGCATTGCACACTGCTTATGGTAATTGCACTGTTCAGACTACACAGAGCCTCAAGAGCCCCGCATAAAGACAATATGCTGTGTGCCTATATACGAGGTAGTATGGTAGAAGTCAAACAAGCATCAACCAACTGGAGGTTGGTGCACTGTATAGTACATCCACATAAAGTATATTATATATATTGTGTTCAGTGATTCTCTTACAATATTGTGCTACCACAGCACTTTGGATTAACAAGTGGGTGTTTTAAAATCAATATTTACCTACTGTAAAAACTGCTAGTGCACCTCACATTAATATCCACGCTCCAACACATCCATTTTTCTGAAGTGAGCACAAACTTTGAATGCTGATTACGTATTGGTGACAGACTGAAGATTCCTCCAACATGGATTTGGATTATGTGCATGGGCGTAGGTTTAGGGTGGGATGGGTGGGACATGTCCCACGCACTTTTCTGAGGAGCTAAAATTGTCCCCGCCACTTTTTTCAAGCAGCGGCGAAAATCCACGATTGACATTACTGGCTTTCCAAGGTTGTGGCGGGCTTTGGCAGCCATAGCTGAGAGTCCTAGCCAGGAAGAATGTCCTGGAATCAATGTTCCAAGGGAGCGTCATATACGAGGGACCAGCCCATCAGCATTTTTGTAAACAAACGGGAATGGGACCCTATGGAGCCTGAGCTTGAGCGTCTCACTCGAGCCGGCTGTGCTGTTTACATTTTTAAAACTGCGACAGTTCACACAACTTTAACGCAACATGCATATACATCAGACTCTTGAGCTACTTCTGCTCTCACTCAAAATGTCAAAATATAAGCTAGTTTTTGAGATATTAACGTTTGTTTGGCACAACTCATATAGTTAGCTGCTGAAGCTGCTAAGAGACTGTTGGCAGTTGGTGTCAAAGTATTATTAGAGGTCATTCTAGGTTCTTGGAGGTGATGATTAATGCACCCATTAGTCTCTTTTAGAGCTTTAAGACTGTTGCCATGACTTCTTCGAATTGCACAATTTCTCTCTTATTCATATTCGACAATGAAAACTATGAAATATTGTAATTTTTGCGGGACTCATATATATCTCATATCCACAGTGATAAATTTACCTTGCTTCGATTTAAAGTGTTATTTTTATTTTCTTGGCAGATGTGACTGAATTTAACGAGAAACATGATCTCTAAACAGAAGAACACAACACATGCCGGTTCATGGGAGCTGCCATGTGTAACAGAAATACAGCAGTGTAAAGTGTGGTGATTGGTTTAATTGGCAACTCATGCTACGTTTTCTTCTGTGAATTTGTGATTATTCGTCTTTCTCGGCCAGAATGATGGTTTAAAATAATGTGGAGCATCCTCATGGTGTTGATACACAAATTCACTACAGTTCATGATTGATAACGAGGAACATGATAATTGGTGTCTGCAATTTTACACAGAAGCGGCCTCATTTGCAAAACCTTGCCTATCAACACACAACGATTGCACTGGCATAAAAGTGGAGGCTAAAATGCTACAACAATGCATACGTTCACTGTACTTTCATTCTGACATCAGAGCAACACACAGGAATGTAATTAGTCTCCTACTTTTATTGTTTGCAGATTTTATTTCTGTTTTTATTTGCATATACATAATAATAATAAAAAAGATAAGGCAGGGATGTAAAGATCAGGTTTAAAACATTTTCCAACTGGGTGTGCCAAAAATCTATTGTGATATTAGGTAAACTGTAACAATTAAAAAATAATCGATAGGACTATTCGATACTGATACCTGAGATTACAACATAAAAGGTCTTCATAAGACTCATTGTAATTGGTAGCAGTTCTGCATCTTTCATTAAATGTGCGTGCGTGTGTGTGTGTGTGTGTGTGTGTGTGTGTGTGTGTGTGTGTGTGTGTGTGTGTGTGTGTGTGTGTGTGTGTGTGTGTGTGTGTGGAACCAAGAAAAGGTGCCTCCAGTTCAACAAACTATAAGAGCCAGCATTCAAAGTTTCTCATTAAAGGAAACCAATCCAATGGGAAGCTTTGCTAATGCACTTTTCTTTTTATGCCCAAGCCCCATCCATCCTGACATGAGGTCAACCAAGCAGCACCTTCCAAATTTGCCTCTCGGAAATCTCTTCAACTTCAGCTTGAGCTGTTTTTTATTAACTACTTTCTGTGTCAAATCTTTGACAGGCCAGTTTTGTCAGAAAGGCAGCATGAAATAAATACAGTTGTATTATATGGATCAACCTGGTTTGAAGAAGTTGGTGAAATACAAATATGAATTTAGAAATGTGACTCCACATATACAGTAGTCAGAAACTGTTCCTGTCTATCGATTTGAGCGCTATACAAAATCACTGATCTCTGATATATGTTGTTATCCAAGATGAAGGGTTAGTTGATATGAAAACCTGAAGTGACATAACACAGCAGAATATATACAATATATATATATATATAAATATATATAGGTTAGGCAGGCTGTTGTAATGTTGTAACATAATTGTAGAAAGAATTTCAAAGAGGACGGAGCTCAAGCATCCTCTTTGGTTGTAGAAAGTTTGAGCCTTTCCTTGTTCTCCTCCACCTTCTCCTCCGCCTTCTTCTCTCGTGCTTCTGCTTCTACATGGTATCCCACCATGAGCTGGTACACCATCACACCCAGTACTGCACCCAAGAAGGGGGCACAGATTGGCACAAAGAACCAGTAGGCTTTTGCCCTGCGAGTGAAAAATGAGAAAAGCGGTGAAACAGCTCATTTACTTTCCCCATTCTTACATTTCTTCCTATTCTATTCACATGTTGTAATAATAACTAATAAAAATAAATTTTGGCCAGGGAAATATATATATATATATATATATATATATATATATATATATATATATATATATATATATATATATATATATATATATACGGTATATATATATATATATATATATATATATATATATATATATATATATATATATATATACGGTATATATATATATATATATGTATATATATATATATGTATATATATATATATGTCTCCCCGTTACAGACTAGTTACACTTTATGCTAATCTCATGCAAAAACTAAAATAAACAATAATATGCAGTTTTTGCTCAAGCTCCACCCCACCAAAGGGGTCTAAAACCGCCTAATGGTGTAGAGCAGCAGAAAAACAGCAGTGACCGAGGCATTTGCATTTACACTTGTGTTCAATGTGGTCACAATGTGTCCCTGACCACGGTTTGGCCGATCAGATCGCAATCGGTCCTCAATGTGTCTTGGGGGCGTTTACACCTGTACTTTCAAGTGGTCAAGCACTATCCGATTGCAATCTGATCACAGAAAATGCATGTTAGTGCCAGGTGTAAATGGCCTCTTTATTGTCTTCAGCTACTGTACCAGTATATATATTTACTTTAAGCAAATAAAACAAAAGTTCTGCTATGCAGATCTCATTGTGTCCATAATATGTGTGATAATAAATCAATCAATCAATCAATCAATCAGTTCCTGCTCTAGAATCCCCAATCCTGTAGTGTAGAGCCGCAGCACTGTCCTTTGGTGAGTCAGCCTATTGAGATATATGGGGGGTTTTACCCCACCCGCGCGCCAGCCATGGTAACGTTTTGTGGGCGTTCCCACACAGTATCTATAGTCAACAATTGAAAGTGGTCCAGGAGGGAAATCCATACATTTGATTGGGAACAGATGATTTAAGCTGCCAGTAGTGTAGTGAAATCCCAAAACACCATTAACGATTGTTTTGGAAGTACTGGGTGAGACACTGGGTGCCAGTGTGGCGTGCAAACATGGCGGCATCCTGGAGGAAGATGCAGGTGAACAGTGGATGGGGGTCAGTGTTGAGAGTAGGTTCAGGGGAAGAGGAGGATGCCAGAAGTGTGTTTGACGCAAAAGTGCCGACTTGATAACCCCAATTACATAACGTCCCCTCCCGTCATCTTCAACCCTATCTACAGTACGTCCAGCTGACGACCACCATTCAAAACTCAGCAAAAATGTCTCACTTCTATTAGGGCCCACGCACGTGTCACCTATCTGCAGGCAGGTCATTTCAGCATGTGTTATTGCCTACAGTATCAGTATTGAATCATCCTGCTCCCTTTCTGTTGGTCCATTTGATTTGATTGCACTGCATTTCTCTGCACTATCCAAGTTGCTTTATAATCACGTTATTTACTCGTTCCATTCATTTCCATTTAAATGATGTATCAGTGCTGCGTATTTTTATTCAAGCTATTTTTTTGTTCTGTGCATTCGTCACTTTCTATCTACAGAACCACTACTATAAATCGGGCTAGAAGCACTATACAGTAGGCTACATCATTGTGGACAACAATACATTGAATTGAATTGAATTGAATTGAATTGAATTGAATTGAATTGAATTGAATTGAATTGAATTAATATGACTGCGTGAACAACATGTGATTGTGGTCAAATACGAAGTGAGACAGCATTTATGGAGCAAGAGTGGAGCTTTTTCCTGTTTCTCAAAGATGAAAGCATTAAGTCACGTATCTGATGGTGATATATATTCGCTGGTCTACCAGGACTCGCATGGTTAGGAGTCCCACTTTCTCTATTTCTTGCAATAATTGTTTCAGCTCCAATTTTGGGAAACTGCTGTTTGTTCACTTTTTTCCTTTGACTTTCGCCTTCCTTATGCAAGTGTGTTATCTTGTATCTAATCTCATCAGAAATATCACTTTAAGCCATTTTAGATGCACATGAGACAGAAATGTGCAAGGCAGCAAAAGTGTGTGTAAAGTGTGTTTGGTGTTTGTGCGAATATTAGTGTGGCTTTTCAAGGGAAATTGTGCATAATAATCAGACACTTTTGGGAACATTGCCTGGAAATTAAATAAACAACAGTTCTATAAATGAGGCCTGGGCCAGTGAGTAGACATCAGAGAAGGTCACACCTTGCATACCCAGAGACAGACATTTATAATTAGCCTACATACACACCGTGCCATGTGTTGCACGTTCCCAGGGCAATAAAGTTGAGGCATGCTGATTATTTAACTCTAGGCAATATACGGAATTGAAAAATATTTGACAAGGGATTTCTTTCCAGCACTAGTGTCCTGAAAAGGTTACACTGTTTTCTATTCACCTTATTCACCACGCCCACTTTTTCTCTGTCCCGCATTAGACGCAATTGTATTTGTTCTTCCGGTTCAGCGTTAGCTGGGCCGGTAAACATCGATAAACTGTAAACTATGAATGAAGTTTGGCAACATTCAGAAGCTACACTGCGGCCAACTTCAGACATGCTCATAGCCCTACTGCTGCGAGCAGCCGATGGCTGTACCCGGTCGGCATTTAACGTTAGTTACAGATAGTCTACTAGCTAGCTTTAGTCTGACCGGTCACAGCCAGCGCTCCTCGCTGGTCGTTAAAAATGTCCAAATAGGCGTTATTCTGATAAACTGGTCACGTCACATATTTGGAATGTTAGGTTCTCATCCGAAAAAATAGCAAAAAATTTATTTTCTTTTTTTTTGCTTTGGCAAGTCTAAAAATGATAAAGTTGGGAGAGTAGCCTAATCTACCTCCGCGTCTAAAAATGGAAATATGATTACAAAATGACGTCATGCAGAAGCCTCCTGATATGGGCAAATAATAAGGTGAATAGGTTTGAGTGGACATTACATTGACGATCAAGATACTCACGTGAAAACCTCACGACCCCAGCCTGCGAAAGCCGTGAAGATGCGTGGTCCCAGGTCCCTGGCTGGGTTGACGGCGTAACCTGAGTTGAAGCCCATTGAAAGGCCGATGACCAAGACCACAAAGCCTACAGTGAAGGCCTCCAGACCTCTAGGGATTGGATTGTTGTATGGATCCACTATAGCCAGGATACACACAATCAGTGCAGCTGTTCCAATCATCTGAGACAAAGGGACAGAGATGACCATTTGTGACAGTTCATTTGAGTTTTGTAACTAAGGATTGTTTTATATTGGATTTCTTTCAGACAAATCAGTCAACATCTCACATGGGTCATACACTGAAGCCATGGGATTATAGGCTTGCTTGGCAGGCACCTGGCCCCTCTGCTTTATGAGTATCTCCAATCTCCAAATCCTTATTCTTCCTTCACTTCTCCATGCTCATTTCTCAGCTTTCATTGACACCTTAAGAAACGACTTGGACTGGGTAACCTCAGCTCCGTGACTGACCGATCAAAAGTGTGTCTCCAAGAGGATCGCAACAATAAGATATGAATGAGAAGAAACTAGAGAACACTTTGAAAAAATTTACCGATATTAACATTGCTGTTATGGCCGATAAATGATATTTACAGATGTCCATATGATCTGTATAAAAAGTTTCTTCATCAGAAGTTTCTATGATAATCAAATGTTGTACTGTACTGGAAAACAATGGAAACACTAATTTGAAAAAGTTTAGTTTAGTTTTTAGTTTATTTAGTTTATTTTTATACAGTTTTGCAGGTGGTCTAGTTTATACTAGGTCATTATCTATATATATAAAAAATAAAAAAATTCTCAGACTGGGGTGGGGGAGGTGGGAAGCTTATTGTGCCTACCCTTAGCACTTAGCACTTATCAAATCATTTCATTTGCCTTGTTCTATTCAAGTTGTGCAGCATCAGATTGAATAAATGGCAAATTCAAGTAATGTCTTAATTTATTTCTGAAACATTTGGAAAAGCCCATCAATTATAGATTATGAAGGTTTTGGCCAATACCGATAACCAATATTAACATTGCTGTTATTATGCCTCCGCCGGCGATAGCCAGGCCGGAGGCATTATGGATCCGGGTTGTCCGTCCGTCCGTACGTCTGTCCGTCCGTACGTACAGTATATCCGTCCGTACGATGTTCGTTAATGCGACATCTGAGGAACGCCTTGACGGAATTTCATCAAATTTGCCTCAAACATCGACTTAGATTCAAGGATGATCTGATTAGATTTTGGTGATCAAAGGTCAAAGGTCAAGGTCACTGTGACCTCTCGAACGCCATTTTCAAGCTTGTTAACGCGATATCTCAGGAATGCCTTGACGGAATTTAATCAAACTTGTCTCAAACATCGACTTGGACTCAAGGATGAACTGATTAGATTTTGGTGGTCAAAGGTCAAAGGTCAAGGTCACTGTGACCTCTCAAATGCCATTTTACAGCTTGTTAACGCGATATCTCACGAATGCCTTGACGGAATTCCATCAAATTTGCCTCAAACATCGACTTGGACTCAAGGATGAACTGATTAGATTTTCGTGGTCAAAGGTCAAGGTCACTGTGACCTCACGAATGCCATTCCCAAGTTCGTTAAAGCGATATCTCAAGAACGGTTTGATAGAATTTCTTCTGATTTGGAAGCATTTCTGCCAATTTGGCTCAAACGTCGACTTGGCCTCAAGGATGAACTGATTACATTTTGGTGGTCAAACTTCAAGGTCACTGTGACCTCTCCAACGCCATTTTCAAGTTGGTTAACGCAATATCTCAAGAACGGTTTGATAGAATTTCTTCTGATTTCGCTCAAACATTGACTTGGACGCAAGGATGAACTGATTCCATTTTGGTTATCAAAGGTCAAGGTCACTGTGACCTCTCAAATGCCATTTTCAAGCTTGTTAACGCGATATCTCAGGAATGTCTTGATGGAATTTCTTCGAATTTGACTCAAACGTCCACTTGGACTCAAGGATGAACTGATTACATTTTGGTGGTCAAAGTTCAAGGTCACTGTGACCTCACACACCCAATTTCCAAGCTCTGTAACGCAACATCACAGTAGCGCCTTGATGGAATTTCTTCCAATTTGCCTCAAATGGCGATTTGGACTCAATAATTAACTAATGGCGGAGGCATAAGTCCGCGTTGCGGTCGTTCTAGTCTTGCTTATTGGACTGATACCAATATAAAAATAAATTGCTAACATTGCCAACATGAATGCTGATATTGTAGCCTACACTGTAGTACCCAGCCCCATATGAATGGCAGTTGTCATCACTCTTAATATGGGTCTACCCAAGCCCATCCACTGGTGATTATTCAGGACAGATACTGTCCGGGACACCTGATGGGTCGGTTGATGAAGGCGGCGAGACCTAATCTAACATTACTGATGACGAATTACAGAGTGCTGCAACAACACATCTGTATGTTAAATAGCTAGCTAGCTGTTAGCTAAGTTTGCTAAGCCCATTACTGCTGCTGTAAGCACTTCACCGACTCCGGGCTCAGTGTGAGTGACCAAACATTTCACTTGTTAACCAATCGGAGTCACGCTCTCCAGTAACATATCAGCTTCGAAATCCGTTGAGCTGCTTCTGGCTTGCAGCTAAAGTTACCGTTAAGTGGTTGCTGGTATACCCGGATGTAGCAGACAAAGAGTATTGAACTAAGGCAAGAGACGAAGCCTGTGTTTTGACAACATCAGCGGTCCCGCCTTGATGTTACAGTGGAACCACTGAGTGGAACAACCTAAGTATTTTAGCCTTCACTTCTTATCAATTTAATTTAGGCTATTTGGCGCAGAATCGTACTACTACTGCGATTGCTCAAAGAGTTTGATGACTGATACAGACAGCAACCAATTGGTTGGGGCTGAAAATTACATCACCGAATAGTGGTGGATAGGCTTGCGTCCAGACCCTAATGGATTGGGGCTGGTTACCAGGCTAGATAGGCTATCGTGCATCCAAGAAACAATATACTGTACAGTATGTACAGTAGTGTCCTCTAGAGAGAGAGTGGCGTCAGCGGAGCATGGTGGCTCAGTGGTAGAGCTGTCGCCTCACAGTCAGAAGGTCCTGAGTTCGATTCTCGCCTGGGACACTGTGGGCGCTGTGGTTGTGTTCCCCCCCATATCTTCAGTGCCTACTGCCCACGTGGGGTATCTCGTCGTAAGGGCCTTTCTCTCTGTGTGGAGTTTGCATGTTCTCCCCGTGCTCCCCCAGGGGGTTCCTCCATATATAACCCCCCCACTAAAAACATGCAGAAGATCAGATCGTCATCGTCATCCGACCAGTGACGACAACATCCGAAGTTGGTCCCCGGGCGCTGTACGAGAAAGCGACCACTGCTCCTGGCCTGCCCCCCGGAGGAAAGGACATGCCTGGATGGGTTAAATGCAGAGGACACTTTTCACCGGCCACCGTCAGCATGAGTGTGTTGTGGCCGCATGCATGTGTTGTGGTGTTCGTGTGACAATAAAAGACGGGCTTGTCACGTTACGAGAGAGAGAGAGGGGACCAAAATGCGAGACTCATTAGCCAATGAACAGCCAGGAATGGGTCTCGCGCTACTTTTGCATGCTAAAATAAAGCTGATAATGTACAATTTGATTCAAGGGGGGGGAAAACCCTTTCAGAGTACAACACAAACTGTCTATTTTGATGCAACTCGACAGTGCTGCTTAATCCAGGACATTACTTCCTGGAACTTTGGAGAGTAAAAAACTGGTTCATTGGAGTGAATGGAGATGTCGGGACTCTTCTATCTATACGGCTCTGGTCTACAGTAGTTCATCACATTTCAATGATTGATATACATTTAGGCAAATATGTGTACTAATCCACTTATCAGGCCTCTCATTTTTTCTGCACGGAGAAACATCGTTTTTAGGAAGCACATTCAGAGCACACAAACCTATTGCTGCAAACCAATTGGCAGTGGATGGGAAGAGGTCAGGTTTTGGATTCAGGTTAAAAAGAGCTGTTGCCTGAGATCTGAATTTATAAAATCGTCTCAAAAACATAATGGCTCCTGAATATAAAAACAGAATGGCTCCTGAATATGGAGACTGGACTGAGTTGCTCAATGATCTGAATGTACAGCCTCAATGAAAAGACACCTATGGTCATGACCTTTGGGTAGTGACCTGAAGCCAAGTGGCTGAGATGAGGTTCCTCCGCAGGGTGGCTGACCACACTCTGTGTAATTAGGGTGAGGAGCTCAGTGAGCCGAAAGGACCTTGGTATTGTTGAGCAGCTGCTCCCCCACATTGGGAGGATCCAGTTGAGGTGGTTTGGGCACCTGGTAAGGATGCCATCTAGGACCTCTCTTTGTAGGTGTTCGGGGCGCTACTGACAGGGAGAAGACGCCAGGGTGTGTGTGTGTGTGGGGGGGGGGGGGGGGGGGGATCCTACAGAAGGCCTGAGAGGTAAGGGGGGGAATTATTTGTGGTCATTGTTGGCCAAAATCAAAGATACGGTATCTCATGATAAAAAAATACATTTACACAATGCCTTTCAGTGGCACTGCATTTACGACTTAATTCTTATGACCAGCGTAGTGCTATGACTATGCGTGTCTCCGAATTGTATGAGCTTCGGCACTGTACTTCCTGAGGTTCGCAGCAACACACTCGCCAAGTGTGAAGTCGATCGGACGAACGGTTGTGGAGATAAACAACTTTTTGTGTTCCCAGTAGGTGGCACTATATGACTATGCACTTGTCCGAATTGCACAAATTTCAGCACTGCACTCCGTCAGGTTCACAGCAGCACACTCCCCAAGTCTGAAGTCAATCGAACGAACAGTTGTCGAGATATGCGACGGACACACTCACTCACTCACTCACTCAGTCACTCAGTCACTCACTCACTCACTCACTCACTCACTGTCAGTCAGTCACTCACTCACTCACTCACTCACTCACTCAGTCACTCACTCACTCACTCACTCACTCAGTCACTCACTCACTCACTGTCAGTCAGTCACTCACTCACTCACTCACTCACTCAGTCACTCACTCACTCACTCACTCAGTCAGTCACTCACTCACTCACTCAGTCACTCACTCACTCACTCAGTCACTCACTCACTCACTCACTCACTCAGTCACTCACTCACTCACTCACTCACTCACTCACTCACTCCCTCACAGACCGTCCTGGAATTATTAGATACATTTTAATTTTCTCAATCCATCTGATGCACTCAGCAAGAGGGCTCATTAGAACGTAGGGGATATATTCTTGACTGTCTTACAGTGGCCAGACACTGAGCTCTCTTCCTTCCATCCTCTGCCATTCTCTTCCCCTGCCCAGTACGCTCCACATGCACACTGATACAATGTTGAAATATAAATAACTATTTGCTTTGCCAGCCGGCCTTGTCCAGGGTAAACTTTGTCCACACAAATTTTGTTGCAATGAATAGTGCGGGCAATTTCTCAGGCTTCACGTTTTGTTATCCAGACACTGCAGACACATTCAACTTGTGAATATTTTCTGAGTGTAACCTCCAGCAAACAAGTTCTCAGGTGTTTTGCTATGATAATACAATCGCACCCAATGCGCTCCCCAGGAAATTGGCAGTATTTTGTAAGTGTCTTATGTGAGATGTCAACTAATATGGCTGCAAGACAACTGCTGGTTATACAGTATGTAATCTATTTTCTTTTTCTTCACAGAGATTATAAGGAAACACATTCATAGAATGCTCTTTTGCACAGCTTGCGTTAGCAATTGTGTAACTTCAGCAGAATGTGTTTGGTGTTTGGTGTGTTTGGTTCAAACAACAAAGTCTATGAGGGGGGAAAAACAGCACTTGTCGTATGTCTTTTGCATTCATTTCAACAGCATGTCTCTAGCAATTCTGTGGAGCGAGCTGGGGCTCTGCAGGTATCTAGTAAACAGTGGGGCCATGTGTCTGATAAGCTCTGATAGGCCCAGGAGGTGTGACTCAACAGTGTACAAGCGTCGAGAGAGGGAGCATCATATAAACGAGAACAGAAGTCAAATTCAACAACAGTTCCTGCTTTCATCATTCATGACCGTCTGTTACCTGATCAAAGAATCCATTAACCAGGGTGAGATGTTTGGATGGATATGTGGCAAAAATCCCAGCTGTGGAATTCTTCCCCACCACGATGAATTCCCCGTGGCCATAGTCCCATAATGCATCTAGCGGTGAAACGATACATGTGCACATCAGCCTTATTATTCATCAAACTGAACAGATATGTTTATATTATATTATTATAGAGAAGCCAAAGTGAACGTCACTTCCTGCCTTTTCCCCTGTACCAGCGTCAGAAAAAATACAACGGTGGTGAATGGAGACAGACGTTACTTGTTTGATCCCGTTTGTGCCACGGGGCACACATGTTACATTTGGTCAATTTAAAAGATAACTATGCATGTCAAGAAAGTCGCAGTTTGTCCTGAAACTGAAACGTAAGGTTGAGTTTTGTAAATCAACTACATCTCGTGTCGCACATTATACGTCACACCATCAACAACAATGGACTGGCGGGAGAGACGCCACTATGGTTGTGCGTATATTTCTGATTTATAACTTCATCACAAACTGAGTCTTTCTCGACTTGCAGAGTTATCTTTTTGGGATCAAATAAACAATCATGAATTGAGCGAGGGAGGGCTCCTTTTTCCAAGCTTTGTCTGGGGGGAGGCCCACAGTCTCACACTTTGAAACCCCCTGCTGTGTAGGTAATGGCAGCAACTGCACAGGATAATGTGGTATTTATTGTATTTGTACTTTCTGCTCAGTTAGATAGCTGCAGTTAAAGCTGTAAACAGCATTGAACAGGGAATGGGACGGAGAAAGCACACGCACACGCACACACACACACACACACACACACACACACACACGCACGCACGCTTACACACACATACACACACACACGCACGCACGCTTACACACACATACACACACACACACACACACACACATCATTGCATGTGCACACACAATAGAAGGTACACACAAACCTCACTGTGTGATAGGGTGCACACCTCCTGCACACCTGCGTTGGTGGTGTGTGGAGCATATAAACAAGAATGTTTTCAGATTGGACGGTTCTGAAGAGTCACATACCAAAATACAGGCCAAATACGATCCCTGAACCCAGGAAGGCACCCAGAGTCTGGAAGAAGAAAAACACGGGGAACTTCCTCCAAGGCTCCCTCCCAAGTAAACACATAGCGAAGGTCACTGCTGGGTTCAGATGACCACCTAGAGAGACAAGAACCAATGGCAAGTTTGGCATTATAATAGATTCTATGGGATTCACCGTCAGAATGAAACCCAGAGGCTCCCTTATATCTACTGCAAATATTCCCATTTTCTCATTGAGACAGTATCAGGCCTATCATCAGTAATTGTGGGCTTGCGAAGTCCTGTTAGGATGGGAGGTCTCTGTGACACAAATTAAATTGGTGGAATGAAAAGGCTCAGAAACGTATCCTCTGAAGTCCGTTTCTTCTTCTTCTTTTAAGCCTTGAAGGGGAAATGAACTACTCTGATGGTGCATTCGCATGGGTGCCTCGCTCCCACTTCTAGTATCCACACCTTAATCATGTGAGGGTAGGAGGTATCTAATTATAAGAGTCTTATTTTCTCAGCTTCACTGTGTATTAGAGGGGGACTGTCTCATTATAAAGGTATTGAAGAAGGGAGCATGAGTGACCTCGGCGGCGCTTCTGCTTTGACAGAAGATACCTGCATGGTGAATAGAGGAGCTACCTCACACGCCTTTCAATTATGGACCACGTGGTGTTTGGAGCTAAGGGCTAAGTGCCTCCATCCACCTGTGTTTCTTAACACATTCTTCTGTCCACTGTTTGCTCTAGCAGTCATTCTTCCAACAAATCTGTCTATGTGGTAAATATTGCACTCGAGATAACTATCAATTTACCTTCTGCTTATAGCCAGGCTGTCAATAATAAGGATACCCTGTTGTGCTGATGAAAGTTTGAAAAATATATCACTGAGGCTGGTGAAAACACCAACATACTTAAATCACACTGGTGCAAAGACCCCCCCCCCCCCCCCCCAATAGACCTTATTCGATTGACGTCACTCACGTACGGGCACGCCCACCGCCGCCATATTGTCAACATAATGCAGCAGCTCTCGTGACAGACTATGTGAGAGCAGCGTTTATAGGAAGCTAGCCGCTGTTAGCGTTACCTGTATCGTTCCAATTGTGTTCGGATGGTGACCTGCGTTAGGCATGGCTGTAGTAACGACAGCAATAAAGTCCCCGTGGTTTGTTTCTATCTCTACCGTCCACAGACGTGAAGGGAGCGAGACTGGGGATACATCAGCAGCACAGGAGAGGTGTGTGGATATAGTTAGTTGAGACAGGTGAAACTTTCTGACAGCTCCTCACAGCAAAGTCTGTTCACCTCGTTATTTTGTTTATTTATTACAGGCATTAACGGCTGCCGTCGGCAGCATACAAACAACAATGGTGGGGTTTTTATTGGTGTCATTACCATCGCTATTTTGTAATGGAACAGAAACGACAATAAGGCTGTTACTAGTTGTCAGCTGCAGCGCTGTGTGCGCGCAGGACGGTATGTCAACAATATGGTGCCGTCCAGGGTTAGCGAATAAGGACTATACAGTAATGTTGAATTTTCCTCCCTCTTCCCAAATTAGAAAGACTGATTTTCAGCAAAGGGTGAACAATGCCCTACCCCTGATATACAGTATAGTAGCCTCCTCACCTGAGACCTGTCCGCTCACAAGGATGCCCAGTGTTGCAGCGAATCCAAAGGCAAAGTTAACGGTGAGGAACATGCCGTGGGAGCCGCCACTCAGTACCACCTGTGCCACCGCACCGCAGCCAAACATCTGCAGAGAGTAGCAGAATATCCCTTAAACACACACTAACAACCAGGGGCGGACTGGGATCATAATTCAGGCCGGGCATTAGATACCAAGCAGGCCAGGCTGATATGGGCCGACGCACGTGCCGGCATCCGAAGGGCGGCATCGAAAAATTTGGGCCGTTTGAAGCCCAATTTGGGCCGTTTGAAGCCAGATTTGGGCCGTTTGAAGCCCAATTTGGGTCATTTGAAGCCCGATTTGGGCCGTTTGAAGCCCAATTTGGGCCGTTTGAAGCCAGATTTGGGCCGTTTGAAGCCCAATTTGGGCCGAGTCCAATTTTACAATGAGATGCACCCACTTTAACCCTGAATAAAGTAATAAAACCACTAGTAAACCAGTAGGCGGCGCCTGGCCTGCTGTTCAGTGAGTGGCCCGACTGCGGGCACAAAATATATATATATATATATATTTATTTATTTTTTATTTATTTTTGCAGGCCAGGCCAGGCCAGGCCACCGGGCATTTGCCCGACGTGCCCGATTATGCAGTCCGCGCCTGCTAACAACAATGACCTCAAATCATATTAAACACAGTCACCGCTATCTGAATTGAAGATCTTTTTCATCATTCAGTTGCATCCTCTTTTTGGGACCCAGCCCAAAAAAAACATGCAGTCAAGCAAAAACAAAGACCTTGCCGCTTGAGAGCCAAATGGTTTTTCCTACACACAGACAACAGTAGTAGGGGAAAATACGCCAGAGAGAATAATAAAGACCTGCAGTGAGTTGACCTGAGAGCCAGGTCTCCTGCTGATCCTTGCTTTTTGTCTTGGGCAGGGCATGTCTCTCTGACCCCAACATGTGTATGTTGTGGGTGGGCTCTGTGTAACTATTGATGCTAGCGCCACCTGCAGCAGGGGCTCTCGGCTGCAGAAGGCTAACGCTGACCAGCCGGGAATCGGACTGCCAACCGGGCCGAAAGGTTCCATTTAGTTCTTCAGCCAAACACTGGCTCAGGAGTTAACAGGCCACGCGCTGCTGGGCAGCAGAATAACAAGCGTCCAGGTTTATCGCTGCTGGTGCCCTCTCCACATATTTGTGTTGTCTGTAGGTTACCATGAGAAACAAAAGGATTTCAGGTTGTTTTTATCACCCAATCCCCAGGATAAAATGTGGGCATTGTAAATTTCTGCCACTCCTTCTCCCTACCCGCGACAGACTTTGACATACTTACACCTCAGACTGTTATTACGTTCTATGACGTGTTTAACGTTAATCATTCACGTATCAACGTGAAATGCCACGTATTTTCGTTAAGAAATGTTCATACTTTACATTTCCGTGGATGGCAGAAACGTACAATATGTCGACATTTTATTCTGCCGACTGGGCTGTTTTTAACAGGCCAACATTTTGTTTTGAATCGCAGGCTTCCTGCTGTGTTAAGAATGTCGGATCAGGTTTCAGTGAGGACTTATAGGGCAAATATGATGGACTTCATTCAGCTATCAACTTTAAGTTTATTCATGTGTATTATATCTGCACAATACAGATCTGGTAATTGAACTATAACGACAGAAAAGATGGCACATCAAATACATTTTCACCTTCTCCATGGTCAAGATAGGTTGTATGAGACCACCTGGTCACCATTCAAGGCTTCTTCCTTTCCAACCTATTCAGCCATATCCTGCTCATTCGATCTGCCGTCATTTGTTTGAATCAGTCATGTTGGACGTGAACTCATTTGGATCACCTCACTGGGTATTCCTCATGTACTTTCTCCACAATAAGCCACTTCAGTGGCGGTGATGTACTTTTTCCATTTGTGACATCCCTTTATCTTTTTTTCACGTGTTACAATTTAAACATACAGTAATGTATAGTCTAGAAATCTTTTGGGGGTGGTGGACGGTTGGTTGTGTAATAGTGAAGAAATAAAGAACTTTTTCATTCACTGATACCAAACGTAGTCAATGTAAATTCTACCTTGATGGAAAAAACAAAAGCTCATTAAGAACATACTTATTATATACTTATTGGGCAGGTGAACCTGTGGAAAAACAAAACACAAAGCTCATGTTCCATCCCCTCTATAGACTTTGGTGACCCCAGGGGTCGCTCACAGGCTCACTTCACACACACACATGGTGGGTGGTTTCTTTTCATTGTAACTTGTCACATAAAGAATGTGTTGAGAGTCTTCTGCTTAAAGATTCAGCTCTCATCACTGGCACATATACCCTCATCTAGACAGCCAGACAATAGAAAATCCAAATGTCAGACATCAACAGTATTTGGTCTTCCAAAATGACTTGGGAAGGGGGGAATGAAGCGATGCAAAATATATTCTGTTAACCACACACTATTATTTGAATTTCCTTTTATGTGACCAAAGGTATTTCAACAGCATTTTTTAATAGAATGTTTTGTTTTTTACATTTTACACCATGTATTTTTCTTTATTTTTTTCTTCCATTTAAATAGTTCATTGGCAGCCTGCATTGCTAGGGGAATGGGAATAGTAAGGTTCCAGTGTATGATATGAATTATGCATCTTCTACATATAACCTTCACCCTGAGATAACACGCCTTGTTTATGCTGAGCATTGAATCATTTAGTCTATTATACTCAAGCTTTTAGTTGAACAAGATCAACCTTCTGGCTGATCACCCTGACCCTGCAGTATACCATGCAAAACCACTCCTTACTTACCACCAAAATAAGGGTCCCCAGACATTCTGCCAGTGCCTGGCGAAGGAGCGCATGTCGGATCTGGAAGGTCCGCTCCAGTTTCTCCAGAATATCCTTTTGTTTCGCCATGATGCTGTGGTGGACTTTGTCTTGAGAGAGTTTCTGTGGTCTAACAACCACTGTATGTCAGTCAGTCAGTGTGTATCAAAGGGCCTGTTCAGACCTTTGCCGCTCCGATCTCAGTAAAGTACAGTCTGAAGGCACCCAATGCGCACTTGACTGCCTCAGGCCACCTTGGGAGGTGGGCTGGCTCGCATGAGATCCAGCCTCCGATTCATGTGTGTGTGTGTGTGTGTGTGTGTGTGTGTGTGTGTGTGTGTGTGTGTGTGTGTGTGTGTGTGTGTGTGTGTGTGTGCGCGCGCATGTGTGTGTGTGTGTGTGTGTGTGTGTGTGTGTGTGTGCGCGCGTGCGTGTATGTGTGCACAGCGATGCGACCTTGGGGAACCCCTCCCTTAGCAAGGAAAAGGAAGAGTTCCTCTAGACTGGCTGTCACTCCTAAACACATCTCCACTCATCTATCACTATGATGACACCATGTTATGTTGCTGCCTATGCCTAACTCCTGATACTTTTTCTCTGCCAACTCCAAAAACAGGCTACATGTAGGCTGCAGCATACTTAGGCAAGTAAGTAGATGGGTAGAAAAGTTGACAACCCGGGAACTGCCCAGTAAGAAGCAGAACCTCTAAATCACCATAGAAAGGGGAAATAACTGATTCTTCAGACTGCTATTGGTAACAACAACCACTTTACTGTGTGATTGATTGTTGATTGTAACTATATCAGATTGTTAATAGAGTGACTAATATTGCAGCATATTCACCTTATAGTAGCCCCGCCCACTTGACCCATTGTGTCACGACTTCCTGTTCCAAACGCCGACTGTTTTACCTGCTCAAACTTAATAAACAAACAGTTAATAAACAAACAATATACAATTTTCTGTAGCGGATTGTAGGTTTTTGGGGTGTCAGCCGGAGTTTAGTCTGACAATGTTGTGCACACCAGATAGTTGGTTAGGTTAAGTTAGTTAGGTTAAATACATACATTACATAAGTGCCTGGGTAGCGAGCAGACGGCAGTATTTGACAATTTAGCAGCTAAATCATAGATTATTGCAAGATATTCCATATTCCAGACTGAAATGCTATAACAGAAGTGGAGTATTGGCCAGAATGACATGAACATTTGGACACTTATTCAGCGGGCATCTTGCATGTTGCATTCAGGTGCACTGTAAAAAAAAAAAAAAAAAAAAAAAAAAAAAATTGCAATTCCATCACGGGCCACACAGCCCGCGGGTCGCATGTGGCCCACGGGCCGCAAGTTGAGTATCACTGCTCACTGGTGGTTCGGATTCAAACCAATAGATTGGAGCGTGGCAAGATGGATTTGTCGTGTGATCGTAATCTCGTGATCTAGTGCGAATCCAGCTTGCTCGCAAGGTAGCTGAAGGGTCCATCCACCACCTCCACTGGCTCCATTTAACTAAATGGTCTTTGGTGTATTGTTTCTTTAGGTCCCAAAACGTTTTTTTTTAACTTGTTTTTGTGAAATTACTATTTCGAAAAATGAATGAAGTACAGCTATTTTACCACTGTATTATATTATTATTGATCATATTTCCAGGAGCTCAGTGGCCAACTCAGGATTCTTGGCTTGTTATCTACAGTACTGTATTTCAAACTCATCTGAATGCAGACCAAGGCCTTTCATAGCCATCTCCTTCTTCTTCTCATTTTCTGTATCTGTAATGAATTGCGCTGGGCCTGGCCTCCAGGTCTCCTATCAGAGCGCCCGTCTGTGAGCCAAGCTTCAGCAAGTCCATTACACACGGTCCTTCCACGTGACAGCAGGTAAGGAATGAATTGTCGGGGACAGACGGCAGGGATCTCAATAGTGCTGTCTCCTCCACTCAGAATGCTTGATTTTATTTTACAATTTATATTTTACCCAGCTGACACTCTTATCCAGGGCAACTTACAGTATAATGCATGTTACACTTAGCTTGATTTTAAGCTTAAACAAACACCCCAAACAGTCATAAACAGCGGTTCCCAACATTTTCCAAGTTCCATCTCATGGCCCACTTGAAAATCTCCAAAATGTTGGCAGCCCACATCTGACCGTAAACAGTACGGAGGCCAAATAATGCGTTCTCAGAGCACTTTTTATTGTAACGATAAACAGAGCTGTCCATCAGCACCACACATAAATCAGAAACTAAAGGTGAGGGGCTGTCTGCAATAGGCTAAGTAATTGACTCCAAATTAAATAAGAGTATATATATTTAGTATCATTATTTACCAGGTAAATTAGGCAATGTAATAAATGCTCTGATAACTTGATAACCTAAATTGACTGTTGCTGACCCCCCTTCATTGTGTAGCCTATGCTATAAACAGTTTTTCACACATGTACTGCATCCAGCACTACTAATTGTTTTATGTAACAGTTTATGTAACATAATTAAAGTGTTGAACCTTACTTAAGTAAGGGTTAAGTTCCTAAGGTACCTTGTCGATTTTGATCTATGAAACAGTTAGGGAAGAAAACGACACTAACACACGAAGGTGTTTACACACTGTCTTCACCTTATTAACATTGCCCTGAGCCACCGTGTGTGTGTGTGTGTGTGTGTGTGTGTGTGTGTGTGTGTGTGTGTGTCTGTGTGTGTGTGTGTGTGTGTGTGTGTGTGTGTGTGTGTGTGTGTGTGTGTGTGTGTGTGTGTGTGTGTGTGTGTGTTGGTTCTTTATCTCACACGGCAGGCTAAGGCAAGTGTTATCATTATCTCAGAGTCCACCATAATTAAGATGTTAGCAGCTGCTGCACAGCTCAGCGTATTAGTGGTATGCGATTGGCCAATGCAGACAACTTTGATTATCTTAGAGGTTAATTAACATCAGACAGATTTTGGTGCTTTGTTGTAAACTGCTTGTTTGTCTTTCAACCCCCGTAGCTTTTCCCCGGACTTTGTAAACACAACGCAGCATAAAATTCCCACCCGGGAACCCTTATTTGAATATTAAGGACAAGGATATATATATATATATATATATATATATATATATATATATATATATGGGTATATACAGTATATACCCACACACACATATATACACACATATATATACATGTATGTATGTGAGAAGGAATCACTGTAATTACCCTGGTTACTTTAGTGATGCTTCTGTCACACTAATTAGAATTATTTCTTGCCCTACCACAATAGATGATGCGGCTGGGGCAGGGTTCATCTCATCTTTCAACTTGAAAAATGTAACATGTCAGCCGTTGATGTATAGTTTATATTCCTGAGTTGGATTCATAATGTATTGTGTTGTGCGTGGCGGACAAAATCAAAGGCTGTATATTATCCATCGGAGAACAATGTTTAATTTGTTTCAGAGGGAGCCTTGAGGATGAGTTAGAATAGACAAAAGCCAAAGACAGAGATGAATAGATATAATCTACTACTGGAGTTATCATTTACATATCCATGATTATACTCTGTCCACCACCGCCTCTGAATAAAATGAGGTTCCATTATCGGTGGGTTCTCTTCAAATTCACAGTTAATGCTATAGCAAAGTCAAGGTATACTCAGTGTGTGTGGCCACAGAGAGTGCCACTGCATTACTGTAGCATAATATCAGTCTTACATGTATGAGTCAACCTAATCAGCATTCCCACTGTCTACTCAAATCGAAAGGTATCTGGTGATATCACCAAATCAACCATGTCTATGCTGCTACGGGCATTATAATTCAACAATCACACTGGTATAATGGAATATAAAAACCTGAAAAAGCAACCCTTTCCCCCCACAGGAGTAAATTATAGGTCGTAATAGTGATGTCTTGTAATGAGAGTGCACACAATCATCTCTGCCTGACATCTATGTTGTCAGTAGGACAGTGGTAGGGGGAATGTGTCTCTTGGAACACAGATTATTTACACAAAAATCACGTCCCCCTATCATTATGTTCTATGTGTTGTATTATGCGTTATGTGATACGTGTGTTTTACGTATGTATGTTTGTCCATTGATACCTGTAGGTCTTTGTATGAGATCAGGCTCCCTTCGAAAGCTTTAAATAGCTTCCTGGGAGCCCTGGCAAACTCACATTGTAAACCTGATGATGGTGATGATTATGATGACGATGATAATGTACGGTGATGACGATGACGATGACAATATGTGTGTGTGTGTGTGTGTGTGTGTGTACATTTTCATTTAATTTCATATGTTCAGAACTCTGCTCCACAACAAACCTCATAGATGCATTCACGTCATTACGTGGATCCACGTCATACATACTGTATGTAGGGCATTATTTATGCCTGTGTGGGCTAACAGTACATTGGGTGCTTATCGAAGGGGTCTCATATTTGCCCCGCCCCCAATTTCCTCTTTTTATATATTGAATGGTTACCCAGTCTCCTGGTAATTTCTGTTCCTCAATTACTATTTTAAACAATACAGCTCTATGTAAATGTTGATAACAGTTAGATAGGTGAGTTCCATTGGCTGATATTGTGCCATCTCCATCCCCTTTCACAATTCACTCTGTACTGTCACTTTCAAAATCCCCCCACGATGTGCAACAACAAAGCGAGCGATCCAGCGACTGTACCAAGTTCATGATGAAAAATGAATCAAAACAAACCTGTGCTAATACTTGATTTAATTGAATACATGCAATAGCAGTTAGAGACTATGTTTGACAGGAATTGGTGGTGATAAAATGGTTGGAGGAGCATGTAATGCCGAATGTGGTGATGGCTGTTGAAGATTCATGGGAATAGCAAGGCCAGGAGCCAGTAAAATAAATTGTGGTGGCTGGTCAATTGACTATGCAATTTTCCCCGCAGGCTGCATATATGCATGTACCATTCAGACAATGATTTGCAATTAATTCTTACCCAGAAATAAGATCTACATGAATAAGATTAATTCTTACCCAGAACACATTGTAATGTGTCCAACAAGTGACAGTCACATGGAAGAGATTTATGTAAATGTAAAAACAGTAAATGATAGCATTTTATTCATAACAGCAATGCCCTTTTTTAAAGCCCTTTTCTTTCTTTTTTTTTGCCTGGGTGCAGACCAATCTGCCCACTCCACTGAGTAGAGTTTTCACTGCTTCTGAATGGAGTGTAGCAAGTTCACGATTCAGTCTGATATCAGGCTATCATTTTATAGCACTGACATGGACCACGCATAATGTTATTTTACTAGTCACCGAGGACATGCAAAGCAGTGTAGCCTACAAAGTGAAAAGTTTAGAATGCAAATTCAAATGCATTCCACTTCAAGTGTGTGGTGAAGCCCATGGCAACCAAGAGAACACAGAAGCTGTCTCCACATTGAAATGGACACCTGCAACTTTAGCATGAAGCATGAATAACAGAGGGATTTTGACAACACTGAGCATCAAGGTCAGAAAGCAACACATGGTGCAGAGGATGCAGAGACTGAGATTAAAAATAAAAATAAAAAAGTTACTCACTTCCCACTTGACAATTACCATTTCTAAGCAGACCCAGGGTGGTTGAAATAAGTTTCTCATGGAAGGAGATCGAGGAGGTTTCTCTGGAAGGAGAGGAATTTATTTCATTTAATAACATATGGTACGCCATGATGGTACGGCATGGTAGGATTGCCTTTTCACCAGGGAGGGTCTGGTGAGACGAAGGAGGAGCGTGGCCGGGAAAACCACAGGGCCTGAGCCTCCATGCACCGAAGGGTCTTTCAATACTGCGGTGTAGCACTAGCTATTGCAGCGGATTGGGCGTGATCAGCCCTTCCGCGGGCAACGTTGCAGACAGAGTAGGAAGGCTGATCCGTGAGCGGCTGCTTCCGGGACGCGGGTCGGGGTCTTAATCGGCCTCGGCTGGGTCTACTGGGCGAGGGTGTATGATGTTGAGAGACCCGAAACACCTTACGACCGCAGCTAACATCACTGATGACGCGTGCCAGCGCATGCCGAAGTATGTATTTTGAACATCTAGTGGGAAAAGCATATTTCATGGTCAATTAAAATATATATTATATACAATATTCACATAAGTGATGTGAGGGATATACTGGCTAATGGGGGGAATTCGGGCTAACTTGTTATGCTTTGTGTGGGGGTGGTAGACAGAGTTATCTGACTGGCTTGTAATGTATTGTATTTGAAATATGTCCCAAATTATGCTCAATCCTATTGGATCAGACCACTGTAAAAGATCAGACCAGTATAAAAGGGATTTTTTTTCTGCTGGAAGAGAGCAGGAGAGCATGTGATCATTATGTATATTATTAGCATTATGAGCATTATGTAACAGGTCTTGTCCAACGTATGTCCATGTGACACCACCACACACCATCATCAAACAATTCACAATCCCACCAGCCCAACACAATTTGTCCTCATCAGAGGCATTCTGCTGCAGCATGTCAATGTCTGCAGCCGAGTACAAAACAACAGCTTGGGTAGAGAGACAGACCCTGGGGAAGAGCCCGCAGTGCAGCTAACTTAGCAGCTTTGTCAGTTCTGGCATCGCCTCTAGAGACCAAATCCTTAGCAGAAGTGTGAGCTTTACATTTCATGATGGCAAGGGAGGGAGGAGGGTAGGAGACGGGCTTACAAAAAAAATCATCAATAAGTTCAGAATGGTTTATAGGGCACCCCAGCAGCAGTGAAAAATCTTGTTTTTCCGCAGCTTCCCAGATGCACCGCCCCACAAGACAACTGTCTGTCAGTATTGGCAGAGTGCCAAAAAGCTGATGTGCATGCATGCATTAAGCAATTTACAATCATTTGTGCGGAATAGGAGGAAGGACCACATTCAAGGAGTTCAAAATCAGCAGAGATGGGAAGTAACTAAGTACAAATACTTTGTTACTTTACTTAAGTCTCATCTTCAGGCATTTGTACTTTTCTGAGCATTTATTTTTCGAAAAACTTTTTACTTGTACTCCCTACATTAACAAACATCTTTCTACTCCTTAGATTTTCAAAGCAGGCTAGTTACTTTAGTTTTAATGCATGACAGTCTGTCTCTCTCGTCACACAAATTATTAATCAAAGTATTCAAGATTCAAGATTCAAGATTTTTATTGTCACTCCGTAGTACAAGTATCACGTGTGAAATTCTTGTGCTGTGAACGTATAGTCTCGATGGTATAGTATAGAGTAGACACTTCTAAGATGGCTCAGCCGAGTGGCCATAAATCACGGATGATGTCACAGAGGATGTCAAGGGGGACGTCACTCGAGCAATTGTGATGTCATCAGTGATGTCACTCGAGCAATTGCAATGTCGTGAGTGAGTGACGTCATCAGTGATGTCACTCGAACAATTGTAAATTGTCATTGAGTGATGTCAGGGGTGATGTCACTCAGTGTGATGTCATCAGTGATGTCACCCTGCAGTGATTTATCAGATGTCAGACAAGCAGCTCTATGATGACTATGAGGACCCTGCTGCAGGAAGACCACTTCAGAAGGCGGATCAATGAGCGGTGTCGGTGGTGGGGTGGGTGGACCACTCTGGCGTTCACAGCCAGGTGGGGTCACGCTGCCTGTGTGGCCTACAGTAACTGTACTGTACAGTACCCTACTGTACCCTGATCACCCAGGGAGCCCATGTAGACCTAGCTGATGACAGAGACCGCACGCCTCTCTACTGGGCCGTGGTCTACGGTCACCTGGACTGTGTCCAGATCCTCCTGGAAGCCGGGGCCGACCCCAATGGACGTGTACACCGCACATACAACCCAGTCTCCCGTGCTGCCGCAGAGGGACAGCTTTTGTAATGTGTGTTGGACAGGTCAGAGTATTCAATACTGCTAAACAACACAAGTGTATTTGGATTGAGCACATTGCAGCAGACAAATGTAATCTCACACTAGCCATCAGAACTGCATCGCACACAGTCCACCATGCTGCTGTGACCTGCTGGGGTCTCCCCCTGTGTTCCAGTAGCATGCACACAGAATAAGGGACATTAACAATCAAATCTTGAGCTTCCACTAAAACGTGAGTCCCGTGTAGACTGAGCAGTGGCCTCTACTGCACGGAGAGCCAGCCTATAATCCCCCTCACCAGTCACCACGCACTCCAGCCTATAATCCCCCTCACCAGTCACCACACAGACCCAGCCTATAATCCCCCTCACCAGTCACCACACACTCCAGCCTATAATCCCCCTCACCAGTCACCACGCACTCCAGCCTATAATCCCCCTCACCAGTCACCACACACTCCAGCCTTTTAATCCCCCTCACCAGTCACCACACACTCCAGCCTATAATCCCCCTCACCAGTCACCACACACTCCAGCCTATAATCCCCCTCACCAGTCACTCACCACACAGCCTATAATCCCCCTCACCAGTCACTCACCACACAGCCTATAATCCCCCTCACCAGTCACCACACACTCCAGCCTATAATCCCCCTCACCAGTCACAGTCACCACACAGCCTATAATCCCCCTCACCAGTCACCACACAGCCTATAATCCCCCTCACCAGTCACCACACAGCCTATAATCCCCCTCACCAGTCACCACACAGCCTATAATCCCCCTCACCAGTCACCACACACTCCAATTGGCAACTGAAATAACCACAAGGACGCTGACTGTAGGCATGCATTAGCACCAATAAAGCAAAGGCCTCTTTTTCCTAAACAATCAAATTGAATGGTTTGTCACAATCAATCCATCAGACAGCCCAAGGGGCTGGTGCAGATAGACACGCTTTCTTTGAGTTTGCAGAAAGTGTCCTCACACTGTGGTGTCTACACACTGTGGTGTCTACACATGGTGTCTATGTTATGAGGTCACTAGGTCAAACATTCCCTGCAGTCAACTAATCAAGAAGAGGGCAGTGCAAAGGTCACTCTCAGAGAAGCAGCAGCTCTCAGAATACAGGAGCAGACAGTAGGTTAGAATACAGGAGCAGACAGTAGGTTAGAATACAGGAGCAGACAGTAGGTTAGGAGCAGACAGTAGGTTAGAATACAGCAGCAGACAGTAGGTAACTTAGAATACAGGAGCAGAGAGTAGGTTAGGAGCAGACAGTAGGTTAGAATACAGCAGCAGACAGTAGGTTAGAATACAGGTGCAGACAGTAGGTTAGAATACAGGAGCAGAGAGTAGGTTAGAATACAGGAGCAGAGAGTAGGTTAGAATACAGGAGCAGAGAGTAGGTTAGAATACAGGAGCAGACAGTAGGTTAGAATACAGCAGCAGCAGACAGTAGGTTAGAATACAGGAGCAGACAGTAGGTTAGAATACAGGAGCAGACAGTAGGTTAGAATACAGGAGCAGACAGTAGGTTAGAATACAGCAGCAGACAGTAGGTTAGAATACAGGAGCAGAGAGTAGGTTAGAATACAGGAGCAGACAGTAGGTTAGAATACAGGAGCAGACAGTAGGTTAGAATACAGGAGCAGACAGTAGGTTAGAATACAGCAGCAGAGAGTAGGTTAGAATACAGGAGCAGAGAGTAGGTTAGAATACAGCAGCAGACAGTAGGTTAGAATACAGGAGCAGACAGTAGGTTAGAATACAGCAGCAGACAGTAGGTTAGAATACAGCAGCAGACAGTAAGTTAGAATACAGGAGCAGAAAGTAGGTATACAGAAGCAGAGAGTAGGTTAGAATACAGCAGCAGACAGTAGGTTAGAATACAGGAGCAGACAGTAGGTTAGAATACAGCAGCAGACAGTAGGTTAGAATACAGGAGCAGAGAGTAGGTTAGAATACAGGAGCAGAGAGTAGGTTAGAATACAGGAGCAGACAGTAGGTTAGAATACAGGAGCAGAAAGTAGGTATACAGGAGCAGACAGTAGGTTAGAATACAGCAGCAGACAGTAGGTTAGAATACAGGAGCAGCGAGTAGGTTAGAATACAGGAGCAGACAGTAGGTTAGAATACAGGAGCAGAGAGTAGGTTAGAATACAGGAGCAGAGAGTAGGTTAGAATACAGGAGCAGAAAGTAGGTATACAGGAGCAGAGAGTAGGTTAGAATACAACAGCAGACAGGTTAGAATACAGGAGCAGAGAGTAGGTTAGCAGAGAGTAGGTTAGAATACAGGAGCAGACAGTAGGTTAGAATACAGGAGCAGACAGTAGGTTAGAATACAGGAGCAGAGAGTAGGTTAGAATACAGCAGCAGACAGTAGGTTAGAATACAGGAGCAGACAGTAGGTTAGAATACAGCAGCAGACAGTAGGTTAGAATACAGCAGCAGACAGTAGGTTAGAATACAGGAGCAGAAAGTAGGTATACAGGAGCAGAGAGTAGGTTAGAATACAGCAGCAGACAGTAGGTTAGAATACAGGAGCAGACAGTAGGTTAGAATACAGCAGCAGACAGTAGGTTAGAAATACAGGAGCAGAGAGTAGGTTAGAATACAGGAGCAGAGAGTAGGTTAGAATACAGGAGCAGAAAGTAGGTATACAGGAGCAGACAGTAGGTTAGAATACAGCAGCAGACAGTAGGTTAGAATACAGGAGCAGCGAGTAGGTTAGAATACAGGAGCAGACAGTAGGTTAGAATACAGGAGCAGAGAGTAGGTTAGAATACAGGAGCAGAGAGTAGGTTAGAATACAGGAGCAGAAAGTAGGTATACAGGAGCAGAGAGTAGGTTAGAATACAGCAGCAGACAGGTTAGAATACAGGAGCAGAGAGTAGGTTAGCAGAGAGTAGGTTAGAATACAGGAGCAGACAGTAGGTTAGAATACAGGAGCAGAGAGTAGGTTAGAATACAGGAGCAGACAGTAGGTTAGAATACAGGAGCAGAGAGTAGGTTAGAATACAGCAGCAGACAGTAGGTTAGAATACAGGAGCAGACAGTACTGCTGTAGGTTCTAACCTACAGTACTGTAGGTTAGAATACAGGAAACGGTCAATAAAAAGCCATCATTAGAATATAAGCCTCAATGAAACACCTGAAAAGGGTGGTTTTGCTGTCAATCTCCTTCATTTAGATCCCTTATGAGAACAGCCATATGGGTGCATTCAGCTGCTCCTGTGTTGAAATATGAGGGGTTAGATGTGGGTCATTATATTTTCATTACACAAGGCTAATAAATGTGATCTGTAGAGCAAGAACTGCATGTTTAAAAGGAGACAGGGGACCCCGGGCATTATAAAGCTCAAGAGAAATGGAATAAAATCGAAAGGAATGGTCCCATTTATATTTTGTGAGAATTACTTGACAAGCTAAGCCAGATGACAATATTAAATAGGACGTCAGAAAATGAGAGATCAGAGATCGAATTAAGATGTGCGATAGTCAAGTCAAATTTATTTATAGAGCACATTTCATGCAGAAAGCAACAAAATGTGCTTCAGTGCCTCACAAGGCAATACTATTTATAATAAAAGAAAATTCAAACATAGAATATATAATAATCAATGGTCAATAATAAATGGTAATTCATATTAGTAGTAGTAGTAGTTCAGGTTCAGTTGGCAGATGTGTTGATTTGATTGAAGAGTTTGTCCTTAATGATTTGAGACATCAGTCCATGAATTGCCTCTATGGTTGTCTTGCAGCTGTCTCGTGTTGCTTTGGCCAGCTTGTCCTCAGACCTCCGCTCGTGTGTGTCCGGCCCCAGCCTGAAGCTGCTGCTGCACAGCTGGGCCTCTGACTGCTCCAGCTTCTCAGACAGGTCAAACACCTGTCCTGTGGTGTAGTCCGAGTTCATGAGGAGACTTGAAGAACTTAAGGTATTGACCCAGTATTTATTCCAAAGGAGCTCCAGTAGCTTTCTATCAAGTGAGGACTTGAAGTAAGTCACCTCCAAGGCATAATACTGTTTACAGTGTACACCAAAGTCTTCTATCTTGTTCAAGGGTATTGTCTGATATTCGGAGGGTCCTTCATCCGGAGGCTTGTAACCCTTTGGGTAGGTTCTGAAGGCGCCAAGGTTGACTTTCCCTGCAGATATGGTCCGCGTGGGGTCGATCACAACGCCCACGAAAGGCTCCTGATACTGCTGGTTGAGCATCTGAGTGCCGACGTCTATGCCTGAGAGCCAGCATCCATAGCCTGGGTGACTGTGGTACCAGCCAATAGCATGTTCTAGACGGCCAACCTTCTCGGCATTTTGAATGTAGGTGGCCATGTATTCATATGCTGCAGCCTGGGCGTTGACTCGGGTTTCTGTGCCTTCCACAGGTAAGGCAAAGCTGTCCATAATGATCATGGTTTCACCGTGCACCTTCCCCAGCATGAGGCCCATCACCTCCAGGTTACCTCCAGACCTGGCATGCATCACCATCTTCAACAGCGCCAAAGCTGAGATGTTGCAGTACTTGAAGTAGTGGTGATCCTTTGTCCATGGCTTTGCAGCGAGGATTTGTTGATGTTGCTTGTTGTCATACTTGTAAATTTCATCTATACTTTGAACCTCCTGCATGCTATTAGATAGCTCCCATGTTTTCTGGGCTATGCTGCTCCCTTTCATGGTGTTAACAGTCTGGGGAAGATTATAACCGATTTCTAGCACCAGTGCTACTTATAGTCTCTGCAGGGAAGGATTTATGACATCACTAATGATGTCACAATGCCTATGACATCATCGGTGTCCGTCATAAATCACTGATGATAATGTTACTTATGTATAGATTTGGGGATGTCACCAGTGATGTCACTCAAGCATAAAATGTTGATGCCATCAGTAATCAGTGATGATGTCACCAGATGATGTCATCATTGCTCGAGTGACATCACTAATGACATCACAATTGTTCGAGTGACATCACTGATGACATCATCACTGATAACATCATCGCTGATGACTTGCTTAAGTAAGATGACGTCACTGATTACATCATCACTGATGACAGAATTGGTGATGCCGAGGTCATGTCACTCGAGCCAGTGGTGACTGATGATGTCATATTAGAAAACAAAAACAGAAAACAAACTGAGCATGCAAAAGGCTCCCCGACTGATAATGTCATACCTACTGATGATGCCATGCACCACATGAGAGTGATGATGTCATGTCCCACAGTGGGCCTGCTTCAACTAAGCATAGTAAAAGCTGCCCTATTAAGATTGCTTGAGTGACATCAATGGTGACATCACTCATTGAGGACATCGCAATTGTGGTGTCTGCAGAAAGAAGTGAAATTCTTGTTGTACAAAATAAGCTGCAAGCGACTCAGTGGTACTTCAAGATGCGTTCTCAAGATCTACTGAAGAATGAATGCTTCCACTCTCGTATCTTATCATGTATTGCTGCTCACATGCCTGCTGAATGCATTCACACTGTGATGTGTGTCCAAAGAGCTGATTGGGTAGTCAATGTCAGGCTTACACTACTGGGGCCGGTTGCACCAAGTGGTCTTACGACTGGTCTTAAGCTAAGTTGGTCGTAACTTTACGACCTAACAGCTACGCCGGTTGCACCAAGCCTTCTTTTCACTACGCCCTTACGCCTGGTCAGGAGGAGGCGTAGGGTCGGGGTGCCTGCCTGTAACAGAGATCTCCGTGTCTATCAGCGGAGACCCGTCCTCATCGTCGTAAAGTCGCCTTTGAAGCATGAAGTTAGATTATAACGAACTAGTTGTGTGGCTTAGCCTTCCCAAATGTTGAGGGTCGTTTTTTAGAATTTAATACATAGAATTGGGAACGTTACATTCAATTTCATTCAGACTGCCTGACACTAATCGCCGCCGCCATTTCCCCCCAGGGCTTCTACAGGAGGAGGGGGGTGGGAGGAGGGAGGGTGTAGTGACGCACATACAGTAGTGGGTGACGGCGCGAGGCACATTTTTGGCCCAATCAGGGGGCATTCCCCGGCAATTCACATGGACGCGCATTGCTACGACCAGCGTAGTTAAGACCAGATGTAAGCCCTATTGGTGCAACAGGCGTAAATCCACTCTAAAGACTGGTCTTAAAGACCGATGTAGGAGTTACGACCAGGCATAGTTAAGACCACTTAGTGCAACCGGCCCCTGTACTGTACTCTACATCAGTGGTTCTCAACTGGTGTAGCCTCAGGACCCACTATTTTCCTTGTCATGAAGTCGTGACCCAAATTTCAGATTTTTTTTTAAACCACTCAAATTTATTGCACAAAAAATAGCACATTAATTTAATGCACAATGCCTTCATGCACTGTTATAAACCTCAAATGAACAAAAGTGCAACAGAAGTGCAACTACGGCTAAAAACCAATTTAAATAAGGCAGACTTGAATTACAGGCCTATATGTTTTTAAATTTAACACGTTGAGTGCCAATGACGAGATATCTCGGCTTACAGAATCCAACCGTTGAGTGCCAAAGACGAGATATCTCCGACCAGCTAAGTGGCGACAGTGCTCTCCCGACAGAGAGAAAGCCAACCAAAAACAGCCGCGGGAGCAAGCCATTCTCAAGGAAATGGCATGACGATTTTACAGTCATCAGTCACCAGACTCGCCCGAGAGCGGCCGCCGCAGCTCTCGGTGTGCTGCTGAGCAGCACACCGAGAGCGGAGAGCGGTGCTGGCGTGGGGGATTGCAAATTTGCATAATAGATTATGGGTGAAACACACTTTGAAACACCCGCAGAAAGGCCAGAATCGAACGAGCCTCATTCTCATACTGTAGGCGAAAACGCTTTCACGCTGCTGCACACCGGCGCACAACGGTGGGGGGTTCCAAAAATAGACTGGGTGGGCAGCATAAAGCCTAGAATCGCACAAAGCTTCATCAAAGCTCTCAACCGAAAATCCAAGAAACAATTGAGTCCCATCCACAGTCCACACTCGCCACACTCGCCGACGAGGGGCCGCCAGAGAGGGAGGCTGCTCACTGCTCAGACAGGCAGGAGAAACTGGCTTGTGACAAACGCCACCAGACACGCCCACGGAGGGAGGAGTTTAAAGGAGAGGGTGTTCAGAACTATATTGTTCAGATGTCTGATCTCTCACTGATGCCAAAAATAAATGGTTAAAGTGACTGTTCTGCCTGTTTGATTGAATTCACAAAACTGCGATTATCTCAGCTTCCTGTCTCAGACGCTCAAACCATGCTGTACTCAACGGCTAATATCTACATAACTACTAACTCTACAAACTAACTCTTTTAGACAGAGAAAGCACACATTCTATTAGTACTTTTGTGAACTTCGTGTTCACAAAGTCCAAGCAGAAAATTATCCTCGGCTCTTGTAAAATGAGCCAGAATCCTCAAAAAACGGCTTGGCAGAAGCTACCTACAGTAAAAAAAAAATGGCTGGCAGTGAATGTGTTAAACAAGTCAAACTGGTCATGCTCAGAAAGTCTTATTTGAACTGTATGAAATATTAAATAAAAGGCAGACTTGAATTACATGCCTATATGTTTTTAAACAAGTTATTAATAATAATAATAATAATAATAATAATAATAATAATAATAATAATAATAATAATAATAATAATAATAATAATAAAACAAGTTAACCTGGTCATGCTAATCCAGTTTCAATAGTCTGAATTTAACTAATATGAAATAAAAAGGCAGACTTTTCTTGAATCACAGGCAGGCTATATGCTTTTTAGTTAAACTGGTCATAACTTTTTATTAAACTGGGGCCATGCTAATCCAGTTTCAATCATCTGAATTTAACTAAAATTAAATATGAAATGAAAAGGCAGACTTCTCTTGAATTACAGGCAGAGCATATGCTTCAGCTTGTTAAACAAGTAAAACTGGTCAGGCTAATCCAGTTTCAATAATCTGAATCTGAATTTTTTTTTTTTTTTTGGCCAATGTCCGCGACCCAATCAAAACGGCCCCGCGACCCACCTTTGGGTCGCGACCCACCAGTTGAGAAACGCTGCTCTACATTACTGTCTTCTTGTCCAGAAAGGACTACTGTACTCTACATTAGTCTTCTTGTCCAGAGAGGACTACTGTACTCCACATTACTGTAGTCTTCTTGTCCAGAGAGGACTACTGTACTCTACATTAGTCTTCTTGTCCAGAGAGGACTACTGTACTCCACATTACTGTAGTCTTCTTGTCCAGAAAGGACTACTGTACTCTACATTAGTCTTCTTGTCCAGAGAGGACTACTGTACTCCACATTACTGTAGTCTTCTTGTCCAGAGAGGACTACTGTACTCCACATTACTGTAGTCTTCTTGTCCAGAAAGGACTACTGTACTCCACATTACTGTAGTCTTCTTGTCCAGAGAGGACTACTGTACTCCACATTACTGTAGTCTTCTTGTCCAGAGAGGACTACTGTACTCCACATTACTGTAGTCTTCTTGTCCAGAGAGGACTACTGTACTCCACATTACTGTAGTCTTCTTGTCCAGAGAGGACTACTGTACTCCACATTACTGTAGTCTTCTTGTCCAGAGAGGACTACTGTATTCCACATTACTGTAGTCTTCTTGTCCAGAGAGGACTACTGTACTCCACATTACTGTAGTCTTCTTGTCCAGAGAGGGCTACTGTACTCCACATGAGTCTTCTTGTCCAGAGAGGACTACTTACTGTACTCCACATGAGTCTTCTTGTCCAGAGAGGACTACTGTACTCCACATGAGTCTTCTTGTCCAGAGAGGACTACTGTACTCCACATGAGTCTTTTTGTCCAGAGAGGACTACTGTACTCCACATGAGTCTTCTTGTCCAGAGAGGACTACTGTACTCCACACGAGTCTTCTTGTCCAGAGAGGACTACTTACTGTACTCCACATGAGTCTTCTTGTCCAGAGAGGACTACTGTACTCCACATGAGTCTTTTTGTCCAGAGAGGACTACTGTACTCCACATGAGTCTTCTTGTCCAGAGAGGACTACTGTACTCCACATGAGTCTTCTTGTCCAGAGAGGACTACTGTACTCCAACATGAGTCTTCTTGTCCAGAGAGGACTACTGTACTCCAACATGAGTCTTCTTGTCCAGAGAGGCTTTCCGGACAGCCTGTTTGAGCGGGGGATCAGGGACAGGCCGCGGAGAGCCTGTTTGAGCAGGGGATCAGGGACAGGCCACCACAATTGGAGACAAGTGATCAACTTGCTGTGGCTGACCCTGCCGCTCGGTGCAGTAGGGGCGTCCCTGCTGGTCTGTGTGTGGATGTGGCTCTTGGTGCAGTAGGGGCGTCCCTGCTGGTCTGTGTGTGGATGTGGCTCTTGGTGCAGTATGGGCGTCCCTGCTGGTCTGTGTGTGGATGTGGCTCTTGGTGCAGTAGGGGCGTCCCTGCTGGTCTGTGTGTGGATGTGGCTCTTGGTGCAGTATGGGCGTCCCTGCTGGTCTGTGTGTGGATGTGGCTCTTGGTGCAGTAGGGGCGTCCCTGCTGGTCTGTGTGTGGATGTGGCTCTTGGTGCAGTAGGGGCGTCCCTGCTGGTCTGTGTGTGGATGTGGCTCTTGGTGCAGTATGGGCATCCCTGCTGGTCTGTGTGTGGATGTGGCTCTTGGAGCTCCCAGATCCCCAGACTATCCCGCACTACGACCCCGCTGTGGGGATGTTTGCCTTGGCCACGCAGTGCTGGAGCTCCTGGCCGAACCCCTCTGGGTATATGCAAACACACCTTGGTGAAATAAAGAATTCTGATTCAGAACTTTTCAACTTTACATTATCTTAAGAAAAAGTGCACTGTGAATATTGTGGTTCCGCTACAGCTATGAGGCGCTTAAAGCCAGCATCCTCGACCACTGTGAAAGGTTGGTTGTCAGTGACGATCATCTCTATAATTAGTTTATAGATCTTTATAGATCTGTCATCAGAATTTGGTCACTATCTTTGTTTCTGAAACAAGTCTTCAAATTGTAGGCTGAGATGGAGGCATGTCCTCCTGAGATTCTGGTTCCTTCTGCTGTGCGGTTTCAAACAACACATGGTGGTGAATCTTAAGATGGGACCACAGGTTTGAAGTATTGGCAGTTTTTCGCGTTCCTCCCATGCTGACAGCTGTTTTGCAGGTATTGCAGACTGCCTTCCCTGGTGTTGGTTGGCTGTAATATTCCAATACTGCACTTTTTCTCCTTTTCTTTCCTTTATCCATCTGCAATAAGGATTTAGAGAGAGAGAGTTACTCACATCACACACACACACACACACACACACACACACACACACACAGTAACTTAATGCTTTGGCCGACATTGTAAATGTCCATATCAATAAAGCAAATTGATTTGAGCTAAAAGTGGGGGCAGGATGATGGCCTATAGGCTGTCTATGCTCTTATGCTTCATTTAAGTCTCTTTATATTGGTGAGAAAAGTACTGTAAACCTCAACAAATATATCCTACTGTATAAAACTGTATTTATTTGTTTATTCAAGTTTCCAAAACATAAAAGGCAATTTACAAGATTACACTTGAACACATCACGATTGCCAAATTTTACAGAATGGATTTTTTGAACACATCACTCAAGTCAAGCTGTGCCTGATATAGCTTGCTAGCATGCTTAGCTTGCTAGCATTATATTTCGGCAATACATTGGCAATTTGCCAATGAAAATGCCAATACGGATAATCGGCAAAATGCTAAATATCTGCGCAGATTATCGATTTAGCCGATAATCGGTCGATCCCTACTCAAAATATGTCTGGGTGCTGTGCTGCTTCTGCACAACTCTGTGTGTGTGTGTGTGTGTGTGTGTGTGTGTGTGTGTGTGTGTGTGTGTGTGTGTGTGTGTGTGTGTGTGTGTGTGTGTGTGTGTGTGTGTGTGTGTGTGTGTGTGTGTGTGTGTGTGTGTGTATAGCTGTCAGCAGATGGTTCCTGCTGGTCCTTGGTGCTGGCCTTAGTCCCATCTCTGATGCTGCTCCACCTGGATGTTTCTCTCTCCATGTGTGTGTGTGTGTGTGTGTGTGTGTGAATACATTTTCATTTAATTTCATATGTTCAGAACTCTGCTCCACAACAAACCTCATAGATGCATCCACGTCATTACGTGTGTGTGTGTGTGTGTGTGTGTGTGTGTGTGTTGTCTTCATGTGCACTCTCTGCCCCCTCTCTCAGACTCTGGTGCAGTGCAATGGTTGCCAGTGCCTGCCCCATCCTTGCTAATGCTCCCCCACTCGACGTGCCCTGACTCCATGTGTGCAGCTGTCTTCTCTCCCCTTCCCCAGACTCCGGTCCAGTGTTCCACCTGTCCGTGGACATGTTTTGCCTTGGCCTGGCGGTCGTCGACGCTGGCCTTGGTCCTGCTCCCACCTCTCATGTCTCTGACTGTGTGTGTGTGTGTGTTACTGTATGTGTGCTGCTGCTTTCTCCCCTCCCTCTGTGTGTGTGTGTGTGTGTGTGTGTGCGTGCGTGCGTGCGTGTGTGTGTGTGTGTGTGTGTGTGTGTGTGATTGTGTGTGTGTGTGTGTGTGTGTGTGTGTGTGTGTGTGTGTGTGTGTGTGTGTGTGTGTGGGGGGGGGGGGGGGGGGTCATTTGTCATTGTATTGTGTTGATCCCTATTTGCCCAACTACCAGTGTTGTGTTGTGTTGTGTTGTGTTGCCATCTGCATTGACGTTGACTTTTGAATGGATTCACCAGAAAACAATTAGTTCAATATATTCTGAGAAGGCGTGCGTCAGCCATCGAGAATTGAACTTGATTTTTGTACAGGTACTTGGAAGCAGCCATCAGTGCAGGTAAAGGAATCATTCCTTCGATGCCAAACATGCGATGGCTGCCTGTAGTGGAACAGGGCTGTTGTCCGGCTAATGTGTCTCTTTGGAGTTTTTCGTGTGTGCATTGGGGTCATAAGCCTGGGGTGCTGGGTAGATTAGGCTATATTGTCTTGCTAAAATCTGCTCTTGCCTTGTATACCTTGTGTTGTTTGCTTGTCCTATATAATTTGTTCGCCATTGATTATGTTTAGGCAGATCGAGCTAGTCATCCTTTCTCTGTAAAGCCCTAAACTTTTCTTTCCCCAAGCATTACCTATCACCCCTTTCAATACTGTTCACTATGTTGCTACTGTATTGCATTACATAGATGTTACCTGCACACTATGGAGTAAAAATGGAACATTGTTGACATCTTTGAGCACATAATTGTGGCTCAAACTAAAAACAGCAGATGTTTCTTGGCGATGTTGCTGACTAGACCTAGCAAAGAAAACAACAATCATCTCTTTTAAACGTCGATAGTATCGTCTAGTTTCTGTGATGGAATTATAGATGCCTGTTAATGCTTCCTAAATGAGCTCAGCAAAATGGCTCAGGAGAATGGCGGTTATTGTCATGGCCAACTGGAGACAGATGTTTGCAACACACTCAGGATAGCAATAAGGACTTATGAGAGGCTGAACGTGACATCAACAGCAACTGTCATGTTTAGGGCTTTTTCCTATGCACACAGAAGCTGTTGCTACTGTAACGCTTTTCCCGTGGTATTGAATGAGAGTAAGTGCCCTGGGTCCTTCTATATGACCAACCCCTATATAAGTGTTGTGGTATGGTTTTTAAATAATTAATTTACTGCTTAAACTATGAAATGACCCGCTGTTTTTAAGCTTTTAACCTTGTATTTTTAACCCCTTTTAATATACACGTATTTATTCTATTTATCCTATTTATTCTATTTATTAATTACGCTGACAAAGATAGTTTGTGATATACAAAAAAGGCCAATATTTATTCTCTCCAATGGAAAATAAAAAGGTTGCAAGGCACAGTAACAACACTGTTATTCTTAAGGCATTTGGGTAAACACTGTAAATGAGACATAGGCTACTAGCCTTTTACCTTAAAAGGGAATGACAATCAAAATGACAGGTAATAGCACTGGTAAATACCTCCTAAACCCTGTAGAGGAAGGGTAAGCACTGGTGAGAATAGAAAACCCAAATTAAATACCTCTCTGCAAAAACAGACTTATGGCTTAGTCCATAATGATTTATACAGTCTATGAAAAATACAGTAATATTACCCGAACTGGAAAATATCAACAGCACAACAGTGGTACCCCAAACAAATAAAGCCGGCAATAAATTAAATAAACCCCCCGTTGCAGGCCTGATAGAGTTGAGCGCTCAAGAGTATTCAGCACTGGACTGCTCACCACAGTTCAACAGCACAGAAATCTCCTCTTACCAGACTCCTCTTCTTATACAGGGAATCCTCTTCAAAAGTAGGCCTCTTCACTCTTCAACCTCCACTTCCGGAGGAAAGGAAGGACAGGGGGAAAAGAGACGGCTGTCTCCCTCAATGGAGGGTTGTGGAGCTCCCTCGTGACCAGGGCGTCCACCCGCTGTGCCGACCACCCGCAGTGCCGACAGGCTCAGCCCGCAATGCCAACGTTAGGTTTAGGCGTGGGGGGTGGGAGAGGTTAGGTTTAGTGTTAGGGTCTGGGGGAGGTTAGGTTTAGGCGTGGGGGGTGGGAGAGGTTAGGTTGAGGGTTAGGGTCTGCGGGAGGTTAGGTTTAGGCATGGGGGGTGGGAGAGGTTAGGTTTAGGCGTGGGGGCTGGGAGAGGCAGCCGGTCTCCCGACACGGTGCACACCGCCTCGCTCAGCTGGTTCTGCTTGTGGGCTATCGGCATTGCGGACTGTCGGCACTGCGGTGTGTCGGCACATAGACTGTGGCCAGAGGTGCCACCGTGTGATGCCCAGGAAGCACGGGGCGCTATCTGGTTCCAGCATAGCCAGAGGTACAACCGTGGGAAGCCTCAACGAGCACGGTGCCTGTCTGCTGCCGCGCCTCGGCGGAGATCAAAGGAAGGACCCGACGGTGATCAGAGGAAACAACCGCGGCTATCACAGTTAGCTATCACCCTGAAAGTGACTGTTAGCCACTGACAAAGCTACTTTTGGCTACACAGCTACAGTAACGGTCAGGCTCTTTGCTACTAGGATTAGTGACCTCGCGACGGTAACGGTTAGCCAATTTGTGGCAACGCCCAGTTGCTATTAGCTGGCTACAGTTAGCTTATATTAGTTGGCCAGCTAGCTACTATTAGTTGGCCAGCTAGCTACTATTAGTTGACCAGCTAGCTCATACATGGGCAAACTACGGCCCGCGGGCCGGATGCGGCCCACGGGCGCCACCTGTGTGGCCCGTGATGGAATTGAAAAAAAGAAAAAAAAAAAAAATTACACAGTGCACCTGAACGCAACATGCAAGATACCCGCTGAATAAGTGTCCAAATGTTCATGTCATTCTGGCCAATACTCCACTTCTGTTATAGCATTTCAGTCTGGAATATGGAATATCTTTCAATAATCTTTATGACTAAAAGGCTACATTGAATTCGAAATTTAAATAATTAACTCATTGGTTTTGGATTTATTTAGCTTGAAGACTGCATTTTTGTTTGTGTGACCCTCAACACAGGCTTTGATCATCCCGGGCCACTTACTGATACTTATGCTAAAATTAACCCACTCATATTCTGATATATTTCAAGAAAAACATTTTGGCTAGTGGAAATTCTAATTGGCTGGTAACTTTAAAATCTAGCAGCCATATTGGCAGGTGGTCAAAAAAGTTATTTTCAAGCCCTGAGAGCAGGTGGTGACATAGGAGTGAGTGAGAAAAGGATGAAATATTGGTGGTTAAGACTGAATAATGACATCACAACTGTTAATTTAAAATGAGTTATTCCTCTAAACGTGGCTTCAAATGCACCAAGTTTTTCACGCTGGCGCCGTTCGGCCCTCAGCAAAACCTGGTAGCGAGGACATTTTTTGTGGCCCTCTCTATCATCAAAGTTACCCATCCATGGGTTACGGCATGACAATATTTGTTCGGCCCCCGGCAACAATCTGGGTTTCTCATGTGGCCCCCCATGAAAAATAATTGCCCACCCCTGAGCTAGCTAGCTAGCTGGTAGACGGTTGGTCCCACGGACTCCTCGCTCCACCACTGGCCAACCCACGACTCTCACGGGTAGTGATAACGTTTGTATTGAAAATAAACAGCAACTCCGAATTTACAGGAGCGCAGGAGGAGGCGTCCGCTCCTCACTCAGACCCCCAGCAGACTGACTGCGCGGCCTCTCTAGTTCCGCCTTCTCCCCCCACCATCCAATAGTAAATAAGAGAGACGAGTAGTCTCTCTATATTAACCAATCACACGACGCCATGCTGAACAAGGTTTGGTTGTTCCCCAGGTCAGGTGTGAGAAAATTGTTTGTGATCTCATACAAGCTTTACAGGACGAATGAAAGGGACAGGACATAGAATTATATTAGGCCAGAATGATAATGGGGATTTAGTTTAACAAGATGGGGATTCTAGTTTTAAGCAAATAGGGATAAGAGGGATAATTGTTTGGTGTTAAGTTTAGAGACAGATTGTACCTCAATTTAACCCGGGGTTAAACTACTTCCTACTATATTGCCAGTGGCTTATCCATGCTCGGAGGGAAAAGACAACTCTATGTTGTCCATTGAGTGGAACAAACAAATAAATCAGAATCAGTCATAGGTCATAAGTCACTCATCACATTTTAAACATGACACTCATGCACGTGCGGGCTTTACCATTAGGCAAAAGTCAGCAATATCCTTGGGTCCCAAGCTACCAAGGGCCCCATAAATCCTCTTCTACTCATGGACGCCGGCATCCGCAGCTGCCATCAGATTATTATTGTAATGGCCCCAAACTAGAGTGAAGATACTGGTATTAAACTAGAAGACCTAAGGCATCCCAACCACCAACCATTCATAAGCCCAATTCACTAAAGAGCATGCCACAATAACATAAATTTACCAACCATTCATATCTAAAGCCTAAATAAACATGCCTTTGTAATTATTGGTTCTAGAATCCTGATTTGCGACCCGCCCACTCTTCAGATTTGGTCGAGCCGATGAGTATGAAATGTTGGTACACATAATGAGGGATGAAGTTACCAATGAATTAAAAAAATATATAAAAAATATTTGGGAAAAAATTAATAATAATCTTATTAATTATTCATATTTTGGGTAGTTGCTTGGACCAACAGTAAGATGAGTTGGACAAAACAGCAGGGTACAAGGGTTAAGAGTTATGAAGCTTCTTAAGGAGTTAAGAAGGCTCCAAAGAAGTGTTTCCCAAACGCCTTCTTAACAGCCTTCTTAACACATCGCTAAAGAAGGCTCTTAAGAAGCAGCTTAACTGGAGCTGTCCACCATCTCGATGTGAGAGGTCCTCTGCGGCCCACTAGATGGCACTCTGAGCCCACCAGTGGGCCACGACCCAGTGGTTGAGAAACACTGTTGTAGAATAACCTAATTGTGGTCATGTTAACTCATTGAGTGCCAGCCACTTTTGGAGAACGGACGCTCCCAGTGCCAGAGTTTCAGAGCGTTTTCAGTGATTTCTCGAGGCCCACAGAATATTGTGTGATATTACTATGTAAACACCGAACACGCACAAAGAACGATGAGACTCTCTTCTATCATCTGCAAAAAAAAGTTTATTGATACCATTTTCCGTTCTTTAGTTATGAGCCGGAGAAGATAGGTTGTTTTGAGCAAAAAGACACATTTCAATTTAGAATCTGAGATATTCAGCCTTTTGTGAAAGGAAGCATTTCAAGCACATCATTGACTCTGAAGCTAATATTTTCTGATGTAATGACACCTCAAAAATAATTTCCTTCAATAAAAGAGTGAAAACAAAGGAATTTTGTTTGGCCAAATAATATTTTTTAGCTGCAACCAGCAGCGCTGGCCCCTGCGTGCGCAGACCCTACACCTTCTTGCTGGTCTTGATTTACTGCTGGTAGGCATCAGATAGCCTATTCTAGCTTGTTTGCCTGTCTCTGTGCATCGAGCCTGCTGCTGCCTGGGTCTGTGTTTACTGTCAATGGTTGTATGCTGTAGTGCCCTGCGTGCCCCACCCCCCTCCTCCTCCTCCTCCGTGGGAGTGTCTCTGGCCGTCTGGGGCTCTGCTGCGAGTGCGTTTGCTCTGCGTTTGCTCTGCACTGAAAAGTGCGCTGCACCCCCCCGCTTTTTCACAGCCTGTCGCCAGCTCCCAGCTGAGAATAATGTAACTTTTCAGAAAGACGCTGGTGTCGGCAACTAAATCATATGGAGGGGCTATCGCAGCGGACACGGAGGGGCTCAATTGTGGCAGCAGATGACTGCTGTTCACAGGCACAGCTAACGTTATGCTTCATGCATATCGATGCGATTTCCGTTTCCCCATTACTTCTTCTCTCTTTTTTCCTCGCCTTTCTCTAATCTGGAGAGCACTGTCGCCACCTAATGGGTCGGTAAAATAGGTTATACACATTCAACAGCCACCATACTTTCACAGGAGATGGATCTGGCTTTGATGCACGTCCCACCGTCAAAAAACGCAATTGACTAACATACTCGTCCTTGGCACTCTACGTTACTAAACCAATTGACGAACATACTCGTCCTTGGCACTCAATGAGTTAAACAACAACTTCTTCTATTAAACATTATTTATTTCAGACATGGACTGCAGTTCAAATTGCTTATACACAGCATACAATAAAATTGCGAGAAACACTACAGAATTTAAGCGACCTTGGGTTCTGTGAAAGGTGCTATATAAATCCACAACATTCTTATTATAAAAGGAATCCATTCTGATTAGAGGAATATAGCCTACGGTAAAACATTTAAAACACAAGTAACCATACATACAGGGGAGATTTTCAAGTGTTTTTTAACAATTTTAAAGACTAAAGGGTGCATGAAAGAAAGGAAAAAGGGAAAAACACAAGAGGAACAGTGGACACAAGTATCTCCTTTTGCCTGACGCGGCTGGATCTGCCAGTGTTTCGTCATTAAGAAGGTGTTAAGACTGTCCCAGACCCTTCTTACAAAACCTTCTTAAGGAAAGATCATCTTAGCGCTGAGAAGCTTTTGGGAAATGCAGCCTTCTTAACGGAAGATAATTTTAGGCTAAGAAGCATCGGGAAACGCGTTGGCTTCGTTGGCTTCTTACGGGAGCCTTAAGAAGGGTCAAAGAAGCTTCTTAGCGCTAAGAAGCTTTTGGGAAACGCATGCCTTCGTAACGAAAGATCATCTTAGGCTAAGAAGCAATTGGGAAACGCGTTTGCTTCTTAAGGGGGCCTTAAGAAGGGTTAAAGAAGCTTCTTAGCACTAAGAAGCTTTTGGGAAACCCAGCCATTGTCTTTGCAAAGATGTTTTTATTTTTTGTCAATACACCAGAATCAGTGTAAGGAGAATATCATCAGAGCAGCTGGATACGTCAGTGACTGTAATTGGTTTGAGCAAAACACACACACACACACACACACACACACACACACACACACACACACACACACACACACACACACACACACACACACACACAGAATGCTCAGACGGAGGCAATGTCAGACTGAATAATGGAGTGGAAACGAAATGGCCATTCCATATGAATATCAGGCTAAGTCAAATGTATAAGAACATCACCTTGGCCAATCACATGGGTCACTGCATCTGAGCAGCAAGGTGATTGGTGGGGAGGTGTGCATGCACACTTCTGATGAAGGCCTGAAGATGATTGTCTGTGATGGCACGCATGCTGTGATATCAGCCTTTTCTCAGCAGCTGTTCCATTATGCAGACAGCAGTGTGTGTGTAGGAAACTTTGTTCCAGGGACCATGTCCTGGTCAGGTGGCTGTGAGACTGAGAGCATGGCTGTGTATAAACAGGTGGGGTGCATCTGGTGTGTGGTCGGGGAAGCATCGCTTGGAGGTCCTTGGGGCGGTGGTGGGTGTGTCTTGGGGCGGTGGTGGGTGTGTCTTGGGGCAGTGGTGGGTGTGTCTTGCACAGGTTTGTAGCAGCTCATATAGGTTATATACCTGTACCAATACCAGTACCCTTATTAAAGTGATACCGATTGATACGGAGTACTTCATTCGATACCTTAGCCATACTTTGAACGTTTTGGTGGCATCTCGGCACGCTGAATTGCCAAAAACAACCACAAGTCAACAAAACTTAAGCCACACGCACTTTCGGTCAAAACCCCGCCCACTTCGATTTAAGCCACGCCCCCTCCGAGTACAGCTACGGATACAGATAATGGCTGGGTTTCCCAAAAGCTTCTTAGCGCTAAGAAGCTTCTTTAACCCTTCTTAAAGTCCCTGGAAACCAGAAATATTTCTTTATTATTTAGCATTTTGAGTTCATCACATCACAGGACCCTATGTTAATAAGCCACCAGCCAAATTTGAACGATGATGAACGTCGCAAAGTATATAAATTTAGGTTTGACAGTCTGGCAAAACTCATGAGAAAATCATTATTTTTTAGAGTGTATTTCTCCCGCGGACTGTGTGGGCGTGTCCCATCTGCAGCAGGTTTTCCGAGAGAGAGAGCGCGCGAGACAGAGGGGGGAGGGAAACGGAGAAAGAGATCAAGTTACACAGCACTTGCGAGTGTGTGTGTGTGTGTGTGTGTGTGTGTGTGTGTGTGTGTGTGTGTGTGTGAGAGAGCCACCAGCCTGTGTGTCTCTCGCTCTCTCTCACTAGTCCCGAGAGAGAAAGAGAGAGAGAGAGAAAGAGAGAGAAAGAGAGAAAGAGAGAGAGAGAGAGAGAGAGAGAGAGAAGCACATGGCCTGAAACCCGACACCTTGCTAATCTCACAAGCATAGCGCTTGGCAGACGGCACACAGAGTGGGAGGGAGACGGACAGCGAGGGAGCGCTGTCACTGGGGGCAAAGAACGGACTTGCCATAGGTGGGTGCGGATTGCGCGCGTGTACAAAGGTTATATAGAGCTTATGACGTCATAAGCTCCTGCGTTTTAGCACCTCGCGCACTGCTGTCTTCAATGAGGAAGTACTTTGTAGAATCTTGTAGAAAAGTGGCGATTTTAAGGCTTTGGGTTGAAAGTAATGTATAATAATTTCGGAGGCACAAAATTACTAACATAAGACCCTAAATAACATAGTTAGAACGTTTTTGTGGATTTTGGTTTCCAGGGACTTTAAGGCCCCCTTAAGAAGCAAACGCGTTTCCCAATTGCTTCTTAGCCTAAGATGATCTTTCGTTACGAATGCATGCATTTCCCAAAAGCTTCTTAGCGCTAAGAAGCTTCTTTGACCCTTCTTAAGGCTCCCGTAAGAAGCCAACGAAGCCAACGCGTTTTCCGATTGCTTCTTAGCCTAAAATTATTTTCTGTTAAGAAGGCTGCGTTTCCCAAAAGCTTCTTAGCACAAAGATGATCTTTCGTTAAGAAGGTTTTGTAAAAAGGGTCTGGGGCATTCTTAACCCCTTAATGACGAAACACTGGCAGATCCAGCCGCATCAGGCAAAAGGAGATACTTGTGTCCACTGTTCCTCTTGTGTTTTTCCCTTTCTTTCATGCACCCTTTAGTGTTTAAAATTGGGGAACACTTGCAAATCTCCCCTGTATGTATGGTTACTTGTGTTTTAAATGTTTTACCGTAGGCTATATTCCTCTAATCAGATTCCTTTTATAATAAGAATGTTGTGGATTTATATAGCACCTTTCACAGAACCCAAGGTCGCTTAAATTCTGTAGTGTTTCTCGCAATTTTGTTGTATGCTGTGTATATAAAGCAATTTGAACTGCAGTGTCTGAAATAAATAATGTTTAATAGAAGAAGTTCTTGTTTAACATGACCACGTTTAGGTTATTCTACAACAGTGTTTCTCAACCACTGGGTCGTGGCCCACTCGTGGGCTCAGAGTGCCATCTAGTGGGCCGCAGAGGACCTCTCACATCGAGATGGTGGACAGCTCCAGTTAACTCATTGCGTGCCAGCCACTTTTGGAGAACGGACGCTCCCAGTGCCAGAGTTTCAAAGCGTTTTCAGTGATTTCTCGAGGCCCACAGAATATTGTGTGATATTACTATGTAAACACGCCCAAAGAACGATGAGACTCTCTTCTATCATCAGCAAAAAAAAGTTTATTGATATCATTTTCCGTTCTTTAGTTATCAGCCGGAGAAGATGGGTTGATTTAAGCAAAAACAGCCGTTTCAAACTAGAAGCTGAGATAATCACCCTTTTGTGAAATGAAACATTTCAAGCACATCACTGACTCTGAAGCTAATATTTTCTGATGTAGTGACACCTAAAACATTTGAACAGTCATTTCCTTCAATAAAACAGCAAAAACAAAGGAATTTTGATAGCAAAATATTATTTTTTAGCTGCAACCAGCAGCTCTGTGGGATCGTCACTTTGGCTGTTTCCAAAGTTTTTATTGAATAATTCAAAAACCCCTTCACCAAAAAATTAAAAAATTTACATACGGCAAGTAGAGACCATGAGTGACTATGCCAGAAAGAATGGCCAGGATTCATCCATAGGTGGCGCTATACACGTGTGTACAACACGTGTGCAAGCATTTCAAAATGCACAACTTTCTTGAATAATTCAAATTCAAATCCCCTTGACCAAAAATGTTCAAAGAACAGTTCAAATGTTCAAAGTACAGTTCACAGTTATTTTGAGAAAAAAAGAAAATAAATTTGTACAGTTATGTATGTATGTATGGGATGCTGCAACGATGCAAGTCCAGTTCAAAGTTATTGTTATGATGTACAGTTATGTATGTGAGTAGTCCAGCTGAGTGTGGTAAGCTATGAAACACACTCCTGGGTGCAAGGGGACACAACAGGTCTTGCACCACATGCTGGTCTCTCTGCGCTGGCCCCTGCGTACGCAGACCCTACACCTTTTTGTTGGTCTTGCTTTGATGGTGGGCCTCAGGTGTTCCAGCTTGTGTTTGCCAATCAGGATATTGAGCCTGCAGTCTGGGTCGGTGTTGTATGGTGCCCTGCGTGCCCCACCCCCCTCAACTGCAACTTCCTCCTCCTCCTCCTCCTCCTCCTCCGGCACAGGTCGCTTTGAGGTCCATGACTTCACCACCCTCCGCATGAACTCCAAGAGGGTTTTACACTCCCCTGGGTTCCTGGCTTTGTAGAGGATGTAGGCGTTGAAGATGCACACTTGGAACAGATAGGCTACAAACTTCTTGGGCCAGTTCAGTGTCTTCCGGATGAAGGGGTAGTAGGCAATGTTTTGGTCCAACCTATCCACCCCATTCATAGATGAGTTGTATGCACACTCTGGCTTGAGCTGAGCAACTTTGTTTGTCTGTCCCTTCTGCCACACGTCAATGCTCTGCATGCTGTCTTTGTGGCACGTTGTCACCATCTTCACCAGCCGTTTGTCCTGCCAAGCTAAAACCATAACCCTCTCATTGTGACGCACAACTTTTCCCCCCACCCCCAGGTCAGTCTTTGTCACCTCCCTGATGATCTGAGGTTCCCCCCTATTCTTCCTCAGCGTTCCACACACATTGGTTTGTGCTCGCAGTAAACGCTCACACAGTGCAACAGAGTTATAAAAGTTGTCCATGTAGAGCGTGTAACCATGACCTTGAAGACGATCAAGGAGCGAGAACACAGTGTCTGGCAGAGTGCTAGGTACCCCAACATAAGGCTGCATGTTGAAGCAGTACCCTGTGGCAGAGTCACACAGTATGTATGATTTGATGCCATACTTCACCGACTTCTGTGGGTTGTACACCTAACACCTTGAAAGACAGACGGCCCCTCCACAGCATCATACCCTCATCAATGCAAATGTTTTGACCTGGTTGGTACAGCTCCTTGAACTTGTTGACAATATAGTTCAACACAGGACGGACTTTAGTCATTTTGTCCGTCGCATCCTGTGATGCATTGTCATTGTAGTGAAGGAAGCGCCAGATGAGTTGAAACCGGTTCCTTGGCATTGTCTGGTTGAAATAGGGAGTTGCATCTATTTCATCTGTACTCCAATACAGTGCAATGCTTGGCTTCGTGATGTAGCCAGTGATGAACGAAAGTCCAAAGAATGTTTTCAGTTCTGGGACTGACACTGGTTTCCAAGCATTACCTCTGCTATGTGGCAGACTGTCCGGGTGTGCTTGAAAATACTGAGTGGCAAAATTGTTTGTCTGTTCCAGAATGTGTTGGAGCAGCTCATCCGTCAGGAACAGCTCCAGGAAGTCAGCTGGCAGGTCGGAATCCAGCTCCGCAGCAGCATTCTGGAGTCCACGGGTTGCAGTGAAGGGGATCTGGTTTGGTTCCCAGTCTGCCTGCTGCCAGCCTGTATCTTCCCCACCTCTGCTCGATGCAACTGTAAATTATTGAAATATATATAATTATCAAATACATTTTTTACTGCTTGGTTATGATGTGTAGATATATATATATATATATTTTTTTTTACCTTTCTTCCTTGAACTGCATGTGGGAGTGGGAGTGGGTTTTCTCCTGGATGTTGACGATGTAGGAGCTGTAAATTATTGAAATATATATATAAATGATCATAAATACATTTCATTATTGCTTGGTTTTATGATGTGTAGGATATATATATATATATATATATATATTACCTGTCTTCCTTGCACTGCCTGTGGAAGCCGTGGGAGTGTCTCTGCTCGATCAACAGTCTGTAGAAATATATACAATTATCAACCACAATTGACCAGTTTTATTGCTGCAGTTTTACTGACTATAATGCCTGAACCTGCTCAATCCATGATCTGTGGAAATATATCTACCATAAATATACATTGTGTTATTGCAATGTTATGGCTATTTAGAAAAAAAGTTTTACCTGCTCTGCTGCGTGTGTCAGGCGACGAATCTCTGCTACCTCCGTCAGGCGACGAATCTCTGCTACCTGCAGATCCCCATTCAGGCAACCACTCGTCGGACGAATCTGGATCCGGCTCACTGAATTCATCTGACGTATCTGAAGTTTCAGTTGTGAGCTGAAATGAAACTATGTCCGATTCTTGACCAGTACCATCGTCTTCTTCATCGATCACTCTTTCCTCTGCACGCTGAGAGGAACCGCGCACTCCACCATGCTTCACTGTGGTGGGTACAGAGGTAATAACAGAGGCCGCCGGTCCCATCTGTTGACCACCATCGTCTTTATCGATCACTCTAACGTTAGCTCTACCACGCTGCACTGTGGTGGTGGGTACAGAGGCCGCCGGTCCCATCTGTTGACCACCATCGTCTTCATCGATCACTTGTTCTTCTGCACGCTGAGAGGGAAAGCGCACCCGCCTAGCTCTACCACGCTGCACTGTGGTGGTGGGTACAGAGGCTGCCGGTCCCATCTGTTGACCACCATCGTCTTCATCGATCACTTTTTCTTCTGCACGCTGAGAGGAAAAGCGCACCGGGCTAGCTCCACCATGCTGCACTGTGGTTTCTGCAGCGGGAAAGGTTTTTTCCTGGTGCCACTGGTGCCACTAGTGGTGGCACCGGTGCCACCACTAGTGCCTTCTCCAGCGATCGCCACACGTTTAGGCACAGAAGCCAAACTCTCCTGCAGAGTAAGCTGCTTGTACTTTTCGGGTTTGCGCTTTCGCTTCGCCATGTCTGTCTCATCAAAGGATCGCCGCTCACTACAAAGAACCACAGCGTTTCCGTTTCCCCAACGACTTCTTCTCTGTTTTTTACTCAACTTTCTCTAATCTGGAGAGCACTGTCGCCACCTAATGGGTCTGTAAAATAGGTTATACACATTCAATAGCTCCCATATTTTTATAGGAGATGTAAGAGGCTTTGATCCACGTCCCACCGTCAAAAAACGCAATTGACGATTTCAGTCGTCTTTGGCACTCTACGTTAGTATTTGAATTGACGAACATACTCGTCCTTGGCACTCAATGAGTTAAGATGCTTCTTAAGAGCCTTCTTTTTTTTTCTCTCTCTCTTCTGTTAAGAAGAAGGCGTTTGGGAAACACTTCTTTGGAGCCTTCTTAACTCCTTAAGAAGCTTCTTAACTCTTAAGAAGCTTCTTTGTTGGGAATCTCAGCCAATATAGTTGGTTAAACAGATACAGATAATGGTGTACTCGCTCATCCCTACTTTTGACTGGGTGTCAGGGGCGCATTGATGTCCAGAAAAAAAAATCAGCTGTAAAAAAGACAGATGGGACTTGACCTTTGACCTTTCTCCTTCAGAACCTCCCTGTAGCCAGACACGCATAAAATAACGCTCTCCCCACTGACATGTACAGTAGCAGCATAGTACCAAGGGCATGGCCACACACCACCCCCAGACTATTTGTCACAGGGGAAAAAAAATATCAAGGTACACTGCCAAGTCTAGGGAGTTTTGTCACAAAGTTTGGAATATGAGTCATCAAGAAAGAAGGTTGCAGTCGAATCTACACAGGCTATGTGACAGTGACGTAAACAGCCACACAATTGCTTAGAGACCAAGCTTTACATGTAGGTGCCATTGCCAAGAGCAAAGGGACACCATTATCTCTCCCCTTATGTAAGCATTCCTGTAATACAATGTAAACGATGCACACTCTCTGCGATGTGTGCTTGATGTGCTCAGCAGACATCAAATTAATCTCAACCTTTTGAATTTCATTTCTGACTTCCCCTCAAAATTAAAGCACGGGGGGGGGGGGTTCAGAAAGCCTAACCATAATCAGCAGTGAATTGTGTGATCTGGTCCAGACCATTGTCTGACAGCCTATTCAGTGTGTAATTCAAAGCACACTTGGCGAGTCGGGGGGAGCCACCTGATGGAGAGGCGGGGCTCAAAATAGTGTGTAGCAAAGGAAAGTGGGCGGAGTGAAATGAGACAAAGTGTGAAATGAACAGTAATTAACGATGAATATGGAAGGCTAGAAGAAAAGGCCAGCCAGTCCATCCAGTCTGTGCTAATGGGAATATGATTGGATTTTCTCTTTTTTCTCCCCTGTCTAATTCAATCAATTACAGAATGCACTCTGAATGGTAACTCAAAGCAAAGCCATTTAAGCCCAATGTCCACCAGATGCGGCACAGAAGCGCACTGGGAAGGCAATGTGCACGCGTCTGATTGACTTGCATGCATCACCCGCCAGTGCATTTTCATACTTGACAGCCGATCCGGCAAAAATAGACCAGATGCAGAAATGAATGGAGTGGCAGAAAGTGCTGTGTGAGTTCTGGACGGTCCGTGCTGCTACCACAAGGCATCGGCCCCCTGTCAGGTTAGTAGAAGCGTGTGGACCCAAATGCAGAACAATGACAGCAAGCAAGGTTTTTGAGGAGCAGAAAAGTCTTTACTTGAAGATTTAGATAACAGGAACAAAACAACAAAGAACTACAGTAGCACACAGCTAAACTGAAAACAAGAACTCACAATACGTACCATACCAGTGACAGAAAGACAATGACTCGACAAGGGGTACAAACAGACTGAGACAATATATACACAGAGGTAACTAATGACACATGAGGAACAGCTGGGGAAGGCAGGAACACAGGGGGCAAAACGGGAGAACTGATTGGTGGGGAGAACTCAGGTAATGCGGCAGACTAACGAGGAAACATAGGCAACAGGTGGGAGGAAAACAGAGAACACACAAGGAACAGACATAACAGGCCTTTCTCTATAGTAAGACTCATAGTCCACTGAGTTTTAGCTCCTCAGGAATTACACACATAACAGAGCAGGCCACGGTGTGCATGGCCTGGGCGTTACACTGCCCCCTCCTTAGGAAGGGCTTCCAGACGTTCCCCTGAAACACTAAGCAGGGTGGGCAAGCGCGGAGCCGGCAACCTCAGGTGGGCGACCTGGGGGCTGGCCAAACTGGCGGACTAGGTCTGGCGGACGGCCAGGCCGACTGCCAGGCCGGCAGAGAAGGTCAGGGGGACGCCCAGGAAAACCACCAGACACTGGAGGAAGACCAGGACCGGAGCCAGAGCCAGGAGGCGGAACACCACGACTGCAATTATGGAAATTGCCCGCTCCGCGGCCTCCTAAAATTGTGACTGACAGACAGACGGACAGACACCGTCCACCGCCTAGATGCCATTGTGCAACTGTGCCCGATCGGCTCATACTACATTGAATGAATGAATGAATGAAACCTTTATTTATCCCCGAGGGGAGATTCAGGCGTCTAAAAACAGCAACAGCAGCAGGGGTTAAAAAATACAGAGCAGACAGATAAATAGGGATAAATAAAAACAGATTGAATTGAATTGAATTGAATAAGCCTTTATTGTCTCCCTTGGGAGAAATTATTTTTGGGCATCAAGAGACACAGCGTTAGACATATACATATTGACAGTGCAATCAGACGACAATTAACATTAAATTGTCGTCATCACAGTTGCTTGAGTGACATCACAACAATTGCTCAAATTGCTCGGAAACCTTTATTTGGGAAGGGGGGGAGGGCGGCACGCCATTGAGAGCAGTCTCTTCTCTTCTCTCTCTTCTTGAGAGCAGTCTCTCTTCTCTCCCTTCTTCTCAGTCGGTCCAGTTTGAGTGAGTCCTGAAGCCTGTTCCATCTAGGAGCGTAAAAGGTGAAGGTGGTCTTTCTTCACTCACTGTTGTGCAATGGCCAATCTAATCTATCTAACATCTATGTATCTAACATGGGGGTCTATGGGGATTGACTCGCTTTTAGAGCCCGCCTCAAGTGGCCACTTGAGGAACTACAGCTTTCAGTATCAATTCCACACTGTCCTCCCGCCTGGGCGAAACACTGACAGTCCTACTTTCTGGTTTTCTTCTTATCAGCTTTGTTACCTTCTGGCTTCATGGCATCAGGGAGCTCTGGGGGGCTGGAGAAGGCCTTGATCTTCAGCTGCTCAAACTTCTCTTTCCGCAAATAATTGATGCGGAAAGCCAGCCCAACTGTAGCCGGGGCCTCAGGGCCGGCAGTCTCTTTGGTGAACCCACAGTCACCAAGGGTCAAGCTGTCCTCTAGCAACTGGTCATCTTTGTAAAGCTGCTGTTCTTCAGGCGCTCTCTTGAGAATTCCTTCAACAATACGCTTCAGTTCATAGACAGTGGTGTTCTCGTTGGCATCTGTGAAGATTGTGGTCTGCTGACGTCGGATCATTAAGAACACAGCCATTTCAAGTGGTGAGTTTAGCTAAGTGGCTAGCTGCCAGTTCCCGGTCCTACTTATACCCTCTGCAGGGAAGGGATTTATGACATCACTGATGATGTCACAATGTCTGACATCATCAGTGATGTCATAAATCACAAATAAATCACTACATGGTGACATCACTGATGACATCATCACTGATGACATCACACACTGAGTGACATCACTTCTGACATCATTCAATGATGACATTACAATTGCTTGAGTGACATCACTGATGACATCACAATTTCTCGAGTGACATAACCGATAACATCACTCACTTACTGGTGACATCACAATTGGCCTGTAATGGACACTGGCTGGGCAAACTCAGATTGTTGAAAAATAGGACTCCACCATGACGTCACCCATTGAACTCTGTTTTGAAGCCTAGTGTGGCCGTCACCATCTTGGGGTTCTTGCACAGCCCACACAAGACCGGACCCATGCAGGCAGCTGCAGGTCCGCCTGCTATTGGTCCGTCATCGGCAAACGTCAATCATGCCCAAAACAGTCTGCTAAGATTCTGTTAAAATTGTGCTTCAACTACTGCTACAAATGTGTAATGTTTCCTGCTAGTTTAATGGCATAAACGTCAAGTATAATTTATTATCTTTCCAGCAACTACTCTGAAACCTCTCTAGGTGTACTATGGACATTTACTGTATTAGGAATCGTGGTCGATTCCTAGACTCGGCTGCTTCGCGGCCTCGCCCGTCCTGCAGCTCGCTGAGCTGCCCTCGACAAGCTGGCCCTGCACGCTGCGCCGCCTTGAAACGGCCCGAGCTTCGGGACAGAGAAACAGAGCCAGAGCTCCCATTTATGTTGGGATGTATTATGGTTGATATGGTTTGATCTTACAAAAAAATCTTATAGTCCTTGATAATTCAGGGAAAGAGCATTCTTTGCACTCTAACTCTGAGTAGGAACTTTATAAACCAAATATGAAAACATAACAGAAAATAATGTTAGTCTTTAAATGGCAATGCAATCGACTAAAACGGTGAGTTGTGCTAGCCTACAAAAATGGAAAAGATAATGCAGATTGATTTTATTCATGCTCTAAAATCTTGCCTACAAGGAAAGGAGCTGTGTGGTACAGAATAATAATATGGAAAAATGCTTTTTAGCATCAGGGTCACAACCCGAGACATCTCAGCCGAGGCTCAAATCAATTCCAATTTGTCACTGAAACATTCTGGTGTCACATTTGCTGGGGGCAACAAAGATTTCAGGTCATCCTACATTTCAGCCCCATCAGTTATGAAGAAGAGTCATAATTCTATTTGCTGTAGTTCTCGGTAGCAGTACAGCACAGCAGTGATCCATGTGGTATGGCATGGTATGGCATGGCAGCAGTACAGCACAGCAGTGATCCATGTGGTATGGCATGGAATCAAATCATGTTACAAATCAAGTCTATTTTGAAGGTAATTTTATTCTATGAACATTAGGAGCAATGCAGATAGAATCATAGCTTGGCTTTCAATAGAATTGTATCTAGTGTATTAGTAACAATTTAACTATGTGCTGTGTCCTTCAGTCTTTGAAGGCCAGAGTGAGGTTCAAAATGTCATGTCATTTACATTTACCTCCAGGTCATGCCTCAACAAAGGGCTGAGGAACCGTGCACACAAAACACACAAGCTAATGTAAACTGCCCCTGCACACTTGCAAACACACACAATCACACAAACTGTACACAGGAACAAAGACAGTCACACACAAACAGCCATGATACTATATGAACACACACACATGGTTTACACACATTCACACACTCAGCTATAAACAAACACATTTAGCCCCAGCCCCACACCATGTATGGATCAAGGTCCTCTGCGGGTGTCTGCGATTCAATGGTGTCCTAATTATCCTCTAACCCTAATTAACCTGCCTGGCCTGATTAATCCTGCACATTTTTAGCTACTGTGTGTGTGTGTGTGTGTGTGTGTGTGTGTGTGTGTGTGTGTGTGTGTGTGTGTGTGTGTGTGTGTGCGTGCGTGCGTGCGTGCGTGCGTGCGTGCCTGTGTGTGTGTGTGTGTGTGCGTGCGCCCCTGGCGTGCGCATGTGCATGTGTGTGTGTGTGTGTCTGTGTGCGTGCGTGCGTGTCTGTCTGTCTGTGTGTGTGTGTGTGTGTGTGTGTGTGTGTGTGTGTGTGCGTGTGCATTTGTGTGTGTGTATGTGTGTGTGTGTGTGTGTGGGGGGGGGGGGGGGGGGGGTCTTTAATCTGCTTTCTGCTCTCTATCTCTACAACCCAGCAGCTTGCACAGGTTACCTGAAAAAGACCATTTAATGGACATGGACAGGCATTTGTGTGGGTGGTCTGGTTAGGTTTAGGCGTGGGGAGGGTCTGGTTAGGGTTAGGTGTTGGACCACTGGGTCATTAGGGTTAGGGTTAGGTGTTGGACCACTGGGTCATTAGGGTTAGGGTCTGGTTAGGGTTAGGTGTTGGACCACTGGGTCCTTAGGGTTAGCTTCTGGTTAGGCGTTGGACCACTGGTTCCTTAGGGTTAGGTTCTGGTTAGGGTCAAACCCCCCTTCCCCGAAGGGACCTATAATTTGTCTTCTTACATACCTTTAGTGTTTTTGAAGGAATTTACTTTTTTACTTTTACTTCTTTTTTTGCTAAATGGAAGTTATCACTATATTGACATGATAGCAGTGAATAATTTCCAGTGAGAAACATGCTATCTTCACTTAGAGACGGAGCACAGAGGACTCATAGGGACTTTCATCACAATCACCTGAAGCTCGATATATAATATAGAAAAGGACATGCCCTGTCCTGGTTGTCATGTATCTCGAGGTCCAAATCAATATAAGTCATGTGATTATTAGATCAACTAAAGGATTCTGGTGTCTGCAAAAGTGACAGCACTTCCACCGTTTTTGTAGAATGACCCAGGATTTTTTTTCCCCCAGCTACAGTGATAAGCAAAACATTATGCTATCACAGTGAAATTGACCGTTGAACCTTTGGATATAAAGTGTCATCTCTTCATCATTTCTGTCCAATAAGACATTTGTGTGAAATCTTGTCATAATTAGCGTAATATGCATTCTTGAGTTATGTCCAAAAATGTCTTTTGCCAGGTCACAGTGACCTTGACCTTTGACCACCAAATTGTAATCAGTTCATCCTTGAGTGCAAGTGGACATTTGTGCCAGATGTATTGAAATTCCCTCCAGGCGTTCATGATAGATCACGTTCATGAGAATGGGGTCTTGAGGTCTCTGTTTCAATTTACTGTAATGCTGCCAGGAACCAGAAGTTTATTCAAATTTATTATTAGAATACAATTGTTTTTGTATTAGTTTCTGGTTATGGGACATTGGGTGCATAGCATTGCCCTCTAGCTGAGGGAAGAACAGAAAGAAACTAGAATCTGACCAACAAATAAATGTCTGCCTTCTGCCTCCGTGAGAATATTGAACATAGAAATAGCGACTGTATTATCCTGTAGCCTGAGTCAGAACTGAGTAAGGAGGACCACCCATTCGCACTCCCAACTGACGTTTGATCGGGACCTCTTGGCGTCACTTTTTAACGCACTTGCAAACCTTTTCTCGTCACGCCCGCAATGTCTGAAATGGACGCCACCACAGGAGTGTGACAATGAAATGAACCGGTGGCAGACAGGTGTGTACGTTTGCCTTTGATGCCCAGGCTGGCGCAGGCCACCCTGGGCAAAAGCGGCAATGGAAAAGGGCCATCCTCGACCCTCTTGTGGATGAGCTGCTGGAGTTGTGGAGAGGAGTCAAACTACCGGATGGCAACACGTACCGAGCTGCTGTTCTCTGTCTCTCATCAACCATACAGTACCTGCTTCTGGAAAATGTGGAAGATGTACGGGATGCAGAGCTTCATTGCCATAGACTGAGTTTATGCTTTGCCTTGGGATAGATAGCACTCCAGCTTTTGAGGTCACCACACTTGATGACCTTGATGACACTGTGGTGTTCTACAGAAGCAGGGTATTGACCTGTCCACAACATATTCTCTCTTTTGGTGGCGTGATGGATACTTTGTCCAACCCGAGGACAGCTTGGAGCACTGTTTAAGAATGCCACTGAAAATGCAGAAGCCGCTGGAATCAAGCCACAGTCCCCGCAGGACAGCAAAGGCAGAGGAGGGTGTCTGCAAAGGATAGACAGAGTACTGCAGCCACAGATAGACAGAGTACTGCAGCCACAGAGGGCCACTCCTAACCAATCAATAGAAGCCTACTAAAGAGGGAAGATGTGCTATCCATTCATCGATGTTCTTTCTCAGGAACTACATGGGAGATTTAGAGATGGGGAGACACTCCACAGGCACTCCACAGTTTGACCAAGCCAGCAACTTGATAGGCAATAATGCCATGGGTCCTGACTCTGTTGAGACCATTCACACATTGTGTGTGAATTCTATGGAGGAGGGGAGGAGAAAAACAGTAATGCCTTGCCTGTCCACCTCGAGGAGTAATGTCAGCATTCGTTAGTTTCAATAGTTTAAACAGCCATAAAGTGCAGTTATCATCAGTATATAAATGGGAGCTGGGGTTCTGTCTGTTTGTTTGTTTGTTTGTTTGTTTGTTTGTTTGTTTCTATGTCCCACTGTGATTGTCCCACTGTGATGTCATAAATCCCACTGTGACATCATTAGTGATGTCATAAATTCCACTGATGACATTATCAGTGATGTCATAAATCTGACATCATCAGTGATGCTGGTCTCATTGGCCACACAGCGGCCGAGCTGCGAATGCGCTGAGCTGCAGCACGGCGAGGCGAGCCTAGGAATCGAGCGCACGTAGTTGCAGAAATAGACTCAATAACAACAATTAAACAAGTGCAGGAGTATCAATTAAACAAGTACAGGAGTATCAATTAACACGTTCACTGCCAACGAGGTATTACTCCGTCAAAAAAAATCCAACGGTTCACTGCCAATGACGTATTACTCCGTCAAAAAAATGATTTTTTTTTTTTTGACCGTGGGATGTGCATCTAACCCTTTTACATCTCTTATATAATTATTGGAACCACCGAACGTTTACAACCCATTCCACCGACCCACTAAGTGGCGACAGTGCTCTCCTGACTAGAGGAAGGCAAGCATTTTCATGAGAATGGCTTCCTCGAAGCCATTCTCATGAAAATGGATTGGCGAAAACGCTTTCGTTTTCGCGCTGATTGCTGGCGGTGCGGGATTGCAAATTTGCATAATAGATTACGGGTGGAACACACTTTGAAACACGCAGCATAAATATGACCAGAATCGCAAAAGCTTCATCAAAGCTCTCAACCAAAACTCCAAGAAACGAGCGAGTCCATGCAGACTTCCTCAAAGAGCGGCCGCGCAGACAGGCACAGCAGCAGCAAAGCAGTGAGACTGGTGACGCGAGCTTGTGACACGGCCGCTGCAGCCAAGAAGACACACACGGAGGGAGGTTTCCTGCTGTTATGGAGGAAATTACTGTTCAAAACTATTGTTTAGATGTCTGACGTCTTACTGATGCCAAAAATGAATGGTTAAAGTGACTGTTCTATCGAATTTCACAAAAAGCCGTTTATCTCTGAATAATTTTTCAGACGCTGAAACCATGCTGTATTCAACTGCTAATGCTTACATAACTACTAACTCTACAAACTAACTCTTTTAGACAGAGAAAGCACACATTCTATTAGTTCTTTTGAGATATTGTGTGTTCACAAAGTCTTAGCAGAAAAGAATCCTCGGGTCTTGAAAGATGAGCCAGAATCCTCAAAAAAAACCTCTGGCAGAACCTACCTACAGTAAAAAAAAAACGGCTGGCAGTGAATGTGTTAAACAAGTACAGGAGTATCAATTAAACAAGTACAGGAATATCAATTAAACAAGTACAGGAGTATCGCCGCAACCACAGAGTTGCTCGGCGGAAAATATGTTTTTGCCGTTCTCCCGCCGAGTGGATTTAGGTTTGACTGGATCAAATGCTGATTGGCTGAAGGAGTTGTCTGTCAAGGCAAGTACACCCGCCCAACTTCCACCCACTGCAGACAGCATGTGAAAGCTTGGGGCCAGACGGAAGCCAAGAACGTTCACGTGACCGGCTGGTTTACCAGGCTATGTCGCAGCAGCCTTATCATGATGAATGGCTGTTTCCCACAGTGAGCTCCTCCATGCTTCCTCCAGCAGCTGTACTGCCTTTGGAAAGGGACCCCATGGTACCGTTCTTTCTTTTCAATGGCATATAAATCCACTGTGTTTTCCCCCTGGTCTCTTGAGTGTCTTTGGTAATTAAGATAAGTATCTTAATTGCCAATCAATTCAGTAAGGGCTTGTTCTTCCTCTTGTTAAACACTCGTGGTTTATGCTTCCCAGCATAAACATTGTTTTGAGAGAAATGTCTTAGTGTTAAGGCTAGAAAGAAGCAGAGCACATTTTTGAATCTCTGTTATTTGTTTTAAAGCCATAGACCCTATAAAAAATATGGACAGAGTTATCATGACATCTGGATTTTGGACTCCCGTTTTGAAGCCTAGTGTGGCCGTCGCCATATTGGGGTTATTGCGCAGCTCACGCAAGACCAGGTGTTTCCCAAAGCAGCAGCTCCGCCTGCTATTGGTCCGTGATCTGCAAGTGGCGTGATCACTGGACAGGCGGCCAAAAGATCGTCTTTTCTATCGTCTATTTTTCTCTAAACGGGTCAGTTATATAAAAATTCACCAGTTGTAATGAAAGGTGAAATTAGCTATATAGACCAAAACCGTGTTTTGAACCAGGCTGTAAGCATGTTTAATCCTGTAGTAACCTCTGACATTTTAACATGGGGGTCTACTCGCTTTTGGAGCCAGCCTCAAGTGGCCATTTGAGGAACTACAGCTTCACTTATTTCATCTGTCCAGACCAAGCCAGAGCTTGCCGCCTGGTGTAAACATGCGTTTTTGTTGGTGGACCTGCTGTTGTGTGTGCCCTGCACCCAAACACAGATACTGTAGGGGCATGTGACAACTACACCATTAAGATATGGGGAATTCGTTATTTAGTTGTATCCTCCTTCTGTTTTCAAAAAGATCAACAAATAAACTACCCATGCCAATAATTTTCCTAATTTTCATTCCATTATTCAGCCCATGATCTCATGTTGCTTTAGTTTATCATCTGTTTATTAATCACATATTTCATTGATCACCTTATTTGTCTTTATGGAAAAGTATAGAGAGGCAAAGTGACCGCCTACTTCCTGCTTCAGCACTGTACCAGAGATCATGGCCGTAACTAGCTATGAGGACGGGGAGGTCCGGACCTCCCCTAATATTTCAGAGAGAAAAAATAAAACAATCTGCATGGAAAAGCATGAAAAACACGGGATTGCTTTTATTTTGAAACGAAAGGCAGGTCAGGCAGGAAGTCATCTGATGCCGCGTAATAGAGATAATTGAAGGTGAGCGAGCTGCGAGACAGTGAGCGAGTGAACGACAGACAGTGAGTGACACTGACAGATTTTTTAGCAACAACCAAGAAAGTAAGTGTCTAGTCTGTCTCTTAAGTAATGTTACCTGTGTGACACGTTGGGATGCTACTGGCTAATCATGCATGATGCCAATTGCCAAGCTCCCGAAGTCAGGTATGCAGGTGGCTATATGCATGGTTTCAGTTTCATGACCCAATAAGTAACAAAAAGAGGTGGTGTAAAGTTAAAAACAACATAATATATTTTATTTTATTTTTCAATCGTTCCTATCAGGAATAAATAAATGTCCCTCTGTATGTTTTTTTTTATTATCGATGATGACTTTGTGTGTTGTGTACGGCTTGGGTTGTGTACCTGTGTTTGTAGGTGTCATTTTGATATGAATTTGGCTAAAACAGTTTGTGTTTGTTAGTTACAATTATGTTGACAGGAGAGCTGAGCAGGTGGTGACATGAAAGAGAATATACTGAATAATGACATCACAACAGTATAATCCTAATGTTGATTTAAAATGATATATTACTCTAAATATGGCTAAAAAGGGGGGGGGGGGGAACTCAAAATTTTTTCCGCCTCCCCTTCCTGGACCTCCCCTATTTCGGAACCCTGGTTACGGCCCTGCCAGAGATTTCCATCCGCCATTTATTTTCCCATAGACATTTCGTAAAATGCTTATAAAAAATAGTTTTACTTGGTCGAACCTAATGGTTCAGCTATATTTAGAATCGGGAGAGACCATAGAACATTTCACTCGGACCAAAACTAAAAAACACAACACAGAACAAATATTTTCTTTAAATCTGCGATTTTTTTACGTTTTGGTCCGAGTGAAATGTCGTGTGGTCTCTCCTGTTTCTAAATATATCTGAACCGTTTGGTTGGTTATAACTCTTTTTATAAGCATTTTACGAAATATCTATGGGAAAATAAATGGTGGATGAAAATCTCTGGTACAGTGCTGAAGCAGGAAGTGACGTTCCACTTTGGCTCTCTATGAAACATTGTGATTACTTCTGTGTGGGACTTTCTTTATGCATTTGTACATCTGGTCACATATTTGAAGGGGGGGGGAGTGTAGTTAAGGACAAATAATGACTACAGCACAGACCATAATGAGAAAGAACCGCCTCATGGTCGTATGTCTCCACCAACAGGTCAAGTTGCAGTTGACATCCATGTCTGTCCAGACTCATAGATGATATGTAGTGAAGACTTTGAAGGTACAGTATTTCATAGAAGGTATCTGTGCTTTTTTGGCGTACTGTAAAATAAAGGCTACTGCATTGTAAACGTCAGGAATTTACCCAGCAGGCCTCTTGATCGGTCCTCGCCCCTTCTTTTATCCTTCATCATACTGTACCTCACTGACAGGAATAAATGTCAAGGACCTGTCACTGCCCGTAGTAGTAGCAGTAAACGGACAATAACAGCCAGTATTTGTTCATGTGTTTTCACAGAAAGCCCTCTGTACTGCATGTTGTCATGGCGAAAAGAGGATCTTGGGAGATCAACTCAAGAAGCCTCCATGACCTCTAAATAACCTAAGTGGTCCACGACCCTCTAACACTACAGCTATACCCGTCCCTGAGATATTCCTTTGTCCACCAATAACTAGAGTCTCGCCCTCTTAATTTTGTCGTCTCATTCCTTGCTTTTCTTTCTTGCTCTGTTTCTTCCATTCCCTTTGTTTCTCTCTGGAGGCCATTTTCTCCATTCACTTTTCCTCTCCTCCTTATGACTGGATTCACGAGTCATTGGAGAAGCCTGACCTTGTGGGAAAGGTCTTTGGTACGCAGTGATAGAGTAGGGTTTGCCTACTGCAGAAAACCGTTGCTGTACCAGTGGAAGAGGTGTTGCTATAGTCCAGGAAGCCGCCTAATGGCCCCTGACCTCCATGCGCCATTAGCCTGCAATAAAGACTGGAGGGAGGGGAAAACAATCCCTATCTCCCCTTCCCTGCCCTATAGCTGACATGCAGACGTGGATGACATGTAAATATACAGTAATATGTGGTGCCTCTGTATATTATTATTATTTATTATTATTATTATTATTATTATTATTATTATTGTTATTATTATTGTTGTTGTTGTTGTTGTTATTATCATCATCATCATCATCATCATCATCATCACATTATATATTTTTTAAGTATGTCACTTTAACTGACTCCTGTAGTACAAATGCTAAACTTTCAGCTAATTCGGGAGTGTGCTTTTAAATGGGAAATGCAGCTCCCTATCATCCTCACAGTCAAAGTTGTGGTGTATTTGAAACTGAGAAGGTACTGGCCATTGTGAGAACAAATAATCAATAAATCAAAATTGGCCTTATGAACATAATATCGTTCAGGTCACAAGGTCAAAAGCTTCTTAGTACATGGTACACCAGCAGGCCCGGACCTGGTCCCAGACCACCATCACTGAGTCTACATACCTCAGGGGCAAGCTGCAGAAACGGCTCCTGGGTCTGCCATTTAACCTTTTTTCCGTGTGTGTTGAAAAAAGGTGGAGGAACAGGAGTGACCACGGGCAGCGAGCCAAGACGCTGTTGGATGCACCCAGCTTGGGTTAGGGGACTGGCTGAATGGAGGAGCGGAGCATGTTGGAAACACGACCGCTCGCTCTCCGTGTTTGGCCGGTGCTTCTCCCACCAGCAAGCTCCTCTCCAAAGTGGTACATGTAGCTTTATGTTAAGCTGCTCAAGGAGTCCCCTGAGGCCTTGTACCTGTAAATAAAATATTGTTATTAATTCAGCACAACATGATTGAAAAACAAATGGAAGAACATCTGACACATTTTTCAGAAATGTTAGGAAACCACCGCTAAGGAGCACAAGAATCATACAATCTTGTGCTTCCTTCTGCTGCATGTCCAGCCAAGAAGGTATTGTCCGCAGTGTCATCAGCTCTTCGGGTGATATTACATCTTTGGCAATTGATTAATTTTGTATTTAGATAATTTACACACACATAACAATTTAATGATAGTGAAGATTGTCTACGTTTAGCTAAAGATCTAAATTAGCATTTTTCTCTATCTCTTTTAATACTAGTTTTAAACCCTGTGGCCTAATGACTACATGTTCTGCTGCGTAGTTGACAGACTGTCACTTTGATTTTAGAGCTGGTTTCAGAGACAGTTTCAGCAGAGTTATCCTATGTGCAAAATGATAAAAGATGCTTTTCCTAGATCTTAAATTATGTGCGCCATCGACAGATCTCAGTGAGCTTGTGTTAAAGTATTGTTTAAAAGACGGCAACCCTCAATAACCAAGGTGCTATCGGTGTGGAAAGGCTGAAATGCACCCTCTGTGTATGTTGGATGAATTTGCCGTATAGCGTTGTGCTTGTGTTGTGTTAAGAGTGCGCAGATCCACACTCCAATGAATCATCAGTGCAATACCCATTCACCCCAAACCAAGCACCATACAGGTGGGCTAGTCTCAGGTGAGCTAGCGACATGAATTCCTGTCAGGTGATAGGAAGTTGGAGATCCTCATTTAGACAGGATGCACAGTGTGTGAAGTAATAAATCAATTTGGCTTCATGTTGTATTACGGTAGTTTATTCTCAATATCACCTCCATGTCATGACTCATGACCTATGGATTCTATGGATGGATTATTGGATTTTTAAACTAGACCCCCAAAACAAGGACAAAGTGAAGGCACAGCAAACCACATTTATTCCTTGCAGTTATACCGGGAGACTGATGGGAGCGCTAGACACATTGTAGGGTTTTGGGTGATGTGTAAAAAAATTAGCTTAAAATTACCTAATTTAGAGTCAGAAGCAATGTACCATAATGTGAAGGTGGGCATGCCTTCATTTACATATTCATCACTTAAAGTGTGCCTATTGCAGGCGGCTGCTAATCTCAGCAGTATCCAGCGTGCCTGCAAAAGCACTGCTGTGTGGATGCCTTATTAAAGGTGAGGATTTGGCTCTTAAAGTATACAATCTTGAATTTAGCTCTGTTTCTGTCAGCATAAGAAATAAAGACAATTCAAAGAAATTAAGATCAAACTTGACATTAAAAGAGTTGCGTTTTTATTCAAACAGTCAAGATGGAAATTAATCAGTTTGAGGTTCTGTTGAAGTTAAGGGGTGGATTAATAGCTACTGCCGATCTGTTTTGCCCACGTTGACGTTCCGATGCCACATTGGATTAATTAAGTTTTGAGAGATCAGGTTTGACTATATATTTACTTGCCTGATGGTCTGCTCATGAGAGATCACGTTTGACTCATTTTGATATCTTTAGTTGCCTGATGGAACACTATGCTTCTGCTAGCTGGAACAAACTGCCTGAAGACCTCAGATCTGCCCCAACGTTACTTACTTTTAAAAATAGACTAAAGAGTTTTATGTTTACCGTCGCTTTTAACTGCTGACAGCTGTTTCTCAATCACTATTATACAACTGGTTTTAAAACATACAGTAGATGACTGTAATTACTGCTAAAAGCTGCAGGTCGGGGGGATGGTTCCGTAAATACGGATATACTCACAAGAGGGTGAGCTGATTCGTCAGGAGAGAAGCACGCGTAAGGGGAGCTTACTTGAGCCGTACTCATTTTAAGCAAGGTTTAGAGAAAAAAAACGGCCTGTTTGTCGACGGGCAACAGATGACGCTAGGTACAAGCGGGGGTATGCTTGGCGTCCAAACTGCAGTATAGAGGAAAAGAGGACACCGTACCCAGACCCGAGCGTTGCGCTGCGGGTCTGGGGGATGGTTACGGATATACTCACAAGAGGGTGAGGTGATGCGTCAGGAGGGACGCACACGTAAGGGGAGCTTACTAGAACCGTACTCGTTTTACGCAAGGTTTAGAGAAAAAAAACGGCCTGTTTGTCGATGGGCAACAGATGAAGCAAGGTACAAGCGGGGGTATGCTTGGCATCCAAACTGCAGTATAGAGGAATAGAGGACACCGTACCCAGACCTGAGTTTTATGTGTGTGTAGTCATGTTTATAGTCATGATGTCGGGGGACTCAATATAGATAAATTGATTTATTTTATTATGCAAATCCATTGAGTCCTCTATAAGTTTTTTGCTCTTTTTGCAACTGTTGCGCCTGTTGCTTAATGCACTTTTTTTTTACTCTTTTTTTAAAGGTCCCAATTCGTGCAGCTGTAACCTCGTAAAAACGTGTGTCTCTGGTCCATAAAACATGATTCTGGATTAATTTGTCGAAAATATAGCAACCCCGTTCATTCTGACGGAGTTCTCAATTCGTGCAGCTGTAACCTCTTAAAAACGTGTCTCTGGTCCATAAAACATGATTCTGGATTAATTTGTCGAAAATATAGCAACCCCGTTCATTCTGACGGAGTTCTCACTTCCTCATCTCGTCACTTCCCAGGAATGGTCTGTTTTCATAATACAGTATATTCAGAACTAACAGTGCCCATTGGCCAATGGGAACTGTCAGATTCAGAATCAGATTAGCGTCCGTGGACCAGCACGCTAGGTTGTGTCCACAACTAACGTTAGCAACGAGCTATCGCTAACTTAACGGTTGCTACGCTAAACAGGACATCTCAAAATGCCTAGACTTACTGAATGCACCTCCGCAGTTGCTGGATCACGTACAGTTGGCGTCGCTCCAGCTAGAAGTGTTAATTTTGTGGCTAAACCTTGATTGTACTGCCCCAGATTGTTGAAACATTCTGGGCTGAAATGGTTAGCACAGACCAACAGGCCATGATGAATCTCACGCAGGGAACAGCTTGCAATGGTACACAATAGACAAAATGGCGCAGGTAGCTTGTGTGAGAGAGACCGCGCGCAGTATGCTTAAGGAGCCGCGTGACGTAAAACACGAAACCGTCTGGGAGAACAGAGTGTAAGGGGTGTGGCTTGAAGGAGACCGCAGGGGGAAGCTGGATAGGGAGAAATCCTACTCTGACAGTTCTGAGGTTGTGAGCACTCATTACAGGGAGGGATGACAGCAGCATATATGCATTTACAAGTAAAAACAGCTTTTGCACGAAATGGGACCTTTAAGTTTTGTTGTGATGCTTTTAAATGTCCATTTTATTCTCTTCTTTTATTCTTTTATTTTCCTGTCAACCATTTTATGTGAAGCACTTTGAATTGCCTCCGTGTATGAAATGTGCTATACAAATAAACTTGACTTGACTTGACTTGACTTGACTTAATGGTCTGGTCATGGACTGGGAGAAGAGTGACACTGCCACCTCTCTCTCAAATCTACTCTGTTTTGATGTAGTGATGAAATGCATGCCATGCTCTGTGGGAATAAAATTAATTGACATTTGGACTAATGAAATACATAAAATGTTATGTAATGTATATAAAATAATATTATTTGGAGACAGTAAAAATGGACACACTAGCCTCTTTCAACCCTGCATCCTTATACATATGAGGATGCAGGGCCATTTTGGGTTTGCTGCACCACAATACTTCATTCTGCTTAACTGAAACTTGTAGACTTTTTATGTCATCTAGTGGTCGCAAAAGCACAATACACCAATTAGAGTAAAAATAAGATGGCGGGCATCTCAACCAAATCATTCTACAGTCGATCCAGGAGTTCTCCAAAAGTGGACAAGGTACAAAACCTCATCAACTTTTTTGGTTGAAACTTTATGCAGCTGCCAAGTCTCACTCATTGAGAGTGAGACTCACTCAAATGTCCCTCTTCACACTCTCTCACATGCACCACACCTCCTATTTCTCACTCCACATTTCTCTTTTGGGTTCTAAGATGAAAAAGTTTGCCAACCATGCTACAACCCCATTTAACATGCTACAACCCCATTTAACATGCTACAACGCCAGCCTACTGTTTTATTTTTCCACGATTTGAGCAATATACCTGCGTATGCCACTTGCAATAAATAGCCTAGTACAAACTGTCGCAATTGGAAACCTCAAAGGAGGGCAAACAGTATAGGCTATTCTTCTGTAGCCTAATTAAAAGGCCCATTCAAAATGAATTTGGCCCATCAAAAATTTAAATTTAAATCATGGCTGTGTTGTTGTGAATCATTATATCTGAATAGAACTTCTTACTTACATATTCTATCAATTATGTTGTTTGTTGTTTAGCATAACAGATGGTCTTGTTCATTGACTCATGGTTTAAATAATGTTGTAGATGGACCAGGACCAGGACCAGGACCAGGACTGGTGTATTTTTGTCCAGGGGCCATACTAAAAGTAGGGCTGGATGATATGGTTGAACTCAATATCATGATAATTATGAGGAAATCATAAGAAAATGAGCAAATATTGATGGTTAAGACCAATAATGACATCACAACAGTGTAATCCTGTCAATTTAAAATGAGATATTCCTCTAAATCTGGCTTCACGGCCACAAATGTAGTTTTCAGATGATGATGATGAAGTGGGGCAGGTTACAGTAGACTAGAAGATGCTGCAGAGAGTTCAGAGGAGGCAGCATCAGCTGAGGATGAAGTGGGGCAGGTTACAGTAGACTAGACGATGCCACCCCCCCATCAGATTTTGAGGGGGGCCAGGGGGGGTTGATCTGCCGGGTCTCAGGAGGTTAAGTGTAAAATTAAATTGCTTTTCAAAGACAGTATAATATAGCATTGATGCTTTTTGAGAGATCTTTAACTCCTGTTGCCGTTTGAAGCTGAATACCAGCTGTATCTGTCCTTTTAGATGGGCTATTTGATTTGTAGAGGATATGCTGTGATATAGAATATCATTAATCCCTTGCACACACAAAAAAGGCACAAAAGGATGTTAATAATAACAGAGAGAGTGACCTTACAGCATGGGCTGTCAATAGTGGTCCAGAACAGCTAAAGCCAGAACATGTAATCTTAGAGAAAATCACTGATCAAAGACTGATGGCGAGTTAATTAGAGCACACATCACAGGATCTGGCTTCTCAGGGGAGAACCTTCACTCTACCACATGGCTGACACACAGTGGCTCTCCAAGCATATTCCAATTACATCAACCTTATCTCGGCTGCTTTCCACTTCGACAGCCTGCAGAGCCAAAGGTTTTCATGAAAGTGTCGCTTCATCACAGTGTGTAGAAAACATCATGCCATGCTCACTTTGTTGTTCCAAGCTTGCCACCATGAGATTCAAGATTCATTTGTATAGCCTTAGTGAGTAATCAGATTACAAATGAGGAATTTGAGCTTTTACGTTGACAATACTGGCAGCGATATTGGCTCAATTCAACTCACTATAGAGCATAGTGCCACGCACTAGCTAGTTTCTGCATCGGTGACTTCAATCTTAACCGTATGAAAACAAAGCACCTCTTTCCCCCCCACATGGTTGCCACAGTACCTTATGTAAACTCCATTAAAACAGCAGCAGAAATGTAATTAGTGTTCGGCATCGCTAAGCAACAGCTCAGCAGTATAAGTCACTCCTTTCCTCACTTGTTCTCACCACCTTCCCTTTTCACCACTCAGAATAGAGCCGAATGCAATTTCATGAAGATCCAGCATATGCACGCAAAGGATTAAGCCAGAGACATAAAGCCCCTTCCCCTCGCAGTCTAGATAGATGTCAATACACTATGCATAACTATTCCTCCCTGGTGTTCTGCACACCAGCATTATAGAAGGGATATATGCATCCCCATATGTGGTCATTCATTATATAGCTCTCTGTGCTTATGAACTATTACGTGATTAAAAGTATCTAATAGTCAGCCGGCAGTCATCAATATGAAAAGGCTAAATTAATCTGACGCTGCCTTTCACATTGACTGATTGCCTTGTCTTCTCGACACTAAGTGAATTAATTAGCTATTCTCATGTCTGCTTAAGCACCTGCAAGAGAGAGGGAAAAAAGAAGGAATTAAGAAAACGGATAAAAATGCATTGTACAGTCCATTAGAGACATATCAGTTAGCAGGATTTAAATCCTATGATTAATATGCACGCCAATGAATGTAGCAGTATTAAAGAATATTAAATTCACTTTCTGGACATGGGGGGTGTGCACGCTGCATGAATACCAACTCATGAGGATCAAATGTTGAGTTGGACAGGAGCAGGCTCGGTTTTTTGGCATACGTGGTGTCGGCTACACGTACCCCTGCACTCTTTGAAATTCATGATGGTGTTAAAGCCGCGGGATTTAATTAAACCAATTCAGGCGCGGTGGCGAACGGGATTGGCTAATTCAGTACTGTGGAACAGGAAATGGCAAACTGGGAGCTCATACTGTAGTTGCATGGCAACCTATGCTGCTGAACCACTGATAAAAGCATGGTTTGCGCCGTGTGCGTGTGCGTGTGCGTGTGTGTGTGTGTGTGTGTGTGTGTGTGTGTGTGTGTGTGTGTGTGTGTGTGTACACATGTGCAGTTAGCCATTTGACTCAATAAGTGATATAGAGGGGGCAGGGACGTGCAGAGAACATTAGAGGGGCAGGGGCTCAAATTCATAAAAGGGCACTACAGCCGCCGTCCGGAGGCAATTTGAAGGCCAATTTAGGGGTATAACTCATTTTAAATATTCCGATTTTAACCAGATTTAGAGGAATATCTCATTTTAGGATGAGACTTTGACAAACATACATACCTGATTCACGTTGACTGACTGATATATCTGTCAGACTGTGTGTGCCTGTGCTGCTGCTGTCCGTCTGCATGTGGTTGCTCTGGCTGAGTGGAGTGCGCACTGCTGGAGTGGGTGAGGACGGGCCACGTGTGTTTTTGGGTTGGTGCCTTCAGGGGCGGTTTAGAAAAACACTGCTCCATGCAGAGGCCTATTACAAATGGTGCATTCAAGGCCAAGAGAGCTCGGAAAAGGCATTTCTCTTTGAATGCTGCCTTCAGTGATGGCATGGAAAGGGCAATTTCCATACAAAGCACCATTAGAAATGCATTCATGGTCAGGAAAGGGCACTTTTTATTTTATTTTTTCATGTGTCTGAGCTGTTTGTTTTGTTCATGTGTTGTTGGAATGAAAATGAAAAATGTATTATAAAAAAAAAAAGGGCACTTTTTACAGACTGAAAAAAAGGCAGGGGCTCAAGCCCCCTTTCATGTCTATGTGTGCACGTGCCTGAGAGGGGGTCTATCCAGCCACTTAGGAGGAGCAAGTTTTAAAGCACTCACCACCCACTGTGGAGACTAGGGATAGGTATCATTAGGATAATACTGATATAGGCTTATCGATACTGATGCTTATCGATACTCTTATCGATACTACTCTCCGTAATTTGGTGCAAAAAATAAAGACATGACATGATGTAGTAGAAAAGTAGAAAATAGTAGAAAAATCGGAAAGAAAAAAAATCATCAAATTTCATTCATCAATTACAGTACATAATCAAATACTTTCATCAATTACAATTAGCCTATGCAAAACCACTTATCCTCAACACATTTGCTCAGAACACGGGGGACCAGCTTTCCAATATTGAATAGACCTTCACATTGTATTAAGCTTCAGGAAAAGGAAGGCCTCAGTCTATGAATATAGCTTAGCATGCATACCCTGTATGATTGACCCAAGACTCAAATGATAAAGACTATAATGATAAAAAAAATATATATATATATATTCTAAAACTGGGCTCAGAGTTTTAGAATTGGTTTACACTGCAGCACATAAGGAAAAGCGTAATCAATTGTTTTCTCTCAAATCACAAACAAGCTCACACTACAAGTTTAGAACATGACGGTGCATCACAGACTACGGGATATTTAGATTATCTTGGCTGCACCCATGAAGGCCATGTATTGACATACCACTGAGTGACAAATGTGAATTATGCTCATGCTAAGTGATTTGGGAAAGGATAATAGGTTGAGGATTTGTGGATTATGAGTTTGAGTTGCTTTTTCTCTTTGATACTGGTCGGTCGAAACAAAATGTGTACAGTACAACACTTTTACCACTCATGATATTCCATTGCGGCGCTTCACAGAGGGCATACAACACACCGTCTGCTTGAATACTTGGTAACACTTTACAATACTGGTGCAAACATGTGCATGAATGCATGCTTAACTCATGATGAATTAAGCCATTAATTGATGCTTACCGCATCATCAACTAATGAAAGGTATGTTTGATGAACACACCGAGTCATATATGAATTACTATTAATTAAGTAGGCTATGCCTATATCATCATAGTTAATTCCTCATCAACACATACATTAACACACTGTGTTCAATAATACCGTAATTCATGTGTTAATTACCACTATCGACATCTGGCTCCCTGCAACCGGAACTTTAGCGTTACCAGACCGCAATGCCGATAGCCCACAATCCGAACCAGCTGAGCGAGGCGGTGTGCAGCGTGTCAGGGACCGGCTGGATCTAACCTCTCCCAGCCATTTTACCTCGTTCATCATGGGCATTCCTTCCTCTTCGAAGCTTGGTCCACAGAACATGTGGCCGGTGTTTTGTGCCTATCTTACCGGGTGTCTAAATGCACGACCCAGCAGGCCAGCCACCCCCAGGCTAAGAGCCTCTCTCCCGGCCCGACACCCAGGGCAGCCCAGGGTCTGTCTGAGAGCAGGTCGAGGTCACTGGGGGCTGGGTTTACCCAGGCTACCACCACCCAACCGCTACCCGCCCTGCCCCTCACCTTGCCTGGGTCCCACACCTCCGGCCGAGACCCCTTCAGAACCTCTTAGCCGGGTACGGCTATTTCAGCAGCTGTAGTAGCTATCATTCCGATGTTGCTGCTCTGATATAGGCTATGCGTGTAGTAGCCCCGAACCAGACCAACTCCAACACATTCTCTGACGTTGTATCCACTGTGCATCTCCAACAGACATCAAACACTGGATGTATGTCTTGTAGGCTCTATATGTCAAGAACCACATATATATGTATGAGTTAAGTGTTGTGCCTCACAAGTGCCTATATCATTATGTATGAATTAATAGTTATGTGCCACATATGGTAAAGTCACGACATACTTATGTATTAATTAATTGTTATGTGCCACAAATAGTAAAGTCACGACATACTTATGTATTAATTAATAGTTTTGTGCCACATAATGTAAAGTCACGACATAATGATATCCTCACAAATCATTAGCTGATGCTGATCATGAAATCACTTTTATACAGTATAGTCATGTGAACAATTCAAAATATATAGGTAATCAGTGAAGACCATCATTGGAGTTATAAAAGCACATTTATTTATCAAGTTTGTGAACATGTCCCCCCAAAGTCTGCCCTGGAGCAAGGACTCGCTCTCCAGTGCCCCTTGTCTGTATCAGCTGGGGGAAACAGTCTGGCCTCTCCCCTCTCCTCCCCACGGCCCGCGTTGCTCGATCTCTCCGGCGGGTCCAGCTCTCGTCCTTTTTCACTTGTGTTGCTCTTCACTTCCCGAACCAACGTGACTGTAGCGACAGGTCTCCACCATGCACGCACACACAACAAACAAGTTAGCTAAATTGCTACGGCTAGCTACCTGAAACTCTAACAAACCCGCTCGTTCCTCTTGCGATTGGTATCCATTCGACACTGCCACCACCACTGTGACCGACTTTTAGGCTTTGCAGTTTGTACTCTTTGTAGAATAAGAACACGGAGGCAGCTGATATTTGCAAAACGAACACCACCTTGTGCAACCCAGCTAGTTGCTCTCGACCACGAGGATAAGTGTCAAGAAAGACATGGCACACAAACAATTACTTCCGTTGCCTCAGCCTGCCATCAAAAATAAAAGCACGCAGAGCTCAGTACTGCGTAGCTGGTTACAACATGAATTTCGACTTTTATTCTGAAAGTCTTGGCCGGAAACAACATGTTTTCTCGTGGTTACCTTGACAGTGGCCCAGCTACAATGGTGTCTGATATGAGAACATGTTGCAGGTCAGGATGTCAAACAAATAGCACGCTCACAGTGCGCTTTTAGCCTATTTCGGATTACCAGGGGCAAATCCCAAAGATACATGCAGCGGATGACAGATTGGGTAAACACATGGGCTCTTTTAGGCTACTGTCAATTTGAGTTTACCCGTGAGCACCAAGCATCAATCACTCGATCAGCCTGAGCCACGAGAGGAACCTCCATAAAATAGCGTAGCCTACACTACTACACTAGTAACAAGTAATCAGAATGATAGCCTACTGATAGTATCTAATAGACTACAGCACAGTTTGCCCATAAACACACGCTTCCCAGTCATACATATAGCGCCAGTGTCTCCGCCAGGCCACCACCACTGACAAACTACCATAAACAGCAGAGGCGACTCCGCTGCACCCCGAACGCCTCTCTTTCCAGCCAGCTAGGCACCGGTCAAACAAAGAGAACTCTCTTTCCCCGAAGTCGAGTATGTTTTCCCTGAGATGTCGCTCGGACATAGCATGGTAAACCAGCCCGTCACGTGAACTCACATTTCATTTGGTTTACCAGGCTAGCTCGGACAAGGAGGAGCGTGGCTAGCGCATCCCGTCTTCGTTATGCAACGGGGGAAACTCAATCGATTTCCCCCCGGGTGCAGGCGACTGGATGGGTGGTGGTAGTAGGGGGGCTGCCCTGGGTGTCGGGCCGGGAGAGAGGCTCTTAGCCTGGGTAGTGGTAGAGGGTGGCTGGCCTGCTGGGTCGTGCATGGCCCATTTCCACCGCTGGTATCAACGCGGTAGACACCCGGTAAGATAGGCACAAAACACCGGCCACATGTTCTGCGTCCCTGCAGTGGACCAAGCTTCGAAGAGGAAGGAATGCCCATGATGAACAAGCTAATGGCTGGGAGAGGTTAGATCCAGCCGGTCCCTGACATGCTGCACACCGCCTCGCTCAGCTGGTTCTGATGTGGGCTATCGGCATTGCGGTCTGGTAACGCTAAAGTTCCGGTTGCAGGGAGCTGGATGTCGATAGTAATAATAATAATAATACATTTTATTTGGAGGCGCCTTTCAGAACACCCAAGGTCGCCTTACAGTGCATATAAAAACAGTTTCACGTAATAAGAACATATATTAAAAACAGGGCAAATTACAGCAGGAATAAAACATAGCTAAGAAGGAAGGAAAATGCAGATTGGTTGGGGAAAAGTGACATTAATAGTGGTAATTAACACATGAATTACGGTATTATTGAACACAGTGTGTTAATGTATGTGTTGATGAGGAATTAACTATGATGATATAGGCATAGCCTACTTAATTAATAGTAATTCATATATGACTCGGTGTGTTCATCAAACATACCTTTCATTAGTTGATGATGCGGTAAGCATCAATTAATGGCTTAATTCATCATGAGTTAAGCATGCATTCATGCACATGTTTGCACCAGTATTGTAAAGCGTTACCGAATACTTTCTGACATTTTGTTTTCCTGTTTGACTGTAGCTGCACACAGCTGTGGATACCCAGCATCCTGTTTCCTTTCTTAAAGCCTCGGTCTGCCTCGTGTGGTGGCAGAATGTGTGCCCAGTTTCACATATCAGTTGGGAATGAGCACTCAGTCAATTTTCCACTGCAGCTGCTGCCCAACAAAGACTGATGTGAGTTAGATAGGCAAGGCGAGAAGAGGCAGTGGTCTGGTCTCTCTGCTGAGTGTTCACCCTGCATTCAAAGCCTGGGCCTCAGCTTACTTCTCCTACTGAGAACTGTTTTCTCCTTTCTTTCTTCTTATCAACTGCTGGTGCTAGTAGGGACCAGCTGCCTGCCAGTCAACAGCAAAAAAAAAAAGGTAACATCCTGTATCTGACAGCACCTGGACACATCTAAACAAATCTATGAACAAATCTACATTTAATTTAAAGGTAAGGTACAGGATGGACAAACGCAGTCTTTATTTGTCACAATGCACCAATGCATTACACACACACACACACACACACACACACACACACACACGCACACACACACACACACACATGCTTAAAGGCGCCGAGAGCCTGGCTTGTCCTCCTCCACGGGCTGGCCAGGAGCGGTGGGCAGCTGCAGGGGACCAACTTCTTCCAACCGCTGCTGGTCAGATGATGGTCTTCCACCCAAAAATCAACACAGATTTTTGGGTAACACTTTACTTGAGGGTGCAGTATGACGACTGACTGACATGACACTGTCATAGCCATGACATGACACCTGTCAATTATGTCAGAGGCCTTTTTCCCAGCAGCCATTTTGTGTCGAAAAGGCAGGGAAAACACAGGTGCAAGCGAGGGTTTCCAACCTCCCTGATTTACAGAAGCTCCCATCAGCTATCTTCTTATGGAAACGTGTCACTGTGCTAAATTTGTAGTGCATTACTGACTCATCGCAGTGCTCAAGTAGAAAGACATCCAAACACACAGCATGGAGCACGTGTTGTTTTGTGTGTGTGTGTGTGTGTGTGTGTGTGTGTGTGTGTGTGTGTTTGTGTGTGTGTGTGTGTGTGTGTGTGTGTGTGTGTGTGTGTGTGTGTGTGTGTGTGTGTGTGTGTGTGTGTGTGTGTGTGTGTGTGTGTGTGTGTGTGTCTGAAGTTTTTGAGCTAGAGTCAAGTCTCAAGTCTTTGATTAACCCTAACCCTGATTTGAAGTCCAATTCAAGTCTCTTATGGATGAGTGTCCTATCATCTGCTGCATGCCATCTGGCCTGCTTAGAACACTGCGTAGCTAAATCTAAGGATTTTACTTCGTTTCGAACTCAAGCTCTCACTAGTGCCTACTTCGCTGCGTACGCAGCATTATGGAAGACTGTCATTTTTGCTCCAAAAATTACTTTACATTAAAACCTGACCACGCCCCTTTAGGTGACGTGGTGCCCCCCTGGGCTGACTGGGCCTCCCACCTCGCCCCCGTGACTACGTCACGGCCAGTCACCCCAGGGGCCGCCACTCTTCGCTTCTTCCAGCCAGCAGGAGGACGTCGTTTTCTTAAGCTCCGCAGTTAGCTCTAAAGTCAGTGCTCTTCATAGCTTGGACAAATAGACTCGCTTCGGTTCATTTGCCCACCTTCGAGAGGTTCGCGTGGACGAGATAAATCAGGATTCGGGGACCCGTTCCTGTGCTCTTCACCAGCGGCATCGGATCAAGTCATCCAAAGAGTATCTTCTTTGCTAACTGTTATATTCTGCCGCTGTGCAGTGCATGTATTACTGCCGCTGCGCAGTGCATGTTTTAACGTTTCCCCGGCTGGGTTAACGTTGTTAGGCTCGAGCGCAAGACTCAGGTCTGCACTCATAACTTTTAGCTAGGTTGCACACGTGCAGAATAGCTTGTACCGTTAAGCACTAGAACAACAGGCTAATTAGCACAGTTGTCACAGTTAGCTGGCTTGCATCCGTGCGGTTTACTTCTGTTGCTAGGTACTATAGGCGCCAGCTACTAGCGTTAGAGCGCACACGTTTCTCCGGCTGGAGTAACGTTAAATAGGTAGCTAGCTAGTCGTCTCGTGCAGCTAGCAGCTAGCTTGTAGCACTCCAGCATATTCACCGTTGCAAGCGACTGTAGACAGTCAGCATACACGGTTAACTCCCGCTAATTCTAGACAGTCGGCGGGGTTGTTGGCGGGTTAGCTAAAACTGCTTACTCGCACAATGAGCCGGGCGGCTGACATGAGACAGAGGGAGACAGCCAAGAGCTGTGTTAGCTGTGAGGCTACATTGGCGGTCCAGGACCGCCATAGCCAGTGTGTGTTTTGCCTCGGGCACAACCATGCTAGCGACGCCCTGTTGAAGTCAGACTTCTGCCGGGCATGCGAAGGCTTTACCCTGGCCGTTTTACGGGAGAGAGCGATGCTCTTTGTCCAGGTGGGCCCGCGGCTTAGCCACGCTCCTCCCGAGGGAGGCGCGTGCGGTGGGTCTGACCGCTCGGAGGAAGAGGAGTTACCTGAAGAGCAGGGCTCCCCGGTCCTACCCGAACGGCAGAGTTTGAACTGGGGGGACGAGCCCATCGACCCTGTGATAGAACAGGGGGGGTTTTTCCCCTATGACCCCATCATTCCCCCCCAGAACGCCCCCCAAGAGGAGTTGTCTGGCGGGGAGGATTGGGACCGCGCGACTGCGGCCACCTCTCTGTTAGGGACCCGTTCGGAGGCTAGCCTCAACGAGCCCTATCAGAAGCAGTTTCTGGGGGTAATGTCTAGGGCTGCAGCTAAGCTTGGCATCGCTCGGGCCGAAACACCTCCGCCCCTCGAATCAGTGCTGCGGGGTTGCTATTACCAGCCGCTCCAGGCACCACAGGCACCTCGCCCGAAGCCCCGGCTGCCGGTCTGTATAGACGTGGTTCGCGCGGTGCAGTCAGGATGGGAAAGGCCTCAGGAGGCCAAGCCACTCTGCGCGGGCATGGCTCCGTGGTCGGCCTTAGAGGGGGCGGATAAACTCGCGTTAACCGCGATGCCCCCTATCGAGGACATGGTGGCCAGACACCTGGCCCCTAACTCCGCGAGGCCTGCTTTGCCCTCTAAAGCGTGCCAACTTACAGCCAAGTTGGCCGAAAAGGCGTACTTGGCGGCGGGGCAGTCCGCCGCCATGACCAACAACCTGGCCATTCTGCAGGGCTACCAGGCGGTGCTCCTGCGGGACATGCAAGGTGACCCTGCCCCCGAGCTGTTTACAGAGCTCAGGATGGCCACGGATTACGCCATGCGTATGGTGGACTGCCTGGCGCAGAACAGTGGGAAGGTCATGGCCTTCTCTGTTCTCACCCACCGCCACCTGTGGCTAAATCTTACCCAGCTCCCTGAGCAGGATAAGAGGAGGCTGCTGGGGGCTCAGATCTCCCCGGGGGGCCTGTTCGGCTCCTCCGTGGAAGACTTGGCCCAGCGGTTGGAGACGAGTAAGAGGGACTCGGCGGCGGTCCGCTCCTTCTTGCCCAAGCGGGCGAAGGGGGAGGACCGCCGGTTCCAGGTCCAAGCGCGCGCGCAGAGTCGTCCTCCGGGGCCTCCGCCGCCGCGGACCGCCCCGCATCAGCGGGTACGAGTCTCACCGGCTAGGGCGCCCCCAGTGGATGCGCCCCACCCAGCCGCGGTGGGCCCATCATGGGTCCCACGGCAGACCAGGGTACGCGGCCCCCGCCCCCCAAAACGAGGAGGTGCGCGGGGAGCGGGTAACCAGTCCCGTACTTAGTCACCTCCCTGGGGAAGGGGGGGGGGCTATGAGCCCACCGTCGTTGGAGCTCAGCGCTCAACTTCGGTCTGGGACTCAGCAGGGGGAAACCCAACCCAGCTCGCCAGGGCTTGGCTTCAGGGCCAGCCTTCGGCTTGTAGCTTTAGGGACAAGCCCACCGTCCTCGGTGCCCAGCGCCCGAGCCCGGTCGGGAGCTCTCCTTGGATCGCTTATCCGCCGTCAGGAGGCCCCCGGGACAAGCCCACCATCGATGGTGCCATGGGCCCATCGTTGGTCGGGAGCTCTCCTGGGGACCGCGCGAGCGGACGAGCCCGCATCCCGCGGTCAAAAGAGAGGCTTGCCTCCTTACTCCCCCCAGCCGGCGAAAGCCGCACGGCTGGGGGGTTTCGCCGGTTCAACACGCTCACAGGGCACGTCAGTAGGCGGAGCCCGCGTAAGAAACCGGCAGGGGGGCTTAGCCTCGTTTGTCCCGCCCCCCCCTTTTTCTTCCCCAACCAAAGCACCGGGTCCCCCGGTGCCCAACAATATACTAAACAGACCATCGTTGCCCGACAGGCTCGAGGCCTGGGAGCGTCTGTGTTCCCCGTCCCCGTGGCTGCGGCGCCCCCTTCGGAAGGGTTACGCCATGCAGTTTGCCAGGGCCCCACCCAGGTTCGACGGGACCCACGATACGGTCGTGGAGGGGGAGTTTATAAACATACTCCACAAGGAGGTCATGTCGCTCCTCGCCAAGGGGGCGATCCGCTCGGTCCCCAAGGCAGAGGTGCGCTCGGGGTTCTACCACAGGTATTTCGTCATGCCCAAAAAGGACGGCTCCATGCGTCCAATTCTGGACCTCCGGCGCCTCAACAAGACGCTGAGGAAGCTCCCGTTCCGAATGCTCTCTTTTCCCCACCTCTTCAACGCGTTGAGACAGGGGGATTTCTTTACTTCCGTGGACCTGAAAGATGCGTTCTTCCATGTCCACGTGGTCAAGAGACACAGGAAATACCTGAGGTTCTCCTTCCTAGGGAAGGCTTACGAGTTCTGTGTCTTGCCTTTCGGCATGTCATTGAGCCCGCGAACCTTCACGGCTTTCGTGGAGACGGCCTTGGCTCCCCTCCGCGCGAGAGGGGTTCGCATCTTCCTTTACCTCGACGACGCTCTTATTGTGGCCGGCTCGAGGATCGAGGCCATGAAACATACCAAGGTGGTGACCGATCACCTGCAAACCTTAGGGTTTCTGGTGAACTGGAAAAAGAGCTGCCTCGCCCCAGAACAGACGGCGATCTTCCTGGGGCTCGAGTTGAACTCCCGGGCTATGCGAGCCCGCCTTTCGCGGGAGCGACAGGCGCGCACGGTGCGGACAGCGAGGACATTAAGTCGATGCTCCTCGGTGTCAGTGCTTCAGTGCACAGTTATGTTGGGCCTGATGGCCTCGGCGCTGCATGTGCTCCCCCTGGGGAGGCTACACATGCGTCCGTTCCAGATCTGGTTCCTTGCGTTGCGCTTGGATCCAGCCAGGGACCGTCATCGCAGGGTGCCTATGACGGGTCAGGCCCGCCTGGCTTTGGCCATGTGGGCAGACCCCCGTTACCTATCGAGGGGCACTCGATTGGGCCCGGTCCCGCTCAGGCTAGTGATTCGCACCGACGCCTCCCTCTGGGGTTGGGGTGCGGTGTGCGGGTTTCTGTCGGCGAACGGCCGGTGGGAAGCCCAGGAGCATCGCCACATAAACGTCTTGGAGCTGGAGGCGATCCGCCTCGCTCTGCTTCATTTCCAGCGAGTCATACATGGACGCCATGTGCTGATTCGCTCGGACAATATGGCGGCGATCGCCCACCTGAACAAACAGGGCGGTGTGCGGTCGAAGACTTTGAACCGGTTAGCGGCGGAGATTCACCTGTGGGCGTATCCCCGTCTCCTGTCAGTGTCGGCGGTCTATCTGCCGGGACGGCTGAATTACGGCGCCGACCTGCTGTCTCGAGGCTACCCCCGTCACACGGAGTGGTGCCTCCACCCTCAGGTGGTGGAACAGATTTGGGCCAGGTTCGGTCGTGCCCGCGTCGATCTCTTCGCATCGCGGCGCGCGACGCACTGCCCATTGTGGTTCTCAATCCAGGAGGACAGCCCCCCGTTGGGACACGACGCGTTGGCGAACGCGTGGCCACGGGAGGGGCTCTATGCGTTTCCACCGATCCCCCTGATCCGTCAGGTGTTGGACAGGGTGAGGGAACAGCGTCTCCGGCTCGTTCTAGTGGCCCCGTTCTGGCCCAGGCAGACGTGGTTTGCGGACCTGGTCTCCCTGGCGCAGGGCCCGCCGTGGGCATTGCCGGTGCGGGCCGATCTCCTTTCCCAGGCGGAGGGGGAGGTGTTCCATCCCTCCCCAGGCAGGTGGAAGCTAGCAGTCTGGCTCCTGAACGGGACCAGTTGCTAGCACAGGGCTTGCCTGACAATGTGATGCGCACTATTCAGAGTGCTAGGGCCGCTTCGACCCGCACCCAGTATGCGTACAAGTGGCGGGTTTTTTCGCGATGGTGCACAAGTAAGGGTGTGGATCCAGTGAACTGCAGCGTGCGTCCAGTTCTCTGTTTCCTTCAAAGCTTGCTTGACGCGGGGCAGTCCCCGCAGTCGCTTAAGGTGTACGTAGCCGCGATTTCGGCTTGCCACATGGGGATTGAAGGGACCCCCGTGGGGGTGTGCCCTTTGGTCTCGCGCTTCATGAAGGGGGCGCGTAAACTGCGCCCGCCGGTGCGGTGCGTTTTTCCCAAATGGGACCTGGTTACGGTGCTGGACGGGCTAACGGGTCATCCGTTTGAGCCCTTGGACTCCGCCGATTTAAAGGTTCTGTCCTTAAAGACTGCGCTGCTGCTGGCCTTATCGTCAGGGAAGAGAGTCAGTGACCTGATTGCCCTCTCGGTACAGCAGGCCTGTATGGTTTTTGGGGACGATGGGCGCAGGGTTACGTTGCGACCTAACCCGGCGTACCAGCCCAAGAATATTAATGCCAGCTATAGGTCTATGGTAATAGACTTATCGGCATTCTGTCCCCCGCCGTTCAGTTCGGGTGAGGAGAGACGTTTGCACATGCTGTGCCCCGTAAGGGCGCTCTCGGCCTATGTGGCTAGGACGCGCGCATTACGCATTACAGATCAGCTGTTGGTTTGCTTTGGGCAAAGGGCCCAGGGCGGACCCCTTTCCAAGGATCGCTTATCACACTGGATAGTGGAGGCGATCGCGTTGGCATACTCTGCCGTGGGCAAGGTTCCCCCGGAGGGTATCAAGGCGCATTCTACGCGAGGTGTTGCGACATCCTCTGCGTTGTTGCGTGGTGTGTCGGTAAAGGACATGTGTGCCGCGGCCTCATGGTCCTCTCATCACACTTTCGTCAGGTACTACAGTCTCGACGTGTCCGGTTCGCAGTTTGCGCACGCGGTGCTGTCGGTGGCAAGAAAGTAGTATCGTTGCCACTCTAATATGTCAGACGCTTAGGCATAAACGTTGCCATATGGCCGTGGTTCACCGGTGCCTTTCGGGTCGCCCTGTGGGGTGCTCCCGGCAGCAAGGTCGGTTGAATGGAGGCACTAGTGAGAGCTTGAGTTCGAAACGAAGTAAAACGTTAGGGTTGTGCTACAACCCAGGTTTTACGAGTGAGAACGAGAGCTCTCACTACCCAGCCTTGCTGCGTCGATGCGTCTCTGGGTGCGTCGGATCTCAGCTGGCTGGAAGAAATGAGTGGCGGCCCCTGGGGTGACTGGCCGTGACGTAGTCACGGGGGCGAGGTGGGAGGCCCAGTCAGCCCAGGGGGGCACCACGTCACCTAAAGGGGCGTGGTCAGGTTTTAATGTAAAGTAATTTTTGGAGCAAAAATGACAGTCTTCCATAATGCTGCGTACGCAGCGAAGTAGGCACTAGTGAGAGCTCTCGTTCTCACTCGTAAAACCTGGGTTGTAGCACAACCCTAACGATTCAAAGCATGTACTGTATAGCCTCACTCCTTTATCTATTAGCATACAGTACATTGATTAGTTGACACTTTACATTATTATTAGTAGCCCTTTCCTTAATGTTAATAATACACACAAAATAAAGGTTTTTCACAAGTCCCAAATTTCAAGTCCAAGTCAAGTCTCAAGTCTTTGAAGACAAGATTTAGGCGTGTAATTACACTGACTTTGAAATACATGCTGAATAGTACTGGTTAAGTCAGAATCCTGCAGTAGCTTTGTAACTTCAAAGCACAATTTTGTACTTCATTATAGTCTGTCTGCTAAAGATGTAAAAATACTGAATCTGACAGTAGACCTCCAGCCTAGCTGACTCCCCCTGCAGTTCAGTACTACTCAATTCAATGAACTCTGTGTCAACCTTAACCCAAATAGTAGGATCTCGGCGTTTGTGTTTGTGTGTGCAATGTGCATGGAAAATACTAAAAAAGAAAAAGAAAAAAGTAGAGGTATAAGCAAGAATTGTGTGGGTTGAGTTTCTCATTATCCGCTCATTGTCTAGAGCGTGACACGGGAGTGGTTTTCCACTCCTGTCCCACTCCCACAAAAATACTCCCGTCCCGTAGAGTACAAAAAAACTCCTGTCCCGTTCAACTCTGGTGGAATGACTCTCGTCCCATCCATTTTTATTTTATTTTGATCTTTATTTTTTTAGTCTTTAGGCAATGCAATGCAATGATTTTGATTTCATGTTCTCCCCAGCCTTTTTAGATTACTTTGTGTTCTGCTGTTTTAATTCGCCCAATTTGACCATATTTATTTGTAAAAACGTAAGAATCGTGTAAAAATGTAAAAATCTATTGTTGTCATGATTCCCGCTCCCGTTGACTTTCTTCCCGTCCCGTTCCATGCACGTGATGAATAGTGAAATGACTCCCAATCCCGGAAAAGTGTCAGCCTCTATCTATCCCATCGGGATCATGTCTATGTTCCCCGGGTTCTATGTTCCCCGGGTTCTATATTCCCCGTTTTTCACTAACCTCTCCCAGCCCCCACGCCAAAACCTAACCTCCCCCCATGCCTAAACCTAACCTCCCCCAGACCCTAACCCAAAACCTAACCTCTCCCACCCCCACGCCTAAACCTAAGGTCAGCATTGCGGGTGGTCGGCATAGCGGGTGGACACCATTTGGGAAAAACGGGGAACATAGGACCCGGGGAACATAGGACCCGGGGAACATAGGACCCGGGGAACATAGGGATGACCCCATCCCATCTACTGATACAAAACAATTCCCACAGTCGCATTCAGTCACTTTGTTCTGTGATTTGGTCTGGTCATCCTGCGGTCTCTTTTAGCAGCCACTTGCCTTGCCAAGCTTCATCAACACATGAAGTTCTAACGTAGGTTCAGTCAGGAAGACTATAATCTGCACTTTACACTTCCTCAGTTCACTTCTTATTTCTCCACTCCTTCAAATCTGCTCACATGCTCAAAATAGCCTGTCAACTTCCGGGCTTCAATTGAATAATCAGCTGTTTGCCGCCTGGTCTCTATTATCCAATAGCATAGCGTCACATCACCTCTCACCCCACACACCTCCATTGTAAGCCTATCACATTGCTTTTCACCCCTCATCGTAAGCCTATCACATGGCTGTTAGTCCTAATAAATATGCTTGTTTCTATCCATTCAGCCTCTCAACCTTGCTGCTGACAGTCTCGCACCATCCACCTCCCCTTCTCCACCCAGTTTCTTCAGATTCTTCAGATTCTTCAGTCTGAAGAGTCTCATCAGTTTCAGAAGGAGAGGCATCACCATCTTTACCACCAGTATCTAGACTCTACAGGGGGATCTATCTGGCTGCTGCTCATGGCTGATGCAGCTCTATCTCAATATCTCCCTATGATGTCTAAGCGCCAAAGACTATTAACAATACCTAATTCTCATCATATTTTCTATAAATCATCATTCATTCACTATTTGTAATAAATATTATTTTATTCATTCTCTGGTATCTAGTCTCTCCTGATTGAAATATTGTTCATTGGCCACTAGTAAGAAGACTGTCCACTACTAAACGTGGTCACTGAGGAAAGAGGGGAGAGACTTTGAAAACAGTTTGTTAGTCATATGATCAATAAATAGACAAATCCCCTGAGGCGGATGCTAAGCTCTGACTAAGAAGTAACATATATGCCACCCTATGTGATAATACGTCAAAACGAATCACAGATTAGTGTTTATTTTGAAATGATGGATAGGGGAGCACGAGAATAATGATTTTGTTTCCTCCCAGAGAGCTGTTCATGCATTTCATGGCAGATATTACTGTCTGTCTAAATTAACGTTACCGACATGCCTTACTGTAAGTGTAGCAATATAACTTATTTTAATAATATTATTAAATATTATGAATATAGATATTATTAATATTAATATTAATATTAATGTCATAGTGTCATAGAGTACAACTTGAAAACAAAAACTCCCATCTCAATATCAGTTGCATTCCCCCCCCCAGATTTAATTGGTCATATTTGTAAGAAAATAACACATTTCATGCTGGTTTATGGCATGAATTACATTGTGATTCAAAAGTACCCACAAGACTAGACTTCTGATTTTGTGACCTTTCTCTCAATTACTGTGCAAGCAATTGCAGACATAAGTGCACACACTGTATTACAATACTAATTTAATTATTACTATTACTACGTTTTGAGCGACATGATTTGCTAAAGAAAAAAGGTTGTTGATTGCCGCGGCTTGGCTCAGAAAGTGCTGTTGCGTGTAATACAGTGCGCGGCATGTTTAGGGATATGGAATTTCTCTGGTTGAGAAGATAGAGTATAGTGCCAAGCGAAAGGGCTCTTTGACGGCAAGGTAAAGTGCTGAAAATTATGTTAATATAACGTACACTTAAACTGATATTGATTTGTTTAGGTGGGCCTTTTTTAGGTGGTGCAAATCTGTTTTGCTGCAGGCCTCAGACCAGTCACAGTAGTACAGCGATCCCCAAAGTCCGGACTCCGGTCCGCATCCGGACCCAGACGCCGTCCTATCCGGACCGAGCCCTATAACCTACAAATCATTGAGAATTGTTACATTTCACCAAGCTTTTCTTTTTTAACCGGCACGTGCTTTTCTACCCTTTACAGTACTGGTTTAATCTGCCAGGAAGCGCATAGACCAATGCATGCGCTGTAAATCATCACACGTGATGCTACTCAGCCAAACAAATATCCGATTCGATTCTGCTTGTTCCAGTCGGTTCGAGTGCTGCAGGCGAGAGATTGTCAGTGTCACGGAGATATGAGAGAGATATAAGTCAATTCACATGGCGTGCTCAAAAGAAACGAGTAGACCGCAAAAACAAAGATTTCGTTTTAATCCGGAGCAGGCAGACTCTTAGATGTTCATTCATTGTTCTCACGGGCAGTTCAAAACCAGGCAGTATGTCTCATGTGAAGTGCGATGCGATCCTAACCTGTCTGTGAAAGCGCCACACGAGCAAACACACTCAAATCCAGACTGAGGGCACACTCACACATTCACTGCCCAACGGCATGTGACGTTTGTATTGCGAACGATCGACAGATAGACAGACAGACAGACAGACAGACAGACAGACAGACAGACAGACAGACAGGCAGACAGGCAGATAGATAGATAGATAGAGACAGACAGACACTGAGACAGATAGATAGATAGATAGATAGATAGATAGATAGATAGATAGATAGATAGATAGATAGATAGATAGATAGATAGATAGATAGATAGAGACAGACAGACACTGAGACAGATAGATAGATAGATAGATAGATAGATAGATAGATAGATAGATAGATAGATAGATAGATAGGGAGCTCACTTCTCTCAAGAGAAAAGGTGGAGTTAAGGGAAGAAAAGAAGATTTTCTTTCTCAAATTAAAACACTTTTAAGATGCGCATTTTCCCAAAGCACTCTGTTGTATGTTATTTTTAAATGCAGCCATTATTTTACTTGAAATGAGAAAATAACATGTATTTATTATTAGTGTAGGCTAGTTATTTATAATTAATCCAGTTAAATATGAAATCAAAATAAACATTGTTGATGTTTATTTTGATTTAACAGTCAGTCGTTGACTACATACAGACATTGTACCATTAGGCTACTGCAATCATTGAAGTAGCCTAAGTTCAATGGCACTGAATCATAACGCAAGCTACTGTACGTTACAATGTTCCGGACCTTCGCTTGAGGACATTTTCTCTAACTGGACCTCTATGAATTTTAATTGAGTGCCCCTGCAGTAGTACATTGCCTTGCTTCTGTGCCGAGGTACTCTGCTTCTCCAAACTGTGAGCTCGCCGACCGTCATCTACTGTAGGTAATACACTGACCATCAATACCTCATACAAGCCCACGTCAAATAATCAGAACTATCCCTTTAACTGCTTTAGGCTTGTCTAAACAATACAGATCAGCATACACGCTCCAGAGTTACGCATCGCATTGTTAGAAAGATCCCTGTCAGGTGCCTATTCGCGGCGCGATGAGCTGCCAAGGGGCCCAATCAGGCCTGCCCGGAGCATCATCAGGGGTGTCTGACATCACAATGGAGAGTATGATGTCACCCTGCGACATCATCAGCCATGACACAAAGCCGAGTGACTCATCGACACGATGACCTCATCGGTGATGTCACAATAAGCAACAGCGATAGCTGGACGTAGCGGTGAGGTGACATCATCAGAGCCACGAGTGTCTCATGACATCAGGAGTGATCATCAGTGATGTCATGGATGCCATGATGCCATTTCTGCCTCGGAATATGACTCAGCAAGCTCAAGGATGAGGATGAGGATGAAAAGAGAAAGGGCACTTCCCCAGCAATGGGGCAGGGTGGAAGGGAAGGAGGGAGCCTAATTACATCCCACGTTCTAACCAACAGTCCTGGGCCAACGAACGCCAACAACAGCGAGTCACTATACCCGATGGCCCGGGTCCCACCACCGGCCTGCATGGAGGGCACCACACAGATGGGGCCCCAGTTGTCTGTGGAGATGCGCCCGGGCCAGGTTCTAGGACGGTTCCTCGCTTGCTCGCTTGAGACTCATAGGTACCCATAGAACCCATCCTTATTCAGATATATTGACGTGAGAGGTCAAGAGAGGGACCCCTTTGAAAATGGTCATGTGGTTTTTCGTTCGCCAAAATCTTGCCTAAATTTGGAGTATGCTATTATTTCCCCGACACGCTATCATGACATGATTGGACCCAATGGATGCCTTCTAGTTTCATATGATACCAGTATCTTCACTCTACCTTTACAAAATGAGCCCACTACTACAGCCTCTGAAAACAGTCATGTCGGCCAAAAATGTCAAATTTGGCTAGAAGCCAAGGTATGGCAAGGTACCATAACTGTACCTTGCCATAGCAAAATGACGCCTATAAATGTAACGTAACAGTTGATGTATTTACAGCCTAACTTGTAGAGCTTACGCTCAGCCGGGGCACCTGCTTGCTGGTTGGGAATGTAAAGCACATTGAGCTGCTGTCACTCACAGTGTGTCAGCTGTCTTCTGTCTCTCTTTTCCAACTCCATCTTTCAAAGCCTTATCATCACACACACCGTGTCATGCCAGGACTAATGAAGCACAGCTCTAGTTAAGGCGCACACACTTACACAATTATACCCAAATGCTCTCTCTCTCTCTCTCTCTCTCTCTCTCTCTCTCTCCCTCTGTGTCTCTCTCTCTCTCTCACTCTCTCTCTCTCTCTCTCTCTCTCTCCCTCTGTGTCTCTCTCTCTCTCTCTCTCACCCTCTCTCTCTCTCTCTCTCTCTCATACGCCATGCTCTGGAGCATATGGTGTGCACACAGCAGCAGCAGCAGGAGCAGAGCCCATTTTTAAGGTTGACAGTCAGTGTGAGGGGATCCATCATTGTTTGTCTTCCACATAGATACTGAGATGATGGATGGATTTAATGGATTGATTTCAACCTCAGCTCCTCACTGACTGACTGACTGACTGACTGACTGACTGACTGACTGACTGACTGACTGACTAACTGACTGACTGACTGACTGACTGACTGACTGAGTAACTGACTGACTGACTGACTGACTGACTGACTGAGTAACTGACTGACTGACTGACTGACTGAGTAACTGACTGACTGACTGACTGACTGACTGAGTAACTGACTGAGTAACTGACTGAGTAACTAACTGACTGACTGACTGACTGACTGACTGAGTAACTGAGTAACTGACTGACTGACTGACTGAGTAACTGACTGACTGACTGACTGAGTAACTGACTGAGTAACTGACTGACTGACTGACTGAGTAACTGACTGACTGACTGACTGACTGAGTAACTGACTGAGTAACTGACTGAGTAACTGACTGACTGACTGACTGACTGAGTAACTGACTGAGTAACTGACTGACTGACTGACTGACTGACTGACTGAGTAACTGACTGACTGACTGAGTAACTGACTGAGTAACTGACTGACTGACTGAGTAACTGACTGACTGACTGACTGACTGACTGAGTAACGGACTGACTGACTGACTGACTGACTGAGTAACGGACTGACTGACTGACTGACTGACTGAGTAACGGACTGACTGACTGACTGAGTAACTGACTGACTGACTGACTGACTGACTGAGTAACGGGCTGACTGACTGACTGACTGACTGACTGAGTAACTGACTGACTGACTGACTGACTGATTGAGTAACTGACTGACTGACTGACTGACTGAGTAACGGACTGACTGACCGACTGACTGACTAACTGAGTAACGGACTGACTGACTGACTGAGTAACTGACTGACTGACTGACTGACTGAGTAACGGACTCAGTGACTGACTGAGTGACTGACTGACTGAGTAACTGACTGACTGACTGACTGACTGACTGACTGACTGATTGACTGACTGAGTAACGGACTGACTGACTGACTGACTGACTGACTGACTGACTGACTGACTGAGTAACTGAGTAGTGCTAGAGAGCAAAGAACTTGAGCTTGCAGGAATGCATTTTGCAGCTCCTCCAAAGTTCATCCAAAGTTCCTCCAAGGCTCATCCATCATGCCAGCTGAGCGGGCAACAATGAAATGTGGTGAAGTGGCGTTTGAGTTTGCACGGCCAAATGACTGTCACTGTGGCCTGTGCAGTATGCAACTGGGAATGATGCAGCCCCACCATGTTCATCTTCCCCCCGTGTCCGTTACAAAGACCACTTCATCAGGCTGCTAAAAGTAAGACAATGAATGGCCTCTCACGCTGGGGCCTAGGCCATGCAACAGAATGTGGATGGATGGATGAAGTTCCTGGAGCACTTCATACGTCACACAGACTGCTCCATGGATCACCCGCTTCTGCTGATTCTTGATAATCACGACTCTCATATTTCACTGAAAGCTGTGAAAGCTGCAAAGGAAAATGGTGCTGTCATGCTCAAGGCCGTTTACACACCAATAGCGTGGCGAATAAAATCAGGGGGAATTCAGGATAACTCGCAGGCTAATTATTCCGCAAAATACATGCGCATCAAACGCAACGCAATTTTGTGGTTAAATTAAATTGGTTCAAAAATAAATAAACCGTCGCGTCACGAAAAATAAAGCAGCGGCGATGACATGCTTTTCTGGTAATACAGTATGGATGAAAATACCCTACAGTGAATCCCTAAACCTCAATCTGTTTATCTGCATTTAGAACTAATATCTAATTGTGCCATTCCCCATTATATGCAGACAAAACAAACTGTGGCTATCTCAAAACCTGTGGAGCACACTCTATAATCAGAATCAGAATCAGAATCACTTTTATTGCAACAGTATGCAAGTTACATACGAGGAATTTGTCTTAGTGTCTGTATGCAGCGTAGCGGTCACATCAATATACAGAGATAACAAGTAGGAAGATAACTAAAGACAATCACAAAGTTGCAAGTGCAATCAAATCGAGTAAATATATACAATATGTACATGAGTGGTGAAGTGTTCTGTGGATGATAAATATGAATTTACGTTGAATTTACATGAGATTTACAGACTGATAGACATTAAATGTGCAGGGAATTTACATGAATTTACAGTCGGAGTTAAACAGGCATTAAATTAGGTATGAATTCCAGTTTTATGGTGAGTCTTTCTAGTGAGTTTGTGTGTGTGTGTGTGTGGGGGGGGGGTTGTTGGTGAGGTCCTTGGCGGAAGGGGTTTCCGGGCCTTGTTGGTGAGGCTGATGGTGGTTGGGAAGAAGCTGGTCTTGTGGCGGGTGGTTCTGGTCTTGGCAGACCTCAGTCTCTTGCTGTGGGGGAAGATAGTTTTTGGCCAGGATGGGAGGGGTCAGCCATGATCTTGCGAGACCGCTTCAGTGTCCTGGCTGCATGCAGGTCCTGGAGGGATGGCAGGTTGCATCCGATTATCTTCTCAGAGCAGCGGATGATGCACTGAAGTCTGTTAGTGTCTTTGAGAGTGGCACCTCCTCCATCACCTCCTCCATCACCAAACGGTGATGGAGGAGAGATGGTGATGGAGGAGGTGAGGATGGACTCAATGATGGAGGTTTAGAAGTGCACCATCGTGGCCTTTGGCACTTTGAATTTCTTCAGCTGCCGCACAAAGTACATCCTCTGCTGTGCCTTCTTGGTGAGAGCTCTGATGTTCAGCTCCCATTTTAGGTCCTGGCTGATGATGGTCCGCAGGAAGCGGAAGGACTCCACAATGTTGACTGGGGAGTCACCCAGGGTGATGGGGGAAGGTGGGGCTTTGTTCCTCCTGTAATCCACAATCGTCTCCATTTTTTTTTGAGCATTTAACACCAGGTTGTTTTGACTGCACCAAGTCACCAGATGGTCAACTTCCTGTCTGTATTCCGACTCATCTCCGTCTGTTATGAGCCCTATGAGGGTGGTATCGTCTGCGAACTTCAGGAGCTTGACGGACTGGTGACTGGAGGTGCAGCTGTTGGTGTACAGACCGAAGAAGTAGGGAGAGAGGACACCGCCCTGGGCAGCGCCGGTGCTGATGGACAGAAAGTCAGTGATGTGCTTACCCAGCCTCACGTGCTGCTTCCTGTCAGTCAGGAAGTCTGTGGTCCATCTGCAGATGGGGTCGGGCACGCCCAGCTGGGAGAGTTTCTCCTGTAGCAGGGCTGGGAGGATTGTGTCAAACGCCGAGCTAAAATCTACGAACAGGATCCTGGCATAGGTCCTGCATAATGAACACATATTGGAAAGAAAATTGTGCCCTTACTGTAAAAAGCTTAGTATTTTCTTCTTCTTTTTTTGTACTTGCAGTGTAGAGACAGACATGATCAAGAAGAATTAATGATAAATGACACGGCTTCAAGAGTAGCACTTCGTCCTTTCATGATTCCAGGGAGATGACAAGAACATATTGATTTTCACAAGCTTTCCAGAGTCAAATAAAAACAAACACTCAATGCTCTTTATGAAGAACATACAGTACAAGAGATTAGACTATAGAATACTCCAAGGGGCCATGTCCACAGAAAGCTTTTTCGCGGAGCGCTTTGGAGATCATGGGCTCTATCGTCCCACTGGCCTTAAATTAGCGCTTAGCGCCAGGCGCATATTAGTGGGCGTGGACCGGCGCACTGCCTATTCTCGTGTCGGCGCTACACGCGGCCTTAAGCATTATAACCACGCCTTTTAAGCGTATAATTATTCACACCGTGCTCATTGGATAAGTGCAGTAAACAAATCACAATGTCCCTTTCATGTTCCATTCCACGGAGCGATCCAATCCGGTCAGAAAAGCCCGACCAAAGCGTTCTGAGCTCCCCCCCTCCCTCTTTCATCCCCGTCTGTCTCCATATATATTATTCCACATTATTATGCTTCTCAAACCAATCTCACTGCAGTTTAAATACAGCAAGGATGTAAATACGCTACACTATTAGCAAGATCAAAGTGAAAAGAATGTTCTAAACGCATCGGCTAGAAAAAATATAGCCTATCCCTGGCTGGATGTCATGATGAGATTAGATTGGTGAAAGTTTGGGCAGAATGATATCGTTTTCTCTCGCTACCTTTTCTTCTCCCCCACTACAGGTAGGATGATGCAACAGCCTCTGAATGACAGGGGCTCAAAACTACGCTATAACAACTTTTTTTCATTGGTCATTGTGCCTGTTTGACACGCGAGAGAGAGGGAGTGAGAGAGAGAGAGGGGGGGAGAGAGAGTGTCAGTGAGATGGCAGAGGAGAGCTGTGCGCAATTACGCACAGTCATATATCCGGCGCACTGAATAAGGCCTGGTTTTGAAAAGTGCTAAACGCTAAATTAACGCCAGGGGAGAAGATAGCGTTAAGCCGGTATTTAAGGCCGACACGCACATTCTGGCCTATTCTGGAACTGCGCCATGCCTCTTCGGCGTAAAGCGCATTTCGGGGCCTAAAACCATGATGCTATCTTCCCGAGGCAGGCGCAAGGCACGTTCTTTTGCGTTTAACGTCAGTTTATCGCCTAAGGCCAGTGGGAAGATAGGGGCCCATGTCCAGAGCGCTTCCAACGCGTACAGACACACGGCGCACAGAGCGCTTATTATTGTTGCTATCGTCGCGCACGTTATCCGGTCGAAGAAGTAACTGTCACACACGGACGGTAAACTGTAAACAATGAAAACCAGATTACTTGCAATTGCTTTAGCAGCGGATCTCGATGAAGATCCCGCTGTCAGGAGGAGGAGGAGTGTGTGGGTCCATGATATCATGGTAGGAGGCAGTTTGAGGAGTACCATTCGCTCATCCAGGAACTGCACCTGGACAATGCCCATTTCAAGTACTCCAGAGGATCGGGCCAACTATCGCCAAAATGCACAAAACTACAGGGAGACCATCAGCCCTGCTGAACGACTCAGCATTTGTCTGAGGTGAGTAGCTAAAACGTGAAAATTTGACTTTGTTGATAAACATGATGTAGTTTAGTGTATGCTAGCTAACGTTAGATACAAACTATTACTATCAATAGCTGTCTGTCTGTCTGCCTGCCTGTCTAGATAAATAGAGCTAATGTTATTGATAGTCTGTGTCGTTTCATTGTCCCCAAATCAATATCAACATTTTCGGAAGTCGATCCAGCGGTGTCTCTGCTTGTGGCCGCCGCCAATGCCATGCGTCCATATGATCTCTCTCTCCTGTCTTTTTCATTCCATTGGGCCTGTTCCACAGCATGCGGTTCTGGTCCAAAGGCAGTGTTGTGAGGAAGCCTCTGCTGAGCTGGACTATGCTGGACACAGTCACAGGGGGCAGAGGCAACTGAGCGATGGAGATGGCGTGACTCCAGCTTAGCCTGCGCCACTGCCTGTGAGGACAACAGAGCAGGCTGGGACAGAGACAGAGGACAACAGAGCAGGCTGGGACAGAGACAGAGGACAACAGAGCAGGCTGGGACAGAGACAGAGGACAACAGAGCAGGCTGGGACAGAGGCAGAGGACAACAGAGCAGGCTGGGACAGAGACAGAGGACAACAGAGACAGGCATCACAAAACCCGAGTCAGACACGACATTGTCATGAATGAGACCATTTTGACAAGACTTTACACTGAAGTTATTTCATCCCAATCCTCTCTGCATCCTTCCAGGGTTATGGTTGATGGAGATGGAAAGCCAGGAGGAGGACTGCAATGGTGTACTTCAAGATGCGCGTCTCAGAAACTTTCAGTGCATTTGGACCTTAAGGCATTTCAATCATGAGAGACTAGTAAGAAGATTTAATCAACTTTAATGAACAAATAGACAAATTAAGTTTGGCGTATGACTCCGTGATATGATGACGCTCCTCTTGAGAGGAGGGCGTCATATAATGGTCTGACTAAAGTCATCAACACAGGCAAGAAACATTGAGCACTCGAGCGATGACAATCTTACGTTCTGAGCATGCTCAGTTGAGCAAGTGTGGGCCGCCGCTGAACACCACCTGATTATAGTAGTAAGATAAGCTTTTATTGATTCATCTGTTGTTTGTCTAACATTATGTCCATAATGCTGATGTGGTGGGAAATATGTAGTGACATCCCAGTATGAATGTAAAAAGCAATTCATCCTCTCTTGGTCAGTTTACTTTGGGGTAGTAACAGAATTTGCTCCTAGCCCCTCAATCCCATCAGTCCACTGCCAGCAGGAGGAGTAATCACCTCCTGGGTGTCCAGGTGTGTTGCACCACTAAGGGAAACATCGTATGGTTTTCCAGATCATTTGATGCGTCACAGAACAGCCACTCTCAAAGTGAGGCTTCGTTTCTTCTTGTTGAAGGTGGCAGAAGCACTCTCCTCATTTACCAGTTCTGGGAGCTGCAAAAGGAGATGGTACACATCCTCCACTTCTAACAAGACATCATCCATGGAGACGCTAAGCTGACACTCTGACATGGAGCAAATCTTTGGCAGTTGCACCGTCAGCTCCACACTGCGAGGGATGCCCGCAGCATCCGTGTTGACTTCAAGTTGGTACTCTGGCACCTGCGGGTGCACTGTAGTTGAGCTGGAAATGACCTGGATCAAATTCTTCCTTCTGCGCTCTGCAGGTCCTGAGATTAGTGGGGCTGGCAGGTCTCCTTCACTTTCCTCCTGACAAAGAGAGGAGATCTGCTGTAGGAGTTCAACTGGGGTCTGAGTGACTGTATCAGGTTGTCTGGTGCTGTTGGGGTGCTGGCGAAACTGAAGGCGGCGGTACAAGTCATCCAGGCTGCTCTTCGGGCTACAGCTGATGACGGTGTACTGGTGAGATAACCTCAGCCCATGCTGCTGCTGCGTAAAGCTGAGGGCCAGCATGTAGACTTGGTCCATCTCCCTACTGTCCTTACATTCCTGTAGCACTGCAGGGCTTAATGCCACGTCCAACACGGTGTATGGGTCTCCGCCTTCATCTGTGCCCGTCTCCAGTTGTCCTCCACACACAGGTGTTGCTTCACTGGGATCCTGAGGTGCAGGCACACGTCTCCAGCCACATATATTGATGTACAGCAAACCTTTCTTTGCTTCCGATAATTCAGTGCGCAAACAGGAATCAAGCTCGGGTGCTGCACTGAATTCATCTCCCTCCTTCACCTGTTTTTCGATGAACCTCTGGTATGCGTTGGGGTCATTCTGGGAAAGTTCATCCAGCATGGCCCAAACCTGATTGGCCTGCTGAAAAACATCCTTTGGACAGCCGACGAAGGACATCCTACTGTAGGAATGACCGTTTAACAAGCTAACGCTAGGTTAACCTAGCGGCTGGGAAATCGTGTGTTAACTCTAGCTACGTAAAGTTAACGTCACGCTACTGATGATGTCACAATGACTGACATCATTAGCATATTAAATAAATATATGACATCATCAAGGCTTTGTGACATCACTGAAGTCATAAAGTCTTCTTCTGTGTTTTATGGCAGTTGGCATCCTTTGTGTTGCATTACCGCCTCTCTCTGGATTCATCCATCCACTGTTTCTCTACATTCTGCCCATCCTCTTCCCTCTCTCCTCCCCCCTCCTGCCCTGTCTTCTTCTGTGGAGTTGTATGGCAGTTGGCATCCTTTATGTTGCATTAGTGCCTCCTTCTGGATTTATCCATCCACTGTTTCCCTACATTCTCAAACTCCTCCTGCCCTGTCACAAAGTCAATGGCCCCATTAACATGGAGGTATATGACATCATCAGTGATTTATGACATCAGTGATGGGCTGATTACCGGTAAAGCCATCCTTTAAAGAGAGAGTGGTGCCAACGAAGGAAATAGTTGCAGGAAATATGTTTGAATGCATAAAATAATGCTGGTAATATACAATTTGATTCTTGTCACGGCTAGCGCCGTGTCTTTGGTACAGTATATATAATTGTAAATAGTTTCCTGTATTAATTCTTCAGATTCTGTGTAGTGACGTTTCAGTACACTACTTCCGCATTGGGGGTTTCCAATCCTCTTCTCTTGTCATGTTAGGCTCTTTAATAAAACATTTCATTCACAGTCGACTCCAGGCTGGACTGCTGCACTGGGAGGAGATGGCTGTCGCTGGCTGGCAGCTCCATCTGCAAAATGCCGTCAGAGTGGAGCGGAGCTGGTACTGTTTTCAACTTGTGAGTGTGTGTGTGTGTGTGTGTGTGTGTGTGTGTGTGTGTGTGTGTGTGTGTGTGTGTGTGTGTGCCATCTCAAGGCAAAATGTGGTCCTGGAGACACCTATTGTAGCGCAAACCTCCACACAAGCTGTTTTGAGTGCGGTGTTTAGTCTGTCTGTCATATGGACAGATTTTGTCAGTGCGACAGCATCAATGGAATTTATGGACTGGAATGGCTTACAAAAAAGACGTCAATTTCATCTCCAAGTCAGCTTTCAAGGACTCTATCATGGACATTATGACTGACACCTGCAACTGCTTCCTGAACTAGTACTTATCCCCTGCCTGTCTGCTCCGACTGTTTGTTTTGTTTGTTCTGTCTGTCTTGCCATCCTATCCCTATCCCTCAAAAGGCTGTGCCTTCTGCCAGGTCGCCATTGTAAAGAATTTGTTCATAATGACTTACCTGATTAAATAAAGGTAAAAAAAAATAAAAAATAAACGTTTGGACTACATAGTCACTAAACTTGTGTGGTTGACATAAAACTGAAGGTCGAGTTCGAAAAGTGGGCGAGATGGAGATCCGAGCAAGGCCCTTTTGATACAAGTAGTTAAATGAGCAATCATGCAAGCAAGCCCATTATATAGGAATTGTACATTTCAGCTATTAACTTTTATGGTTATCATTCATGAAAATGTCAAGTGCTTTGGCAGAGTGTCAGTGAGTGCATGTATATGGGAGAGAGAGGGGGGAGGGGCAGGGAGGGAGGAGAGAGCGATGTGAGTCAGAAGCATTAAAAGCAGCAGCACCACAGTCAGTGTTTGTGTATGGATGGACTTAATTATGATCATTTGCTTTGGTCTGCAATTATCTGTGTCTGCTTTAGGACTCAAGCTGTGCATTCATCCATTTAAAATTGGCTGTGAATGTCATTTGTCATCTTTCTATTTTGTCTTTATTTCTGTTGAAGGCAAAGTGACAGGGTGAAATCATAAACAGACATTATGTAAACAGCATTGTTCAGCTACTAATTTGGTTTTGTGGGTCCATCCATTGCTTGAGGACTTCTTGATGAAGATAGACAGTCTTTTGTTTAGCATGTTTCCAGTCTGCTGAGAAGATGATGTGGCATCATTGTCTCTGTCAAACCAGCTGTGTGCTAAAAGACTTTGGAGTGATCCAGATGAGACTGCATGAATTAAACATACAGGTGTGAGACTGGAAGCATGTGGACGATATCAACAATGCCCCAGATTCAATGAACCGGTTAGTTCAGGGATTATAAAAAAAAGTCCCAAAATAAACACAGTAACTTACTCCAGGCACTTCTATTCACTTTCATTCTTTCCTTATTTCCTCCCTTCTTTAAAAAAGTGCAGAGATTCTCCTCCAAATTTAATTGTCTATGATATTTTTGCCTTCTTGTTCACTGAAGGCAAAGATTCTAAAAACAAATCTTAGTTGACAATGTGTTCATTTAAATCAACAGAAAACAACCATATTTTAATAGATAGCCTACTAAGAGTATTTCACCCACAAGCAGATCAGTTTCCTCAGCAGAAAAACATTTGTTTTATCCAACTTGCCAAATCCGCCATTTAAACAGCAATACGTCAGGGTGGCTGGCTTTTAAGGGAAAGGGAGAATGACACTCATTGTTTTACTTTACGCCAAAAGCACACCTAGGATTAATTAAGTACAACCCCTTTGCGCCCACATGCACTATTTTACTAGCCAGTTCCTGCCATTTAGCGATCGCATTAAGTAATACAAAATTCAACCAATCTCCGCAATATTTGCGGGGGCTTGCCACCTTTTAAAACTTCCTGCGATTTCTCTGCAAAAAAATATGGGAAAACTGCTTTCTCAACTTGCAATTTTTGCCAGTTACCTTGCCAATTTTACTGCAAAAAAAGTTTAGGCAAGTAGAACAATTTGGTAAAGGATTATGGTTTGCGCTAGTCTTAAAATGACAAAACTATAAATGTGCCTCACGGTTGAAATGTAGATAATGGAAATGTTGTGACCATGACATGGGGCTCAAACACGGACCGCCGGTGTGAAAGACCTGCCACCGCGCTCGTTCAATAGCAGACTCTATAATGTTAATATTCATGTAGAAACATAATTTAGGTTCAGAAAGGTTCATGTTCTACATAATCACAGATTGCAGAAAAGTACAATGCCGACATTCTATTCTGGTGACAAGGCTGGGATTTGGACACACCCCAAATGCACTTTCCACAACGTGACAACATAAACATTGTAAATTGGCCCTAGACTTCATGTTGCAGTATTTGCTAATTCAATAACTGTCAGGAAATCAACTTGTGTCCAAACTGTTTCCGTAGCAACAGAATTCCGGGCCCTCAATTTCTGCATCAAGACTTCTTTCTCATACTTACCACCCACTGGCAATGCAGCCCGACACCAACCATGCAGTAGCACCAGTGGCTCCTGCATTACATTACTGGCTTTCCTTGGGAAGCTAAGCAGGGCTGGCAGTGGCTGTGGATACTCCTTGGATGGGAGGCTGGTGCTGGAAGTGGTGTTGGAGGACCACTAGGAGGTGCTGTTGCCTCTGGTCTCATGAATACTCTCCCCATGCAATGCCCCAGGGCAGAGACAGGGACTCTGTCCTGTGAGTGAGCACCATCCTTCGGATGAGAGTCGACGTTACAGTAAAACAAGGTCCTGACTCTCTGTGGTCAATACAAATCCCATTGGGACTCTTCGCAAGAGTAGGGGTGTAACCCCGGTGCCCTGGCTCAATTCCCAGACAGCTAGGCCTTCCTTCAATCATGGCCACCGAATCATCCCTCGATATCTTAAAGGCAGTTTCAGTCCTCAACTCTCCACCGTGATAGGCCGATGTGTGGTGAGAGTTTTGGCACAAACTGGCTGCCGTGCATCACCCAGGTGGGTGCTACACATCGGTGGTGGATGAGTTGAGTCATTTTGAGTATCCAGAAAGGCGCTATACTGTAAATGCAATCACTGATACTGTAGGTTCCTCTCCCACTCTGGGACCCTGATGAAGACCTGGGTTCACAAGCCAACACCCTGACATTTGTTGACGAGGATGGCCCCCTTGGGGCCTATAGATTTATGGTAGGGCGCTCGGCATTTTTGATAAGTGTCTCTCGACAGAAATAAAAGAGTCGCACACCATTTTTAATTACTTCAACGAAAGGTTTCAGTCGTCTCCATGGTAACAGCAAGCCGGCCCCTCCCTCTCTCCTCCCAGGAACAGCGCCTCTCCCCTCGGGTTCAATCACTGTAAAAACATCTTGCCCGAGTCCTAAATGCAAATGCCCTACTATCTGTATCTCCCCGCATCAGTTTTGACAAGACAACGGCTCGCTCCTCCCAACCTCCACTCCTTCCACATGACGAAGCCCTGTCTGTTTTCCCCGGTGGAGGAAGCTGCTGGCCTGGGCAGGCTGGCTGTCAGACACCACTACACTGACGGAACTCCCTCCCTAGCCAATCACACTGCATGACAAAATATGACAGTGTTCGCGACAGAACATTCCCCAGGTAGGCGACACCCAAGAAGAGTGTCGAGAGACACTTTTCTGTCGCTTCTGACATCAGATCTATCGAGAGACCGTTTCAAAAGTGTCGAGAGATGAAGCAGAAATTGGGCTTTAGGGTCTTCATTAAGATCTCGGCTTCTCATTTTGTTTGCAATGAAACCTGAGTTTTCCTCTGTATGGTCAACCCCCCCTCCCCAACACCTGTTTTCCTCTGTATGGTCATCCCCCCCCCCCCCCCCTCTCTCTCTCTCTGACGCCTGAGTTTTCCTCTGTATGGTCATCCCCCCCCTCTCTCTCTCTCTGACACCTGAGTTTTCCTCTGTATGTTCACCCCTCCCTCTCTCTCTCTGACACCTGAGTCTTCCTCTGTATGGTCATCCCCCCCCTCTCTCAACATGGCCAGAGAGACTCTCTCTGGCCATAGAGACTCTCTCTGGCCATAGAGACTCTCTCTGGCCATGTTCACATTACAGGCAAATCCGGTTTTCTGATAAAGTTATTAATCCTCATTATCTTGATTGGTTTCCCAAATCTGATTTGGGAGTGTGTCCGCACTGCCACAAATCCGATTTTCAAGTCGGATCTGTGTGTCCAGACCTAAACAGCCTATCTGCATGGGTTGCTATGGTAACGACGTGGGCGTCAGTAAATACGTACATTGGTGACGTTGTTTTCCTCCGCAGAAGCATTTGATGATGAGTTGCGAGTGACGTTCAAATCAGATTTGGTGGATCTGCGCGTCCGCACTGAAGTCACATCAGTCGAAAGCACATTTGAAGCAGATTGGAAACTACCTCCATATGTGGTTTGGGACAAGTGACACAAATCAGACTTTGAGCGTCCAGACTCATAAAACCAATCTGGATAAAGTCATTAATAGGTCACTAAAGTTCACTGTTCAGGTTTGGGTGGCAGCCAGTCCCAACCTCCTCTGTTTTCCACACTGAAGGTCGATGGTGGAGCGAGGGTAAAAGCTGTCCCTCCTTCTCCCAGAGGTACAGTTCACTCTGACAGACAAGAAAAACACCAAAACATTGGTAGAGATACAAGCTCCCTCCCGTTGACCCCGCTCTTCAGTTTGTAATCCGTATAATGTTAGTCCGGCTCAAATAAATACGGGCGGCCATTGAAGTCAAATGCCTCGTCCATATTCTCCAAATCAGATAAATATTCAGTCATATAACTTACAAAATCATTCAGCTACTCCAAAACAAGAAACATGGCCGCTCCCAGCTTTTCCCACCACAGCTGACTTCCGGGCAAACAACGCAACGCTCGTGAGACTTGAGCGAGACTCTCGCAAGCAGAAGGTCAATTATATCTCTCTATAATAATGTCACAATGGAATCATCTGATCCTGAGGCATGTGGGAAAAGCGGCTGCCAACTGAAGTTATCTTGGTCAATATTGCACCAATTTCAAAGATTTCTGTTCACATCACTTAGTTACAGTGTACATAAAAAAAATTAAAATTGGTTGAAACAGGTTGAAAAATATTCCCTTTTATTACTCTCTTTATTAGAGACTTGTTTTAATGTGCACTTTTTTCTACTGCTAATGTCAAGTTAATTACAGTTAACAGTACAGTACAGACACATTAATGGCAGACTGACTGCTAAGGCTGTGTTTCAGTTGGTCGGCTGATCTCTTGTTTCCACTTGAACACAAATCACCAAAGCTTGGGCTACATCGAATTATTGAGCCAGCAGGGTTACTCATGCTCTTCTCAAAGGGTTAGGGTCCTGGACTTTCCTCACCAATAACATGTTCAGGGATGTCTGAGAGAAGAGAGCAACACACCATCCACCTTCAAGGTGATGCTATAATCCATTGGATTATAAATCATTCCTCTAAATTAGGTGTACACTACAGTAACTCCCACTGACACATTTCACAATATTATTTTTTACAAACACTATGAGAAATTGAGAACAAATTGCCTGATCAAGACAATTATCTCCGTTAATAAAGCATAATTTGTATTACGAGAGTGTTTTCTTTATTATAAGAATTTCTTTAATTGACACCATTTTGTGATGGCACACAGTATGTTCATTCAACATCCAATAACAGTAAAGCTAATTAAATCTATAAATAATATACCACTTCAATATTGCGCTTATAACCATATCATTTATCATTGGTTAGGGTTAGAAAATAACCTTAACTCCCAATTTATTTGTTGAGGAGCATTCACGTTTCGGTCATGCAGCGACCTTCATCAGAATCTGGGACTGATCATCTGCTATTCAAAAGAACAGGACTACTCTAAGCATAACTGAGTATTAGTGCGTGCTACTGTTTTTATTTTCACCATCAACACTGACTATTACATTTCAAAAGAGTGTTCATCTTACCTACTCAACATAATAGTCAAATAGAGTTCCCACACAATGCTTTGTGTCCTGGTTTGAAATGAGGGGAAATTGAGAGTTGTGTGGTTAAGAAAGAGATGGATAATTGGTCTCAGAGGATGTGATATATGATATGAACTTTGCTCTGCGTTATCTTTCAGCTTTTTCTACAATGCACATTGCCAGTGGCTCAGTTGGCAGCTAGCCCAGCTTAGATTTCAGGGAGTGTGCTTTTTTTGTAACAATACATGAATATTATCGTTTATTTTTTAGGTTTTGCCCAGTACCATTTTACCACACTCCACTCACATTCCCAAATACACACCGTGCTTTTCACAGAACTGGTTTTTGTTCTCGATAATCTCGCTATGGGACGTTTTCGTCATGGTTTTGCTCTTGCAAATCATTCTGACCCTGGCTCACCCCCTTACTGTATCTGTCACATGGAAGCGTCTGAATTAGTGCTCTTCCTCGCTGTCATGTGCAGAAGTGAAACACAACAAGGAGGCACATTTTCTGCTCTTAATGAAGCTTTAGGACGTATCATCATATCTCCCTTCTTCCAGAGTGGAGATCCAAAACAAACGCTCCCCAGAGAGGTGACCCAATGCCAAATAGAGGTCCTACACACATTATGCATATTGATCTTTAGAGAGTGTGTGTGTGTGTGTGTGTGTGTGTGTGTGCGTGTGCGTGTGTGCGTGCGTGCGTGCGTGCGTGCGTGCGTGCGCGTGCGCGTGCATGCGTGTGTGCGTGTGTATGTGTGTGTCTGAGAATCTCAGGAGTAATCTTTTGTTTATGCAATGCATTGTAGCCTATGTGTTAAGAACATTTTAAATAGTGGTTCCCATTTTGCATTATGCTTATTGATTATGAGGGCCCAGACCAGGAACCAGAGAGAAATTTGGAATAATATTTCAATATAGGTATTAGGTTTCCTGAGGGCAGGGAGCACAGTAAATAGTTACACACATTTTTCACAAACAGGGGAACAGGTGCCACAAACAGGGGAACACGTACACCATGCAGCAATTCCTTAAAGGGACACGCCACTTTTTGGGAGTGGTTTAGCTCATTTGCCATATCCCCGCCACATAACCAAGGTACACCATGCCTTTATGAAATATTAATCCAAATGCGGAGAAATTATCTTTTTTTAAGGTAAATATACAGTATAGCTGGAATTACTTTCTAAAGATGACCACCAGGCAGGCGCGACATACAGCGCATGCGCTGTGTACAGCGGAAGCGCTCTATACGGGCAAACAAGGAAGTAACTCGGTGTGGGGATTTATTCCGAAAATTACGTTTCACGTAACTATGGATTAATATTTAATCTCGTGGTGAGTACCCGAAGCACAACATGTATTTTGGCGCTATTTGATGTGTGTTTTGGATTATTTTGAACGGGTGTACCATTGGCCTCCATTCTAAGGCGATATTTACTAACTTGACGAGTGCTCACTGCATACTGCTCAGACAGTGACGGTAAAGGCATGGGTGTACCTTGGTTATGTGGGGGGGATATGCCAAATGAGCTAAACTCCCGAATAAGTGGCGTATGCCTTTAAAGATAAATATTCCCCTGGGCCTCGGTAGTATCTGTCAGTTATCATTGACCTGTATCATAAACCTCACATCTTTGGGCATGTACAGTACTGTACCGCAGCATTGTTTCATTTGCACTCATATAATTTTGATATATCATTATGAAAACAGAGAAAATGTTAAATAACAAGGCCAGGTCGAAACCTGGCATAGGGCCGGTGTGCTCAGTAAAGTGCAGAACTCTGCCAAGGTGGATTGAGTCATTTGTGTTCAGTCTAAAATTTTGGCCCCTTGAAACCAGATTAGAGGACCATTTACATTAAGATTAGACTGTTTTTCAGTCTTAACCATCAATTTGCTGAGTGAGTGGCACTGCTCTTGCCCAGATGTAGCCATATAGGTAAAACACTAATATTTTCTGACTCACCTCCACCACCACCTGCTGATGTCTATATTATTAAACCATCTCATTCTCTTTAACAGTCCAACATAAAATCTATCAAATAAAATTAAAGCAAGAGCTTGTCCTCAAATAAAATGAATATAGTGCAATTCAAAATAAAATAGTAGAATAAATTAAATTCAAGTCACTTTCAGGAGGAATACCAAAAACCTTGTGCAATGTCAACTGAGTTTAGCAGCAGTCCAACATAAAATCATCATCTTACAGTACAATGGTGTGCAATTTTCAGTAACAGTGCTCTTAATTTTGGAGAAAGACAAAATGCTCCATGTAAGATGGTCACACACTGGACTGTACACACATCATCCAGACACAAGACTGTTAGTAGCATCCACACCATCCACACCCAACATGGGTCCATGTGAAAGGAGGGGAATGCCCACTGGAATCGACTGGAATGAGGCACGCGACCTGTTTGGAAGAGTGTGCTGACGTCAAATGACGCTCTGCTGATGGGTAATATGGCTAATATGTTAGCGGCTAACTGTTACTTGTCGTTACTTTACATGGCAGTAAAACGCCACCGAATGACCAAATTGATTTAACTTTTAACCATTCAGATTTCCACTTTCCATACGGACCGCCAGCATTGGTTAGTTTATAACGTGACTATATTTATAATGTTTATAACGTGCTCCAGCTTCCGGTTTATACAAGACTGTTAGTAGCATCCACACCATCCACACCCAACATGGGTCCATGTGAAAGGAGGGGAATGCCCACTGGAATCGACTGGAATGAGCACGCGACCTGTTTGGAAGAGTGTGCTGACGTCAAATGATGCTCTGCTGATGGGTAATGTGGCTAATATGTTAGCGGCTAACTGTTACTTGTCGTTACTTTACATGGCAGTAAAACGCCACCAAATGACCAAATTGATTTAACTTTTAACCATTCAGATTTCCACTTTCCATACGGACCGCCAGCATTGGTTAGTTTCTAACGTGACTATATTTATAATGTTTATAACGTGCTCCAGCTTCCGGTTTATACTATCAGTCTACAGCCAGGGGTTGGAGCTATTGCGCAACACCGCAAACCGGTCGGAGTACGTTATAAACGTTATAAATTGTCACAACGTTAACAACTAACCAATGCTGGCGGTCCGTATGGAAAGTGGAAATCGAAATGGTTAAAAGTTAAATCAATTTGGTCATTCAGTGGCATTTTACTGCCATGTAAAGTAACGACAACTAACATGAGCTACACTATTTTTCCAGGACAGCCCTAGTCCGAGGAGCAAACGATTACCGCCACCTACCGGACTGGAAGGTGGAAAGACATTTCATCGCCCTGAATCGGTGCTCAAATGCGGCGAGCCGGCGACAGAGTGGAATGTAAGGGCCCTGCTGTGCATCTGCACACCGGCCCCAAAAAACAATGACATTTGGCCCATGATATATGAGTTCATTCCTATTCTGGATTTACCCTCTTGCTTGACTTTTTTCTTCTTCTTTTCTTCAGAATCGTTGCTGTGTAGCCTATTGCAAGACCCTCGACTGGCAGTTGCTCTAAAAACACTGCAACATTGCAGCAATCACCAAAGACGGTTTGTCTTCATCTAGGCCTGATCAATGCCAGAGGCTTCAGGGCAAGATCACTGGAGTGGCTTTGGGGATTCTAGTTAGTCAATTTTGACATTTGATTTCCATAAAACACAAGAAGTGGTATACATCTGTAGACTGATTGAGTGGAAATGTTTCCAATTAAACTCTCCTCTTGGTGCCATTATTGAACAGAAGGGACCTGGTAGGCTTTTCTCTGACCTTGGCAGCATGACTAAGGCCTTCACTATAATGGATGTGTATAATGTATGTGTATTTTCTCTATTGTAGTTAAGACAACAACAAATTACATATTTCGCTCTTGCTCTATAATATTAATGATCCTGAATGAAATTATTTAAAGTTATTTGAAGGCAACCGGTTTGTGTTATGGCCATCACATCAGCACTCCATATAATAACTACCTTGTGTAATTAAATTCAATATATTGCATTACAGAGAGTGGTGCATACTATGTGGAGGTAGTGTATTAATTAATTCAGATTATGGATGTTAAAGCTTCAGTAGGACATATTACTGCAAGTGCTTCTGCTTTGTTCATTAGTGCATGATAATGACAAAAGAACAATATTGCAATATTGCTGTACTGTAGCTGGTGCTGTAAACATTAGATAATTGCCCAGTTATTATTTGATCATTTGGAAACTGTTCTATACAGTAGCTGAACTTGCACTCTGACTTTCCTATGGAAGAGGGCAATTAAAAAGAGAATTTCTATATATGGATCAATAATATCAGATTGTGATTAACGTCATGTATATAACCTGGGTTTTGTGAATAATATGAGTGAGATAACTCACCAGACAACCCTTCTTGCCAGGGTGGGTGAGAAAAAGTTTCATTGCGAATGACGTGAACACGGCCCAGCGCTCCCATAAGGGACGGTGCTAGTGCCCCTAGTGGCGGACAGTGAAAATGTTATTTTCATCCGACCCCATATATGAGGATATTGGTGTAGATGAAATGTGATGCTTCTGTAGGTCGCAGATGAGGTCTGCTCCCACAGCCGAGTTATCTCACTCATATTATTTATAAAACCGGGGTTATATACATAACCTTCAATTAAGCATGGGAGAGCTAATGATACTGTATGCCGGGAGTTAAAGGAATCCAGATCAAACGACACATCAAACAAAACACAGTTATGATCAGAACTAAAAACATTGTCAGAAAATAACTAATCAATATTCAAACCAAGAGTAAAAACAAGGTCCAGACTCCAGAGTATGCTCTGTGTTGTGAGTCCGGCCTGATACATGTTGAGTGAGATTAAAAGACTCTGTGATATTGATTAAACTAGAGGCCAAACTTTCAGAAACATTATCAACATGAATATTAAAATCACGGACTATAATAAACATGGATAGCTTAAGAACAGATGATAAAAAGTCAGTGAATTCAGTTAAAAATGCTCATTTCAGGTCAGGAGGACGGTAGGTTAGAATACTGTGTGTGTGCGTGCGTGCGTGCGTGCGTGTGTGCGTGTGTGTGCGTGCGTGTGTTTGTGTTGACGGCAATTGGCTAAAAGGGGGCGGTGGCCGGGAAGGGGCAATTTTACAATGGAGTAGATGACATCACAATGGAGTAGATGACATCACAATGGAGTGGATGATGTCACACTCTGTCGCAGCTATTGCAAATTCGCGCTCGACAGTGATATTGCCCTTAATTAGTGTGGTGTACTAAATACTCGCACGGTGAAGGTCACAAGGTTACAGCGTGATTTAGGCTTTTGGTGTAATCTAAGCCCTAAGTGGCATAAATGATGGAGAGGATTTAGGTCAGTGTGGTTCAAGCCAAGGGCAAACTGCTCCTTCCAAAGCGCCCCCTTGTGGACAGTAACTAGTGATTTCACGTGTCCATATTCTGTGCATTTTTTTGTTGTTGTATTATGTGACGACAGTCCAGAGTTGATCATTTCAGTGAACCGAGGGTACCGACAATTAACTGTAAGAATAAGTGGCCTAACTCACCCACTGACACCCACACGTACCAATACATGAATTCAGCCATGCCCTGCAGTCCGCACCCTGTCAAAGGTGGTCGATAAGGAGGGGGGGAGAAAGACCTTCAGACTGATTGTATCCCTCGCTGTCCTTGTGTGGAGAGAATCCCCAAGTATCGACAATAGAAAGTGCTGCCTGAGAGCATGTCCCAGGGGTCTGATTACCTCCATGGATCCTGGCGCTGTCACTGGGATGGCTCTGTAGGGCTTAAGCCCACTGCTCAAGTGACATCGCTCTTTGTCTTGTACCTATGTCCTGGCTCCACCATTAACCCGCACGCACACACACACACACACACACACACACACACACACACACACACACACACACACACACACACACACACACAGGCACATGTAGACACAAGGCACTATTATACTGTAAATATGACATGTACATTCAGATAAACACATGTACACAACAAGGGAGGTTGGAGAGGGTAGGTAGAGGATATTATAACAAGACAGAAGCTGTATAGAAAGTCAGTCAAAGTTGTGGGTGATCTCTGGGTGATGCTGACTTACAGCCATCATGGAGAGACGTCATGATGATAGAGGGAGCTGTGCTGGCGACAAGACAGCTAAGACAGAAGCCCTGCAGGGGAGGCCAAGATGTCTGTGTGACAGGTTTCCCAAAAGGAAGTGCAGTGCTGTCTCACTCGCCATGTCACCCGCTACACTGTGTATCCCCCTGCTTCACTGACCTGAGGTCAGCTATTTGTGATAGGTGTGTGTGTGTGTGTGTGTGTGTGTGTGTGTGTGTGTGTGTAGTGTAGCAGCTCAGCTGAGAGTCATTTGTGGCAGGTGAGGAGGGGGGGCGAGTAAATCAGACCCTTCTCTACAGTGTCCCTCCCCCCTCTCCACCAGCACCAATGTGCTTCACTCTGCTCCCTCTTGCACACATACGATGTGACTCACTGCCCCGGCACTTCTTCACCAGTCATTTACTGTGGTGTGTGCTTACCCCACTTGCACGCACACACGCTGATGCAAAAAGACAATTGCACACACTTGGTTTTACTTCGTTTCGAACTCAAGCTCTCACTCTAGTGCCATCTCCGCTGCGCACGCAGCCACTGGAAGAATGTTATTTTTGCTCCAAAAATGATCTTTATATAAAACCAACCACCCACCAACAGGTGGCGTGGTACCCCCTGGGGCTGAGGCGGCCACCCACGTGACTACGTCGCGCCCGCCCAGACCCAAGGAAGCCACTCCTTCGTTCTTCCAGCTCGCTAGAGGACGTGTTTATTGAAGCTCCGTGTTAACTCATAGTTTGCGCTCTTAAGCTAGGCTAATTCCGTCTTATTTGCCCACCTTAAGAACATTTGTGTGAAGATAGCTAGCTTGCATCCGTGCGGATAGCGTCTATCTTGTATTAGCACAGTACAATAAGCTACCGCCGTGTAGTCGGCTGCGTTCTCCCCGGAGGGGATGACGTTCATCTGGGAGTGTAACCAGAGGGTGCAGCTCTCAGTCGTGAATAGATAGCTAGCTTGCATCCGTGCAAACAGTATCTTCTTGTGTGCTAGCATATTAGGCGCAGGCTACCGCCGTGTAGAGCGCTTACGTTCACTCCGGCTGGAGTAACGTTAGAGAGAGTAGTAGCTCAAGAGCTGTGCTCTCAGTTATTAACTAGATAGCTAGCTCGCATCAGTGTGGCTAGCATCTGGCCATATTGTGCGTTAGCTTCTGCTACCACCCGCTTACCGTTGCACATGCAGGTTCGCTAGCCTCAGGGCGGCTTACTGCATAGCTTCATACGGTAAAACCTCCGCTAAACCGGGTACAACCTGCGAGTGCTTGCTACGAGTTAGCTTCTGAACTCGTGCAATGAGCCAGGCGGCTGCCATGGAGAAGGGAGGTAGAGCCAGGTGCTGTGAGGTGTGCAGGGCTACGCTGGCCGATTACGATCGGCACGATAGCTGTGTGTTCTGCCTAGGGCACGAGCACGCTGCACAGGCGCTGCTGAAACCTACATACTGCTTGTAGGCTACCACCGTGTAGCTATTACTGGCGTCGTCCCCGGACTGGGGGGGCGCTCTGAGATATTTAGCTGAGCGAATACGCTACGTAGGTAAGCTCGTTTCACACGATACTTATGGTATCTTAGCCAGCTTTGCTTGTCTGCTAAGTGTTGCTTGCCGCCGTGCAAATAGCATCTACTAGATTGTAACTTCCTCTGAGGAGTTTCTTCTGAGATTGACTAGCTTCGCGAGCCGCTGGCTTTCAGCTTGCGGTCACGCTCGCTTCCCCGTGTTACTCAGGGTAGAGGCTCGCTGCACTGGCTTGTGCGCAGGCTTGTGGTAGCTCACGCTTGTCTCTCAGTGCTTACGCTAGCTTAGCTAGTGGCTTGTTCACGCTTGTTCTCTCGGGTTAACAGGTTGTGGGTGTTGTTGCCTTCCCTTCGGGCTGGGCTATTGCCGCTTACGTTACCGTTGCACACGCACGTTCGCTAGCCTCCGGGTTGCTTACTTCACGCTAGTTTGCTAGCTTGCTTAAAACGGTACTCCCGCTAACAGGGTGCAGCCTGCGGGAGCTTGCTATATTAGTGATTAGCTTCCTGCTTTCTTTTGTGCTACTGAGCAGGGAAAGTCAGCGAGGGGATGGGCCTTGTGTAAGGCTACATTGGCCGAGTATGAACCGGCACGATAGGTGCGTGTTCTGCCTTGGGCATGAGCACGCTGCACAGGCGCTTTTGAACCCTCGGTCTTGCAGCTGCTGTGCTATCTTCAAGATGGCCCTGCTGCGTCATAGAGCTTCGCTCTTCTTGAGGAGGACATTCCTCCCAGCGGTACGCCTCTCGAGAGAAAAGTGTCCGTTGAATCTCTCCGACCTGTCGTGGGTGAAGCCCCTGCTGCTCAGGGCGAACAGGGCCAGGGGCCCCAGTCCGAATTAGACGAGCAGTCTGGAGTTAGAGCGGGGCAAATTCCCCGGTTACGACCCCCTAGTCGAGACCGCCCAGGAGGAGGTTCCCGATAGGGAGGAGGCTTGGAACGGTGCTAGCACCGTCACTGCGGAGGCGGAGGCTCGCGCGGAAACGAGCGAGCCCTTCAAGGGAGCAGTTTCGTGGGGTGATGCCCAGGGCCGCAGCTAAGCTGGGCATTTCCTGGGCTGGGCTACCCCAGCCCCTGCATCAGTGCTACAGGGGTGCTCTTCAGGCGTGGCAGGCATCTCCCCCGCCGCGTTGCATGCCGCTAACGTGGCTCCTTGGTCTACAATAGACGTACCGCCCCTTGCTGGCGCTACACGTCCAGCAGGGGTTTCAGCTCGCCAAGGTCTGGGCTCAGTGCCAGCCTTCGGCTTGTAGCTCTAAGGACAAGCCCACCGCCCTTGGTGCCCAGGGCCCGGGTTTGGTTGGGAGCTCTCCTTGGGTCCCATTCCCTTTGTTGGGGCGCCGCCTGCAAGCGCAAGGAGCCTGACAGGGGGCCCAGCGCACCTTGGTCCATGGCCACGGCCTGGCCTCGGTTGGCAGCGCTCAGGTCAAGCCCACCGGTTGGCTCGCCAAGGTCTGGGCTCAGTGCCAGCCTGTGACTTGTAGCTCTAGGGACACGCCCACCGTCCTCAGTGCCCAGGGCCCGAGTTCGGTTAGGAGCTCTCCTTGGGTCCCATTCCCTTCCTCAGTAAATGGTAAAATTGCCCCCTTCGTTGAGGCGCCCCTGGCCCATGGCCACGGCCGGGCCTCGGTTTGAAGAGCCGAGGACAAGCCCACCGTCGACGGCACCTTGCGCCTATCATCGGTCGGGAGCTCTCCTGTGGATCACGCCCCCGGACACCGTCGGGGCCCAGGGCCCGACTTCGGCTGGGAGCCTTCATGGGATCCGTGTGCGGCCTCCAGGGTGTTCCACAGTGGGTCAGGCCGCCGAGTGTAGTTGCGAGCCCGCCGTCAATGGCGTACCACGCCCGTCTTTGGTCTCTGGCTCAAAAGAGGACCAGCCCGACCTGGCGCGTTCCCAAGACGTGTCTATAGTCGGAGTGCGTGAAGGACTTCCCCCGGCATGCCTAGCATTTGCGGAGCTAGCCGTGGGACAGGTGGGCGCAGCCTCTCACACCCTGCTTTCCCCCCAACCACGCTGCTCGCTAAGGGGGCGATATGCTCGGTCCCCAAGGCGGAGGAGCGCTTGGGGTTTCTATCACAGCTACCCTGCCGTACCCAAGAGGGACGGTTACTTGCGTCCGATTCTGGACCTTGGCGCCGCAACGGGACGCTGAGGGAGGTTCCCGTTCCTAATGCTTCCCTTCCCCGCCTTCAATTGTTGAAGCCGCGGGATTTCTTACTTCCGTGGTTCTGGAAGATGTGTTCCATGTCCCCGTGGTTCGGAGGCACAGGAAATACCTGAGGACCTCCTTCCTGGGAAAGGCTTACGAGTTTGCATCCTGCCGTTGGCGTGTTCTTGAGCCCACGGACCTTCGATGTGTGCATGGAGACAGCCCCGGCCCCCCTCCGCTTGAGTGGGATTCGCGTCTTCCTCTATCTCGACGATGCTCTGATAGTGGCGGACTCGAGGGTCCGCGCTATGGAGCATGCCAGGGCGGTGACAGATCACCTGCAGACCTTGGCGTTTTTGGTGAACTGGCAGAAGAGTTGCCTCGTCCCAGCGCAGGTTGCAACCTTCCTGGGGCTCGAGCTGGACTCTCGGGCCATGCTGGCATGCCTCTCGCCAGAGCGACAGGCGTGCACCATGCGGGCGGCAAGGGTATCGCTGGGACGGCTATACATCCACCCCTTCCGGATCGGGTTTCTCAGAACATCGCCTGGACCAGGCCAGGGACCGTTATCGCAGGAATCCTCTGACGTTTCCAGCCTGGCGGGCGTTGAGCAGGTCGGCGGACCCCCGTTACCTCTCAAGAGAGGCACTCTGTTGGGCCGTGTCCTGCTCAGGTTGGTCATTCGCACCAACGCCTCCCTCTGGGGGTGGGGCGCAGTGTTCAGAGGCCGCTCGGCGTACGGCCGGTGGGGAGCTCAGGAGCTTCACCATATAAACGTGCTGGAGCTGGAGGCGATTCGCCTGGCTCTCCTTCACTTCCAAGGCTGAAACATGGGCACCATGTTCTGATCCGTTCGGACAATACGGCAGCGATCGCCCACCTGAACAAACAGGTCCGCGGCGCTGAACCAGTTAGCGGCGGGGATTCGCCTGTGGGCGTATCCCCGTCTCCTTTCTCTGTCACATGCCTGTCTGCAAAGGCGTGACTCATGCTGTGCAGGTGGTGTGGGGAAGGCCACAGGAGACCAAGCCACTTGCGCTAACATGGCTCCGTGGTCTACAATGGACGTACCGCCCCTTGCTGGGGCTATACGTCCAGCAGGGGCGTCAGCTCGCCAAGGTCTGGGCTCAGTGCCAGCCTTTGGCTTGTAGCTCTAAAGACAAGCCCGCCATCCTCGGTGGGCGTATCCCATTTCTTTCGCTGTCAGTGATTCATGTGCTAGGCCGGCGGATTTCAAAGGGCCGGCCTGCTGTCTCCGGGCAACTCGCGTCAGACAGGGTGGGGCCTCCACCCTCAGGCGCACGCTTGGCCCCAGGACAGGCGCTATGCGTTCCCCCTGATCCCCCTGATTTGACAGGTGCGGGGGAACAGTGCCTGCGGCTCTTTTGTGGCCCCCCTTTGGCCCAAGCAGATATGGGTTGCGGACCTGATCTCCTTGGCGCAAGGTCCGCCCTGGGCATTGCCAGTGCGGGCGGATCTTCTATCCCAGGCGGAAGGGGAGGTGTTCCACCCCTCCCCCAGCAGGTGGAAGCTAGCAGTCTGGCTCCTGAATGGGACCATTTGCTAGCCCAGGGCTTGCCCGATAATGTGGTCTGCACTATTCAGAGTGCTAGGGCTGCTTCGACCCGCTCTCAGTGTGTAGTGGTAGTCTCATGGTGTGTAGTGAGTGTGACGCTGAAGCTGCACTGGATTTATTTATGTCAATATATATGAATGTTGTAAACAAGTATGCTCCTTTAAAAAAGTTCATAGTAAAAAATAGATCTGCTCCATGGCTTGACAACAGTCTTAGGACCCTAATGACAGAGAGAGACATGGCCAAAAAAGCATCAGATAGTTCTGGATCCATTGATGACAGGCATAAATACTGTACTTTACGTAATCAGGTCACAAAACTAAACAAGGTGAAAAAAAGGGACTATTTCAAACAAAGGTTATATGATGCAAGAAATGATGGCAAACAGATATGGAATGTTTTTAATGAAATCATGGGTCGAAAGACAACTGTGTGCACACCCTTAGTGGAATCAAATGGATTTGTTCTCACTAAACCAGGTGATATTGCAAATCATTTAAATGACTATTATGTGGGTAAGGTATCTAAACTAAGGAAGGCTATGAATATTTCAAACAATATCAAAGCAAATGACTGTATTAAGAATATTATAATGAAAAATAAGGTTTGTGAATTTGAATTTCTTCAGGTTGAAGTCAGTGAGGTGGAGAGGTTACTCCGCTCTCTTCCTGATAGTAAGTTAGCAGGCCTAGATAACCTGGATAGTAAACTGCTGAGAATGACTGCTGGTATCATAGCTTCTCCTGTCTGTCATATTATTAATAAATGTTTGGAGGTGGGCCTATTTCCAAAGATGTGGAAGGAGGCTAAGGTTATTCCTTTACCTAAGGATACCAAAGCTGCTTTTAATGAGGGGAATTCTAGACCCATTAGTATTTTACCTGTTTTGAGCAAAATTATGGAAAAGTTGGTGCATTCCCAAATTCAAGATTATTTTATATCAAATAAGCTTGCAACAAACAATCAACATGCCTATAGAGCTGGCCACTCAACTTCTACTGCTTTGATACAGATGACTGACGATTGGCTTAAAGCTATAGATAACTCAATGCTGGTGGGAGCTGTGCTGTTAGATTTTAGTGCTGCATTTGATGTTCTTGACCATTCTCTACTGGTTGAGAAACTTAAATGTTATGGTTTTAATTCTTCTGCTTTAAAGTGGATATTAAGTTATTTGTCCTCCAGATCACAGAAGGTGTATCTAAATGGCAGCCTGTCTAGTAGCAGAGGTCTAGAGTGTGGTGTTCCGCAGGGAAGTTGCCTCGGACCTTTGCTCTTCTCAGTTTTTACTAATGACCTATCTTGGATAACAAAATGTGCCACAACAGTTCTTTATGCTGATGATTCAACATTGTATTACGCTGCACCATCATGTGATGTACTTAATGAAGTCTTGAGCAAAGAACTAAAAGTTGTGCATGACTGGGTAGTATGTAACAGAATTGTCCTTAACATCGCCAAGACTAAATGTATTGTGCTGGGAACAAGGCACAGGTTATCTACAAGTCCAAAGCTTGATTTAAACTTGTGTAATTCGGCAGTTCAACAAGTTGAAAGTACTAAACTCCTTGGAGTAATGCTGGATTCCACTCTGTCTTGGTCTCACCACATCAATTATATTGTTTAAAAAATGGGAAGAGCTATTGGTGTTTCCAGAAAATGTGTTACTTTTGTTGCCCGTCCCCTTTTATGTCAGATAGTTCAAAGTTTAGTTTTATGTCATCTTAACTACTGCTCCATGGTGTGGTCATCTGCTGCCAGTGGTGACCTCAGGAAGCTCCAGGTGGTCCAGAACAGGGCAGCACGGCTGGTCCTGGGCTGCCCACTAAGGTCTAATGTGAGCCGTATGCATGCCTGCCTCTCCTGGCTTACAGTTGAGAATAGTGTTGTGTTCATAGAATGCTTTACCATGCACTGACTTAGATACAACTCCGTACCACAGGGTGGCGTACTTCTGTAAGTATGTGAATGTGTCCAGCCGAAGGAAAGGACAAGGTAGATAGAGAAGAAGAGTGTGTGTACAGGATGTAGGAGCAGTGACATGCAATGCAAGACTAGCTGTTGCTAGCTGAGTAATAAACAGTTGAAGAGTACGTCGTCTCCTGGTTTCTCTACCGACACCAACATAACAATTGGCGACGAGGATGAGCGTTTCAGTGCCGAGCCCACCGCCTTTTCTTCCTCATGTTGGTGAGCCGCCTTTGCCGTTTGAAACTTGGCGAAAGATTTTCGACAACTACATGCTGGTGATAAACGCCAGCGGAGATGCATGGCCGGATACAAGACGACGTGCCGTTTTACTACACTGCTTGGGTCCGGAGGGACAACGGCTATTCTACACTCTGCCGGACCAAGGGACGACATTTGCCCATGCCATGGCTGCGCTTGAGAAGCACTTCGTCCCAAAGGTTAATGTGTTAGCGTGCAGACACACATTCCGGCAGCGATATCAAAGGACTGATGAGACCGCGACGCAGTATGTGGCAGCGTTGAGGGCGTTAGCTACACCATGTGGTTTTGGACTGATGGAGAGTGAGTTGATACAAGATCAGCTAATTGCTACTGCTAATCTCAATGCTGTGAGGGAGAAGTTACTACTGGAGGAAGCTCTCACTCTAGACAAAGCCTTGACAATCGCATGCCAAGTGGAGGCAGCGGTTAAAAATGCTACGCTGTTTTCTTCTGCCAGCGCGCCCCTCACGGCACCAGTGCGGGCCGTCGGTGCATCAAACGCACGTTTTCGGGGAAGAAGAGGAGCGCCGCGAGGAGCTAGAGCACAGCTTCCAGATCGTGGCAAACAAGGAAATGGTGATCAGCAACAACGCAAATGCTTCAGATGTGGATCCAACAAGCACTTGGCAAATGATAAGAGCTGTCCAGCTGTAAAAGTTAAATGCAATAACTGTGGAAAAACGGGACATTTTGCCAAAGTTTGCAAATCAACGGTGAGTGAGGTGAGAGAAGTTGTAGTCCCAGAGTTGGCTGTGCTCTGTGTTAATGACATTAAGCTTGCGGCTGCAGCTTTTGATAAGATAACATGTAATGTTAACATTGAAGCACCACAAGGAAATTCTCAGGTCCTTGAGCTAATTGTAGATACCGGAGCTTGTGTATCTATTCTACCGGAGTCAGTCTACAAGCAACATTTTGCAAGCTGCTCACTCACAGAGCCCAAAGTGAAACTAGTCACTTATGCAAGAGGTGACTTGCCGGTGGTTGGCTGTTTACCTGTAACCGCTTCCTTTGAAGTCCAATCAAATAAAGCGCCAGGCTGCTTCTACATAGTCAAAGCTGGATCACCTCTACTGGGCCTGGATCTGATTAAAGCACTCAGGATCAACATCATTGATGGCAAGGCAAGCTACAACAAGGAGGACATTACAAATGCAACTGCTAACAGCACCCGAAAAGCTACAGTGTTCAACATAAGCTCTATCCAAGCTAATCGCCTGGGATGTGTGAAAGGCTTCATCCACAAAGTGCAAGTCTGCAAAACAGTGCAACCTGTACGCCAAAAGTTGAGACGTCTGCCACTGAGCATACGCAAGGAAGTGTCAACAGAGATCAACCGCTTACTTCAAGCAGGCGTAATAGAAAGAGTGGATGCTTCTGAATGGGTGAGTCCCCTTGTAGTGGCACGAAAACGCAGAGGAGGCCTGAGGCTTTGTGTTGATCTCCATGAGCCAAATAAAAGTGTGATCATGGACTGTTATCCGCTTCCTCATATGGAGGATTTGTTCACAGAGCTAGCTGGTGCTACACACTACAGCCAGATTGATTTGAGCTCAGCGTACCATCAACTGCCTTTACATCCTGAGAGTCGCAGTTTGACAGCATTCATAACGCATGAGGGGCTCTTTCGATTCACACGAGTCCCTTTCGGCTTGGCTTCAGCGCCATCTGCTTTCCAGAAAATGATGGAGACAATTCTGAAAGATCTTCCTGGAGTACAGAACTACTTGGATGACATCATAGTATATGGAGACTCCCAGGACATGCATGACAGATACCTACAAACAGTCCTCCAACGCCTTAAAGATGCCGGCCTCGAGATCAACTTCGACAAAAGCTCGTTTGGGCAAACGAGCATCCCATTCCTGGGACACATTATCTCAAAGGAGGGCCTGCGCCCTACTCCAGACCACCTGACAGCCATCTCTGAAGCTCCAGCACCATTTGACATGGTGGCACTACGCTCCTTCCTGGGCTTAACCTCCTGGTTCAGTAAGTTCCTGTCAAACTACGCTACGGTGGTGGAGCCACTACGACAGCTGCTTCGTCCAAACACAGAGGATGAAGTGGAATGGACTGATGAAGCAGATTAATGCTTCACTAAGCTCAAAACCATGCTGCTGGAGAGCCCATCACTCGCCATCTATGACCCCAGACTGCCAACGTTCATCACTACAGATGCCTCAAACTACGGGTTGGGGGCTGTCCTGACGCAGCTACATGCAGGCAATACTGAACGTATTGTTGCCTTCGCTTCCCGCACCCTGTCAGCTGCGGAGAGGAAGTACTCCACAATAGAGAAGGAGGCCCTGGCATGTGTATGGGCAGTGGAAAGATGGAGAACGTACGTGTGGGGGCACAGATTCACACTCAGAACAGATCACCAAGCTCTCACCACTCTACTCAGCACCAGAGGGATGAACAGAGCTGGCATGCGGATTGCACGTTGGTCAGCCAGGCTGATGTGCTTCCAGTACGACATGGCGTACCATCCAGGCAGTCAAAACGTCATGGCAGACTGCCTTTCACGGGTTCCACTCAACGACTCCAGTACCGACGCGGAGCCTGAGGAGGACCTAGTCACGGAGATAGCTGAAATATCTCCTTTCCTAAGTGCACTGCCACTTGCAGATTTCAGAGCTGAGTGTGAGGACTGCCCTGAACTTGAACAGCTGCGACAGGTCATCCGTGCTGGTTGGCCTAGAGGAAAAAAATCTCTACCGGCTGAGGTTCAGCCTTACTTCCTCGTGCGACATGAGCTTGCTGTTGAGACGCCGCTGATCTTCCGTGGAACACGCCTGGTCGTTCCGAAATCCCTGCGTGAGAGAATAATACACCTGGCTCACGAGGGACACCAGGGCCTGGTTCGCACAAAGCAGCGCCTCAGAGAGCTCTACTGGTGGCCACGCATGGATGCGCTTGTCCACACAGTTTTGTCAGCATGCGCAATCTGCCAGGCATGTGACAAAACAGCCAGATCTTCTCCTGCCCCATTGCAGCCAGTTGAGTTTCCTGGGGGCCCCTTCCAACATGTGGCTGTCGACATAGTGGGTCCATTTGACCGTGGAGCCCAGGACTGTAGGTTTGCCATAACCCTCATGGACTACTTCAGTAAATGGCCGGAGGTAGCCTTCACTTACAACGCCACTACAGCCACAGTCATGACGTTTCTCACTTCTATCTTCGCACGGGAGGGCAACCCCTACGCTATTACAACGGACAACGGGCCCCAGTTCACGTCTTCTGCATTCTCTGATTTCCTGAAAGAAAGAGGCATCAAACACATCAGAACGAGTGTGTACCACCCTCAGGCGAACGGGTGTGTTGAACGCTTTAACAGAGTGCTTAAGGACAGTATCCAGACAGCACAAGCAGCTCAACAGCCCTGGAAGCCTGTGGTCACTCAGATGCTTCACAGCTACCGGGCTACAGCCCATGCCACGACCGGTGAATCTCCGTTCCAGCTTCTCAGAGGACGATCGATGCGGACAAAGCTGGATATTCTGCCGCCTCCCGAGGACGGGGGACAGTATGGACATGTCAGAGCCAGAGTTGTCTCACAGCAGGCTAAAAGCAAGCGATACACAGACGCCAAGAGAGGTGCCAGACACCCCAAAGTCACTGTTGGTGCAAAAGTCAGAGTACGCAAGCCTTTTCATGTGGGAAAAGGAGAGACACAGTACGGTGAGCCCTTGTCTGTGCAGCAACAGACGGGTCTGAGCTCCTTCATCCTCAGTGATGGAAGAAGATGGAATGCAGCACGTCTCTCTCTTTGCCCAGAGAGATCTGAGGAAGCACCGCGGGCTGACACAGCAGAGGAAAACGTTGGCCCGCCAGAGACTTCAACAAGAACTGTGCGAGAGAGACAACCACCAGCTTGGACTAAAGGCTACGTGCTGAAGTAGATCTGAGTCCAAGATAAGAGGGCTCAGATAAAGGGTGTAGGCGGATCGCTGCCCGAGAAGAATGGACAACAGAAGAGAAGAAAAAAAAAATGAAACCAAACAATGTGAAAAAAAGAGAAAACAAAACAAAACATTGTGAACTTGAGTTAATATGACATATTGTGATTTCATGCTACAGTATTGTCTACAGTGTTTGGTTGTGTTTTGAAGAGGAAATTTGTTTACACAATTATGCACTTTATGTTTAGACCAGCATTCAGTAGGTTGGTAATTTAATTTAACATTTGAAAATCTCAGGAAGAGACACTTTACATTGACTATAGCACTGCTTATTCTATTATCCTCTATAGGAGAGTAATTAGTGAAACACATTATCTATGTGCCTTATTTGGAGTTTTGATACTTGCTAAAATGTAAGCTACCTGGTAAGGTTATGTTCAATAAGGACACTGTTATTGCTGTTGCTGATAACTTGATGTTAACTGAAAGAGGAGTATTATCCTTGGGTAACAGGGGAGATGTTGTGTTCATAGAATGCTTTACCACTGACTTAGATACAACTCCGTACCACAGGGTGGCGTACTTCTGTAAGTATGTGAATGTGTCCAGCCGAAGGAAAGGACAAGGTAGATAGAGAAGAAGAGTGTGTGTACAGGATGTAGGAGCAGTGACATGCAATGCAAGACTGTTGCTAGCTGAGTAATAAACAGTTGAAGAGTACGTCGTCTCCTGGTTTCTCTACCGACACCAACATAACAAATAGGTTGTCTTTCAATTCACTTGTGATGTTTAAGTCAGTCATGAGCAGTAAAACTCCAGTTTTTATACATCAACAGATAATCTTTAGTAATACTGTGCATGACCATTACACAAGAGGATCCAGCAATGGGCAGCTTGAATTACCGTCTCCGAAAAACAATGCTTTAAGGAGATCTTTTATTTTTAGATCATTGACACTTTGGAATAACCTGCCTCTAAACCTGTGTTGCATTTACAGTAAATTAACATTTAAAAAGAATCTTAAAGTTTATTTAACACTGTAAAGTATCTGTATTTGTTTTTGTTTTCTGTTTCTTTTTTTCGATGTAATTTTAGCTATCTTATTTGTTAGTTCATTATGTATTTTGTGTTGAGTACTGACATTTAATAATTTTGCACTTGCAATTGTACTAATTTGTTTGTATGTTTGGACCCCAGGAAGACTAGCTGGTTGCTATGGCACCAGCTAATGGGGATCCTTAATAAAATAAAATCAAATCAAATCAAATCAGTACATGTACAAGTGGCGGGTCTTTTCGCGTTGGTGCACGGACAAGGGTGTGGATCCAGTGAACTGTAGTGTGCGACCAGTTCTCTGTTTCCTTCAGAGCCTGCTTGACGCGGACCAGGCCCCGCAGTCGCTTAAGGTGTACGTAGCCGCGATTTCTGCTTGCCACATGGGAATTGAGGGGAACCCCGTGGGGCCGTTCCCTCTGGTCTCGCGCTTCATGAAGGGAGCGCGTAGGTTGCGCCCGCCGTCGCGGTGCGTCTTTCCCAAATGGGACTTGGTTACGGTGCTGGACGGGCTCACAGGTCATCCATTTGAGCCCTTGGACTCCGCAGATCTGAAATTTCTGTCTTTGAAGACCGCGCTGCTGCTGACCTTGTCGTCAGGAAAGAGGGTTTGTGACCTGATTGCCTTCTCGGTGCAGCAGGCCTGTATGGTTTTCGGGGATGATGGGTGCAGGGTTACGTTGCGACCTAACCCGGCTTATCAACCTAAGAATATTAATGCCAGCTTTAGGTCTATGGTCATAGACTTGTCAGCATTCTGTCCCCCGCCGTTCAGTTCGGGCGAGGAGAGACGTTTGCACATGCTGTGCCCCGTAAGGGCGCTCTCGGCCTATGTGGCCAGGACGCGTTCATTACGCACTACAAACCAGTTGTGGTCTGTTTTGGGCAGAGGGCCCAGGGCGGACCCCTTTCCAAGGATCGCTTATCACACTGGATAGTCATAGTGGAGGCGATTGCTTTGGCATACTCTGCCGTGGGTAAGGTACCCCCGGAGGGTATCAAGGCGCATTCTACGCGGGGCGTTGCGACGTCTTCCGCGTTGTTGCGTGGTGTATCGGTGGAGGACATGTGCGCTGCGGCCTCATGGTCCTCTCATCACACGTTTGTTAGATACTATTCAGGTGTCATCACATCACTTCTCGGTTGGCCCTTGACACTCCAGCATTCTATGACGGTCCCTAGCGCCAGGACAGCACCTAGAGGTGCTGTATCATTTATTAGCTGGAATGTCAAGGGCATGAACTCATCTTTTAAACGTGGTAAGGTATTCGATCACCTAAAACACTTAAATACAGAAATCGCATTTCTTCAAGAAACTCACCTTAAACAAACAGATCATTTAAAACTTAAGAGAGGGTGGGTAGGCCAGATTTACCATTCATAATTTTCAAGTAAAGCCCGGGAGGCCGCAATCCTCATCCATAAATCCATTTCATTTTCCATGACAAACACAATATCAGACCCTAATGGACGTTTTGTTTTAGTTTCCGGTAACATCAATTCATTTCCTTTAATTTTACTCAACATTTACGCCCCCAATATTGACGATCCCAACTTTTTTTAAAGAATTTTTGATTTAATCCCAGATAATAACTAAAAAATAATAATCGGAGGTGATTTTAACTGTTACCTAGACCCATACCTAGATAGATTGTCCACACACCCACCCTCAAACATATCATCTGTGCAAGTCTTGAACAATTTGATAAAATCTAGGAATTTAATAGATATCTGGAGAAAACAACACCCCACCCCACTGATAAAGAATTTTCATTTTACTCACATGCTCATAAATCCTACAGCAGAATTGATTATTTTTTAATAGATTCCCAGTTAATTTCCCATGTTGTCAACACAAAGCTGACCAATATCAAAGTGGTTCCCTTTGGCATCTGGCAAAACATTGATGATCAGCTGAGGTTAATGATCCTGATGGATGGCGTGCATCCTGAAATGGACACCTGCATCATTGTGGAATATAAAGGTCACATGATCCTAAACACAGTGGACTGCACCAATCCGAATGGCGGCCGGCTGCCACGTCACGTCGACCTGATGATGAGCGACTTCGCAGGCGGAGCCTCTGGCTTCCCCATGACCTTCTATGGAGGCAAATACACAGAATTGTGGAAGGCAGAGTTCATTAAGACTGAAAGGAAGAAGCTGCTGAAGTACAAGGACAGCCTGGTGAAATTGCTGGAACCCAGGATCTACTGTCCATTCGCCGGTTATTTTGTGGAAGCTCACCCATCAGACAGCTACATTAACACATTGAGTGCCACAGCGCTTCAGTAAAATTGTCTGGAGCCTGTGCCAGATTCACTTCCATTCAGTTGAAAACAGCTATAGAATTTTTTCTATTATGGCTATATTAACGGGGCTGGACTTTAATGAAACATTGAACACTCCTGCTTCTTCCAAAGAAGAAATTTTGTTTCTAGACAGTTCCATTATGAAATTACAGCCTCTCAAAAAAGTGCACTTTCAAGGGTTTTCTGTCGTTTTTTTTTACTTTCCAAGATATAGGCCCTTTTATGAATACCTTTTGCACTCTAATTTCGAGCACATTCACTGACTCTGGCTGGTGTTTTCTGATGTGGTGGCGTGTGGTGTGGTTTCTGTGAAGCCTGTGTGCCACACACCCCTCTCCCCCCCCCCCCCCCCCCCTCCCCCCTCTCCCCTCTCCACCTCTGAGCTGCGGGCTCCTCCCACACGCACAGAGTTTGTTTTCTCGTTTTTGCCCCGGACAGATCCCAGCGCCCATCAAGAAGGAAATGATGCGCGCTGGCAAACGCGACTGAACGAAAAGGCTTGGCCGTTCGGCTTCGGATGCTGGCTTTCTAGGAAATCGTGTGGAGATAGATAGAAGCATAAGAGCTCAGTTGTGAGCGCGGATGCAGCCGAGCCCACTGTCCGCTGTAGACAGAGCAATATATACGGCTCTGGCAGAAAGCATGCATCGGTTTCCACTTTCTCCGCTGTCTCCTGTACAAAGTAAAGGATCTGAGGTGGGTGGAGCAGCTCCTGTGACGATGTTTAAGGTGGCGCCGTGTGATCCCTTGAAGGGATTCATGCTCACTGGCTAGGTACGACCTTAAACAGCAGAATTATGGAAAAATATGAATTATGATTTTAGGACGTCCACAGACGTCCTTGGCACTCCTCGTTACTTTTTTTTAGGACGTCCACAGACGTCCTTGGCACTGAATGTGTTAAGAACACGAATATAAAAAACTCTGCAGAAGACCTCAATGCTCTCATCAGTACGCATTCCCTGGGCAGTGTGGGCACAGTGGGCATCAAAACATGGACACCGAAGCCAGGCGCTGTGCTGGACCTCTGCCTCGCTCTGAGAGACACAGCCATTAGTGAGGCCATCACCGATCCTCCAGCTGCTACAAAAATCTACAAGGACAGCTGGGACTTTGACTCATACATGGGTGAGCTGAACAACGCCGTCGGCTGTCAGATATTCACACATCCTAGCTGGATCCAGTTTTATTACAACTGGGCAGGCTTTAACAACTACAACCTGGTCTTACGGGTCATTGAGACAGATGACGACTTTAAGCCCCTCAACCACAGCTACTTGGTGGACTTCCAAGATCTGTCGTTCCCCACCAATCGGCCTGACAGAGAGCATGCCTATATAGAGACCAAAATCAGGATTGGGGTGATGAGGTTTGTGGTGCTGAATGGGCTCCTGTGGGACAACCTGTACATCGGCTTCCAGAACCGCATCAGCCGAGAGCCGGACATATACCACCACAAGTTTTGGAACCACTTCCAGATGAAGCTCCCGATCACCAGGCCGGACTGGGATCAGTTTCTGCGGCAGGTGCCTCCACTCCCACAGCCTGACATAGTGGGGGAAGAGAGAATGGATGCAGGCTCCTGTGTGTTGGCGTGAACTCAGCTCTTCTGTTCTTACCGATCAGTGTTGGGCATAGGGCTGCCCCCTCCTGATCCATTGGTTGGTCGATGTGCTCTTCTTGGTCGACGAGATTCACGTTAGTCGAACAATCGCTGGTGTTAATAATTTCATAGGAGAGATTCAATTTCATAACAAAAAAAGCGATCCGGAACGAAGTAACGTGCCGCGGACCTTTTCTAGAAGCACACAGGAAGTGATCCAGGCTAGAAAGAGACAGGCAGCCTGGCCAAACCTTAGAGCTTTCAAGGAAAAAGACAGACAACTGAAAGACAAACAGAGAAAAACATTCAACTTGAGACATAAGACATTGGATTTACCAGTCCTGGTTCCGCGACAACGAGTGTGGATCAGAACAGCTCAGACCACGGGTACCGTCCAAGGACCTGCTTCAACAACCAGGTCTTACAATGTGGAAACAGACCAAGGGAACTTTAGAAGAAACAGAGCTCAGCTGACAGCACTTCCGGAGCCGGTTCTACCCGTCTCTGATGGAACAGTGACTGACTCAAGGCAAGCAGACTCAGCTGAAACTGTGACCAGGTCTGGAAGGGTTTCCCGTCCTCCAGAAAGACTGGACTTGTAAATAAAGCTGTCAAGATAGGGGCAGAATAACCACCCTAAGCAGACTCAGAAGTGCCCAGGAAGTCTACCCTGGCCTTCAGTAAAAAAAAGAAAAGAAAAGAAAAAAAAAACGTAAAAGATGAAAAAAAAAAAAAAAAAAATGTTGACTACTACTAACTTTGTTGTTCTAATAACAGAATGTGATACATTGTGTTCTAATGCAGATTTGAGAAATATCCAATAGCATCCAATAGACACCCAGGCAAGTCCCCCTACCTCCACACTGCCTCTGCCCAGGCTAGGAGCCCCTCTGTCGGCCCCAGAGACCCAGGCAAGTCCCCCTACCTCCACACTGCCTCTGCCCAGGCTAAGAGCCGCCCTGTCGGGCACCAGACACCCAGGCAAGTCCCCCTACCTCCACACTGCCTCTGCCCAGGCTAAGAGCCCCCCTGTCGGGCACCAGACACCCATGCAAGTCCCCCTACCTCCACACTGCCTCTGCCCAGGCTAAGAGCCCCCCTGTCGGGCACCAGACACCCATGCAAGTCCCCCTACCTCCACACTGCCTCTGCCCAGGCTAAGAGCCTCCCTGTCGGGCACCAGACACCCATCCAAGTCCCCCTACCTCCACACTGCCTCTGCCCAGGCTAAGAGCCCCCCTGTCGGGCACCAGACACCCAGGCCTGGCGAGGCGAGGCGATGCGATGCAAGGCGAGGCGAGGCGATGCGATGCGAGGCGAGGCGAGGCGATGCGAGGCGAGGCGAGGCGATGGAGGTCTATTCCATTTCTATGGAATAGAAATGATCAGAACAACCGTTGCTACCTGAAACTGAGTGCACCTGTGGCAAAACAAAATAACATGGAGGCAGACCAGTGGACACCCACACAAATCACTATTCATTTCAACAAGCCTATTCAACCACTAAGTTACCTACCTGAGACCAGACCCTGTAAATGAATGTATGGGCTTGACATCTTATATTATTGGATACTGGTGGTCATTATTATCAGTTAATCTGATGCCTCTCTCTGCAGTGTTGCGCTGTCAGTGGCACCTAGTGGCAAACATGCTTCCCTTCTGGCAGTGTGCCCTCGCTCTACCATACAAGGGACTGTGGTCATTACATCGCCTATTTACCTATTTTGACTTTAATGTATTGAATAATTGTCCTTTCCACACTTTCTTTCAGCAAATCAAAACAATTGAAATCTATACATTATCCAGAGGGACTCACTGAGGACCTCTAATAGCCTGTTTCTGGTAAATGGCTTGACTGTTTATTTACCATGTGCCTTGTGTTTTCCTGTAAACTCTTCAAATGTAGTCGATGCTGTGGTTTTATTACTGTAAAATGAAGACTGATATGTGGGATATAAATGTTCCTTTTTCTCAAATTTGCAATGGTCTTTCTTTGTTTTGAGTGTTATACAGTAAGTGATCATGTATTTGTATTTTTGGTATTTGTGATTTGTCATGTGATCCAGGTTGTGTGACTTGTGCCAGGTAATCAATGTCCTTCCAAACATAGCCCTCATACACAAAAATATTTGACCCATGTACAGTATACCCCACCCAATGACACAAACATTAATTTTCAGAATGATTTTCAGTAGTCTGAGGAATCGGATTGGCTCTGGTGCTTGCTGAGGACAGCCATCACTTTTGAGGCAGCAGCACCCAGTGGTGAGGTTCAGACACGGATGACTGAAGACTCCCCTATCTAAAGATGAAGAGGAGGACTAACAACCATATACGACCAGGGGGAAAACTGCCTGCGGCTCAACTAGTTTGTATTCACTAAGGACCTAATACAAACCTTGACCCGCTGTGCAGTATTGCAAGATGCACCTGAGATGATGAGATCAAGGTGTCCACTTTCTCGTTCCACACTGACTGTGACTTCACCCAAACCTCCGCAATATGTCTCTGTCAACAGGACATCTGCATACTAATAAATAGCAAAGACATCAAATAGGATATTACTTGTTCAGTCCCAAGCAATCACCAGTATCACGACAATCAACCAAATGTAACAAGTACTATGCTGTCCAGTCCCACGGTGCCTAGGTAGGTTACTGCAGTCCTGGCATAATGAGCATAACTTAATTTTACACCTGTTGTGCAAAACTGCTTTGCTACTGTAGCAAAAGAAAAGCGAAATAATATGTAATTTTTAGCACACATTAGCTGTTGGAAAACTCACACACATTAGTGAAACACTGGGCGAGCGAGCATCACTTATACACACAGTAATATGAGGTGTGAGAGAGCACTGTTTGGTGTTCCCTCGGAACATTGCTGCTAGTCAACTGGCATTGACTAGCAGTGAGAAGGTACTGCAACCCATAGAATGCATCATTTCAATGGGTGATTGGACTGTAAAACGTTCGTCAAAAACCTTTGTCAAAGATTGAACATTCAACATGAACATTGAACATTCTCTTAATTAGAAGCTATACCCAATAAAGCAAAGAAAAGACAACTGGATACAATTGTTTCCTCAAGTAGCACAGATCAATGTGATAGAGCACTGGTATACAGGGGTTGAGTGTCTGATGACTGATTGACCTTTGTTGTGGGGAGGGGGGGAAATCAATCATAACAGTTTCAGCCCACTAAATCCCTCAGAGAATGCTCAGAATGCGCTTTACGCATGGACTGCCTGCTCTCTGTGCTATGTGCACATACACACAGCACACAGTGCACATACACACAGTGCACATACACACAGCACACAGTGCACATACACACAGCACATAGTGCACATACACACAGCACACAGTGCACATACACATAGCACACAGTGCACATACACACAGCACACAGTGCACATACACACAGCACACAGTGCACATACACACAGCACACAGTGCACATACACACAGCACACAGTGCACATACACACAGCACACAGTGCACATACACACAGCACACAGTTCACATACACACAGCACACAGTGCACATACACATAGCACACAGTGCACATACACATAGCACACAGTGTACACAGTGCACATACTCACAGCACACAGTGCACATACACACAGAACACAGTGCACATACACACAGCACACAGTGCACATACACACAGCACACAGTGCACATACACACAGCACACAGTGCACATACACACAGCACACACAGCACACAGTGCACATACACACAGCACACAGTTCACATACACACAGCACACAGTGCACAATACACATAGCACACAGTGTACACAGTGCACATACTCACAGCACACAGTGCACATACACACAGCACACAGTGCACAATACGGGAACTGCACCACCATGGACCGCAGGGCGCTAAGAAGGGTGAGGCGCGCGGCCCAGCACGTAACAGGATGTGAGCTGCCAGAACTGCAAGATCTGTACAACCAGCAGTGCCTCAGGAGGTCCCTGAAGATCATCAAAGACACAAACCCCCCCCACAACAGTCTGTTCTCCCTGTTACCCTCAGGGAGGAGATACAGTACAGGGTCCCAAGAGCACGCACAAATCGCTTGAGGGACAGTTTCTTCTCGCAGGCCACGAGACTCCTTAACATATACAAATAGTGTAGTAGCCGTACTGTACCGCACTGCAGCTGCTACCATCATGTATGACTAATGTTCAATAGTATGTTTAATTAGGTATATGCTACTTGCACCTAACAGAATGTTATTATGTTTAATTATGTTTAAAGTATGTTCATGCCATTTGCACATATGTGCAGTGAATACGCCACTGTCTGTGGCGTGTCTACTGCTTTATTGCTTGTTGCCTCTTGTTTTGTTTTTTTGTTTTTTTTTGCACTATGTTGTAACGGAGTCTACCGCACAAGAATTTCACACGTGATACTTGTACTACGGAGTGACAATAAAAATCTTGAATCTTGAATCTTGAATACACATAGCACACAGTGCACATACACACAGTGCACATACTCACAGCACACAGTGCACATACACAGCACACAGTGCACATACACACAGCACACAGTGCACATACACACAGCACACACAAGCAGCATTTTTAAAAGCTCAACAAAGGAGGCACAGAGGGTGCAGTTCTTTTTTATGGGCTGAATTTAACAGACGCCCATTGCATCTACTGTAGCATTTACACAGAGCCTCAATCACTGAGGAGCCAGATCCTGTGTGTCATTCCATATAACATGTGACCCAACAGCATCCTCTCATTATTGGCTCAGCATCAGTGATGTTGTGGGGGTGTCTCCCCCCCCCCCCCCATCCTTCCCCCCCACACTGTACTGTAGGTGCCTGCAGCTGCCTTCTCCAGGCATGTCAGCTAGTGGTAGAAAATAGGAGTCTAATGTCTGACCGCAACATTTTGATATTCAATGTTTCAATGATCAACTAGAAAGAGAGAGAAGGGGGGTCGTGCAATTTTGAGAAATCACAACACCTATTATTAATTTATTAATAAGACATGCTTGGGCAGCTAATGTTTGAAATCTGCTGTAATTTATTGCACAATCAATGTTATCTTCTTTGGCCAAATTGAATGGCTCTTACATGACACAAGCACTGTATAAAGTTAACTGCATTTAAAATGTTCCTCGCCTTTTCCCTCGTGCGGCGTACTTGTGTTACACTCCAAGCTGTGCCAGCATGTATTAGCCTATTTCACATCCCACCCAAATCAGCCATTTTGTGTCTAAAAGGCAGGAAGTAAAACATATGCAAGCAAGATATTGATTAGAGCCAGGGGACTGGACTCATTAAGGTGTTCAAGTCCTGGGGCTCTAATCAATGTCGTGATTGCACCGGTCTTACTTCCTGCCTTTTAGACACAACATGGCTGATTTGGGTGGGATGTGAAATAGGCGGATTGCTCTGCGAATAGGGCTGGGTTAAAAAAATCGATTCTCCGATTTTTAATCGATTTTTATTTTAATCCTCGATTATCGATTCATATGCCCAGAGATCGATTTTTTTTTATTATTATTAAAAAATATATATATTATTATTATTATTATATATTATATTATATAGGCTGAAATCAAATCACTGTGCATAATTGTGAAAGTGTCTTTATTGACAGATGAAAAGGCTGTTATTTACCCTTTGTCACCACCTGGTGAGTAAATATATGTGTAACTAAAACCATTAAAATTGACAACAGGTCTGCAACTTTTTTTACCCGTGTATCTACTTGGCTGGTTGGGAACCCCTGTGTTACATAACTGGACATGTAATTCAGGGTACAGATCGAAAAACATTTTGAAACATATTGAAATCGATCGAATCGGAATCGAATCGAATCGAATCGAATCGAAATTAATCGATTCGCAACCTTGTGAATCGGAATCGAATCGATTCTTGAAATTTGAACCAATAGCCAGCTCTATCTGCGAAGTGCTCGCTTCTCATGGAAAATGAATGGAGACAGACTGGGTGCTTTTGCCAGGGCTTCACCATCAGGCCTCTGCCTCCTTCTCCAGGCAGTTCTTAATGCACACGTCATGTGATCACTGGACCGCAGCAGACACATGTATGGGAACATCAATAAACAATATTTAATGACCATGCCAGTGGTGATGTTAGTCTCAACACCAGTCCCATACTGTATGCTGATCCACCACGTTACTGCATGCTGCAGATCTCTCAGTTATTTAGTATGCGGAGCACAGCGATTCAATGTAATATTTGAGTCTGGGGAGAGACTAATGTGGTGTTTGACGTGGCTAAACAAAAAAATAGTTTTGGCAAAAATGTATACAAGTGATAGAGACTTTGTAGGCTATTATTTTATTATGTTTGTATTCAATTTATGTCCCTTAGATATCGCAGATCAGATCGTATTGCATTGAATCAAAGCTGCACAGTAGCCGCCCGGTTGTCCATCATAATGATAGGAAGGACAAAGAAGCCAACACTTTGAATAACCCTGTTGCATTTTGGGAATGACTTGGATCAGACAGAGCAAAGGCATGCCCAAAATCCTAAAGTGTGAATAGAACAAATCCAACATGTGTTATTTAATTGCATGTGTGTAGGCTTGTTTATGCTTATTGGACACGCTTATGCTTTTATGAAGTGTTACTTAAGGGATATAATGCTTTCAACTTTACAATAAGGGTCAGACACAGCATTAATAAATCGTTAATTACAGTTAAGTAATGTTTATAGAACATGCATTTAGGTTAGGGCCACCTAAAGAAAAGGAACCAGCAAACCTCAACTTAACGTTAATAAGGGTTAATGGATGCTTATTAAGCACTACTATTCCTGTTAATTAAGGGGGTTAATGAATGCTTATTAAGCATTCATTAACCCTTATTAATGTACCCTTATTGTAAAGTGTTTCCACTTGTTTAAACACAGCCCAGTACAGCGCCCTGATGTTAATTAGATTGCTGATATCTGCTCTCACAGTAGCCTTAGCACTTTGCTGGGCGTTAAGGGGAGAGGTGTTGATGAATGATGTATTAATATCATCCCACTTATAACAAAAACACAGCAAGAGGGTTTGTGATCTTAGTACTCTTACAATATACGTATCATAAAATCCCTTCTCTATACTAAGAACATTTCAAGGGACAAGCTAGTATTCGTATTTTCTCTGAGCTTTCCACTCTCCGCTTACAACAAAAACAATATTGCTACACTGCAATCTCCCAGGCCATTCCCATGCCTTTCAGTGTAATTTTCTATCTGTTATTTTGTTCAACCATTGCCCTGAGGCTAGCAGAGCACAGCAGAGAGAGAAGCAAGGACATGTTGGTTAAATGTTTCTATCACGTCTTCAGCATAATCGCTTTGTGTTTACAAGGACAGAGCGGTCACTGATAACCTGCTGGGCTCTGGTGTGTGTTTGCTGCCTCATCGAAAAAATAGGTCTGGTCTCTGTATCCTTTACCCACTCTTTAAAGGGCCTTTATGTGAGAGGTGTGTTAAAGCTATAGAAGATTTAAGGTGGCTTTGGTAATACAGCACCTGTTCGGAAAATTGACTAGAACATCTCTAGAGCTGCGCAAATAAACAAATGCACTCCTCCCTTTCTACAGGCTTTTAGTTCTAGTTTTTATTTCTATTCCATCACAGTCTGGTCACGCATCAAATTGAATCGTTTACAGATCATTTATTGATTAAGCCGACTTTTTTCTTCTTCTTTGCAGTACCGGAAAACACCATGCCCGCTGAATGATGGGATGAGTGCTTTTTAATGGAGTTTTAAATGCTTTCATAGATACATGCATAAATTGTGGTAATAGAAATACCAAAAGGACACAAAGATCAGTAATTATAGGTCATATAGTATTGTGTAATTAAACAGGAGGAAAAGTGATGGTTAGGCAGACTCGGGTCAAGTAGTAGGCTACAGTAGTTACAAATAATTTGTAGCGTTTGTTTTAGTCTGCATGGAGAAGCAGATGGATAAGGTTTACCGCATCAGGACAATACAGTCAATGTGAGATACGAGAGGGGGAGAAGAGAGAGGAGGAAGATATGATGAGTAGGTGATAGTTTTTTCTTTTTCTTTTGAATATACCAGGTAAAGAACTTTGTCATAAGCCGATAATAAAACATCTGAGCTCCACAGAGGCCAGACACTGCAACAGATCAAATCAGAGAGTGACTTTGAGGTCACATGTTCCTCTTCAGAGATGTTTCCTTTGAGTTGCTCCAACACTGGGATAACATATCCTATATTCCCAATATGGAGCCCAATTAAAAATGGAAGCTGAGTAGGAGCCATTCAGCAAGATTCAAATAATAAGATACAACATATCCTTGGGGGTAATCATACACTACATGAGAGCAAACTGCTCTCTTTATGACTCCGCTTTTCCATTATTGATTTCAGTGATTGATATGTGAATGGTGGGCGCACTATGCAATTGAATTAGATGGACAAAACATATCAATACATTGATTAAGTTATTGTCTCTTGTAATGTAATTGCACCTTTAGGGTATTCAAGTCCTCTTATGTCACCTAAACAACAAAGAGCAATGATGAATTGAAGAGTCAATCACATTATTTAGGTCTTGGCCCATTGATGGCGTTTCTTCATTAAGGATTAAAGGACTTATCGTAAATGCTTTGGTGGGAACATCGCCCTAAGCACCTTAACCCATTGATACCTGATGCAGCATTTGTGTGTGTATCCCTTTAAGACCGCGAACCGCGTGGACGCGGTTCACGGTCTTAAAGGGATACACACACAAATAAGGGATATACACGCAAATGCTGCAACACGTATCAATGGGTTAAAGGCCCTTTGGGTGGGTATCATTTTTAGAAGGATCCATTGCTAAGCTGTCAGTATATTTCTGAATGAAAGCTACAATTGATTCAATCAAAGGGACAGTTCTTTATGTTGGCACTACATGACTTCGATAGTTTGTGAATGTATTCGGAGATTGGACAAATGTTAGTCAACTTCTTTTGTCAAGCAGTCCACATGTTCATAGCCATGCACATTTTTGCACACACTTTTAAACACTGATTATACCTTATTATACTGTACTACCGTATATATGAAATATTTTCCTTTTTTTTTTATTTCTTGTTGTGATATAATCCGTCTTCAGCCACCCATCAAATGAGATCACATCACTGCAATTTTAGCATCTTTATACTGGCTACTGTTAGTTTCACAATTGCTATTAAGATTTAATGGTCACATTTAAGGCATCGATGAGTCTGGTACCAAGCTGCAGTATAGCACCCCCCCCCCCCCCACACACACACACACACACACACACACACACACACACACACACACGCACACTGAGCTGGATGGGAGCATCTGATCCTCAGGCAGGTCCCTCCTCCCCCCCCCCCCCCCCCCCCCACACACACACACACACTGAGCTGGATGGGAGCATCTGATCCTCAGGCAGGTCCCTATTGGCTGTTCCAGAACATAAATACAAAAAAGATCTTTGCGCTGAGGGTTCCTAGACTGAAATGACCTCAAGCAGCTACAGTATTTATCATCTTTTCAAGCACTTTGACTTGACTTGATTTGTTTGTGGATTTTCTTTTTATGGACTCTTGTTTTGCTTTTATTGCTTTTACCTTGTTTTTTGCATCACTTTTGCTTCTCCTTTATCTTCTCCTTTGCAGTTTTGAGAAGTGCTCTTGTGGTGTGTTGGTTTAGCATGGTCTGCAAAGGGAGAGTATGGAGCGGTTCAGAGAGCTCAGCTTAATCATTCATTTGTTTTATGCTGGTCTGTATACAGTGATCAAGCATGGGACCACGCCACCAGCCACAGAATGACTCCACGAGCCACAGAGAGGCACCAGGCTGCCAGAGCAAGGCCAACGGACTGGGAAATCCTCATCCTTTTGAGTTCCTATTTGGACTAAGCTGTAGGAACAGTCGTATGAGATGTCCACTGTTGACCAGTTGTTTCTGTGTGTGGGAGTGAGAATAAACCTGTTGGCAACAGTTACAGTACCGTGGTCCGTCCGACCTCGCCAGAGTCCGAACTCTGTTAACGCTTTACAGTATATGCAGATGACAAAGCTTATTATTATATTGCAGGAGGACAACAGGAGTCACCTGGGTACAATAGCATGGATCACAATGTTCCCCATTGTAAGAAAAAGTCACAGAAAAAGTCACTTGATTTGTCACTTTTGAGAAATAAAGGCAGAATATAGTAGTAGTAGTAGTATAATATAGTAGTAGAAAATAGTCTTCTAAAGTGGAGCCTTTAACGCTATACTATAAACCATATTTTGTGTCCAGCTTGCCCATCTATTAATACACAATGGTTCTCAAACTCTTTCATGTCAAGGACCCCTAAGGGGCCCTTTACACGAGGACAGAAACAACACAATAGCGTTTCCTTCACACCTTTTCCTTCACACCTTCTCCCTGTTTACATGAGCGCTGTTGAATTTTTAAAACGCCTACCGCAGTAATTTAGACTTGCCAAAAAACAGTTTTCAAGCTAAAAAAAAAAAAATGTTTTAAAGTTTTAATATTTGTCGGGTGAGAACGTAACATATATGTGACCAGTTTATCAGAATAACGCCTATTGGAAATCTTTAACGAGCAGCGAGGACCGGGAGCGCTGAGTGTGCTATCTGTCAAACCCTACTGTAGTTAGGCTACTGGCAGTGAGAAAACACTGTCGACGTGCGTTTGTAACTAACGTTAAATGCCGACCGGGTACAGCCATCGGCTCCTCGCAGCAGTAATGTTATGAACATGTAACTGAAGTTAGCCGCAGTGTAGCTTAATTCTGAATGTTGCCAAACTTCATTCATACTGACGTTTTATTTTGAATGGTTGCCAACTCGCGCACGGCTATGGTGTACTCGCATGTGTCGCGTGTGCAGGCACGTCAGAGTTCCTGAAATGAGCCGTCTCAAGCGATTACATGGAGCCCTCAGCGGGGAGCGTCACCAAGAATTTCACTCTGGAGGGTGGTTTCAAAATGTGTCGTTTCCTAAGCCCAAATTCGCCGTCGCCGTCTAAAAGGGAGGCACTAACGATAAAATAATTCCCCGTCACCATAAGAAACCGTCCTCGTGTAATGTGCCCCTAAGTAATACAAATTAGACCACTGACCCCCATTTGACAAGATTTTGCCCCCGGGTCCCCCATCTGATAAGTTTTGCTTTTAATAATAATAATAATTGATTGCATTTATATAGCGCCTTTCTAGACGCGCTTATGTCTTATTACAGAAAGTGTATGAAACCCATAACAACATAGTCATACATTCTGTTATTGTGTTACTTATGGATGGTTAAAATATCTATAACTATATAAATTATAGTTAAAATAAACTTTGCCTCCATGAATGCATACAAATATTTTGTGTCAATATGTATATTTCTGTGTTTGTGTTTGCATGCATGTGCACGCACGAATGTTGCTTGTTGTTGTGTGCACAATGTGTACATACTGTACATGTGTGTGATTTGTGGTGTGGTGTGGTGTATGTTGATGGTGGGAGAAAAATACCGTTAGATGGAGGGGGAAAGGGGTGTGGTGTTCATTCCTGGACGTTTAGACTGGACAATGAATTTTGCTTATGAGAGGGAAAATCCATTCTGCAACCTAACAGCACTTGGTGCAGCATCACTTTTAGAAACCAGCCAAACGACTCCATTTTCAGCCTGAGAGAGTTCAGCCAAATGCCGTTTTGTCATCCTGGTGTTGTTCACCTGAAAAGTGACTTTCTCTGAGGGAAAAGCTACACTGAGAGAACGCAGATTGCCCTGCAGACTCCATTCTGTAGCAATTAGAATGGTTTGTGTGTGTGTGTGTGTGTGTGTGTGTGTGTGTGTGTGTGTGTGTGTGTGTGTGTGTGTGTGTGTGTGTGTGTGTGTGTGTGTGTGTGTGTGTGTGTGTGTGTGTGTGTGTGTGTGTGTATATATATATATTCATCTTGGGGAGTTTCTTCTCAATAGATATGTTGACTCCCACAATTTACAAATACTCCCACCTACGTGTCTGTAGGCCTACTTCAGTCGATTGTCGCGAAGTTGGTCAAAAACAAGGCAGGATGTCCGGTCAAAATAAGGCGGGATATGCGCTCATTTCCCTGAATCACCTGCCTCAGTTATGTTTCTGAGATTCGTGATTGGTCGAATACCATCGAACTTCTTTACGGTCTGAAGCGGGTTTTTTTCCTTTCTTTTCTTTTGAAGATGACAACTTCCTTTGTCCAAATTGTATGTACATTTGAAGTACAGACCGTCTCTGGAGCATTTGAAGATTGTGGAAGAGATATACTGCCTTGAGAGATACTCAAGTAATAACTAAAATACTTTAGTTAAAAGTATCAACAAACTAAAGAAAAATTGAAAGGCAGAAAAATAGCATTTCCCAGATTTCCCCAATTGAAAGACAATCAGCGTACTGTAGGTCTTTGTCTCAGCAGTCATGAAGCTAGTTCAGCTAAAGTTGAGATGCCCCATCAGCTCCACCCCCTCCACCATGGTCAAAGAGACATTTCGGGCCATAATAGTATGCCCTCTCACTCAAAATAAAAAAAAAATCTTTTAATTACCACTGGGTCAGTATCAAAGAACGTGCTTCAGCGATCCAGTGGTAATTCAATGAAAAAAGGGAGATTTTTAGTAGCAAAACTAGCAAAGATTTGGGTGTAAGGTAAGCCCCCAATGACCTGGTAACGGTCGACAGCTTCACTTAACCAAATGTTTCTGTTGCGTTAGCCTATGAGACTTAAAAAAGCTCCAACAATCAATCAGTCAAACCAATGATTTTAAGTCAACACAACTGCAACCCGAGTCCCTCCCGCGCGCGCGCGCGTGTGTGTGTGTGCGTGTGTGTGTGTGTGTGCGGGCCTGCGATTTATTTTGACCAATGATTCTCATCAAGTGCACCTAATCAAGTGTGTGGTGAATGCATGCAGCATGACTGAACTAATTTCCTTTTAATTCAGGAAACACAAATCTAATTTTGTTCAAGCAATCGGTTAAAAAAGGAAGCCTCGTCTCATTTTCAGAAGAAGGTAAAGCACATGGGTGCGTATGGACAAACGTACTCACGGAGGTGCAGGAGTCTTATATTATATAACCCACATGCACTCACTCTGAACACATCCCCCTGGCATAAACATACTTTTCTTTTTAAACTCTTCAGATGTAGAATGTCTACTACAGTCTGTGGACTATGCAGTGTGTACAGACAGTTTGTTTTTGAATTCACTTCATTTTAGAGATTGCAATTTATACTCTTTATTTCGTCCCATTCTTTATCTCTAGAGGACATACAAATATTTGAGGGTAGACAGAAATATGTTTTTTCAAGTCTAATTAGAAGCTGTTTGTTAGTGAAATGTCAGCTTTTGTTACGCTACCATCAATTATTAATACATGAGCCTAATTACTAATTAGCCACTGCTTCTTCTTTTTTTTATTACTGCATCCACACACATCCATGGCAGGCTACATCCTATACTGAAAATCTCACCCTGAGATCGGCATACACAGACTCAGTGCATCTATGGGCCAAGATGGCAGGATTGGCATACACAGACCCAGTGCATATGGGCCAAGATGGCAGATATTCATTTATTTTCTTACCCCACTACTCTTATTCTTGTTCAAGGTCATGGGGAACCTGGATCCAATCCCAGTGTATTTTGGGCCAAAGGTAAAGATACACCTGAACACTTACAAGTCCATCACCAAAGATAGATAGACATTCACATTCATATGGGTGATTTTGTGGCAGCTGTGGTGATATTGTGGTGGTACGCCACAGCGAGCCTATGTGGGACATTTGCATGCATGTTTCAACAATGGGGAGTGATTCAGTCAGTCAGTCAGTTAGCAATTAAGTTAGCAGTTAAAAAAAACGTCTGTCTCGAGAGTTTAGTCAGTTAGGGACCAAGACCAGTATTGACCAGCCCTGCTTGGTGCTCAGGCAAAAATAGAGAAGCACAAGGAACTGTGCAGCTTTATAATGGTTTTGCCCTCTGTTCTCTATGACCCAGTATCTAATGGTCCTCATCCTGAGAAAGATGAGCCTTTGCTGGGAAGGCCATGTCGTTTGCAGGCTGTCTGCTGTTCCAGCTCTGTGCTCTCTCCCCAAGGGGTACAGACACAACAGGTTCTCATTCCCTGTACGTTACATAGCGGCGATTTGTCGCACGCCCCTCAGCGTCATTATTGCCGACGCCAAAGCGCATCCACACGTCATATTTGGATGCGCACGTTCCTACAGTACGACACGGCTCTTTATCGGAGTCGGTGCTGAGCTCGGCGCTCCGAGCACCGGCTCTCTTCCTGGGTATTTCGCCCCCCTATAGGCCGTGAAATCATGGCTACCGGCCTGGTAATGTTCCGCGGGAGGCAAGTAAACTAACCTTTAGGCCACAAAAACAACTTGGTTGGGGTAAAGGTTATGGTTTGGGTCAGTATTGGAACCAGGTCTCTCATGACGAGAAGGTTCACTGGGTCCGCCACTCCCACCCCTTCTCCCTAGTGCAACTTTGATCTACTTAAACCTTGTGGTGACCTCCAGACGGTCCGACGGTCCTTCTTCGCATCGGCAAAAATTATGCAGAGGGAGTGTGACGAATCCACACATTTGGACACCCTGGGAGTGGGTTAAGTTAAGTTAAGTTAAGTTATCCTTTATTTATCCCCATGGGGAAATTCATCCTCTGTATTTGACCCATCCTCTACTAGGAACCTTCCTAGAATTAGGAGCAGTGGGCAGCCGCAATGCAGCGCCCGGGGACCAACTCCAGTTCTCTTGCCATGAGTATTAACCCTAACATACAGTACATGTCTTTGGGTGGTGGGAGGAAACCCACATGAACACAGGGAGAACATGCAAACGCCACACAGAAAGGACCTGGGACGGACCGGGGTTCGAACCTACGACCTTCTTGCTGTGAGGCAACAGTGCTAACCACTAAGCCACCGTGCCGAGTCTTCTGAGCAGCAACAATAGTTCCACTTCCACACTCTACTCTGAAGGCTTTGACCCACTGCTGTTCAGCATGCATTTGCAATGCTTTTTTCAATTTATATCAGTTCAGAAATCTGTGGTTAAATGCAAATGTAAATAATTACAAGTTAACACCTTGATTGATCGATTTTTTTTTTTTGACGGTAGGTTGTGCATCTAAGCCTTTTACATCTCTTATATAGGTATTGGACGTGTACAACGTGTACAACCCATTCCACCGACCCACTAAGTGGCGACAAGGAAGGAGGAAGGCAAGCAAAAAGCAGTGTGACTGAAGCCATTCTCATGAAGGTGGATTGGCGAAGGCGCTTTCATTTTCGCGCTGATTGCTGGCGATACGGGATTGCAAATTTACATAATACATTACAGGTGGAACACACTTTGAAACACGCAGCATAAATATGACCAGAATCGCAAAAGCTTCTCTCAACCAAAACTCCAAGAAGCAAGCGAGTCCATGCCGACTTCCTCAAACAGCAGCCGTGCAGATCGACAGGCACAGGACAGCAGCAAAAGCACTGAGACTGTGACGGCCGCTGCAGGCAAGAAGAGGGAGGAGTTGAAGCAACTCTGCCTCTCGCTCTCTCCCTCTCTCTCTCTCTCTCTCTCTCTCTCGCTCTCTCTCTCTCCCTCCCTCCCTCTCTCTCTCTCTCTCTCTCTCTCCCTCTCCCCCTCTCACTAGGATTAAACCTAGTGCGTCTCCCTCCCGAGAGGGAGGGAGAGAGAGAGAGAGGGAGGGAGAGCGAGAGGGAGGGAGAGAGAGAGAGAGAGAGAGAGAGAGGGAGGGAGAGCGAGGGGGAGAGAGAGAGAGAGAGAGAGAGAGCGAGAGGGGGAGGGAGAGAGAGAGAGAGAGAGAGCCAAAAATGAATGGTTAAAGTGACAGTTCTATCGAATTTCACAAAAAGCTGTTTATCTCTGAATATTCTTTCTGACGCTAAAACCATGCTGTATTCAACTGCTAATGCTTACATAACTACTAACTCTACAAACTAACTCTTTTAGACAGAGAAAGTACACATTCTATTAGTACTTTTGAGATATTGTATGTTCACAAACTCCAAGCAGAAAATAATTCTCGGCTCCTGTAAAATGAGCCACAATCCTCAAAAAACGGCTTGGCAGAAGCTACCTACAGCAAGAAAAAAACGGCTGGCAGTCAATGTGTTAATGTAAATGTTAAATGTACATGTTTAATGAGATGGAAGATGCTAATTTGTTTTTCATGCTAAATAGGCTATGTTGCATAATGTTGGCTTACTCTACACTGACATGTATGGTATTTTTCTGCATCAAGACTCAGGAAGCTGGCAAACCTTATGGTTATTTGACGCTGCAGAGCAGGTTTGTTTCCCTGCTCCCTTCAAATGAGAAATGTTTTCAAGAGCGAGGCTGGAAGCTTATTACTGTACATATAATACACTGCATCCACATAATGGGCTGATTCATGTTTCTGACTGAATTTGGACATTTTCCCGTATATTCAAGATTACCAACACATTTTCGCAGACAGTTTACTTGCACCGCTAACATAATTAAGACCAAAATGCTGCCGTGCACTACTGCATTTAATAGAGACAGGAACGATCTCAATACCCTCTGGAAAGAAAGGAATTGTCCCATAAGTAAATTAACTGGACAGGATTTAGCAATTACACAAACCTGCAACAGAAAAGGGATTGTTTGGATCTGCCTAGTTTGAACTTGAAAAGTTCAACTGCCACTATTTAAAAGGCATTGAGCACTCTTTCATCTTCTCTCAAACTAATTATTCCCCCCCCCCCCCCCCCCCCCCCGATCCATCCAGTGGCCAATGAGCCGTCAGTGACGAACCAAACAGGCCACAGTGCGGCTATTAGTTAACCACACTGTGGTGGCCATTAGTTACACTTCTCTGAAGCATACAGAAGAGCTATCCTACTGCATGTATTCCATGTGCCAATGTAACCGAGGTGAATCAGCGCGGATTCCTCGTGAGTCCCGAGTGGTAGCGAGTGGATTGGTTAAACTCACTCCCCAGTATAAAGGCATGTTGATCAGCTCCGCCAAGGGAGCTAGCTCTCTTGGCGTTGCGGTTAACATGTCAGACTCCCAAGCCGAAGGAAAAGCCCTTAACATGGGTTGCTGCAAAGACCACCTACACAACGCCGTTACACCAACTGCTTTGGTCCCATGTGCTGGACAAAGGACCAAACTGTCAAGCTGCTATAATCAACTCTCACCTGCATTACTCCATGACTGAGTCCATGACCTATTCCCATGAGGGCCACAAATTATACGCCTAATTATCACAGCGGTGTCCATCGAGAACTGCCCAAGAGCATCTCATGATGACTCAGTGTCCGTCAACAATCTATGTTTTTTTTAGCACGTTTTTATTTTCATGTTTTCTCCCTAGAGAGTAAATATACAGTATGGACGTACCATTGTTTTTTGGACTCCCGTGTTGAAGCTAGTGTGGCCTGTCGCCTTCTTGGGGTCATTGCGCAGCGAGACGGGGGGGGGGGGGGGGGGGGGGGGGGGGCGGGCGAGATGGCACGAGACGGGGGGGTTTCCCAGAGCTGCAGCTCCGCCTGCTATTGGTCCATGATTGGCAAGCTGCGCGATCACTGGACAGGCGACCTGTCAATCACCCCCAAAACAGTCTTCTCTATCGTCTATTTTACTCTAAATGGGCGAAGTTATATAAAAACACCCCCCTTACTGTTTAAGATGAAATTAGCTATATAGGCCAAAACCGTGTTTTGGACCAGGTTGTAAACATGCTTAATCCTGTTACAAAGTGGGGCATTTTAACATGGGGGTGAACGGGAAGTAGGGAACAACACCCTTTTAGGGTTATGCCTCCAGTGGCCATTCGAGGAATGACAACTTTCAGTATCACTTCCGGGGCTTCCTCTTCCAAAGCCCCAGCAGCCCACTGATTTTCTCCCATTTTCTCCCCAGTTGTACATGGCCAATTCCCCCTGCTGTCCCGGTCGTTGCTCCACCCACTCTGCCGATCTGGCAAGAGCCACAGACTAGCACGTGCCTCCCCCGATACATGTGCAGTCACCAGCTGCTTCTTTTCACCTGACAGCGAGGAGTTTCACTGGCAGGACATAGCGGGTGGGAGGATCACGCTATTCCCCCCAATTAGACCCCCACCTAACAGGCGCCCAGACCAACCAGAGGAGGCAATATAGTGTAGCGACCCAGGACTCATACCCCACCCACAGACACGGCCAATTGTGTTTGTAGGAACGTCTGAGCAAACCAGAAGTACCGCTGCTGGGAATTGAAGTGTTTTTTTTTTACCAATATTCTTGTTTAACAAACTCTCTCTCTCTCTCTCTCTCTCTCTCTCTCTCTCTCTCTCTCTCTCTCTCTCTTCTCTCTCTCTCTCTCACTCACACACACGTTTCTGCAGTCAAAGGTTAGGATTTACAATGTACTAACATGGTGCCATGTTCCGAACTCTGACCTTTTCAAAATAATAAGGTATATAGGCACAATTACTCGACAGAAGAGGAATGTGCTTTCAGTGTCCTGCTATTGTTCATGGTCTGTCAGGTCGCTCGAGAGCGTCAAGGCCACGGCAAATATTTAACACAGTTATGGCCCTTAAGCAATAATATCAAGTACTTAACCTCACCTAGCAGGCTGACCTGCAGGGAAATGAAGCACTGAATCTCTGGTCAGTGGCTGGCTAATTGTGTCAGAGAAGGTCAAATTGCAGTGATTTACATAGAAAACCAATATAGATACAATGTGAATGGCACCCAAGCTTTTGCTGCTTGTGTTGATAAGGGGTCATTTGATTCTCTCAGGTACAGTACATTAGTATTAGTGCATTATTTCACTACATTTTAATAACAGATAATGGAGACTGACATCGGTGTTCAACATAGCCGTGTTCTCATAGACGTACAGTACAGTAGGTGAGCCTATCCACCTTATTTCTAGCTGCCATGATGCCTGATGGGTGCCTCTTCCGTTTCCGGTGTAATAGACTGTTTTACAGTCTATGGTTTTAACTTGACAAAAAAAACGTCTATGAGGATTTTACCCTTTTACAGCAGAGCCATTCTGCTCTACAGCCGTGTCGTTCGGGTGCTGGGATAACGTAATGCATTGTGGGTAGTCGGCTACTAACTGTGGCTAATGTTAGCGGCTAGCTAGCTATGTTACATCGCAGTAAAACGCCACCAAATTGATTTAACTTTTAACCATTTCGAGTAACACACATTTCGAGTTTCCATACGGACCTCCAGCGTTGGTTAGTTGTTTATAACGTGACTATATTATTTATAACTTTTATAACGGACTCCAGCTTCCGGTTTATAATTCGGGTCTGCAGCCAGAGTATAACCAAGGAAATGGCAAGCGGCAACAATGAGTCACGTTAAACCGGACCTTGTACCCACGATTCTTTTTCACAGTGGGGCATTCAAAAATAAGGTGGATAGAGGGTATATGCATGTGATGTCACAGAGGCAGAAGTCACTGTGGGGTCACACCCACTGAGTCACAGCAAGACTGAGCTTGAATGCAGTAATCAGCCTAGATAACTGACACCTGCTGCTCAGGGAGGAACTTGACACTCATTTTGACACTCATTCCTGATTGAGGGGGCGTGTTCCAGTGGGTGTGCATACCCTCTATAGACCAAATCAGCGGGATGTTTACATTTACTTCCGGGTACCCCTGAGGTCCACACATTATAATGGCGGTGGACGGCACAAACTGACGTGTTGAAGACAAAAACAGACAAAGAAGACAAAAATGGTTCGTCCGTGTTGTGTTGTTGTTTAATATCATTCATAACACTTTCACTAACGTTAGTGGAGACCAGACTAGTTAATTTACCTGTTGGACCAGACTAGAGTAGACTTGAAGCTAAATTAAATTGACGTGGCGTCAGTATCTCTGTCTGTACCAGGCTTTCTCGCCGAGAAGAGCCTGGTGACGCGAGGTTACTCTGTAACGTTAACGACTGCAAAAAAACAGCGAGTTTGACAGACAAACAAACATTATTAGCTAGCTAACACTACATAAAACAAACACAGAAGAAAGGCTAGATACGTCGGACAAGCATGTTTACCAACCGTTTAACCATTTAAATTGAAAGTAGTCGGCTGAAAACAACGAGAGGGTTTGACAGCATTTATTTGACAACACGCACATTTAAACCTGCCGCCTTCCCCAAGTGGTACCCGGAAGTAAATTTGTTTACATGGTGACGTCACGGTGATTTGGTCTATAGGGGCCAGGGAGGGCTAGGCCTATATTCCTATTAACTCAATATAATATAGTGGATTATCTTGTGCGATTACATCAATATTAAGCCAAAGTCAAATGTGTGGTGGCCTGCAGAAACCCTTCACATGTAGCTGCTGCACATTGTCCAGAGTGAATAATTATTTCCATAAAACAAAAGGGAAACTATTTATTTAATCCGATAATCTGATCAAAATGAATTTTTTTTAATAATTGTATACATATTGTTATTACCATTATTATGATTGATAATAATAATAATAATAATAATAATAGTAATAATAATAATAATAATAATAATAATTATTATAATAATTGTAATAGTTGTAGTATTTTATTGTTCTAATTCCAGGTTTTTGTTGTTTACTTTAGTTTTTTCCATGTTTGTGTGTCTAATTTTGTAATTTTTCAACAGTCCGCAGGGTTTGGACAAGACCTCTCTCTCTCTCTCTCTCTCTCTCTCTCTCTCTCTCTCTCCCTCCCTCCCTCCCTCCCTCCCTCCCCCGCCCCCTCCCTCCCTCCCTCCCTCCCTCCCTCCCGCCCTCTCAGCAGAAAGCTGTTGTCTCGCGCCGTGTGGTTGTTTCACTCTCGCACAGCAGCGGAGTGGAGCGCACCGTGCCGGCTGCACCGCACTTTCCATCTCTTCTCTTCTCTTCTCTTCTCTTCGGCGGCTCTGTACCGAGGCTGAGAGGCGGACACCGACAGAGTGCACAGACCGTGTTCGGGGGGGGGGGGAGCCTGGAGCGGGGACGACACATGTTTGAGACCCGTGGCGGGTACCCCCAGAGCCTCCGGAGCTCCCGGGCAGCAGGGAGCCGAGCAGAGCAGTGATGGGGCAGTTTTCGGGAGGATGCTGCTTGACTTGGGGCATCCTCCTGCTTCTCGGTCTGCAGCTCGCGACCACGCTGGCAAGAGGTAGGCTAAGCAATATATATACTCGACTGGCTTGTTTACTCCATAAAGCACGGAGTAGCTATTTTCCCTGTGATAGCTGACAGTCCATTTTGTCTAAAACACACGAAAGTGGACGTGGCTTGAACTTATTTATGTACTGTATGTTGTTTATTGTGCGTGTATGGTGGTTTGGGTTGGCAACGGCGACACTTTTTGGTGTGTGTGTGTGTGTGTGTGTGTGTGTGTGTGGGGGGGGGGGTTACATTTTGATGGTGTTACATTCTGATTTACATCAGAAGTTTTAGGCTAACGTGTTGGCAACTTGGCATGGCTCATAGACAGGCGCAGGATACGAGTAATCACTATATGGAGCAATATGGTGATTTTAGCATACGAGTTTATAACAACTGCAATGCATGAGTTTGTTAATGCACATATGGGCGACAAGCAGGTGGTCATTTCCTTTAACCCCATGAGTGATTTAATTGAACTTTTCCTACCGAGGAAATAGATGTAAAATAGACATTGGACAGATGTTTCTTGGTTCGTCTTGGGTATTGTTTGTCTCACACAGTGCACATTAAACTCTGTTGACGAGCTCGGCGAGAGACAGTGTTGATGACTATGTGCTACAGTAGGGCTGTTCTCTCTCCCCATTGATTTCGGCTGCTTTGAGAATTGTGATTGCTTTCTATTGGCAAGAAATGTGATGCTAAGGGTTACAGTAGTAGCCTACAGTAATAGTAGCCTAGCTGTGCATCCTGTGTATCCCTGTGGGAAATATAGGCATACTGCATCAAAAGGTGAGAATACTCTACCCATTATAGGCCTGCTTGACTACTACAACTTGTGATGTAAGTATAGCATAGGGGAGTTCTGATATGTTAGGCATCTTCTGAAAATGTTTTCACTTGGTAGGGACCGTCATAAATTCCATTCTTTTAACGCTGTTGAATTTGTCCTGACCCATTGACATCCATTTAGCTCATAAGACAGTAGTGTTGCAAAGATGCATTCGCAAGTCAATTAGCAAATCAGCCCTGAGGTTTTACTTTTTACAGCTCAAGTTTTGAAATTAGCTTAAACTTGCAAATTTGCATTGGGCTACATAAATATTAGATTAAGCATAGTTAGCTTCAAGGTAACTTTGCATGCAGGGATCAGGAGGGAATCTTTTTCGCCAGCCTTTCAAAGTTATTCTGAAAGGCGTAGCATCTCAAGTTAAGCAGTACACTTTATTCACATGACCAGCATTTCTTCAATTCTTTTCGACCTGTAAAATGGGAGTTGCATGATATCTGATAACAATTGTTGTAGGGATGTTATCGGCAATCATATCGGTATCGGCAGATGTTAAGTCATTTTTTAACATATCGGCATCGGTCCGATGTTGGATTGTTAATCGGTTATCGGTATCAGCCAAAATTTTCACATTGGAAGGAAACAATGCTTTAAATCGATGACTTATGGGCTTTTCTACATGTTTTTGAAAGAAATAAATGCATTACTTTTTCAAATCTACAGTGTTTACAGGTGTTTTTCAGTATGTACAAAATGTGATTATCATAGAAATGTGTTTTGATTCAGATCATATCGACATCGGTAAATATCAGCCATCAGCCATAACAGCAATGTTAATATCGGTTATCTGTATTTTCATATCGGTCGAGAACGACAGTAAACGCTTGTCAGAAAAGACAACAGAGTAGCATTTCTGACAGCTTTGATGTTTTCAGATAGATAGAAAGGTCAATGGAGTCATCAAAGCCATCTTTTATTTATTCCAAATATCAAATATCGCTACCCCGACTATTTTTCAAGCCCCAGCTTTGATTTCTCTGACATTTCACATGAGACAAATTCATGAGCACAGTTAGGCCCCATGTTGTTTCTGTTTCATAGGCGATCGCATGGTGGTCATATTGCCCAGTTTCACTATTGCATTATTCAAACGTAACCCATTTCTCTAGCCAACTATCCCCCATTCCACTCCACTCCACTCCCATAACCTTCTAAAACATCAAGGGTAGGATGTGTTGTCTATATTGAAATAAAAAGGTACAACATCCACCTTGAAATATGAGGAACTGGTTGGGAATATTTTTAATATGGTGATTTTGCCAATTAGGTAAATATCCACTATGAAGTTGAGCGTGATCAAATGTGAAGTGAGTCTGGGTTTGACATAGGTAGTAATCAAATATCTATTGTTTATTTCTTAATGAGGTGTTGTGGTTTACGGAGCGGGATTTGGTCAATACATGGGTTATTGTTTGTGATATTCTCTGGAGAATTAAGATTGATGCGAGCAGAATCCTTACGATAACAATACTTTAATTATAATTCTGCTGATGTGACTTCATATTTCTGTATTCTCCCATTGTGAAAGTGTAAAGATTTATGGATTCGCATTTTCTCTTTGTTGTTAATTTCCCCAAGATATACTTTTTTTTTTTTAAACATTTTAGCTCATTATAAGCATGCTGCAACTAACGATTATTTTCATTGTCGATTAATCTGTCGATTATTTTCTCAACTAATCGATTGGTTGTTTTGTCTATAAAATGTCAGAAAATGGTAAAGAAAAATGTCAGTGTTTCAAAAACCCCAAGATGACGTCCTCAAATGTCTTGTTTTCTCCACAACCCAAATACCGTATTCAGTGCACTGTCATAGAGGACTAAAGAAACCATAAATATTCACATTTAAGAAGATGGAATCAGATCATTTTGACTTTTTTCTTAAATAATTACTCAAACCGATTGATCTAATATCAAAATAGTTGGCGATTAATTGATCAACTAATTGATTAATCGTTGCAGGGAGGCAGCTCTAAAGCATCCATCAGGGCTTTATTTACAGTTATTATGCTCTTTAAATATTTGAGTGTGCACAGAATGTTGCCTATGTAAATGTCTGATCTGAATGCATGTTTTACTTGGTGGCGGTGGTGGGTGTGTGATTGAGTGGGGTGGTGGAAGGGGAAGGGGGTGCTGAGGGGGTGGGAGAACATATGTTGTCACTTCAGTAACCTCCTGCAGATTTGCTCCTCAGCCTTGTCTCGGCGCCGCGGCCTTGGAGCCTTCCGTTCGATAAGAGCTCGCGTGGCTGTCAAGCGTTTTCTAACAGCATTGAAAAGGGAAGCCTTGGAGATAACTGCCCGTCCACAACTCACCATTCACTGCCTCACTGGCTGACTCAAGGGCATTGCCACAAAGGCGAGATTCACGCCATTAATGATGACTTCAATGCCAAACATTCACAAGTTCGCTCTCTCTCTGTCTCTGCCTGTCTGTCTCTCTGTCTCTGCCTGCCTGTCTCTCTCTCTCTGTCTCTCTCTCTGTATCTCTCTCTGTCTCTGGCTGCCTGTCTGTCTCTCTCTCTGTCTCTCTCTCTGTCTCTGCCTGCCTGTCTCTCTCTCTCTGTCTCTCTCTCTGTATCTCTCTCTGTCTCTGCCTGCCTGTCTCTCTCTCTCTGTCTCTCTCTCTGTATCTCTCTCTGTCTCTGGCTGCCTGTCTGTCTCTCTCTCTGTCTCTCTCTCTGTCTCTGCCTGCCAATCTCTCTCTCTCTCTCTCTCTCTCTCGTAACTGGCACTCTCTTCCTGTGGGAAAACACGTGTGTTGCCTCCAAACCGCTCTCATTTCATAAATATCCCCTCCCGTCTTGTGTTTTTCACTCCTCCCTTGCAATTCCTTTCAGTGTAATTCAGTCTCAGTGGATTGTTGCCGTGACAAATGTTTTGGTTCAGGTGTCATTTCTCAACTCACCTGACTGAAGGAGAAAGGAGAGAGAGCAGAGCTGAGAGAGAGAGGTAGAGAGAGAGAGAGAGAGAGAGAGAGAGAGAGAGTATCTCGTGTGTTATCAGTCACTGCCAGAGCAGTGTTCGTCAGCAACAGTAAGCACCTGTCACCTCACCTCTGTCTCTGACGAATGAATTTCAAGAGTCATCAAAAGCCAATACATATTTAATGGCATTGGGTATAAGTTGAGAAAGGGTGCGGTGTGTATCTGTATACGTGTTTGGTGTGGGTGTGCTGCGCGTGCATGTAGGAGGAAGCATGTGCATCCACCTGTCTTGTAGTTCACTTCAATTCAAAATACTTGAATTGAATTGAATTGAATTGAATTGAATTGAATTGAAGTTTGAAGAATTGTAGTGTTCTCAGGATACAAATATTTTACCCTACAATGAAGCATCATGATACTGTACCGGTGGGCATATATATGTATGTATGTATATATTAGGGCTGATTTTCTTATCGATTAATCTAACAATTATTTTTTTTCGATTAGTCGATTAATCTAACGATTATTTTTTATTTAATTTTTTTATTATATAACAATAAATTTACCCAAAACAAGTAAATAACCAAAAACTTCTCAATTGCAGTATTTTATTTAACCATCTCATTCTCTTTAACACGTTCAGTGCCAGCGACGCCATATGGCGTCATTAGAAATTTACCGTACAGTGCCAGCGACGCCAAATGGCGTCATAACTCCAAATTGTTTTTTTGACGGGGGGGTGTCGATCTAAGCTTCTTACGTCGCCTCTAACAATATTGTAGCTATTGGAGGTCGATAACCTATTTTACAAACCCATTAGGTGGCGACAGCACTCTCCTGATCAGAGAAAAAGGAGCCAAACACACAGAAATAGTCACTGGTGAAAATGAGGAAATCGCATTGCATCCGTCCGTATGCATCGACGTGCCTCCATAAACGAGCACAACGCCAGCTGTGCCCCCAGCAGCAGCATCCGCTGTCACAACTGAGCACTTCCATGTACGCTGCAACAGCACATTCACATAATCAGCATTATTATTCTGAACTGGAAGCATGCCAGCCCGTGACAAACACACGCGGAACCAAAAAGCTGAATGTCGCGCACCATTCACTGTGTGTGCGCAGCAAACTCAGCAGAGACTGAGAGCCACCAGACACATAAGACACACCCAGGAGGCGTGTGCAGTTGAGGGGGAGGGGGGGGGGGGGGGGGGGAGCACGGAGAGCAGCAGAGCAGCATACACTTCACCCAGACAGACCCAGACATCAGAAAATTAGCTTCAGAGTCAGAGATGTGCTTGAAATGTTTAATTTCACAAAAGGCTCATTATCTCAGCTCGTAGAAAAAAAGGTATGTTTTTCGTTCAATCAAGCTATCTTCTCCGGCTCATAACTAAAGAACGGAAAATGGGATCAATAAACTTTTTTTTGCAGGTGATAGAAGAGAGTCTCATCGTTATTTGTGCGTGTTCAGTGTTTACATAGTAATTATTAAAAAAATTATATGACTGTTTTAAAATGCATTGCGGCCTATGTGGCACAGCAAGCAACCTTTTGCCCAAGGGCCGTGGCACTGAAAGTGTTAACAGTCCAACATAAAATCTCTCAAATAAAATTAAAGCAAGAGCTTGTCCTCAAATAAAATAAATATAGTGCAATTCAAAATAAAATAGTAGAATAAATAAAATGCAAGTCACTTTCAGGAGGAATACCAAAAACCTTGTGCAATGAGTTTAGCAGCAGTCCAACATAAAATCATCATCTTACAGTACAATGGTGTGCAATTTTCAGTAACAGTGCTCTTAATTTTGGAGAAAGACAAATGCTCCATGTAAGATGGTCACACATCATCCAGACACAAGACTGTGTCTGTAGCATCCACACCCAACATCGGTTGCACCAACTGGTCTTAACTATGCCTGGTCGTAACTCCTACGTCGGTTAAGACCACCAGTCTTCAGAGTGCACTTACGCCTGTTGCACCAACAGGGCTTACGTCTGGTCTTAACTACACCGGTCGTAGCGATGCGCGTCCATGTGAAAGCATGGGAATGCCCACTGGAATGCGGCACGCGACCTGTTTAGAAGAGTGTGCTGACATCAAATGACGCTGCGCTGATGGGTAATCCTGTAGTGTGGCTAATGTTAGCGGCTAACTGTTACTTGTCGTTACTTTAAATGGCAGTAAAACGCCACTGAATGACCAAATTGATTTAACTTTTAACCATTTCGATTTCCACTTTCCATACGGACCCCCAGCATTGGTTAGTTGTTTATAACGTGACTATATTTATAACGTTTATAACGTACTCCAGTTTCCAGTTTATAACTCGGGTCTGAATGGTCTGAATACAGCCAGAGTGACAGCACGGCTGTATTCAGCCCTCAATTATAAACCGCAAACCGGAGTACGTTATAACGTTATAAATATAGTCACAACGTTAACAACTAACCAATGCTGGGGGTCCGTATGGAAAGTGGAAATTGAAATGGTTAAAAGTTAAATCAATTTGGTCATTCAGTGGCATTTTACTGCCATGTAAAGTAACGACAAGTAACAGTTAGCCGCTAACATTAGCCACACTATTTGTGTTTTGTGACGATTGTGACGCGCCGAGGCACGTAGCGTGCGTCGACGTAATTACGTAGTCGACGTCATCGATTACGTCGACTCGCTGGGACAGCCCTAGTATATATATATATATATATATATATATACCTACAGTATAATTTTGTAAGTAGCAACATCGCAGTTAAGCAATAACCTTCACTATAGTATATCACTATACTGTGAATATAATTGGCAGCAAGTAATGGTGAATGAAAGGTTTCCATAGTGGACATTACTGTAGATTAATTTCCTTGTTAGTGTGCTTCAGAAGCAATATAGCCAAGATATCGAGGAATAGTAATTGAACATATGAGCCAATATTGACTTGATGATAAATATGCTGTCACACCACATACTGTATATTCATCAAGCATTTTAGCTTTGACATTGACCTACTGCCATGACATGAGTAGCATGTGATGCTAAATGCTTGACTGATTGATGCGTAGTGCAAAAATAATTGATACATAAGTGGACGGGCACGCGGGCACGCACACACACGCACGCACGCACGCACACGCGCACACACACACACACACACACACACACACACACACACACACACACACACACACACACACACACACACACACACACACACACACACACAGTTTGTTTGCAGGCATTTTCCAAGCTGTTGGCATTCAAGAAAAGCTGCAATCTCGTAAAATGTATTGCCTTTAATTTTAAAGTTTGCTTCGGTCTCCTGAACACAGGGCCATTCATTGACCGATTGGTTTGGGGTTGTGTGTGTGGGTGGTCCATCCATATATTCCTAATAACCAGTCCTCATTTTCTCAATTCAAGTGAGGCACACTCTCTCACTCTCTCTCTCTGGTGTGTATAGAAAATGACTATGCCTATTGGGGGTGGGGTGGGGAAATCGATACAGCATAGTATTGCGATATTTTGTGGGCAGTATATCGTATCGTATCGAATGCCAAGTATCGTGATATTTTATTATACAAAATGTCAAGTGCATGCAACATTTATGACAGGCTTTTATGACAGTGTTGGTCAGTCTGTTTTGCTCCATTTTGCTGCAGTAAAAATGATTGAAGTGAGATGAACACACTGGAAACTTTATCTCATTAGATAAAACAGATGTTGACAAAGTTTTTTCCTTTGGGACATCATTTGCAGTTGAAAAAAGGTAATAAATCACAATATATCTCAATATCGCAATACTCAATATATTGCAATACTAGCATAAAGCAATATCTGTCCCCAATGGCCAGTCGGTGCAGGGAGGGATTTAAAGGCCCCTTTTGGCATAATGAAGCCTACATACTGCCCCCCTGTGGTCAGGTGCATAGGTGCAGGCGTTGTAAAGCCAAGCACTGTCATACATCAAGTCAAATGGAAGTGAATTTCGGAGGGCCTTTGAAGATGCCTTCTGCATTTTCCAGCTGGATCAGAAATGGCCAGCCTTGCAGAGAATGGGGGAGGATAGCGCACTTCAAAAACAATTGTCTTCAGTGAGGAATGCTTAGCTGAAAAGCCTTCAATCCAAAGTGGTACGCAAAAACGAAAAGAAAACATCCTGCAATTTGAGTGTGTGTGGGGGGGGGGGGGGCGGGTGACTTACTTTGTGTTACGGCGAAGGTAAGGCACACACTATCCCACACAATCCAGCCTTCACCTGAGCCTATGAAAGCAGGTCTTCTCGGTCACAACTTACAATGTACATTGACAAAAGTAACAAAGCAAGTGTATCTTTCTCACGTTTTGCCATAATCAGAGTGACTATTCTAACATTATGAAGCGTGCAAGTGTGGAAACCAGGTTACTTGGAATTGGAATTCTCTGTGTGCATGTGAACAGAGCTGGTGTTACCTAAATGTAACTCAGCGTTCAATGCTACAGGCAACTGACAGGCGCTAAAGACAACTGACCTTTCATTCTCCCGCTTGGCTGTGCCGGACACGTCTGCCCACGCGTCTCGCTGCCATGTCCGCACATCAACTGTGGGCATTTTTCTACCAAACCATATCAACTATGTTCATGTCATACTGACAGATTAACTCAGTTAACACGCTGTGAATATCTTTTTAAATGCTACTACAAAAAAGTACAGTACACTTTGTGTTAGTTTTTCATATTTATATATATCACACTTTATGTAGTGATATGATAGTATACAGCGAGCCTCCAGGGTTCATTCAAGACCCCTCCTCTTCGCGTTGGCGTCCTAATGACCTCACTAAACACCATAGAACAGGCCGTAGATTGCCCATGATTGACCAATCAGAATCGAGTATTTAACAAAGCGGTGTAATAAGAATTATTACACTTTCATCAAGTATTAATTAACACAATAATATCATTATCTTACATAACCTTTCCATTGGGTCAACAAATACAGCTGAATAAAGACAGTGAATAAGCCTGTGTATTAACCCAATTCTTAATGATTCGCCTACAGTAATAGTCCAACAATGTATCATTTAAATTGCGTCAAAACATTTTGATGTAAGTTGCCTAGCATATTCATGATTTCGCCATGCCGTAGGCATTGTGCCTGCAGTCTTTCCTGGGAGAGGCTTTTGCTTTTGTAAGAACATTTTAGTGGTTGGATGTAGAACAGCAAGCTCCCTGCTGAGCAGGAAGACTGAACTCCACGGGACAAGAGGTCCACCTGTATCAGAGGTGCACCTGTGTCAGAGGTGCACCTGTATCAGAGGTGCACCTGTATCAGAGGTGCACCTGTGTCAGAGGTGCACCTGTGTCAGAGGTGCACCTGTATCAGAGGTGCACCTGTGTCAGAGGTCCACCTGTATCAGAGGTGCACCTGTATCAGAGGTGCACCTGTGTCAGAGGTGCACCTGTGTCAGAGGTGCACCTGTATCAGAGGTGCACCTGTGTCAGAGGTGCACCTGTGTCAGAGGTCCACCTGTATCAGAGGTGCACCTGTGTCAGAGGTGCACCTGTGTCAGAGGTGCACCTGTATCAGAGGTGCACCTGTGTCAGAGGTGCACCTGTGTCAGACGTACACCTGTATCTGCTGTTTAAAATACCATCGTGACTCACTGCACCCATTCTCTCTCTTTACCTCCTTGCCTCTGTCTACTTTCTCCGTCTACTTTCTCCTCATCTTTATTCATTATTTATTTATTTTGTCTGGGACGGAAACGCATGATTTGCCTAAAATAAGGGCATAAAAGCACCCGCCTACCACCGCAGAGACCCGGGTTCAATTCCCAGCAGCGGTACTTCGGCTTGGTCAGACGTTCCGTTGGCCATGTCTGCGGGTGAGAATCCGATGGGGTATGAAGTCTTGGCGCTGCACTAGCGCCTCCTCTGGTTGGTCGGAGCGGCTGTTCGGGAGGAGAGGGAAACTGATCCTCTCACGCGCTACCTCCTGCAGTTGGCACCTGCACATGTATCAGAGGAAGCATGTGCTCGTCTACGGCTCTGAAATGGCCAAGTACAATTGGGGAGAAAATGTGGGGGGACAATTCGAAAAAACCTGATAAAAAAAAAAAAAAATGAAAATAATAACCAAGTTTAAAGGTGTGAGTCATTACAAATTGTCCACTTTCTTCTAGGAATTCTCTGAGTAGGATAACCAGTACTCTTTGCTTGCTGGTTGGTCACATGATGATACATTTGGATTTGAGTGTCAACTTCTCTCCAGTAATTTGATTTGCTTCACTGATTTACATTTAAAATTAAAACAAATTACTGCAATATGAGTGAACGTGAACGTAGCAATGCGGAACCTACAATTTGATTCATATTCTTCTGGGGAGGTGTGTTGAGTTCCTCTCTGCTCGCGTATAGGCAACAACTGGATAATGGTGCGAGCAGCTGAAGCGAGATGTTTATCCGCTGAGACGGTTATGTGTCTTCTTCTGCTCTTTGTGCACCGTTGCTCCGGCAAGGTTATGCATGTGCAACTTTGATGAGGTTCCCCTTCAGCCAAGGACTCGCGTTTGTCATTAAGACAGATAACATCTATCCTGTGCATCGATGTGGCTACATTCATCTAAGACTACTTTTGTTTCACATCACAGACAGCAGAATCAATAAAAAGCTGTGCCTATCTCTGCTTCGTTTAATCCGAGGTGTTTTAGAGCGGCTCGCCCTCGGAGCAGAGAGCGAGAGAGGAGAAAGCCTCCCACCACAGAGCCAGGTCTCCTATACGGTCTGTGCATATTATTTAGGCACGCAGTCAAAGTGATGCCTTCAGGGCCTTTAGGCTTATACGGTCTGTGCATATTATTTAGGCACGCAGTCAAAGTGATGCCTTCAGGGCCTTTAGGTTTAGATTTCAGCCTTACATCTCTGTCCCCGTAGGGCAATTTGCCTCGCAGCCAGTCCAACAAACAAACAAACAAACAAACAAACAAACGTAAAACACATTCATGTGCACATACGACAGTAAACACACAACAAATAAACACATACAGCAACAGCATCACCTAATGAGGGTTACTTAGAATCAGTGTGGATTCCATGAGCTAACATATGGCCTCGTGTACAAATGTATTTAATAACTCAACAACAACAAAAAAGGATACAATATTTCGAGCACCTATTGGTGCCACACTTAGTGAAACGGAACCTGCGGCCAGATGAAACTTACCATAAAGAGGGTGGTGCTATAATAAGTAAATGAATTAGTTAATTAATTAATTCATAAATAAATACATACATACAATGACATACATACATACATACATACATACTTTACATACATACATACATAGATACATGTATACATACATACATACATACATACATTACATGCATACATAAATGTATACAAACATACATACATACATACATACATACATACCCGTACGTGCATACATACATACATACATACATACATACATACATACACACACACACACACACACACACACACATACATACATGCATACATACACACACACACACACACACATACATACATGCATACATACATACATACATACTGTACATACATACATCAGAGTCCTGCGCGGGTCTGATTTTCAAGACCCAGTTCCGCCCGGCCCCGCGACGTGCAGTACCGACCCCGCTCCGCGAACCCGCTCATATGATCAGTCAGTACCGCAACCCACCCCGCCCCGCAGACATGAGACGCGCGCCCCGCTCCGCTTCCGCATATATATATTTTTTTGAAGTGAACATAACCAAAGTAACTGCGATCGTTTCACAATTCACACAGGAAGCGAATAGCGGTCTTTTCTGGCCGAGTCACTGACGAGAGCCAACAACGGTAGTCGGTGCAGTCGGACTCGGCAGGCATTGCATAACGTTATTTACAATTAAGCACATTGACGGTGTTTTGTCACTGGTGCCAGTGCCAGCAGGCCAGCCAGGGCCAGGCAGCAGCTAAAGGAAACATGCTAGCCTTGCTGGCGCTGGCTGTCATGCAATGCAACAAGCTAGCTAGCATAGGTCTAGGTCATTTCTGTTTATACCTGATCGGAGCGAGGGAGAGCTGACCCGGAAGGAAAGGACCAGCGGAAACGATTGAGGTCAAAGACGTCAGGTCAGACTCAGACAAAACATGAAGTTACACACTGACTGAATTATTATCGTTATATAAAAAGTAAATAAAAATACATACTGTATATTATACAACACCCGCAACCCGGGCCGCATGTTGTTTATTCTACCCAGATCCGAACCCGCAAATAAAATGAAGACAAAATAACACCTGCCCCCCGCATTTTTTTGCGGGTACCCGGCGGGGCCCCGCGGAACCCCGACCCGGTGCAGGACTCTGACATACATACATACATACATACATACATACATACCAGTACATACATACATACATACATACATACATACATACATACATACATACATACATACACACATACATACACACATACATACATGCATACATGCATACATGCATACATACATAAAACACTGCGTATTATGAGGGAGATGGATCTATTTCTGCTGCATGATTCTTGCCAGTGTCAGTTTGTGTGGGTCTCCAATCAGAGCTTGTACACATGTACTGACAAGACCCATATTCAAAGCAGTGAATTGCAAAAGCAGCTTAAATTGAAATGTCAGGTTGAAACGAACATGCCTGGCATCAGAATGTGGAAAATGCAGCAGCACCTCGTGTGGACATTTGTGTATATGCGTTCTTTTGCTTGACTGACTGCGCTGAATCGCTCGAGCGCACATTTGGTTACAGTGAAAAGCAATGCATTTTACATAACATGATTAGGCTTCGGTGCAGCATAATGATGATTCTGCAACAACGGGCTTATTCCACCGCTCCTAGGCAGTTATCTGGAGATCTAACGTCTAGGTATCCTTGTCTTCTCCTTTGTGCGTGCGTGTGTGTGTGTACTGTGTGTGTGCGTGCGTGTGTGTGTGTACTGTGTGTGTGTGTGTGTGTGTGCGCGCGTGCGTGCGTGTGTTGAATAGCTGTAATCCAAAACAAGGCGCCGATAAAACGAAAGGATAAAACCCAATTACCCGGTAGGCAGTCCGGAGTCATCTCCCATTTGTTCCAGCCATTTTCTCCTCTGTCTCCTCTCTTTATCTCCACCTGTGTGGTTTATTCAAAGACCACCACAGCTGATTGTAATCTTTAGGTAAAAAGAAAGCGAGAGAGAGAGAGAGAGAGAGAAAAAAGAAACTAAAGTAACAGAGTGAGCTAATCGATGCCAAGCAGCCTGGGCAGGGGACGCCGGGGGATTGTAATCTTCCAACGTGATGGTGAAGACTGTGTGCGTGTCAGGAGGGACTAATTAACGCATGGCATGGCAGCGGCAGTGAACTGCTGGTTCTGCTAACAGCATACAAGTTAGAGTGGGCCTGATCCATATAGCCAGTCGATAGCCTAGGCTTCCCTGGTCTAAGCCAGAGAACACACTTAAAGGCAAAGCAAAAAAATTGCCTCTGAATGGTAGAGATTATCCTTAGTGTTTTTGTGTGTGTGTGTGTGTGTGTGTGTGTGTGTGTGTGTGTGTGCCTTTGCCATCCCATTAACATCTTATTGACAATACATTTTAGATACCACACTGCCTATGGAGGCAGAAGAAAAACGTTCGCTATCAATTCAATTGTAGCCCAGCACCACAGTTTAGTGTGATGTACATGTAGACCAGTGCTTCTCAACCTATTTCACATCACGTCCCAAATTCACTCCGCATTATATTCCATTTGATGAGGTTTTGCTTTGGCTTAGTTGGACCCAAATCTGAGAATGTGTTTCCTGTCAGATCCTGCAGTTGATAATAGACGATGATCAAATCAGTCATTTTTCTACACTCTCCAATTGTGTTGTTAACTCCCTGTAAATGCAATAATAATGTTTAACAATTGATCAATTTGTTAGGGACCCTCTGAAAGCCCGTCAACGACTACTGCTGGTCCCCAGACCACTGATATAGACTACAACAGGTGCCTAACCTTTGCAAAAGAAGAGGGGATTTACCATCCATTTTTGAGCTTACAGTACTGTACTGTACAGTGCAGTGCTCTACAGTGCAGTCTGCAGTGTTGTACAGTGCAGTACAGTACAGTATGCAGTACAGTACAGTATGCAGTACAGTACAGTATGCAGTACAGTACAGTATGCAGTAGGGGTGCACAGATCGATCGGCAAGCAATCTGTATCGGCCGATTTTGACCTCAAATATGCGATCGGCTGATTGCCGATATTTCGGCTGATTGCCAATATTTTTTTATATGATATATATATATATATATATATATATATATATTTTTTTTTAAATAAAAAAAAGCCCTATCACTAATCAGGCTTTCCAGTGATATAAAATACAATGCCAATTGGTATTATTAAAGGGGAGAAATATTCGACCTAAAATAACGTTTCCAAACTTTTTTTGAGGAGTTTATATATCGGTGATCGGTGATCGGTAATCGGTGATCGGTCGATGATCGGTTGGGCAGATATTTCCCATAGGCGATCGGCAATCGGTGATCGGTGGCAAAAAACGTGATCGGTGCACCCCTAGTATGCAGTACAGTACAGTATGCAGTACAGTACAGTATGCAGTACAGTATGCAGTACAGTACAGTATGCAGTACAGTTAGTATGCAGTACAGTTAGTATGCAGTACAGTACAGTATGCAGTACAGTACAGTATGTAGTACAGTACAGTACAGTATGCAGTACAGTACAGTATGCAGTACAGTACAGTATGCAGTACAGTACAGTACAGTACAGTATGCAGTACAGTACAGTATGCAGTACAGTACAGTACAGTATGCAGTACAGTACAGTATGCAGTACAGTACAGTACAGTATACAGTACAGTACAGTATGTAGTACAGTACAGTACAGTATGCAGTACAGTACAGTATGTAGTACAGTACAGTACAGTATGCAGTACAGTACAGTATGCAGTACAGTACAGTATGCAGTAGGGCTGTGGCGATTCACTTATCTCCCAATTCGATACTATCACGATTCTTGGGTGCCGATTCGATTTATATTGCGATTCTTAAGTATTGCGATTCTACGATTATTGCGATTCGATATTACGATTTATTGCGATTTTTGTTTATTTTTTTCTTTTATTTTTTCAGTTTGTTTGCTTTTTTACACTAGATTAGAACATGGGAAAAGTTGAATCATACACTAGAGACTGTATATTATATATCATGAGTAGGGCTGGGCGATATAGTTAAAAACAGGGGCGGACTGGGATCATAATTCAGGCCGGGCATTAGATACCAAGCAGGCCAGGCCGATATGGGCCAACGCGCGTGAAATTTGGGCCGTTTGAAGCCAGATTTGGGCCGTTTGAAGTCCAATTTTACAATGAGATGCACCCACTTTAACCCTGAAGTGTAATTATTACTTCAGACTAACTAATAAAGTAATAAAACCACTAGTAAACCAGTAGGCGGCGCCTGGCCTGCTGTTCAGTGAGTGGCCTGACTGCAAGCACAACATTTTTTTTTTTTTTTTTTTTTTTTTTTTTTTTTGCGATTATCGATTCTGGAATAAAAGATCGATCCAAAAAATCGTGACATTAAAAATCGCGATACTTAGGTGAATCGATTTTTTCCCCCACCCCTAGTATGCAGTACAGTACAGTATGCAGTACAGTACAGTATGCAGTACAGTACAGTACAGTATGCAGTACAGTACAGTACAGTATGCAGTACAGTATGCAGTACAGTACAGTATGCAGTACAGTACTACAGTATGCAGTACAGTATGCAGTACAGTACAGTACAGTATGCAGTACAGTACAGTATGCAGTACAGTACAGTACAGTATGCAGTACAGTATGCAGTACAGTACAGTACAGTATGCAGTACAGTACAGTATGCAGTACAGTACAGTACAGTATGCAGTACAGTACAGTATGCAGTACAGTACAGTACAGTACAGTATGCAGTACAGTACAGTATGCAGTACAGTGCAGTACAGTATGCAGTACAGTACAGTATGCAGTACAGTACAGTACATTATGCAGTACAGTACAGTACAGTATGCAGTACAGTACAGTATGCAGTACAGTACAGTATGCAGTACAGTACAGTACAGTATGCAGTACAGTACAGTATGCAGTACAGTACAGTACAGTATGCAGTACAGTACAGTATGCAGTACAGTACAGTACAGTACAGTACAGTACAGTATGCAGTACAGTACAGTATGCAGTACAGTGCAGTACAGTATGCAGTACAGTACAGTATGCAGTACAGTACAGTACATTATGCAGTACAGTACAGTACAGTATGCAGTACAGTACAGTATGCAGTACAGTACAGTACATTATGCAGTACAGTACAGTACAGTATGCAGTACAGTACAGTATGCAGTACAGTACAGTATGCACAGTACAGTACAGTATACAAGGCCATTTGGCTTTCAGCGTCACAATTTTGTTTAGGGCACAAGGCCACATGCCAGGGCACAGAAGCCATTGCTCTATTGACATGAAGAGGGATCTTTCTGAAATGTGCATTAAAATGATTCAATGACACATCCTGTGCATAGGACAGGCTACATTAAACTGAGACCACTGATGCTTTTAAAGCAACTGACAGCAGCAGGCTGCTAGCAGGGCACTGCCAAGGTGGCCTTAGGGATCCCAGGGCATCACGTCCAGAGGGAGGGGCAACGGAGGCCATGGCCTCTGGGTGGTTTGTTGTCAGGTGATTACAGGGTTTCTTATAGCCCTTACATTACTGAGGGAAGCCGTTGTTGACATTTGGCCCTCTTCCTGCTGACATGCGTATCCCAAGGTGTATAATAACCTACCAGTGGGCTTGTTTCTAAAGGCCAATGGAGACTTCTCTGTCGACAGGAGATAGAACACTGATGCTATAAGCAATCTCAAAGGGATTCTGTCCTCCACAGTTTTGTTTTAACATTGGCCCTGGGACGCCCTTTTCAATATGAGTCAGGGTCAGCTCGTCCCATGTGGAATGGCAGTTGTCATTTGTTTTCATCAACCACCATCAGCTTGATTGTCCAAGACATGCCATCTTTAGATTGCTGCTTTCAATATGTTCCTTCAGTGGGTGTGCTGTAGTACGGGGTACGGTGGCGCAGTCGGTAGTGCTGTCGCCTCACAGCTAGAAGGTTGTGAGTTCGATTCTCGCCTGGGACGCTGTGGGCGCTGGAGTTGTGACCCCCCCCATATCCTCAGTGCCTACTGCCCGGGTGGGCTATCTCGTCGAAAGAGCCTTTCTGTGTGGAGTTTGCATGTTCTCCCCGTACCCCCCAGGGGGTTCCTCCGTACATAACCCCCCACTAAAAACATGCAGAAGATCGTCATCCGACCAGTGACGACAACATCTGAAGTTGGTCCAATGATGGTCCAATGATGGTCCCCGGGCGCTGGAAAGAAAAAGCGACCACTGCTCCTGGCCTTCCGTCTGAAATCGTGTTTTTTTAAATCGTGTATGCTGTGCTATTGGCCAGTAGTGCTAGTGGCCAGTTCACTAGAAGGGGAAGCCGCACACTCTGGTTCCAGATGCAAGAAAGTGTAATTTATTTGACAGCAGTTTCGGCCGTAGCCTTTGTCAAGTCTCAGGGAACCAGAGTGTACGGCTTCCCCTCCTTCTATGAGCATTTGCTCCGTTGCCAGCACCTCACTGACACTTTCTGCGGTGTGCGTTCTCTTCCTCTCCAGGGGCCCTTTTTACACGAGGACAGTTTCTGAAAGAAACGACACAATAGCGTTTCCTTCACACCTTTTCCTTCACACCTTCTCCCTGTTTACATGAGCGCTGTTGAATTTTTAAAACGCCGTAATGTACATGCCAGGTCGCTAGGTGGCAGTGTGATCACCTTATTCTTTGCCCATACAAGGACGTTCTGCATGACGTCATTTCGTAATCGTCTTTCCGGTTTTAAACGCGGAAGTAGAGTACGCTTTCCGCAGTCATTTAGACTTGCCAAAATGCCGACCGGGTACAGCCATCGGCTCCTCGCAGCAGTAACGTTCTGTAATTGAAGTTGGCCGCAGTGTAGCTTAATTCTGAATGTTGCCAAACTTCATTCATACTGACGTTTAATTTGGTTGCCAACTCGCGCACGGCTATGGCGTGTGTCGCGTGTGCAGGCACGTCAGAGTTTCTGAAATGTGCCGTTCCAAAGCGATTACATGGAGAGCTCAGCCCCGCTCTGCGGGAAGCGTCTCAAACAATTTCACTCTGGAGGGTGGTTCCAAAATGTCTCGTTTCCTAAGCGCGAATTCGCCGTCGCCGTCTAAAAGGGAGGCACTAACCACTAACGATAAAATAATTCCCCGTTTCCATAGGAAACCGTCCTCGTGTAAAGTGCCCCTAAGTGGCGGGTGCCACTACCATAGTGATGTCATAATCTACTGATGATGTCACCATCAGTGATGTCACTCGAGCAATTCTGATGTCATCAGTGATGTCACTCGAGCAATTGCGATGTCATCAGTGATGTAACTTGACCGATAGTGATGTCATCAATCAGTGATGTCACCACTGATGTCATTCGAGCAATTGTGATGTCATTAGTAGGGCTGGGTATTGGCAAGGACCTCACGATACGATACGTATCACGATACATGGGTCGCGATACGATTGGATCATGATACATTGCGATACAATACATATTGTGATATATTGCAATACTCTACACAATTTACTCAAAATGAAATAGAGCTAAAGATACAACACACTGTGTACCACCCAGGTAGTGTAATAATATGTACATCACTTTATACTGATAACTTAGTGGACAAATTTAGTCAAAACTACTGAGTGTTGAGTGCGTTACTGAACACACTGACATAAAAAATATTCTTATTGTGTCACTGACTACACGGCTGTGCAAAAACATCGATATGGGAAATATCGATACAGTATCGATTAGGGGTGGGAATCACCAGATGCAGATGCCCGGTGGCCTGGCTTGGCATGGCCTGCAATTATTATTTTTTTATATATCGATACTTGGCGTCGAAAATTCGAAATATCGATACAATATCGTCAGGCAAAATATCGCGATATACAGTATTGCCGTATCGATTTTATTGCACAGCCCTAGTCATCAGTGATGTCACTCGAGCAACGCCTTGACGGAATTTCTTCTAATTTGCCTCAAACGTCCACTTGGATTCAAGGATGAACTGATTAGATTTTGGTGGTCAAAGGTCAAGGTCACTGTGACCACACAAACGCCATTTTCAAGCTCGGTAACGCCACACCTCAGTAACGCTTTGACGGAATTTCTTCACATTTTGCTGTCTGGACATGGATGTCGACGGCTCACTTGTTGGCGGAGGCATACTCTATCCACGGTGCGGTCATTCTAGTTTATTTTCATTTGATAGATTTAGGTCTTCAGTGACTGTTTCAAACAAATCCAGGACCAGAGATTAAGGCCATGTCCACACGGAGACGACTTTAGGTGTATCCGCTAAAGTTTTTTGTCATATAGACGTTTCGTCCAGATGGAACCGCGTTCTGGGACTATACGTTCTGGGAGTATACGCTAATTTTTCAAAACGGGTCCCAGAGTGATTAAATCTGAAGACGCCACCCTTGCATTTCCGTGTTTACAACCCATACGCATCTTTCCTGAAACGATGACGCCATAGCCCCACCTCTCTCCACCAGCAACAATAACAATCATGGCAGTAGCTACTGAGCCTGTTGGGGATCTCGCAGCAAAATATAATGCTCCTCTATTACCACCGTCAGCAACAAGTGGAGGACACGGAGAATAGCTGTACAACATCCTCAGGCCAGGGCTCCACACAGCTCACCCCTCCCCTCCCTTCATCGGATATTTCCCAGAAGGCTTAGCGGCGGCTACATTTTTACAATAACACAAACAAAATCACTAAATCAGGCTTAACGTGTTAGATAGAAATTATATTTATTTTTAATACAACATGCAATTCTGGAATATTTTAATATTGGACAAAATTAAATGAAATGAAATCTAAACCCTGAGTGTAACTGACAATACTCGGCTTGCCCTATATATAGCCCTCGTAAATACAACGTGAATAGGCAAGTGAGAGGTTTGAGGAACACAAGTTGCACTGTGATGACTGTGATATCCGCTCGTGTCCACTCCAACAAGACTTTAGCTTACTTGACTCGACTTTTTCAATAAAAACACATTTATGCCATGAGTTTATGAATGTATATTTATGTTGCATCATTTAGCCTGTGCTGTGATGTGCAGGAGCGGCCAATACGCTGGGATGTGTTTGCAACATGTCTAAAGATCATGGAAGTGGATGATATCAGGAACGTCACCGATAGTTAACGTTCTTTATACCATGGTCTGGGTGAATACTCGATTCTGATTGGCTGCAAGGTGTCCATTAAAAAGTGATATTGTACAGTGATAATGGACACCTAGCTAAATGGTCTGTTCACCGTTCATATCAATGCGCCATAGTTTCATCAGTGTTATCAGGAGAGCAGTTTGAGCTCTATACCCCCGTTAAGGGTTAATATGACAATTTTGGAACTTGAGAAAAAAATTGAGTCGGTCAAAGTAAGTATTTAAATCACCCCTGTGTGCTCAGTTTATCAAAAATAACTCTTATTTACAATTTTGATTTTCGTTTCGGAGATTTTTTAACCTCGCGTCACCAGGCTCTTCTCGCCGAGAAAGAGAAGATTTCCCTCGGCTCGTGCACGAGCGGAGAGAGAGAGAGAGAGAGAGAGAGAGAGAGAGAGAGAGAGAGAGAGAGAGAGAGAGAGAGAGAGAGAGAGAGAGAGAGAGAGACAACTCTCTCTGCATTTCACCACATCAGCAGCACACGCAGGGCGCTGCTCTCTCACTCTCACTTCCTGAAACTCTTCGCTCTTAAATGTTAATATACTTGGCCAATACGTATCTATCATACAAAATAAAGCAAGCTGCCAAACGGTAATGTCTTCATTTAATGTAGAACGCAAAACATCGTTAAACCTGCATTCCTGTAATAAAGTTAACGTTTGAGTCGGCTTTAAAACGGAGCGGGTGGTGGAGGTGGGAGGGACTATTTTATTTCGTGGAAGACTGATTTACAGTATGAATAACAGACATTTAGCCATTTAGATTGCTTTATTTATTACACATGGAAATATAAATGACTGGTCTTATTGTTTTGTTGGCAAGTGACCATGGTATAAGCGGGTTAATGCACTTCGAGGTGTACATTATCACTTTTTAAGGGACTTCGCGGAGGCAAACCATCCTCGGCTTCGCCTCGGACGGTTCACGCCTCCGCGTCGTCCCTTAAAAAGTGATAATGTACACCTCGTCGTACATTAACCCTTACATATTGTAGGCTACAGGGAGACCATCAGCCCTGCTGAACAGCTCTGTATTTGCCTGTATACTGTAGGTTTAATCATTTTATTCATCGACATGGCAAACCTCCCCGCAAAGCCAAGGGTTTAAGCTGCTCGCTACAGTGAGATACACATTATAGACTGTGCGCCCCTAGAGGTTGTATGCCATTATTGACGAGATTGTCTTATTCTCTGTTATTCTACAGCGGTTTCAGTGGTATTCAGTGGTTTCATGTGGATACACACATTTCTTGAAACGATTCCATGTTTATGGAAAACTTTTCTGAAACGAAAAAAAAAAAGATCGCTTCCGTCTCCGTGTGGACATGGCCTAAATACTACTAGCATACACCACATGTAGCCAATCCTACTACTATAATTGGAGAGCTGTGTGTCCATGTGTGCTCGGTTCATCGTCTCCAGAGTCCCCACCCCAGAATTGAGCGTGCGGAAATTCTGTTTATCTTAATATGACGACTGTATATAAGTCAATAGGAAAATTACCACTCACTTGATTTATGACGCCAGTAAACACTTTCCTAATAAGTTTGTCTCAATCGCTAGTTTCAAGTCTCCTACAATAGAGCATGATGTTAATTTAGTAAATGGTCGCCTTTAGAGTAAAATAGACGATAAAGCATGCTTTCTGGGTGTGATTGGCAGGTCGCCTGTCCAGTGATTGCCCAGCTTGCCAAATCACTGACCAATAGCAGCTGGCGCTCTTCTCATCCAAGATGTTGACGGTCAAAATGCCAAACTTTAGGCTTCAGAACAGGAGGCCACACGTGGCTTACGGTGGCTACGTCGCTATTTTTATACTAGTCAGTTGCAGATATCTAAATTGCAGACATCTGCGAATATGAATGGCAAAAGTGACATCATTTGTACTAGGAAGAATGTCGTGGATATCTGAAATGTTCTTTTTGACTAGGAAGAATGCCGTTATAGATTACTATGCTGTTTTGATAAGTGGCAGGACAAGCTGTCTATGTGTCTCTTACCTACACACAGTGTAACAAGCAGCTCCTCTGTGAGATCCTGCACAAATGGGAGACAGAGATTTAGGAGGGAGTGAGAGAAAGGCTGCCTTGTCCTCGGCTTTAAGGCAGAGCTGGATACAAATATGAATAGGTGCAAAGGTTTTCTCTGCTTTGTCACTTATATGTTGAATGAAAAATGAATTAATATTGAAACAAAACGTTAAAGTAGGATTACGTTGAATTGACAGGAACAAAATATGAATGTGGATTACATTTTTGTAAATTTGTAGTAGGCTTTTAGTCCGTTCCTGTAGAACTGCCACTTGTGTGTGGGTGTGGGTGTGTGTGGGTGTGTGGGTGTGTACGTGTGCGTGCGTGCGCGCATGTGGGTTTGGGGAAGAGAGAGAGAGAGAGAGAGAGAGAGAGAGAGAGAGAGAGAGAGAGAGATTTGGTGAAGCTCTGAAGTGACTCTATTGAGACCAAACATCTCTCGTGGTCTTATTACGGTTATAGGTGCTATTGATTTCTCTACCTCTTCTGCTTTTTTTCATGTTTTATCGTCAGCCATTCATCTTCATTCATCTCTCCTCATTTTGTCCATCTCTTCATTCAAACTTTAGCTATCTATCTCTTTTGTGTGTTCCTCTCACATGATTCTATTTTAGAAATGGCTTTTTGATCCCTGCTCACTGCATGTCTTCACACTCTGCATCCGCTTGCCTGAATCCCACATAGTAAAACACGATTTCAGACGGAAGCCCGTCTTTATTGTCACACGAACACACTACAACACATGCATGCGGCCACAACACACACTCATGCTGACGGTGGCCGGTGAAATATGTCCTCTGCATTTGACCCATCCTGGCTTGTCCTTTCCTCCAGGGGGCAGGCCAGGAGCAGTGGTCGCTTTTTCTTTCCAGCGCCCGGGGACCATCATTGGACCATCATTGGACCAACTTCAGATGTTGTCGTCACTGGTCGGATGACGATCTTCTGCATGTTTTTAGTGGGGGGTTATGTACGGAGGAACCCCCTGGGGGGTACGGGGAGAACATGCAAACTCCACACAGAAAGGCCCTTTCGACGAGATAGCCCACCTCTAGTAGACAATGGACCAGTGTTTCCTAGCATCAAGCTAACAGAAGACTGGTGTTTATCAAGCATCAGTGCACCAAATGTTCTGGATCAGCAAGCTCTGCTAGTGCATAGTACACACACAGTGGCCATGTGCTTATTCAGTTGTCAATTGAACACCAGACAGTATTTATTCAACATCGCACTAGATATCCGTTCACTCTTCAACGGCATATTTATTCCTGTCCTCTATTTGCTCTCTCCCTGTCTCACTTATTCATACATTCACTCATCCTGACGTGTAGTTATGTTTAATGTGTTGTCCGATCCAAAGTGCTGAAGGTTTTACTATGCAGTCGTGTATCAGAGATGTCAACAAAGACCTGCGCGCGTGCCAAGCTGACTCCATTATGCACACTAATGTTTAAAGTGGTGATGGGCGAGCGCCGAGCGGGGGGCCTGGGTTGTAAAGTAGCAGGAGACCTGATGCACGCTCTGCGCTTCACTGGCTTCTCTCTGCTTCCTGATATGACGCAAATGGCTTCGTTTGAAGGCCAGAGCCCAGTTTCTGCTATCATATTAAACTACAAGACCTAAGGCGTCCATTGTTAGCATGACATGCTAGCTTGTCGGGAAGGGGGCTAAATAACGCTCCAAAGTTGGGCTAAGTTTTGGTGAGGGAAAAACTGGCATGGACATTTTCAAAGGGATCCCTTGACCTCTCACCTCAGGATATCTGAATGAGAATGGGCTCTATGTGACTGGGCACAGTCACAATCTGGCTCTCTGGTAGCGAGGAGTTTTTGTGTGTGGCCCTCTCTATCATCAAAGTTGCCCATCCCTGCTCGAGACAAAGCATCCAAGACATATGGCATATGGCAGTGTGTGTGTGTGTGTGTGTGTGTGTGTGTGTGTGTGTGTGTGTGCATGTGTGTGCAGTGCGTGCCCTCTCTGGGTTTCATATTTCATTGTACACTGCTCATATTCAGATTGCAGTATTCATCATAAATGCCTGTTGAGATAGCCTGCGGAATAGCTGTCAAATGTGATGCACGCAAGGTCACCACACCAAGAACTACTGCAAGTCTGAAAATAGTAACACCAAGGGTTCTTCAATCTATAGAGCCTCTGACATCTTTAATAATATATAAATATATAAATAGTAACACCAAGGGTTCCTCAACCTATTGAGCAACAAAAAAAGACAAAAAAAAAACGTCTATGAGGATTTTACAGCAGAGCCATTCTGCTCTACAGCCGTGTCGTTCGGGTGCTGGGATAACGTAATGCATTGTGGGTAGTCAGCTACTGTGGCTAATGCTAGCGGCTAGCGTAATACCGGTAGTTACTTTACATGCCAGTAAAACGCCACTGAATGACCAAATTGATTTAACTTTTAACCATTTCGAGTAACACTGTTTCCATACGGACCCCCCAGCGTTGGTTAGTTGTTTATAACGTGACTATATTTATAACTTTTATAACGTACTCCAGTTTCCGGTTTATAATTCGGGTCTGCAGCCGAGTATAACAAAGGAAATGGCAAGCTGCAACAATAAGTCACGTTAAACCGGACCTTGTACCCACAATTATTTTTTACAGTGTTGCATTCAAAAATAAGGTGGATATAGAGCCTCTGACATCTTTTATTGGGTTGGGCTTTAATGAGATTCAAGGACTTCGATACAGCCACAGGATGTTTAACAGCCACAGGCTCAGCTAAGTCAATCCTCATTGCGGTGGCTTAGTGATTCAAATCTAAGTCCATTTATCGAGTGCAACCAACTGTCCCTATAATGTAATTTTGATTTTTTTTTCTTTTTTTACTCAACGCAACTTTTCTCACACATTTTGAAGCAGTTGCTGGCTGCATGGTCTATTAATCTTTTACACTGTGGTTCTATTAGTCTATTTGGCTGTGGTGTGTTCAAAAGTGAGCCTGCATTGCAGACTGGGCAAACTGCCCTGGGGCCCCACACGACACTACCAGGGGGCCCCTGGAGGCCCCAGGTTTACGCGTTGATTAATTTGAACAACTTGAATTGATCACTTTTTTTGTGCACAAATTTAATTAAGCGATAAGGCCAGTAACAGGGAGTCTCACAAGGGTCTTTCCAACTTAGTTCCGCCCTTGTAGTTCAGTTTGCTGTTGTTTAGTGTTTCTCTGTATATCTACTGTGCCTTGTCTTTGTATGTGATGTTGTCGTGGGACAGCCTTTGGTGCCTCAGAATGCATGCATGTGGAGATCACAGCTGTGTCTGCGTCTCAATGAAATACTTCAACCTTATGCATGTTGTTGCTATGCATAATGTGTTTTGCCCAGGGGCCCTATGGGTCGTAATCCAAGCATGTTCAGAAGCCTCCTGTCTACTACATTTTCATTGAAATATACTCGCATATGGATTCCAAAAGGTGGCATGGGTCCTGTTATTAGGGGTTCAAGCCCCCGAAGGGGCTGGAAACCCTATTGAAAATGCTTTGTTTATTCTTTATTATTCCCGCTCTTCTGTAAAACCGTGTATATGTCAGAAACCCTAAGGCCCACAGTAACCAAACTTTGCACATAGGCTAGAAAACTCATCCACTACTCAGAAACAAACAAAAAAATTATACCAATCTACCAAATTCCGGCGATACAACCAACACCCCATTTCCTGTTTTTCTAACCATCAATACCACTGGGCCCGCCCCAATATCTGGCCCATTGTGACATCATCACCGTAACCATGGACTAATATCTGGCCCAGTGACAGATATTGGTGGTTACAAGATTACCTATCTATTGGGACAATGTTAATGTAATTAGGGCCCAGGGTTCAATCCCTGAAGGGGCTGGAAACCCTTTCCAGGGTTTCCGTAGGAGGACTGGCTACACAGTGTATGCTGATGGTATCTATGTTTGAAACACAGTCACTGAAGAACTAAATCTAGGAGAATAGACAGTCCTTTAAGTCAGTTCTGGTCATGTACGAAGTCCTTCATTACTTGTGTGGGAGGGAGTGGACTTGGCCTTGAGTGCATCTTTGAGTGTTGATGTCATAGGCATTGTGACATCATCAGGCTTGAACCCCTGGTATTGCCGCTTGCGGCTATATTTTTTCTTTGTATCTGGAGAGCACCTCTTAGAAGCATGGATTTAACTGGCAGGAATGAAAATCTGAAAAACACCTAAAATTCCAGGGAAGTGATTCAATTAATAAATGCGTAAGGCACACTTCTTCATTCAAATGGAGCTCCACCACAAATAGCCAGATCATTAGATTCGGCGGATCATTCTGAGCTCTTGACACACGGGCTGTCATTGTCAAAAAATAATTGGCCCTTGCAAAACAAATTTCCGGGAACATTAAATTGGAGATAGTATTGTAAATATGCATTTTATAGTACATAATAATGAAGGCCTCAGTGGCCGTCACTCTGGCCGTCAGTGAATAACAAGAGCACATGTCTGTTACACACCGGTGAGTGAGGTGTAATGTGACAGAACGTGTGCTCTTCCTGACAGTCTGACAAGGGGCTGAACAGCTTGCACTCTAAGGAGACAATCAGACTGAAAGTAGGGACAATTTCAGGTGCACCATTTTACCTATAGCTCCTTGCCACTTTTGCTGACCCGGGGGATTTCTGGGCCTGCACTCTCATTGTTTGCCTTACCTGTTGGACTGCAGTAATCAGTGCAGCCTAGGAGGAGAACTTCACTGCACAGTGCACACCTTCTCCACTGCAGGCAGACACCTTAGTCATCACATCCCAGAGCCTCTCCTACCATCGCTAGGCAGACAACATTTAACTTTACTCTTCTGTTTGCCCTTTGAGACGTTCATTGAGCCATACATACCTCTCTAAATTGCTCTCATCAAATTGGCCCCACTCCATTCTGTCTCCTTAGCTCTTATTAGTGTGCTTGCTGCGAGCAAAGCACACTCGTATTTATACTTCTCTCATGCAATCACTCTAGGCTCCCATCAACACTGTTGCCTTGCACTACTTACTAGAGTGCTCGCAAAAGGAACGCTTTAAGCTTATTCTACTGATGCACTCATGGAAAGATGTTCTGGGTAAGAGCATCAGTTAAAATGTCCAAAATGTAAATGGGAGAAAATAATCTAAACAGAGAAACATACTTTTAGCTGAAAAAGGAATGATTTGGAGGTGATCGTGTATTTGCCTTGTCGTAATGTTCAGCTTTAGCTATCACTGCAGTAGTGTGAAGCTTTTGATTGATTATGTAGGCTTACTCAGAGAGTTCCCCAAACCTTTGAGTAGCCTGTCAGATTGAAAAAGTAGCCGGCTCATGTTCGCGGCGTTTGTTCAAGTGGTCCTTTTCCCAATTAATAAACAAACCTCAAATATGTATCCATGAGTGTGACAATTGAAATAATACAAATACACATTCTTATAAAGGCCCAATGCTCAATTTAATTATAAATAAAACAATATCCATATTGCAAAACACAAACAGGCAATGTATATTTTTAAGAACAAAGAAAATACTAATACTATGTTTCCCACAGGATTTGGAGAGATTGTGGTGGGTAGACCCAGTGTTTCCCATACGTAAAGGAATTTGTGGCGGGCCGCCACAAAAGGATTTTGGCCGCCACAAAAAGATGTTGACAATTTTTTTTATTTTTTATTTTTTTTACAGTGCACCTGAACGCAACATGCAAGATACCCGCTGAATAAGTGTCAAATAAATGTTCATGTCATTCTGGCCAATACTTCTGTTATAGCATTTCAGTCTGGAATATGGAATATCTTTCAATAATCTATGATTTAGCTGCTAAATTGTCAAATACCGCCATCTGCTTGCTACCCAGGCACTTATGTATGTACTTAACCTAACTAACTTAACCTAACTAATTATCGGGTGTGCGTTGTCAGCCTAAACTCCGGCTGACACCCCAAAAACCTACAATCCGCTACAGAAAAATGTATATTGTTTGTTTATTAACTGGCCCCTCACCTTCTATCATTTCACAAAGTGGCAAAGCAAGTTGAGTATCCCTGACCTATAGGGAGAAATTTAGTTTGTCATTGTAAACCCACAGCACAGTAATGATGACATGTTCTTCATAGATCTAGCCTTTTAATTTTGCTCTTAAGCTTTCTCAAAGTACACCAAATTCATGCATTTTACTTTAAAATGTTAAAAAAAAATCTTTGATGATAGAGAGGACCACAAAAAAATTGAGATTTTTAAAATGTTGGGCATTTGAAGTCAGGTTTAGAGGAATAACTCATTTTAAATTAACAGTTGTGATGTCATTATTCAGTCTTAAACACCAATATTTGATCCTTTTCTCACTCACTCCTATGTCACCACTTGCTCTCCCTGCAGGGCTTGAAATTAACTTTTTTGACCACCTGCTAATATGGCTGCTAGAAGTTACCAGCCAATTAGAATTTCCACTAGCCAAAATGTTTTTCTAGAAATAGACCAGAATATGAGTGGGTTAATTTAAGCATAAATATCAGTAAGTGGCCCGGGATTCTCAAAGCTTGTGTTGAGGGTCACACAAGAACAAAAATGCACTCTTGAAGCTAAATAAATCCAAAACCAACAAGTTAATTATTTACAGTTTTACTTAATTGTAGAAGAGTCATTTCTTACACATGAGATTACTTTTAGCCTTTTAGTCATAAAGATTATTGAAAGATATTCCATATTCCAGACTGAAATGTTATAACAGAAGTGGAGTATTGGCCAGAATGACATGAACATTTGGACACTTATTAAGTGGGTATCTTGTATGTTGCGTTCAGGTGCACTGTAAACAAAACAATTCTTTTTTTTTTACAGTGTATAAAGTAACCGGTAGGCCAGAGGCCAGTAGGCGGAGAAATAGCCGGCTGCCGGGGCTTGGGGAACTCCCTTGATCATTATCATGTGTCATAACCTCGTCTCTGTAACCTTGTGCTCACTAGTGGCAGAAGAGCTGCAGTGCAGAGACCAGTGCAGATAATGATTTTGTCTTGAACTTAATTTATCATTCAGTGCTGGTATCATTATCGTCATTCTATTTTGATCAAAGTAGAAGTTTGACAAAACAAAATGTAATAATAATTGACCTCGACTGAAATGGCTTTCTCTCTGTTGTTCTGGTTGATTCCTATCCATAGTTGACACATTTCAGATAGTTTTTGTAGAAGTGCAGCTTCAGTTTGTGCTCCTCGTCACCCCGCCCTGCTGGGTGTCTGAAGGTATCGTAGCGGGCGTTGTTTTCATTTGCGCTGGTGGCCGATGGACACGTGGCTGCAGCTGGCGACCATCAAGGAGCCCAGCCCATCCATGAAGAACTCTGAATGTGCCACTCTTGACAGCTTGGGGTCGAAGCCCACGCTCCGCGCGGCGTCCGTACGAGCCAGGAAGAAGTTGACCACCCCACTGACCAAAGAGCATTGTGGGAAATCACGAAGTGGGTGGAACATCACATTGGACTTCCTGTTCAGGCAGCCACCATCTTTCTCATTGCCTTCCTCATAGAAGAGAGAGAATAAAAACTGGTTCCCAGTTACTGACCCGCCAACCACGTCGAGGTCAGGCTCCGCCTCCATCACCTCCACCAGCTTCTCAATCTGTGTTTGCTCTGTAAACAGAAAGTCGTCATCCACCCACAGGAAGTACTTGGTGGTTACCTGGGAGACAGCCAGGTTCCTGCCAGCGAACCAGCCCTGTGCTGGGGGCATGATGTAGTGTTGGACGTGTTCTCCAGAGACTTTCTGTGGATCGAAGCTGTCGTCGGCGATGATGACGTTGATGTTGTCATAGAAACGGCGTATGCTGCTCAGCATCACGTTGAGCTCTGGGTAGCGCAGGAAGGTCTTGGTGACGATGGTGACCTGAGAGCTGATGTCTGTGCCCATGTCATAGAGGACGGGCAGGCGAGGCTGCTGGATGACGATGGGGAAGACAACCTCATGGTTCTCAAACAGGAAGTGTGCGAGGTCTCCAGTGTGTATATGGTAGACAGTGCTGGTGTAGGAGACTTTAGCCAGCAGGTCATTGAGCACAGCCAGGCTGCTGGACTCCACGGTCAGCACACTCTCACCATCACCTTTGACCTCTCCCCATTCGCCTGGACTCTCAATGGCCAAGACGCCTCTGGATACACTCAGCGACACCTTATAGCTGCTTCTCTGTCCTGTGTTCAGCGCTAACCCTGGTATAAGAGTGCGGGTCAAAGGTCGCACTCTGAAACCCTGGATGGGATACTGCAGTGGAGTGTTAGACGGAGCAAACAGCAGACTGGATAGTACAGACCTGGTCCTGGCCTTGTCTTTGTGGAGCTCCTTTTCTCTGCGTTGCTGCAGCTCATCAAGCTGCTCCTTAGGGACAAGGTCTCTGATGATCTTGGAGCCTTTAGGGCAGGGCGCAGGGGCGCGGGGAATGCTGGATGGCAAGGTCTGTAGCTGCTGTGTGTCGGCAGCCTCAGTGGAGAAGAGGAAGTAGTAGAGCATCACCATCACCATGGCGAACACAAACACTTTACAAACCGTGGTCCACCGTGCTCTGCTCAACACAGCCATCTCGCCTTGTAGTCTAGGGAATCTATGAGAAAAAATGACCCAACCTTAAACTAATTGAAACAGAGGACTTGCAGAGCACACCCTTATAGGTCCCGACTATGACATCACACTGCGTTGTGACATCATCAGTAAGGCCATCAGAGACGACATGATTTAAGACATTTATGAATTATGACATCATCACCGTCTGTGACATCATCATCAGTGATCTACAGTATGACATCATAGTAGGAACAACTATCAGGAACCTTAACATTCAGCTCATGAAACCTTCCAATTTAACATACTAAAAATCCCAGTGGTCAGGAAAGAGGCGGGGCTAGGGAAAAGCCCTACCAAACATACTGTAACATAACAAAACAAAACATAAAATGTAAGTGTGGCTAATATGTTCTAATGTTACAGTTAGTGGAAAAGGGTGAGTTTTCATGCACATCTTGTTCCCTCAGACAGCCATCGCAAACCATAACTTCATACAGTAGTCATGTCATTCACGAGTCTCGCATTGGAGGCAATTTGATTTTGGCAAGGCACAGTGCAAGTTGTAGCTCAAACATGCAGACGAGTGGACAGGTAGGCTAATTGTTCTCCATATCCGAAGGTTATGGATAAGTTGACCGCCATTTATCGTCTGTTACCAATGACAGTCGTCTGTTACCATTCAAAGTAGGCTAGCTTAATAAGCACTTACTAGTTAGCTAATAGAATTAGGGATGGGCATTTCTAGCAAAAACACTATTCGAAATTCGCTGGCCAAATTCGAATTTAATTCGAAATTCGAAAAAAAAAAAAAAAATGTAAAAAAAAAAAAAAATGTAATTTTTTTTTTTTTTTTTTTTTTGTGAGTGAAATGTTGCATTGTCTCCCCTGATTCTAAGTCTACGGCTTTATTAATTAATATAAAAAGCTTCTGCTGTGGATTGTTTAGCTCAAACAAGCATTGCACCACTGAAGTAAAGAACATGTTACATGACATTGACATTTTCGAAAATAAAAAACAGTTTTGACAATCATGAGTGGTTCATTAAATATTTAGTAGGCTCAGGTCTGAGTGCCAAAGGGGTGCCAAAGTCACCCCCTCTCCCATGGGATTTCATCCGCCATTCATTTTTCCATAAACCTTGCTTAAAATGCTTATAAAAATTGTTTTACTTGCTCAAACCAAGCGATTTGACTATACTTAGAATCAGGGGAGACAATGCAACATTTCACTAAAATTTTTTTTTTTTTTTTTTTTTTTCTTTTTTTTCGAATTTCGAATTTCAATAATAAAAGTCGACCTTGATAATAACAACGATTATTCGAAAATTCGAAATTCGATGCCCATCCCTAAATAGAATAGGTATAGCTTAATAATAGCTTATTAAGATACTTGTACTATCTGTTGTTATTCATTAGTGGCCGGGCCAGCGAAGCGCCAGGCCACTTCTTGTATTTGCCTGTATTCTTCATCCTCCCGGGAAAACGATTAAACCCTACTCCTCCCACATTTTTTCTTCAAACGACACCAAACTTCAGTATCTGCATCGTTAGACTGTTCTACACAAAAGTATCAAACCAGATTTTCGATCGGTCAAAAATTGAGCCCACAGTGCATCAAAACGTTGAATTCTGGCCCCGTGTATAGCCTAATTACCTTAATTACCTTTGGCAATTAGGTTGTATTTGTGATGTCATCAGTCAGTCAAGCAATTGTGATGCCATCACTAATGTCACTCGAGCAATTGTGATGTCATAATATTTTTTTTCCCCATTGACTCGCATGGGGTTTCGAAAAATCTTGTTACATTTGGCAATTAGGTTGTATTTGTGATGTCATCAGTCAGTCAAGCAATTGTGATGCCATCACTAATGTCACTCGAGCAATTGTGATGTCATAATATTTTTTTTCCCCATTGACTTGCATGGGGTTTCGAAAAATCTTGTTACATTTGGCAATTAGGTTGTATTTGTGATGTCATCAGTCAGTCAAGCAATTGTGATGCCATCACTGATGTCACTCGAGCAATTGTGATGTCATAATATTTTTTTTCCCCGTTGACTTGCATGGGGTTTCGAAAAATTTTGCAGTAAATTAGCTGTAATTCAGAAACCATAACAGCTACAGCTACGAAACTTCGTAGGGAGGTGCACAGAGGGGCCTTATACTATACACGAAAGAAATACACAAATTGAGCAGATGGTGGCGTTATAATAGCCCTCTTTACAGCCTGCGCTCGGCCCCTAAGGAGGATCTGCAGTCCTCTTCGGCCGAGCTCGTGTTGGGCCAGCCACTAAGAGTCCCTGGGGAGCTATTGTGATGTTATGTCATAAGTGACATCACATGTGGTGTGATGTCACTCCTTTGCATCGACTTCCACAGTACGGCAATTGGGTTGTATTTATGAGGTCATCAGTCAGTCAAGCAATTGTGAAACCATCACTGATGTCACTCGAGCTATTGTGATGTCATGTCATAAGTGATGTCACAAATCCTTTCTGGTTGACACTATATAAGTGGGAACAGTATATCTTTCCATGTAAGGTCCCAGTTGAGATGCCTCGCAACAAAAAACGCCATCAGATGATCAAGAAGCTCCATGCTGCAAGGAAATCAGAAAAAGCTGGATTGCATGCAGCAGATGATAGAAAGCTCACCCATAAGAGACTTGAGACTTGACTTGGATTTGTGACTGAAGACTTGAGACGTGACTTGGACTATAGCTAAAAGACTTGAGACTTGCCCGGCCACGACCCATTGCTGCGCAGCAGCTATAATTTTCTTTGCATCTTCATGCTGCAGATGCCATCTATCTGTACCAAAAAACAAATACCTCAGACCTTTGCTGAAGAACATGGTTGTCCAAAGAAAAAGAGCAGACAGCTATTTAGAACAGAATGATGATGAGCAAATTGCACTTGGAGACCTAACTGTGAAAATTGATGATGATTTTTTACAAAATGCTTCAAAAGTCATAAAAGTGATTCACGTTTGTGAAGATGTTCCTGCTGAACCCACATTACCACTCCCATAAACTTTTGTTAACCACACCTTATTTTATGCATTTAAGTGAAATCCCCATTCTAAATCCCCATTGACTTTTCCCCGTAAGATCCAGGAAGTTCCGCCTACAAAAATACGTCATCCCTGCGGTACTCTATTAGTCTAGGGAATCTGTGAGAAAAAATGACCCAACCTTAAACAAATTGCAACAGAAATTATTTGTGTTGTATTCAGCTCTTGAAACCTTCCAATTTAACATACTGAAAATCCCAGAAAATCCCAGTAGTGGAACATTCTCAAATTTGGCATTGTCTCCACAAAGGAGGTGATGTTTTCGGTGCTGTTTGTCTGACCGTTTGTCTGTTAGCAGGAGGATTACGGCAAAACTACTGGGCCGATTTTCATGAAACTTGCTGGAAGGGTGTAGCATGGGCCAAGGAAGAACCCATTACATTTTGGAGCGGATCTGATCCGGGTCGGCTCAATGGAGGGGGCGGGGCTAGGGAAAAGAGTCTGTTGCTAGGGATAGGAAGGTCGTAGAGAGTCTGGATTCGAGAGGTGGGTAGGGGGCATGGACAGGTGTATCGGGGGGAGTGTATGTGGGAGGTGGGAGGGGGTGTGGTCAGGAAAGGGGTGGGGCTAGGGAAAAGCTCTACCAAACATACTGTAACATAACAAAACAAAACATAAAAAATGTAAGTGTGGCTAATATGTTCTAATGTTACAGTTAGTGGAAAAGGGTGAGTTTTCATGCACATCTTGTTCCCTCAGACAGCAAAACCGATCGCAAACCATAACTTCATAGTCATGTCATTCACGAGTCTCGCATTGGAGGCAATTTGATTTCGGCAAGGCACAGCACAAGTTGTAGCTCAAACATGCAGATGAGTGGACAGGTAGGCTAAGTCTCCATATCCGTAGGTTATGGGTAAGTTGACCGCCATTTATTGTCTGTTACCAATGACAGTCATTGTCTGTTACCATTCAAAGTAGGCTAGCTTATTAAGCACTTACTAGTTAGCTATAATAGGTATAGCTTAATAATAGCTTATTAAGATACTTGTACTATCTGTTATTAATTTTCTTTGTGCAAATAAACAATAAACAAACATAAATAAACAATAAACACTTACTCTGGAGATGATGTAGCCTACCACTTGTGCTCTTCTCCGTACTTATACTCCAACCACTTATAAAGCCTCAGCCAGGCGGTAATGCAACATAAAGGATGCCAACTGCCATAAAACACCACAGAAGGATTTATTACATCACTGATGACATCACAATTGCTCAAGTGACATCACTGATGACATCACAATTGCTCAAGTGACATCACTGATGACATCACAATTGCTCAAGTGACATCACTGATGACATCACAATTGCTCGAGTGACATCACTGATGACATCACAATTGCTCGAGTGACATCACTGATGACATCACAATTGCTCAAGTGACATCACTGATGACATCACTGATACATGACAATCATGACATCACAATCGTGGCACACACACCGCCCGCCCACTTATTGGACCATAACATCAGAACCATTGATGGCCACAACACATTCCATGTTATGGGCATTATAGCTGGAGTTACACCAGAGAGCCAAACCAGTACCTCTAATAGCTGTGACATAGCAGCAGTTGGACACATCAATATCCGAAATCAGAGACCCCCTGGCCTTTCATCCATGCCCTATGGGAGGATTGAGAATGCCACAGGTGTGTGATTCTCATGAACATGGTACAACTCATAGCAAAACTCAAGATATCAAGTAGGATCTAATTTCACCATTCAAATTGAAATTATAATCCACTAGGCATCTTGCACCCTACGCGAGTTCGCCTGCCTTGCAGCTCGCTGAGCTAGCCCTGCAGCTCGCATAAGCAGCTGCTTCGCATTGGAGGCAATTTGATTTTGGCAAGGCACAGCGCAAGTTGTAGCTCAAACATGCAGACGCGTGGACAGGTAGGCTAAGTATTCTCCATATCCGAAGGTTATGGATAAGTTGACCGCCATTTATCGTCTGTTACCAATGACAGTCTTTGTGTGTTACCATTCAAAGTAGGCTAGCTTAATAAGCACTTACTAGTTAGCTAATAGCTTACTAATAGGTATAGCTTAATAATAGCTAATTAAGATACTTTCTAAGGTACTATCTGTTGTTATTCATTTTCTTTGTGCAAATAAACAATAAACAAACATAAATAAACAATTATAGCTGCTAGGGATGTTCATTTTGAAAAATTTCCAAAATCGATAATCGGTGAGAATTAACGATCAATTATCGATTATCGATTTTATTAATACTTAGAAAATTTTCAATATTTTCAATTTTTTTTTTTTTTTTTTTTTTTTTTTTTTTTTTACAAAATGAATGCCTATGGCAGAAAATACGAAAGACAACGTGTTCTCCTCAATGAACTCTTTATTTCAATGTGTCTCCTCTCCAACACTGCTGTCCCCGGCGCATGCCGGTGTGAATTTCCCATGTTTAAAACAGTTTTGTTGGCACAAAGGCCCGTGCCCAGCCAGAAAACTAGAGACTATATGAAGCTCCACCTCACGTTAGTCGGCTGTGCAATGGAGTGGGGCGAGGAGTAACGAATTCCACCCAAACCTAGTCCAAAAAAAAAAAATTTTTTTTTTTTTTTTTTTTAATAATTAAAAAATCGATCCAAATGCCACAGGATCGATTCCAATCCTTAACGATCGATTATCGATTTTCGATAATTGATGAACATCCCTAATAGCTGCTGCACAGCAATGGGTCGTGGCCGGGCAAGTCTCAAGGCTTTGAGCTAGAGTCCCCAAGTCAAGGCTGAAGTCTTTTATCTATACTCCAAGTCAAGTCTCACGTCTTTGGTCACAAGTCCAAGTCAAGTCTCAAGTCTCTTATGGATGAGCGTTCTATCATCTGCTTCTGCTGCATGCCATCCAGTCTGCTTAGAACATTGCATAGCTAAAACTAAGGGATTCATAGCAGGTTCAGGTTTCTTTGCAGCATGTAGCTTTTTCATCATCTGATTCCGTTTTTTGGTGCGAGGCATCTCACAACAATACAAGTAGGAATCAGTATATTCACAAACAAAAGTAGTAGTTACTTGCCTGTTGCCTCACTGTTGTAGCGTGGATGAGGTACTGGTGGAGTTGATGTTAGCGCTGCAGGTCTGTGGGGTCACACAACTGATGTACCAGCAGGAGCTGCTTTTTCATCTTATGGACAGACTGGATGCTTGCTGGTGGTGTTTTATGGGACTGGCTGCTTGCGTGTAAAAAGACACACTGCTTCCACTTATATAGGGTGAGCCAGGAAGGATTTATGACATCACTGATGACATCACAATTGCTCGAGTGACATCACTGATGACATCACAATTGCTCGAGATGATGTCATCAGTGGGACGGACAGACAAACAGACAAACAAACAGAGCCCTAGCTCAGATAGATAGATGTGCTAATTTTTTATGTATTTCCAGACACTTTTAGAGACACTGTGAGGGAATAAATTCATTACCGTAACACATTTTTAATTGGAAATATGAAACAACAAACTTTTTTTTGTCTAGTTGGAGTCAAGATATGGCCAACATTTTAATAATGGCAGCCATTTTGAAAAAATGTAATTTTAACATATTTCCACTAATGGGATTTTCTGGGATTTTTAATATAGTGTTTCGGGCATCAATATAAACATAAAAATGTGAAAATAAATTCTGTTGCAATTAGTTTAAGGTCAAACCTTATTTTCCCTAGACTTGGCATGACGCATGAGTGTATTGATTTTGAGTTACCATAATGATGGTAATAGCTACAAAACACGAAACAGTCAGTTTAACACCATCCTTTTTCAAATCGGGGCCATGCCTCCAATGTCCCATGGCCCAACTGTTTCAGTGCCAGTGGTATCTGCAACAATTTGAAACAACTGTGAGAGCATGATGGGTCAGGTTGCAAATGAGCTAAAACAACTATATTTTCACGTTTAAAGGAACACTGCTTTTCTATACTCATGACATTGTAATCATACAAAGCTGGTTGAAAATCAGCAAAATCTTCCTTCCTTGAATTTCACTATGATATGATCTTATGTTGCAATTTTGCTACACAGAGATCATTGCACCACATGCAAAGTACAGGCAGTTATCTGGGAAAGACATCCATTCATTACATATAGTTAACCTCGTTTGCAGTGTTGTTACATTGTTCTGTTGAATTAATTAATCAACCTCAAAAGAATCCAGTGCGCATGTGAAAATGTAAAAAGGGATTTATATTTTCCCATTTTCAATCCCGCGAGTATAACATTTCTATGTGTATTCCCGGGAATCCCATTAAAAATGTTGTGTATGTGTACTGTAGGATGCACAATAATAGCCATAAGCAAGCACCAATTTCCTCTCCTTGCCACATGGCTGCCCAGAGCAACCTGAAGCCTTGTGCACAACACATGTTTTGCACCTTGTACATGTATGTCCAATATACATTACAGTATACAGTAGTATACCTATTTGTATATTCATTCATGAGCTATAGGGAAATGTGACCATCTTCGTTTTTGAATGTGCAGTTGGAAATTCTATTAACAGCCACTTAACTCTGAAGCCGTTGCTGCCTTGGCAGAGAGTGCATTATGGTTTGTTAGAAACTGACTGCTTTCACAAGCTGCCAGAAATATTCACACTTCCAATAAACATTTTGATTGATTGTCAGACTATGAACCTCATATTGACAAATACCTCACAGTAAATTGGCTAGTCTGTCGTTTCCCAATCCAGCCCTAAAGAATCCCCTGTCCTGCAAGTCTTTGTTCCAAATCTCCTCATGCACACCAAATCCAATTAAGGGCTTAATACTGAGTGTGTGGGAAGTAAAAACAGATCTGCTTGAAGAGGGCTAGCATGAAAGTGTGTAGCCCTTAATTGGATCAGATCAGGTGCACAAGAGTAGAGCTGAAACTAACTACATTTACATACTATGTATTTTGAGGACTGGGTTGGGAAACACTAGGGGAGTCTACTGTTGACAGGATGATGTTGAGTTCTGGCGACGCTCATAACTCATACTTTAACACGTTCACTGCCAATGACGTGTTAACACGTTTTCAGAATCCAGCTGTTGACTGCCAACGACGTGTTAACACGTAAAAAAAAATCGATTTTTTTTTTTTGACGGTGGGACGTTGATCTAACCCTTTTACGTCTCCTACACCAGAATTGGAGGTATTGAATGTGTATAATCTATTTTACCGACGCACTGAGTGGCGACATGTCTCTCCACAGTAGAAAGAGGCGACCCAAAACTGGAGGGAAAAGCGCGAGGAAGCCGTTCTCATACTGTAAAATTGATGGCGAAAACGCTTTCACTTTCGCGCTGATGCACAGCGGTGGCAACGGTGGGGGGTTCCAAGAATAGATTGGATGCACACTTTGAAACACGCAGCATAAATATGACCAGAATCGCAAAACCTTCATCAAAGCTCTCAACCAAAACTCCACGAAACGAGCGAGTCCACCCAGACTTCCTCAAACAGCGGCACCGCGCAAACAGGCACAGCAGCAGCAGCAACTTCGTTGTGACACGCCCGCTGGAGAGCCAGGGAGGCAGGAGGAGAACACACACGGAGGGAGGAGTTGGAAGCAGAGGGGGGTTTCCTGCTGTTATGGAGGAAATTACTGTTCAAAACTATTGTTTAGATGTCTGAAGTCTTACTGATGCCAAAAATGAATGGTTAAAGTGACTGTTCTATCGAATTTCACAAAAAGCCGTTTATCTCTGAATAATTTTTCTGACGCTGAAACCATGCTGTATTCAACTGCTAATGCTTACATAACTACTAACTCTACAAACTAACTCTTTTAGACAGAGAAAGCACACATTCTATTAGTTCTTTTGAGATATTGTGTGTTCACAAAATCTTAGCAGAAAAGAATCCTCGGGTCTTGAAAGATGAGCCAGAATCCTCAAAAAAACCCTCTGGCAGAAGCTAACTACAGTAAAAAAAAAACGTCTGGCAGTGAATGTGTTAAGATATAAACTCCATTCAAATATTAAATTAGCTACTTGTGGCTAGTATTAGCTACAGTATGTGCAGATCAATTAAAGCAATGCTCTGGATGTTGGCGCTGTAACCACAGCCACTATAGCTTTTTGGCCAGCGCAAGCGGGCCCTATATCTGGCTTTATCCAGTCCAATTTGCGTGCCGATTTGGATTCCACTTCTGTTGAGAGATGTCTGCTGCACTCTTTGCACTTTGCATCACTGACGCTATCATTGATATTGTGACATCATTGTGATATCATCAGTGATGTAACCAAAAATCACAATTGCGCAACAATGCCTATGGCATCATCAGTGCCTATGACATCATCTCTGCTCTATTGGCATGCACAGTGCACACTTGCACAACTTTGCATCACTGATGACATCACTCACTGATGACATCACAATGATGTCACAATGTCTATGTATGACATCATCACTGATGATGTCACAATGTCCTCCACATTAACAAAGCCTCTGCCTGCTACAACAACAGGCTTGTGAACGCTTTATCGCGCTGGCCCATATTCTAGGTTACGACCTAGCCTTGTTTAAGTATATGGATGGATATTGTCCATGCATACAGTAGCCTCTGTACTAGTTTAAGGTTGAAGGTATGGCTGATATTTGTTGTGGACTCTTCTGTGCGCAGACAGCTATTGCAGCATGCAGATTAGTGGGCTAGACAGCTACTGTAACTTTGGGCGTGTTGGTCTCACAGCGGTGGCTCACTTTATATTCAGGTACATGATCATGGTACAGTAAGTAAGGCTGCACAGCTAACCTGATCCAGAGCAGGTTATGTTCAGGCTATGGGACCTAAATGTATCCAAATCTATCATCATGGAAAAATGAGATCAGCACTCCTAGAGGACCCCATGGACTTAAAATAACCTTTATTGCAACAGAAGTGCTAAAAAGAACTGTAGAGGGGGGTGTATTTAATTAACACAGAAAACAGGCTTTTATAGCAGGGCAACACCTTTGTTCTCCATGGTGAATTATTACCGGTATATCAGAGATAGAATATTTATAGTCAATTTTGTAATGCTTCCAGGCCATTTTCCCACTCACAAAAAGCAGGTATGTTTCATTAGCTGAATGTAGTTAACAATAAATGGATTTTACTGTTGCATAAGTGTGCAAAAATTATTTCATGTGATTCCTGAAATTGATTGATGCAATAGATTGCACCCATATTCCCCATCCATGGGGAAAATGAGGCCGACTCTTTGTGTTGCTCATATTTATTCATTATAATCATTTGTTATGCTTGAGAGAACAAAAATCATAGTAATTCATTTCTTTCCCATATTTACCACTTTTACCTACTTAACGATGTGGTGAAATTGTCAGCAGCATATTTACTTAATCCCACAATTATGTCTGTACTCTGTAGCTTTTATTGTTTGATTGTTTTCTACTATTTTATTGCTTCTTTTTATATTGCAGTTGTGTGCATATATTCTATTTCCTTCCCCCTGCTGAATCATGTTATTTCTGCGGCTGCAACAACCTAATTTCCCCACTGGGATCAACAGTTTAATTTTGTCTCATTAAATATGCTGCTCTTAATCTGGCCATTTTGCATGTGATTGGATATGTGTTGCTGCTAGTGCTCATAGCAGTTGATAGCACCTTCATGGTACCAGCTATCCACGATTGCCCATGTTAGGTTTTCTGAAGCCAGCTATCGCAAAGATACCCTGACCATGTTGAACTTGCTTTGTGAGACAGGCCTCCACTTTTGATGCAAAATGTAAATACAGTTGTTACAGTATAGGTGTTGCATCATTGTAGCATTGTAACAGTTGGCAGAAGATGCACAGCAAATGCACATTTGGGGTTCTGAGTTTGAGAGAATCAGGGAGGAAGAGAGAGAAGAAAAGGAGAGAGAGAGAGAGAGAGAGAGAGAGAGCACACATTGCCGTAGACTAATGGTAGGTCAAACACATTTATTTATTAAGCAATTTTAAAATTCAAATTAATAGCTGACTCCAAAATGATGTGCTCCTGCACAGTGAGACCCCTCATCTGCCTTCCCTGGTCCGAAGGTCTGCATGAATAATAATGAACTATTCAAATGTAGGAATACATTTAAAGACATATTTAATGTCCTGCAGTATCCTTAAATATTACTAAACGAAAATACATTGCTCTTTAGAACCTAAGATAAGTCAATGGCTTCCACTCAGTCACACTCCTCTTCAGATGGTCAATGGTCATGTCATGCACTATAACCATTCATAGTAGTTGAGTAGGAGTACGAGTTTGTACTGTGTATTTGCAATTATATTGAAAACATATTTCATGCTGAGCAGAACCTTGGGGAAATTCACCTCAATTTTACTAAATTTACATTTGTTATTTATATGGCCAATGCAGCACGCAAAGCAGTATTTTGTGAAAATGATTACCTCTTCCCTGAATGTAAACAAAAAACAAAGAAAACGTGGACCAATGCAATCTGTGATATCTGGGCCGATGTTCAGCCCAGAGTTGCTCAGTTGACAATAAATGGGAGTTAAAATTAACTCGGTATTGTGTTCGTGCTTTTCGATTTAAACTAGGAAATCTACTTGTATGTATCTTTGTCCCAGTTCATTCTCCGTGGAGTTTTTTGTTGCCGTGACAAAGCAGATTATGAGGTGGAGCAAACTGCTTTTGGTGCCACTTTATTGGATAGGCCAATGTTGACACTCAACTATCAGGTGACAAAAATGCTCATCAGAGTGCCGCCACCTAACCCAGACACTGAATATCTATTGACTGCTCCTCACACTATTGCGAGGGTCAGCTGACCTCAGTAGATTTTTCAATGACACATTGCAGTCACTTGATAGTAAGTTGAGTATCCGCACTGGACTGGGCCAACTCCTCTCATCGAGCAACGCACGTTCGCTGATCCACTAGAAACCTGTATAGGATGAAAGCATTAGGCTGCATGAATGTGGAGTGTTTTCAATGGGGAGCTATGGTGGTGTTCACCTCAATGCTACTTTTTGTCGGATCGAGTCCGCTTGGATCACTTTTCGTTTCCCAGACATTCAGCTCAATTTTAACTCGCAGAAATGCATCCGTGAAAGCTTTGATGCCCCCGCCCCTCCCCAGTTTCCCTCTCGCTCCCTCTCCTCCACAGGTAGCAGAGTATTAACCTTTAGCCGGTGCCTCTGAAATGAGGGCTGGGTACCAAACATCCCCGAGCCCCCCCAGCCTCTCCAGCTTTTGCCCCCCTGTGCACCTTGCTCATGTGCTGGGAGAGGAGGGCTCAGTAAAGGAGACAGCCTTTGATCTGGAAGGCCCTCTACCCAATAGCTCTTGATGGCTGTTCAGCAGCGTATGAAGGATTCACAAGCACGCTACAGAAAGGGGGACCTGGCTGCAGCGGTCTTGATACATATAGTGAGCAGATATAGTGAGCAGGTAATTCAACTGATGAGGAGTTTCTGGCACTCAAATTCCACATATTAGATATCTCAGATATTAATACAATGTATTTTTCAGCCGGAATATTTTAAACTTGACATGGCGGAGGAGAAATAAATAGATACATGTTTGCATTCTCCCAAGAAACAAGTAAATGAAATGTGTGGACAAAAGAATAAATTATTATTATTACGCATGTATGATTTTGCCGTTTTCTCCCTGCAACACAACACACTCACAAAACCAGGAGAATAGGCTACAGGGCGTTGATAGGTGTGAATGTCTCTCCATCTCATCGTCTTTTCCCATTAAACTGACTTCATGTAAAGTAATTTCACACATATGATCATTATGTTTAGAACAACAGTGTGATGAGGCGCACGGAGCTGCTGGACATGGAACGTGGAAGTTACGCCCATCTGTGGATGAACTGAAAGATTCATTGCACAACACAACATTTAGCAAATGATATTCATTAGTTGTATACGTAACTGTGTTGTTATCTAAAATAATAAGAAATAACCAGTCGATGAGGTTTGAGTTTTCCACTCGAGCCGGCAGCAACAATATACTATAGCAAGCTCTGCTCATACTCCCAAGAGAGAAGATATCCGCGCCGCCGCTGCTGCGTGCATATCCTAGTGGTTTCATAGCACTATATTTTACCAGCCACAGGAGAGATGCTATTTATTGAAAAGTATCATGACTCCGATTTGGGATGAGTGTCCCATTGCTGGGTAATCGCCCCTGAAACCCTGATGAACCAGCACAGAAATAAACGCTGATATAAAGTCTCATTAGGAATCAGACTGAGGGAAAGGGGGGGGGGGGGGTCTTAACTACGCCATGTGTGTGGACAACAGCCCAACAACACTATCAGGGATGAAAGAAGAATTATGAAGTTATGATATAGCCCATCTGCTGCCTGATTTCATGTTGGGATTTTGTTCCTCTCTGACACACATTACAAGGCTGATGGGTATTGAGTGCCAGAGCCCAGTCTAACCTTTGAGGAAAGGCTAAGAATAAACACTTCAATAAACACTTTTTGATGGTTGCTGCCTGGATGTTCAGACAATGCACCGGCATGGAAAGGTCACTTGTCCCAAACATATGGGTAATTGGGCCTAAAATACCACCTGGCAGCATGTTCTCCTCTCATAAGGTCTACTGGATGCTGCTGACAACCTTTAAAGACATCCTATTACATCTTGTACCATATAGAAAGCCAATTACGTGGCCCAGTGTCAACGGCTGTCTCCCTACTCGTATAATAAACTATAGCAGATGTTTGCTGAGTGCTGTCTGTCTTGACACAAAATACAAATCTTCCAATTACTCACTGTGGTAAGCCCTATACTTACATTTAATTTATATCCCCCCCCCCCCCCGCGGCTGTTGTGTTTCTTAATAAATTTATCCACATAGGACTTAATGAATAGACTTTCTGAAGTAGCGATAATCCTCGTTAACGATGCAGATCGTTAGGAACAACTTTCCTTCTGTTGTAATTATCCACAGACATCGACGACATGCATTCCTGTGGCTTTGTAGAAGTTGTAGGACAGGCATGCATAGTGAGAGCGTGAGCTGTCGTCAGGTAGAGAAGAAACTCAAGTTGCTATTCTTAGGGCTTTCTTAATGAATACTTTGACACATGGTATAGTGTTACCGTATGTGTTTCTGTTTGCCATTCTAATAATCCTCAAAAATGTCATATTGATTTCAGCCGTGTTGCCTCATTGTCAGGACATTGGTGGGAGGTTCCTGGGTTTGCCTGGTGAACGACTGTTTTCCTTTTGTCACTGGCGAGAGCAAGGCCGTCAATATGTGAGTCATATCGGTCTCTAATGTAAGAACAGATGTGGCAATGACAGTGATGTTTACATGGACTGCAATAATCCAGCTACAGTATTGACCTTAATCTAAATAAGACAATATATTTTTTTTAATAAATGAATGAATAAATGAATGAATAAATAAATAAATCAATTACAGTATTTCGATTAAGGTGTTTACTTATAGAATATTCCATTCATATTCCCGTTCACATGCTACAGAGCATAGTCCGATTAGTGACTGAAGACACACGCCCACATGACGTGCTACGTCGGAGTTTCCCTCCTGAATTTAACCTGAAGACCTTTAAGTTAAGTTAAGTTAAGTTAAGTTAAGTTAAGTGTCTTTATGACCTTTATGTCTTCTACCGTGTTAGGGACAAGATGTTGGGACTTTGTTCTTTTTACCCGTGGCTAGAAGCTCTCTGCTAGAGGTCTTTGTCAACTCGAGACCATCGATGCTGATGCAGCTACTTTCCACCAGCCAGCCTATTTGTTGCAAAGGACGGCCGGAGAGACGGCAACCCGGTACGGGATGGGATTAGCACCCCATCTTGGCTCTCTCGTGAGGGAGAAATCCACAAACGCTACGGATTAGCCTCCTGAAAATCTGCGCAAGATCGGCGCGGCCTGGGGTCCTCCAGGCTAGAGCGAGGTGCTCGACGCAGGTAAATGACGTGCAGCGCACAGGCCCTCTTGAGGCGTCCTTGAGGCATCCCTTCAGCCTCTGGATTGCCTTTGTCATGAGGGGGGTCTGGTGAGACGAAGGAGGAGCACGGCCGGGAGAAACCCACAGAGCCTAGATCCTCCATGCACCGAAGGGCCAATACTGCGGCGTAGCACTAGCTCTATTGCAGCGGATTGGGTTCTCTTTTACCCCTCCCGCGGGCAACGTTGCAGATAGAGTAGTAAGGCTGATCCGTAGCGGCTTCTGGGACGTGAGTCGGGGTCTTAATTGGCCTCGGCTGGGTCTACTGGGCGAGGGTGTATGATGTTGACAGACCCGAAACACCTAACGACCCCAGATAACATCACTGATGACACGTCCTAGCGCATGCGGCAGTAGTGTATTTGAGAATGTAGAACCCTGGCTTGCCTCTGGCCAGTGACACTTAGGAAAGACTAGGTGACAACCAAGTATAGTTTGGTGACGAGCTGGAGAGACAGTTGACGGCCGGAGAGACGGCAACCCGGTACGGGATGGGATTAGCACCCCATCTTGGCTCTCTCGTGAGGGAGAAATCCACAAACGCTACGGATTAGCCTCCTGAAAATCTGCGCAAGATCGGCGCGGCCTGGGGTCCTCCAGGCTAGAGCGAGGTGCTCGACGCAGGTAAATGACGTGCAGCGCACAGGCCCTCTTGAGGCGTCCTTGAGGCATCCCTTCAGCCTCTGGATTGCCTTTGTCATGAGGGGGGTCTGGTGAGACGAAGGAGGAGCACGGCCGGGAGAAACCCACAGAGCCTAGATCCTCCATGCACCGAAGGGCCAATACTGCGGCGTAGCACTAGCTCTATTGCAGCGGATTGGGTTCTCTTTTACCCCTCCCGCGGGCAACGTTGCAGATAGAGTAGTAAGGCTGATCCGTAGCGGCTTCTGGGACGTGAGTCGGGGTCTTAATTGGCCTCGGCTGGGTCTACTGGGCGAGGGTGTATGATGTTGACAGACCCGAAACACCTAACGACCCCAGATAACATCACTGATGACACGTCCTAGCGCATGCGGCAGTAGTGTATTTGAGAATGTAGAACCCTGGCTTGCCTCTGGCCAGTGACACTTAGGAAAGACTAGGTGACGAGCTGGAGAGACAGTTGACGGCCGGAGAGACGGCAACCCGGTACGGGATGGGATTAGCACCCCATCTTGGCTCTCTCGTGAGGGAGAAATCCACAAACGCTACGGATTAGCCTCCTGAAAATCTGCGCAAGATCGGCGCGGCCTGGGGTCCTCCAGGCTAGAGCGAGGTGCTCGACGCAGGTAAATGACGTGCAGCGCACAGGCCCTCTTGAGGCGTCCTTGAGGCATCCCTTCAGCCTCTGGATTGCCTTTGTCATGAGGGGGGTCTGGTGAGACGAAGGAGGAGCACGGCCGGGAGAAACCCACAGAGCCTAGATCCTCCATGCACCGAAGGGCCAATACTGCGGCGTAGCACTAGCTCTATTGCAGCGGATTGGGTTCTCTTTTACCCCTCCCGCGGGCAACGTTGCAGATAGAGTAGTAAGGCTGATCCGTAGCGGCTTCTGGGACGTGAGTCGGGGTCTTAATTGGCCTCGGCTGGGTCTACTGGGCGAGGGTGTATGATGTTGACAGACCCGAAACACCTAACGACCCCAGATAACATCACTGATGACACGTCCTAGCGCATGCGGCAGTAGTGTATTTGAGAATGTAGAACCCTGGCTTGCCTCTGGCCAGTGACACTTAGGAAAGACTAGGTGACAACCAAGTATAGTTTGGTGACGAGCTGGAGAGACAGTTGACGGCCGGAGAGACGGCAACCCGGTACGGGATGGGATTAGCACCCCATCTTGGCTCTCTCGTGAGGGAGAAATCCACAAACGCTACGGATTAGCCTCCTGAAAATCTGCGCAAGATCGGCGCGGCCTGGGGTCCTCCAGGCTAGAGCGAGGTGCTCGACGCAGGTAAATGACGTGCAGCGCACAGGCCCTCTTGAGGCGTCCTTGAGGCATCCCTTCAGCCTCTGGATTGCCTTTGTCATGAGGGGGGTCTGGTGAGACGAAGGAGGAGCACGGCCGGGAGAAACCCACAGAGCCTAGATCCTCCATGCACCGAAGGGCCAATACTGCGGCGTAGCACTAGCTCTATTGCAGCGGATTGGGTTCTCTTTTACCCCTCCCGCGGGCAACGTTGCAGATAGAGTAGTAAGGCTGATCCGTAGCGGCTTCTGGGACGTGAGTCGGGGTCTTAATTGGCCTCGGCTGGGTCTACTGGGCGAGGGTGTATGATGTTGACAGACCCGAAACACCTAACGACCCCAGATAACATCACTGATGACACGTCCTAGCGCATGCGGCAGTAGTGTATTTGAGAATGTAGAACCCTGGCTTGCCTCTGGCCAGTGACACTTAGGAAAGACTAGGTGACAACCAAGTATAGTTTGGTGACGAGCTGGAGAGACAGTTGACGGCCGGAGAGACGGCAACCCGGTACGGGATGGGATTAGCACCCCATCTTGGCTCTCTCGTGAGGGAGAAATCCACAAACGCTACGGATTAGCCTCCTGAAAATCTGCGCAAGATCGGCGCGGCCTGGGGTCCTCCAGGCTAGAGCGAGGTGCTCGACGCAGGTAAATGACGTGCAGCGCACAGGCCCTCTTGAGGCGTCCTTGAGGCATCCCTTCAGCCTCTGGATTGCCTTTGTCATGAGGGGGGTCTGGTGAGACGAAGGAGGAGCACGGCCGGGAGAAACCCACAGAGCCTAGATCCTCCATGCACCGAAGGGCCAATACTGCGGCGTAGCACTAGCTCTATTGCAGCGGATTGGGTTCTCTTTTACCCCTCCCGCGGGCAACGTTGCAGATAGAGTAGTAAGGCTGATCCGTAGCGGCTTCTGGGACGTGAGTCGGGGTCTTAATTGGCCTCGGCTGGGTCTACTGGGCGAGGGTGTATGATGTTGACAGACCCGAAACACCTAACGACCCCAGATAACATCACTGATGACACGTCCTAGCGCATGCGGCAGTAGTGTATTTGAGAATGAATGTACAATCTTTGCTCGTGATGACATGAAAAGTTTAAAACTCGCCGCTCGTCTCGCAACACATGCTACAAACTGTGACAGAAGTGAGGATAAGCTGTGTATACCAAACCAAACCAAACACATCGAGCTGGCTTGTTGGCACGGCAACGCCAGCTGGAAAAGCATCAAGCAGTTTGACTGCTGTGCACAATGATGTGAAAACTCTGATAGGACATCATAGTGCGATTAAGATGTTTACATGTCTACAATGCACTTCAATAAGGCCACTAAGATCCAATAGTCCACAGGCCTGAATTCGACTATTGCTTACTCCGACTATGACCGTATTCAGGTTAGGGTAATCTGAACATGCTGTTTACATGGCAGTCTTATTAAGAGTATTGTCTTCATCGGGTTAAGATCGAATCATCAGCATGCATGTAAATGTAATCAGTGACTACGTTTACATGCACACGCTATTCCACTATTATTCGGAAAATGACAATATTCTGAATTTGATATGGGTCATGTAAACAGCACTGCATTTTCAGAAATTGGCCTTTTTCCGAATTTATAATTTTCCGATTAAGACGTGGGATATTTCAGTATTATTCGGGTTTTAGCAGGATTCTTTGATCATGTATACAGCGCATTCGGAGTATGCGTCTCAATCAGGGTTTTTACTTTCAACATGAAAAACTTGGATATCAGGTTTTTGGATATGCGCAAATATCGCAACGCCAAACTTTTCAGTAGCAAGCTCCTGAAATGGACCAGATGATGCTGGTAAGAATAGAGTCAGGGCTGCTCTGTTTGTTCTCAACAGAAAAACTCAGCTGATTCTACCTGCATCATTCTCTCCCCATATTAGTGGATTATTAATTTCGTCGGAATATTGTCTTTTTCCGAATATGGGCAAAGACTGGAATATTGTGTGCATGTAAACGTACAGTAGTCACGGTCTCAGACTCTAGTCAGGATGAGCTGAGCTACCCTATCAACTATAGGTGCTCTGATTACTCCAAAATACATTTTCAATTTATCACAGGTTTTAAAACGTAGATACACCACCATGCAGCACTCCTATCAGTCAACAGATTATCGACTATTATATAGACTATTATATTATAGATGTATTATTAGATTAGATTTATTATTAGATTATAGACTATTGATTGTTTATTGTTTGACCTCCAGCATCACACTGCCACATTTGTGTGTGTCTGTGTGTGTGTGTGTGTGTGTGTGTGTGTGTGTGTGTGTGTGGAGAGAGAGAGAGAGGGAGGGAGTGTGCGGTGCACTGCATACACTGATTGTCTAAAGGTGTCATAATAAGCAGAAATGAAACAGCGTTAAAAGTGTTTTAATATGATTTTGTAGTGTATCATCACCGCATCCTTTATTACCGGTAATGTCTCATCCACTAAATCCCCAAAGCACTATTTAAGGGCTTTCTTAACTTCTCTTAGATAATTAAGCATTTCTTTCAGATCCTCCTTTGCAGTGTGTTTCACTCCTTATTGTAGATGCTGGCCGTCTGATGTTATTTACTCGTGTGGAGGTGGGAAATCGCCGTTCAGTCAGAAATGCCAACACCATGGGGAGTTGTCAAGCTCTGATCCGTTAGCGTTAGGGGCGTTCATCGATCCGACCATGCGCTCATGGATCTCCCCCCGGACCGACCACACGCACCCCCCCGCCTCTCACTGCTCGCTGACGGGTGTGGGAGGCCAGGAGGTGCCCTCTCCTCCTCAACTCTCCGTTCTGCTTTTCCGGCTCCTTTTTGTTGTCTTTCTGTTTGGAGGATGAGTAAGGGCTCTAGTCCTGCAGGCATCTCGCTGCCAGCCGCCTGCGCCCGTCTGCCTCTCTCCACTCCTCTCTGCCTGCTTCTCCGGAGGGCTTCCTTCCTTCTTTTTAAAACTCCGGTGTCAAGAGTTCTCTGCTCTCTGCTCACTGGATGCTTTGTGCTTTGTCTTAATTTGACTTGAGTGGTGCCGTTTTCATCCAGCCTTTTGAGACAGCAAAGATCAGCTTTGTAGATTTCTCTGCCATACACCTACTGTACACCACAGGGCAGCTAATTCTCGTTTGAAGTTCTGTTTATTCGATACATTCTCAACTCGGTTACATGGTTTATTGGTTACATTCTCCACAGGAACTTGGTTACATGGTTTATTGGTTACATTCTCCACAGGAACTTGGTTACATGGTTTATTGGTTACATTCTCCACAGGAACTTGGTTACATGGTTTATTGGTTACATTCTCCACACGAACTTGGTTACATGGTTTCAAAAGCTTCAATTTGATCAGTTCACACGTACCATTTCCCTTTTTCGCCTTCAAATTAAAAGTGTAAAAACAGCTAACGAAACATTAGCCTGTCTGGATTATAAAAGTAAGTATAATGTTAGAGAAAACAGCCACCAGCCATGCCGTTTTATACTAATTTATTGCCAAATGGTTTGGGATTCAACTTGATCAAGCTTGGTCCAAAAAAATCTGTCTATTCAATGGAAACAGCACCAGTGCGACCTGTGGCGTGCGATGCTACCTTCAAGCATGAGGACGTCTGAAACTAGTTATTTTTCATCCACCTATGTTAAAACATGTTACCTAATTAATCAAGTATCTAGTTAGGCAGCTAGGTGATAGGAGCTCACTTGAGTTACAGACAGACCCATGGTTTATTGGTTACATTCTCCACAGGAAGTTCCGTTTATTGGTTACATTCTCCACAGGAACTTGTGGAAAAGGAGAGAGAGGCGATGGGATGAAGTGTGGCAGGTTGACTTTTCAAACGTCTTTGTCAGCAGCCCAGTGGAAATTAAAAACTGGGGGATTCAGTTGCTGAATGGAACATTGTAATTTTGGCCACTGTACCAGAAAAGTGAATTCTCATTCATATTTATATCCATTAATATGCTGGCTATATCAGTAGTCTCATGGCATTTAAAATGTACTGAATGAAAAAGAGTTCAATTATGTTTCTCATCATAAAGTTGGATATAGGATAAAGCCTGCAAAGCTTACTCTCTGTGAACTCAAGCAATAGATAGAGTAAGCCCAAAGCACAGAGTCAGTAGCTGTACCATAGTCACCTTATGCAGCCCCGCCTATTTGACCCATTGTATCACGACTTCCTGTTCAAAACGCCGCCTGTTTTACCTGCTCAAACTAGTCTGACTCACCTGGTCAAACCTAGTTTGACTCGCATTATGATTATCAGACTAGGTTTAGGAGTCACAGGAAGTGTAAATACAATCGGAACTTCCGATTGTATTTACACTTCCTGTTAGTCTCGCAAGCCAGACGGTCTCTTCTGCATAAGGTGAATAGACTAGTCCAAAAAGGTTCATTTAAGTCAAATTCCTCATTAGTAATAATCTGATTATTCACAATGGCTATTAAAATGAATCTTGATCTTGACTCTTGAATAGTGATAAAACATTCTTATAAAGAGATTTAGGGTTATTTTTCATAGCTTGACATGTTTCCACTGCTGACTTCCAGCAGTCTTCCTCAGAAGCGTCACGTGATGTTACTGAAGTGTCCCGTCAGCTGGTTTATATAGGTTTGGCCATCCTACCTGGAGTGGTAGGGTGGCCATGCCATGCTGGCCGCAGCTAAAAAACTTCCCTCTCACAACGGTTGGAGCCATACGTGAGACTTTCTTTTACATCCACGAAGTATCTCACCTGTGACTTTGGCATGGTAGAAACATGGCAGAATGTTGCTGCATGCTCTGTAATACATGATTTGTAGTCATGTTCAGACTTATTAAACTTAACATCAAATCAAGACAAATTAATTCCCCATCATAGCACTGCATGATTGTATCCTATGCAAACCCTAGATGGGTCAGAGCAACGCACATCACAGAGGGCACAATGATGTGACGTGACAGAACATTACCCTCGGTTTGATCATCATTATTACTCATTGCCTGGCTGCTATGCCAGAATCAAGTACCTGTCGGCTTTGTAGGACCTGTCAGCGAGCCCTCTGCTCCCCGCGCTGCTGCGCCGTGTGGGGCTACACTGACCCGCAGTGACGCTTCCACTAACACTCACTGACTCAAGTTGCTGGGTCAGGGTGAGCCAATTTCGCTCTTGGCTCCATTCCTCAATGTCACCCTCTACTCTGCCCGCTGCAGATGGCGATGATAGCCTCCATGTTCCATAACATCTCAGATGGATTAAGTGGCTATTAATAGAAAGTTGCAATGGCATAGCCACTGTTTTTTTTTCTTTTCTTTTCTTTGCCTGAAATGGAAGAAATTAAACAGCTCATTAGATGTAACTCATTTAGAAATGACTCCAAACGGATTGCTTTAATAGAGACAATTACTCAGAATAACAATTAGCTGGTGATTATGTGTCAAAACACAAAATGCTGTTTTTTCCAAAAGAATGCTTGACTTTTACAGCATCATTATTTTTAAGTCACTGCTATCTCTGGGAACACTGAGTTCCACAACCGGGATCATTATTTAAACTGCAAAGCAGTGTGATTGGGTTTACAATCTTGTCCCCCAGATATTCCCACCAAAAAACAAACCAACAAACCAAAAACACTAAACAGTTTATGGGGGCCATAAACTCTAGCTTGTTCTGTATTTCTGTAGGCTATGTCTTTTTACAGGTATGCAGATGATGTTGAGCTTTTATCTATCAATTCTACAAAGCAACAGAGGTGGGGACCGCAGTCACATGAGCACATGAATCAGACTCCAGTCAGTTTTATTTGCTTGAGACTTGACTTGATGCATGAAGAGAAGACTTGAGACTTGGGTTCTGGTGTTTTGTGAATTCCATTGAAAAGTCCTAGATATTTTAGTTTTCTTTAAGATATTAGGTAAATTGAGACGGACAGACTCTTGATTTTTTTTTCTGACTTGACTTGCTATTCTACATTTAGACTTGAGACTTGACATGGACTTGAAGGAAGACTGGAGCAACTGATAACAGATACTCACAGAGTTACATCATGCTCAGGTAGCTACAGTACACACAACCCAACGTACTGTACTACTAAAGTTCAAGATCCTTTTGCCAATGCCAGTGCAGAGATTTTGTTCCAAAATGGAGTGCAGGGCAGGAAGTGAGTTTGAAAGCCTGACATCTCAGCACAGCACCGTGAAGTCATCGGTATCGATCAAAAGCTCGATCAGCTCCCCTAAAAATATATGATGGTCATTTTGTGCTGTAGGGCTGTAAATACCCAACTTATTGCCCTTTGAAAACATCTTGGCCTATTCACTTGTCTCAGGTAACAAGGCATGGCATGACTACACAATGTGCAGAGCTCTGCTGTGACTGTCAGGTTATTGATCTAGACCAAACACACCGTCCTCTAAAAGTTCCATAAAGGCAATTCAACTCAATCAAGTCCAATCAAATTTGAGTCATCTTTATCAAATGAAAGACGCGTGACACCTGTACTTCTCAACATCATGTCTGTAAGGATGTAACATGTTTAAATTAATGGATGGGGGGATACAAGTATATTCTTTCTAAGCTTTTCAACATAACTTTCACTTTCACCTACAGTTATGACCAAGCTTGTATCACTTGTATCATTTCCTCACTCTGGAACATCAAAGGGGAAGTTGGTGGAGTGGTTACTGTAAGCTCAGGTCTTTGCAGTCCCTGAGATACTGTGATCTTTTTTAAATTTCATGAAAAGTAAATCAACATTAAATCACAAACAGGTGTTTGGCATCATCTGTGACAGATGATGCAACTGATTGAAGTGTGGTCAGAACATCTATCTATTTATTTATAAAATTTAGTATGGGGCAATGTTTGTTTGTTTAAAAATTCTGTGTTCGGCCACAGCTACAGTATGCCATTTTATGTGCGATCGGGCTGAAAACTTCAGGGTGTGTAAAGGGCACCCGTACGGGTGACCAGACTGAGCATGATTTTTTAAATTTGGCTAATTAGCTAATGATGCGATGTCATCAGTGATGTCATCAGTGATGGTGTCATCAGTGATGATGTCAAAAGTGATGTCATAAGGGCACACGCACACACTCACACACACACACACACACACACACACAGTGCAGCAACAATTTAATACATGGTTAAGTGTATAGCACTCTCAATCATAGGCTACAATATCACAATAGTACTGAGGATGGAGAAATAAAACATCTAATATGTATTTTGATGCCATTAATGTCCTTGTCCTTGTGACTCCTTCCACACAACAAAAATATGATACAAGTGGATTTATTTATTCACTGATTTATTGGTTGATTGAGTGTGAATGTGACACACCTCCATGGCATTAAAGTCCCATGCAGATGCCATTGTTTCATTTACTAATGAAATATTATTTTTTCTCTCTCTCTCCACTCGATGCTTTGGCATCTTTTACACAGAGGAAGGAACATTTGAAAGCTGTCTGCACCCTCAAACAAAATCAATGCGTATTTCGATGCCCGTATTTCTGGCACACTCAATAACCCCTCAAGGCAGGAATCTCTGTGTGTCTGTATGTGTGTCCTTCGCATATCTCGACCACCGGTCATCCCATTGACTTCACATTTGGCGGATTTGGTGCAATTTGGACAAGCGACACGTTCAGTATTAATAAACTTAAAGCAGCAGCGCATGGCGAGCGAGGCGGAGCGAACAGCAAGGAATTTCTGTATGCGAGTATGTACTGTATGTGTGTGTCCATCACATATCTCGAAAGTGTTCGTCCGATCTACTTCACGGGGGGAAGGGGGTGCTCATGGCTGTTTCCTGTGGGAGAGGGGCAGGGCGAGGGTGAGACATCAGAGATGAGATGAGATTAGATCCAGGGGCAACTGCTCCTCAATGAATTCCGCTACAGCTGCCATCTCCTGAGGACAGCGGCGGAGGCGGAGGTTCTGAAGGTGATCATCTCAGGGTTGATGATGGTCTGGTGGTGGCAAACATGTGCAAACTAGTGCTGCACGATTAATCTAATCGCAATCGCGATGTCAGCACGTGCGATTACATAACCGCAAAAGTGTGCGATTTTTTTTTCACGTCTTTTTGAGTGTGTGTGTGAGCCTCCTCTAAACTAACGTTACACGCGACGCAGCGAACACACGTTTCTCTGCCATCACACTGGGCATCAACACTAGCGGGAGACTTCTCCCATGCACTCCCGCAAATAAGTAATGTTATGCGCAGCACGGTTACATAATATCTTACCGAGAGGCAGAGAGAGAACATCCATGATCGCTAACAGCGAGCTATGCTAACAACTAGCTAGCCGTTCAGAAACGCATGTAAACAGCCGTGTGATTAGTGAGAACGTCAGTAAAATAAAGAGCTGCAAGTGCTTATGCAGAACTAGTGCACGATTAAGTGCACAGTGGGTAATGACCCGCTGTGATGAAGAATATAGCGAGAGATTAACAAGGTTGATAGCAGCAAAACACTGTCCAACTGCCAACAGCATCACCTCCAGGCTTCAACTAGCCTGGCACATGATGCCTTCATGGCCCCTCAATAAAGTCTGCACATGCACGTTACCTCTCTCTCAAGAAGCGTCACGTGAGTGTGGCGTTTAAGGCCATCTGTCGCTACAAAAGAAATAAACGGGGTGTATCACTGTATTATTGGACAGACATGGAACTAACTTTGCAGTCTGAGCCATGTGCTGTGTAACACAGTGCAGTTTATATTTTTCTGGTGTTTCTTTTTTACATGTTTGGGAGAGGCAAATGTCTAATAATTTAAGATAAGATAAAAATAAGATAATTTTATTTCAAATTGTTTTATTTATTTAGTTTTAATATATTTTAAATTGTAACATATTTCATGTATTTTAGTCTGTGATATGTGAAACCGTGGTATTTTTGTCCAAGGTTATCATACCGTCAAAAACTCATGCCGGCACATCCCTATAACATTTGTTTATTAATATCGCAATCACAATCGCAAATCGCAATATTGTCCACCATAATCGCTAATCGCACCTTTCCCCCAAATCGTGCAGCACTAGCCACAACACCCGCCAACTGCAGCTGGCAAGCGCTCTGTGCCGCAGTGGGGTGAACGGGCACTGCACCAGTCATTCTAATGGCCCATCCCCTTCCCTCTTTTAGCTCAATGTCCTTCAGTCACCCAGCCTTTTCTTCCCACTTTAAGTTCTCTGCTTTTCTCTGTACTGAAATCAGCTTCTCTGAAGCACATACCTCTCCACTCTTCTTCCATCTCTGCCATGCTTCCCCCTACCTTCCTTCCTTCCTCCATAGATCTCTTCAAGGTTTCTTTCCTATGCCTATCTCCCCCTCTTATCTTCTGTTCCTTTGAGCTCTCCTCCACTCCTCTTCTCCCCTCCCCTCTTTTCCTATCAGTGAGGGTCTATGTTTGGTGTGGCATGCTCACGGCAATATATTCCCCGTCTCATCAGTGTAGCTGAGGTGGCCATGGTAGCCATAATGTAATGGTTTTTCATGTTTCACTACCACCTTCAATCTGCATCCACTCTTTCCATTATCTATGGCACCAGGTACTACAGTAGTAGCTATACTGTATAAAACATGTCCATTGTTCGTTAGATTTTCTTCTATATCAGACACAGGTTTTTGTTCCTACCTGACATGTTTCGACGGTAATACTTCCGTCTTCATCAGAGGTGTCACTAGATGGTGTGTGACGTGTCTTTAACAGCTGATGTTGTTTACAGAGGCGTGGTCGTCCTGTCAGATTTGACAGGACGACCACGCCCCCCACTGTCATTTCGCCGTTTGAGAACGCTGCTCCAGGTGGTGGAAAGCATGTAAGCCCCCTCGTCCCGGTTCATCGTCGTTTGCGCCCGCTTTCTGATCTCCACTGCCTCCACAATCCTGTGTCTGATATAGAAGAAAATCCAACGATCTAAGTAAAGTATAGACACTATGAACCTTTATGGATTATGTCCATTGTTGTTTTTGTCCCTTACAAACTGTAACAGAGCTCTTACCATTTTTATTGTATTTTGTCTTTCTCACATACATTTTTACCCCTCCTCTTATTCTGACTCCAGCATCCCTCTCTCTCTTTTGTCTGTTGACCATGTACTTTTTCCATGTTCCCTTTGTGTGTCTCTCTCATTTAAAATCATATGTTTTTCCTGTCTCTGTCCTCTTCTGTCTTTCCTCTTCTCTGACTGTCTTGGCCACTCTGCTCTTGGTTTGGAGTTGATGAGCTCATCATTGTATCCCATCTGGTGCATCAAGTCTCACATAATTAATTGACTGCACAATTAGGTATGTCAATAACAGCCCCACCGATTAGTCAGAAACAAATGTTCACATAGAGCCATGATGATCATTGTAACCTGATAGACTTCCATTACATTTTTCAGATTGTGTTTCTGAAGGCAACAGCTTGCATAGAGACATACGCGAGACGATTATGGCAATAAAACATGTAGTGTGTCTACAAGCGGCAAAACTACAGTTGTACTAGGGACCGTTGTAGCGGTGTGTGGCTTGCTGGAGTAAATACAATTTTGGTGAAGAAGTTGGTGATGGGGCTGGTTTCCGTCAGAGACCTATACAAAGATGGTCATTTCGCATCGTTTGAACTTCTGAGGGGGGAATTTGAGTTGCTCAACATGCATTGGCAAGATCCGTGACTTTGAAGTTTTCCCAAATGAACATGCTTTTTTATGTTTTGTCAAGCCCCCCTTACTCCAGGCATCTCATTTCTAGATTTGTGTGTCTATTTGATGGCTGCATCAGGGCCCCCACTGAGAGGATTAGAGAGGCGTGGCAGGAGGATCTTGGTGTTAATTTGTCTGAAATGATATGGGACAGTCTGTGGCCCAACTCTGGTCAATTAACAACGGACACCAGCTGATCCAATTTAACACATTCACTGCCAGCCATTTTTTTTTTTTACTGTAGGTAGCTTCTGCCAGAGGGTTTTTTTGAGGATTCTGGCTCATCTTTCAAGACCCGAGGATTCTTTTCTGCTAAGATTTTGTGAACACAAAATATCTCAAAAGAACTAATAGAATGTGTGCTTTCTCTGTCTAAAAGAGTTAGTTTGTAGAGTTAGTAGTTATGTAGGCATTAGCACTTGAATACAGCATGGTTTCAGCTGAGATAAATAGCTTTTTGTGAAATTCGATAGAACAGTCACTTTAACCATTCATTTTTGGCATCAGTAAGACGTCAGACATCTAAACAATAGTTTTGAACAGTAATTTCCTCCATAACAGCAGGAAACCCCCTCTACTTCAAACTCCTCCCTCCGTGTGTGTTCTTCTTGGCTGCAGCGGGCGTGTCACAAGCTCGTTTCTGCTGCTGCTTTGCTGCTGCTCCTGTCTGCTGGCGGCCGCTGGGCAAGTCTGGATGGGCTCGCTCGTTTCTTGGGGTTTCGGTTGAGAAACCCCAAGAAACGGGGTTTCTTTTGCGATTCTGGTCTTATTTATGCTGCGTGTTTCAAAGTGTGTTGCACCCATAATCTATTATGCAAATTTGCAATCCCCGACCGCCAGCAATCAGCGCGAAAGCGAAAGCGTTTTCGCCAATCCATTTTACTGTATGAGAATGGTTTCATCGCGCGTTCCCCTGCAGTTTTGGCTCGGCTTTTTCTAGAATGGAGAGCACTGTCGCCACTTAGTGGGTCGGTGGAATGGGTTGTACACGTTCAGTGGCTTCAATATTTATATAAGAGATGTAAAAGGGTTAGATCAACGTCCCACCGTCAAATTTTTTTTTTTTTTTTTGACGTATTAACACGTCATTGGCAGTCAACCGTTGGATTTTTTTTGACGTATCAACACGTCATTGGCAGTGAACGTGTTAAAGTCACTCACCGTCTTCATTATTCCAAGTCTAGGTTGCATAAGATCTACCCTGCTGTCTCACCACTATGTGATAGGTGCCAGGTGTTAGAGGGTACACTGTCCCATGCTTTTTGGTTTTGCCCTTCTCTATCTGGATTCCAAAATATTTGATTGGTAAATACCCTTCAGCCGGAGGCGGAGCTCGCCATCTTTGGCTGCTCGGAATCCCCTCTGCTCCTTCCTACGGCTGTGCAGCAGTCTTTGACGCAGGGGACGACTGTTACCAAGAGACTCATTTTGGGGGAGTGGAAGTCCCCCTCTCCACCTTCCTTTCAGCTGTGGCTGACGGATATGGTTTCAGTTGTGCGCATGGAACTTAGGTTCCTGAGAACCAACTCACTTAGGAAGTTGGAAACTATTTGGGACCCGTTTATGGCCTACTTGGACGAGGTTAGAGGCAGCGAGTAACTCGCCAAACTGATTTCTCATGGACTCCTTGTGTGGGATTTTATGCAACAACAAAAATGTCTTTACAGCACTATGCGGCTGGTAGCACCACGTTGCAATGTTGTAATGTTGATGATGTACTATTTCCTTTTTCCGTGTCTGAGTTTATTTGTTGTTCTTGTTTGTTCTTCATGTTTTGAACATTGACAAAAAAAAAAGAAAAAAAAAAGAAGAAGTTGGTGCTGGTACAGTATATAGTGCTGTGAATACAAAGCGATTTCCCAACCCAATCGTGGATCATAGTCAAGGGACCGAGCTGTGCACAAAGCTACCTGGGCATTGCTGAATTTATCATCTAGACTCCCATGTCGAGAAGGACAATGAATTGGTGCAAGTTGAGGAAAAGACGAGAGGCTGTGTGACCTTACAATGGAGAGGCATGACTCAAAAACTATAAGTGTCCTACACAAAAACATTCAATATACCTTAAGTGGGTTTGATATTTTTGTACTAGCACAATACTCTTATCTATCTACTGTATTTGAATTTGGTCCAGTTCATGAGTTTTAGGACCCTGCTCACAGTGGAGCCCGAGCCGCGACCGGGTCGGCCGGTCCCTCTCGTCTGGCCCGGTGGCCCGACACCGTTTCCTCGTTGAAAACGGCGACACGTTTCCTTGTTACTGTATGTTTAAGCAAGTAAAACAACTTGGTTGCGTTTAGGCAAGTAAAACAACTGGGTTGCATTTAGGCAAGTAAAACAACTTGGTTGCATTTAGGCAAGTAAGACAACTAGGTTAAAGGATAATTTATGTATTTTTCAACCTGGAGCATATTTCTGTATTTTTCTATGTATAACTAACTTATGTGAGCATAAACCTTTGAAATTAGTGCAGTATTGATCAACATCGCAGCCACAAATGTGTCCGATGCCCCTCCTGCCTCGACAGACTGCACATCCATCCACTAAACACGCATCTTTTTGCAACGGACCCAGGCTCAGATTGTTCTGGTAAAAGAGAGAAAATGAACGCTTGTTTTACCTTGCAATAGCTTCTAGTTCACCCCCTCCTCTCAGCCTGTTGCTCCTCTCTCCATCTCCGCCACCTCAGTTTGTATCATATAGCATTACTCTGGCTCAAATAAACACAAAGGGCCATCCAATTCAAATGCATCGTCCATATTCCCGAAATCAGGAAAATATTCAGCCATAACTTACAGAATCCTTCGGCTACGCTGTTAGCTACAGCTACAACAACTCAGCTACAACTGAGTTTTCCTGCAACAACGCAACTCTCGTGAGACTCAGGTCCCAGACAGCAGATGGAGGTCAACAGAGGCGCCGGTGCGTGGCAGAAAATAAGCTTTTGACATGACGTACATGCACGGTTCCCACATGCCCTATCGGCTTCTGTTCCAGGCCGTTGCACGGCGGGTTCTCACTAAATATGGCATCAATTTCAGAAATGTCTGCTCTCGCTAAATTAAACATAACATTTTTTGAAAATAAGGTCCAGGTTATAAAATACCGAAATGAATCCAGCTGCCTTGCAAGGTTACTCGAACCCAGCCCTCCCATGAGAAAGGCAGTGAATCGACCATTCCACCAATCCCAACCCTACACCTTACTGTGCCCCGCCTCCTTTCAATAGTGCCCAATGACAACATTGGTTGTTTGAACACCCTGTAAAGTAGACCTATGTTGTTATTCCTGTGAGGATGATCTGAATAAACAACTTAACAATATTTCTTTAGTTGGATCCAATTTATGGTAGATCTCAATGTTTACCTTCTGACATACAATAGAATAATAACCTGCTTTGTATTCTGTTGCTTGTTTGTTCTCAGCACTTCAGTATCATACCATTAGCATTTCTTCCAGTGTGGATATTCTTTTGAGCCAAATGAGAAAACTGTGACATGAGAGGCACTGGCAGAGATGAAGGGAGCGCCACTTTGTTTATTTTGAGATTGACGACGGAACCACTCATTTCCATGTGACCGACAGGGAACCAATCATTTCCATGTGACCAACAGGGGACCCAGTCAAATTTTTCAAAGAGGCCTCATGACTTATTCAGCCTCTGATTAAGTGTGTCTGTCATTTATCCGTGCAGCAGGAGAGAGACAGGAAAGCTCGAGGTTCACTCGCTGACAAAATAAAGTAAAGAAAAACATTTTGGACTCATTTCCTTTTCGCTTCCTTTCACACTCTTCTGCTTTTTGTTTTGCCTCTTTTGGTTTGCTGTCGGAATTAATGTTATATTCTCATTAGGTCAACTTCAACTTGAGCGCTTGAGCTTTTTTTTTAAAGATACATGTATACAAGAGTTTGGTATTCATAGTATTCTGTTACACCACTACAGGGCCATCTTGACAAATGGGTGATTGTAATAAATTTACAGGTGATTACAATCAAATCACAAGTACAACCAATGAGGAATGCATGTGACTGGTAAAAATCGATCGAAAATGTATCTAAAATTTGCAAGGAAAAATGTATGCATAGTACCAACTAACTGCTATAAGCTGGCAGCCTTTCGTCCCAAACAAGAAGAAATATACATGTGAAATATACATGTGCTCCGCTCCGCTGGAGCTATTCCATATCTGACAGCCATCCACATGCACGAACAATATGTCATGTTTTTGTATGTTTTTCCATTCTCACTTTGCACAGGATATTTCGTCAATAAAATGCACTACTCTAAATGTGGCAGGGATTCATCCACAGACATAGACATGTAAAGACCAATTAACAATACAACAAGACAATACAATACAAATACTGCAGTACAGTACTGCATGGTAATTACACGACATGTCATTCTCAGGTAATTATAGCAAATTAAGTGCATCTGTAAAATGTTTACTGTAGCTATAAACGTTTAGAGAAATTGTATACAAAATTGACCAGCATACATAATTTCTTGTCCATGAAAAAATATTGTTTATTCTGAGGAAGTCAGAATAAATAATGCATTGGTATTAGGCAGAATATATGAAATGATTTGGAATTGTCCTATAGGACATTCTAGGATATAAGCTATTTATATTTAATTATACATCGTGATGAAATAGTCCAACAGGTGGTGACATTACCTGGCACAAAGACCAGCCAATAGGTGTCAGGCTTTGCCAACGTTTTGGGTTTGGGGGTTAGTTACTCTTTAAGTGATTCATTACAACAACTGTACTTGATGATTGACAACTGCCGCACAGTAATTATTTTGCATTCACGCAACAAACCCGAAATATCGCTCAAACATGTGTTTCTCTTAATGGCTGCACTTGGTGATCATCACCAAGTGAAGCCTATAGCGATTTTAGTGCATCGACGCACTAAAATCCTGTGGCCTCTCTCTGTGGCTCCTTAGCAAGCATGCACAGAGTAACCTTCATGTTTTAAGTCTGATGAAATGCTGATCATAGCAGACATACTTTATGGTGAGGAAATATTGCCCCCCTTTCATATTTCAGTCATCTTGTCCGTATTAGCCCACGGTGTCCCCAATAAAACCCACACCAGACATTTTGCTGACAGCACTTTTCTGCCAACGCTTGAGGACATGGCAACAGGATCATCCCACTCTTAAGTCCTCTGATCTTCAACCAGTTGAATTTCATTTTGTCCCACATGTCTCAAGTTGTCCATCATGCTTGCAAGCATTTTTTCTGCGCTATTCTTTCGTTTTCCTTTCCTACCGGTTGCCTTGCTGCGCAGATCTTCTATTTACCGTCAGACCTACCTGAGGACACATGTATGAATGGTTGTATCTTACTCTTACTGTTTGTAATCTGAACTGAAAAGTGACTCAGTAGGCTTACTTTTATCTAGTGGACAAAACTCAACTAACTTCTGTTATACGCTGTCACCCCTATCTTGGATGTGAAGTTAATGATGCACTTTTGCAGTTACATAAGAAGTTAGCCCATCTTGCACTTAGCCTTAGAAGATCAACCATGCTGTATATCACTTGATAGACTTTGTTCTACATTGTTTGCACGACTACATCTTACTGTTGCCTTATTATCCCCATGCCTGTGGGAGTGTCATGGCCTCTCTTCATCATGGCCACCCACTCCTTACCAGCTCCCAGTATTCTTCTTATACTTATCAACACAAAACCTCCTTTTAGATTAATTCAATCGCCCACATTGGGCACGCCTCTGAGCCGGCGCAGACCACATATCCCAACGCAAAATTGTTGCATTGCAGCATCTCAGTTGATCTAAGTTTCTTAAATACTTTTCTAAAGTTAGACTTCAATTCAGAGTTGAGTCAGGTCTGACTCTGAGCAGTGCAGATGTACAGCTACATGATGTAACTTTTTCATGATAGGGGAATGCATTGTCTCAATAAAAGAAAGTGCATCCAGTAGTGCTGCATACGCCTCCATCCTAGTCCAGCTGCTGTGGACAGGAGCACAGAGAGAGATGTATTGTACCTACAAACATGGAGAATGCCAGGATCTGTGGCCTGTTGTTTGGATGTTAGTACGACTACGTGCAGTGTAGCACGACAGGAGCAGCTCAGCTTTGGCTTTACTGCCTCCACCTTGAGCCATCCAGATGTTTGTTTATCTTTAGAATGTCTCCAAACAAAACAGAAGAGTGACAGGCAGCACAAGAACACAAGAATACATACTGCACTGCCTTTACTCATGGAGCGACCTCAACGAGGTCGTCCATACATTTTTAGTGCCTCTTCTAGTAAGATAGGCTTTTGTGGCCACATTATTAACGATCATAAATGTTACACAAAGTTAGGGCGTCTGGGTAGTGTGTACAGGGAAAAGCACTCGCCTAGCACCGCGGAGAGCCGGGTGCAATTCCTGGCAACGGTACTTCCGGCTTGGTCAGATGTTCCAAACTTCCTACAGTACATACACAATAATAATATAATAATAATAATTGACCGTGTCTGCGGGTGGGAAGCTGGTGGCGCATGAGTCCTGGTCGCTGCACTAGTGCTTCCTCTGGTTGGTCCGGGGGAGGGGAACTGGGGGGGATTAGAGTGATCCTCCCATGTGCTACTAACCTGACGCTGCCAGATGGACGGTTTAGCTCCACATTACGTTTCACTAAACCAGTCGATCTGGGAATGCAGTAACCCGACCCGCTGACGGAGGCGGGCACTTTTTCCAAGCTACTTGGCAGGTGATTGGATGACCCATCTGTCTATCACCGCTGGTGCGTGTTAACTTCAACCAATCAGATCGCCATGCCTCTGACGTCACGTTTGCGAGGAAGGTGCCTGATCTCCGTGGTATTCATTGATTGAGTCCTCACCGTCCTCATCTTCGTAAAGTCGCCTTCAAAGCATGACGTTAGATTATAACGAACTAGTTGTGTGGCTTAGCCTTCCCAAATGTTGAGGGTCGTTTTTTAGAATTTAATACATAGAATTGGGAACGTTACATTCAATTTCATTCAGACTGCCTGTCACTTCCGCGGCGGCAGCCATGTTGATGAGTGAAAAGAACTACAAAGACCATGTACCCACTACTTGCCCAGACGAGCCTAAGGCTGCCGCTGACTCGTCGAGCCGGCATGGTTCGGCCAATCATCTTAACTGCCTGTGCATGACAAGATGGATTACGTCGTGAGAATCTCTTTTGATCTCGCGAGGTTATCCATCTTGCAAGCAAGGTTAAGGTTAAGGTGCTACATCCTGCCGGTGAAACTCCTCGCACTGTTAGGTGAAAAGAAGTGGCTGACATTATGTATCGGAGAAGCATGTGCAGTGTTTCCCCTAGAACATTTTTCAGGTCTGGAGGGATTTCGAAACGTACCTCGACCGCAACGGTGGGGGCCCTCGCTGGCGACGCTAAACTTTTAGCTAACCTGTTTGCATCTATGTTCGCAATGTCATCCCAAGTATCATCATACTGTTATGGGATGCGATGCGAACAGTTGTATTATGGGATGTGCGTTTCGCAGGCAATGACACGTTGACATGTTTTGGAACAGCGCTGGACGCTGGCACAATGCTCCTAAAAGCAAAATGCTTAGTGTTTTGAATGATTTGGCATCTTCTATCACTGTCAACACCAGTATTGCTGTGTTGTAATAATATGCCATAAAGGTTTATTGAAATTTTGGGGAGAGCAGAAAACAAATAAAACAAAAAACAATTATTTTTCTTGTCTGGCAGGGGCGCCGTTGGCCTGGCGGGCCCGCCAGGCCTGTAGAATGGTAGGGGAAACACTGATGTGCTAGTCTATGGCTCTCCCCAGATCGGCAGAGGGGGGTGGAGCAACAACTGGGACAGGGAATTGGTCAAGTCCAATTGGCAAGAAAATGGTAGGGAGGGGAAAGAGAAAAAAATCAAAATAAATGGTACACAAAGTTATCTGGCTTGCGGTCATTTCTCTGACGTTCCTCTGACTGTAGATTGGTGACGTCACTTTAAAGAGTCGAGGAAGGGTCATGGGAAATGGAGGCATAAACCACTGAACAGTTACCACTCGCGGTCACGGGTGCCACACACATGCAAAGCTCGAGACTGTAGCTTTGATATATAAAAAAAAACGATGTGTCTGTACTCAGCAGTTCTTTAAGGCTGCACAATATCTGTTCTCAAGAGGAGATTGAATACATTTAGTGCTGGAGGGTTCTGCCATTGATTTTCTCACTTTGACTAAGAAGCACCAGATGCCACTCGATGGTTGCAGCTACAGTCAGTAGGTAACTTGCAAAACATTTTCCACTGAAGTTTGCTTTAGTTTGGTGGCACCAATATTTTAATCCGGAGACTGCTTTAATTACACTCAATAAATATGTTGTTTATTAAAATATATTGCCCGTTAATAAATTATTATTGGACTAGATTAGAATGCGTCCCTGTGCTGCATGCTGCATCAGTTGGATAAATACTAGATAATGTGCTGTAGGTAATGAAGTAGGCTATATACTGTAAGGCAACTCTGTCCTCTTAACAGATTTTTCTTTGGTATTGGTACTGAAGAGTTTAAGGGTGCTTTCTCACTCGGGACGGTATCGTTTTTCCGACCACAATTGTCCCCAAATTGACCCCAGGTACGGTTCGTTTCATGACTGTGAACTTTGCGTTCTGCGCTTGGGCGTGCCCGGGGACAGAACACTTGGGCGTGCCCGGGGACAGAACACTTGGGCGTGCCCGGGGACAGAACACTTGGGCGTGCCCGGGGACAGAACACTTGGGCGTGCCCGGGGACAGAACACTTGGGCGTGCCCGGGGACAGAACACTTGCGAATGTGAATGCCAACCACACCGAACCCCATAGACAACACACAGGCGAGGATACACTCCAGGCGTAGTTGTTGATGACGCAAGTGTACTCTGCAAGTGTTCCGTTGCGTTCCATTCCCGAGCGCGGAAGAAATGTTGTAATGTGAAAGCTGACCAGCGGGGGAGAGGGGAGGGGGACAATCATACTCGGGCACGGAATGGAACGAAAGCAATCGTACCCAGTGAAAAAGCACCCTACAGTAAATCTATCTCATGAAGTCAATCCTCATTTTGGTTTTAAGCAAAAAGTGATTTGAGACTGATGACAGGTATGAAAAATGTATTTCACATTAAACCAAACTCGTTAGCTAATAGGCCAAGTCCCTGCAATAGTGTGATTAATGAAGAAGCAAGGTAGACAATAGGCCAATTGTAAGTTTGAGTAATTAGCCTATAAATCAACAATATGCACATACACTCAGGCCCGTATTAACACAGTGAGCTGCCCCTGGGTGACCACACTTGAAGTGCCCTCTCCTACCACTTTACACGTACATTTTTCTTAAATTTACTATGGAAATACAGACCACACAGATTTACATGAATGTATTGCTAAAGTACAGGCTCAAGACACATACACTGTACACTGCAGAACATTTATTCATGTCATGTTATACAGTGAGGTCAAGTTTAGAAAAACGGTCTCACTACAATGAAATGATGAACATCATCACATTATTTATGAATACAATTGGGCTCATAGATGCCACAAGAGTCTCAGATTTCCAATCATATCCAATTTATGGAATTCCAATACAGTTTAGGGACCCCATATGGAGAAATATAAAAAAATAGGTATAAAAGTAAAACTAAAGAATAGGTAAAAAATAACCCGTTTATAATACATGCAAAAAAACGGAATGGTTGTTTGCCAAAATCTGCATGGGATTAGCATAAAATGGGTGTGTCTTTAAAGGGGTGACTTGCGAGTACCCATAGAACCCATTCTCATTCAGATACCTTGAGGTGAGAGGTCAATGGACCCCTTTGAAAATACTCATGTATGTTAGTTTTTCCCTCAACAAAATTCTGCCTAACTTTGGAGCAATATTTACTCCCCTTCACAACAAGCTAGCATGACATGGATGGTACCAATGGATGCCTTAGGTCTCCTAGATCCACGTGATAGCATTAGCGTCACCCTAGCTTTAAGAATGAGCCTGCTACATCCTCTGAAACATAGAGGCCATTTAACACCTGGCGCTAACATGCGTTTTCTGTGATCAGATTGCAATCAGATTGTGTTTTATCACTTGAAATGCCAGGTGTAAACACCCCCAAAACGCATTGAAGAAGGACTGCAATCTGATCGGCCAAACCACCTCCGGAGGTGGTCAGGGATGCATTGTGTACACATTGAACACAAGTGTAAATGCATGTGTCCTCTCAATCTGGATACAGCAACTTTATGCGGATTGAGAGGACAACCATTTCTGCAGTCAGATTGCAATCAGATTGCAGAAAAGGCATGTTAATGCCAGGTGTAAATGGAATCAGGCTGAAGTGATAAAATACAATCTGATTGCAATCTGATGGCAGAAAATGCATGTTAACGCCAGGTGTAAATGGCCTCTCTGCAAATCAGTTGGTGCCCTACCCCAGCAAGGCAATTGGCTGGTGCCCCTGGGTACTCACCCAGGGCCATGATCAGCCCGGCATACACTCAATAACACATTCATTCAAAAATACTTTAAGTGCCAAACAAAACAACAAGCTACTGGACATAAATGCCTACAGTTGAGAGCTGTTTCAGTTTAAAGAAAGTAAATATTCCACCATAAATCCAAAAGAAAACTATCCGCATGATGTCTAGCTGAATATACCACTTGTTAAAGTGTTTTTGAGCCTCTTTTTTTCCAAGCCTTACCCACAATAGATTATTTACCATTGGGTTACATTGTGTCAAGACTATTGTACAGAAGGAAAAAAAAATTGTACTTAAATAGTTTCTTCTTTGAGTTGAGTAGGCTACCAACTACATCAGGCACTTTTACCAGCAAATAATAGCTTGACACAGATGCAAATTTGTACCACCTAATCATCATCATCATAATAGCCTAATGCTAATTAATAATTGCCTAAGCTTATTCAAAGAGAGTGGTAGCCAGGAGCAGATCATTGAAAACAGAATCTGATGGTGGAAAATAATTATAACTATAGCAATTAGGATGTTAGTTTGCATATCAGTGTGCTGTTTGTGTCTGCGTGCGTGTGTGTGTGTGAGTGCGTGCGTGCGTGCGCGCGGCGCGCGCGTGTGTGTGTGTGTGTGAGAGAGAGAGAAGAGAGAGAGAGAGACTTGCTTCATGACTTCACCCCTGTAGATACAGTTCTGTGTTTAGAGACACTGCACAGTAAAAACACCTATCTGACACTTTCCCACAGCTAAAGTTGAATACGGAGTTCTCACATGAATGCAGTTTCAGGCCCATCTGAACTCTAAGAGAGGTGTTGGATATCAAAGTGTTTAGGAAGCGGCGAGAAAAGAAAAAGCCAGTATTACTGTAAGAGAGGAAACTCAAGGTGTTTGAGGTTTTATTGAAAGTTCCTGGGTAATTGAAGTGTCAGTACTGAAGGAAGACACATGAAACACACTTCAGAGTGCGCTTGGCTCACATCCCTCAGCGAGGAAGCAGGGAGGCGAGGCTTCAAACGCTAATTACATTTCAGTATCAAAGAGGAGGCAGCCGTTAGAGCTCGCGGCCCAAAAACACAGTCCAGCCAACTGCTCATTACGCGTGTGCGCGCGCCCATGTGTGTGTGTGTGTGTGTGCGCGCGCCCATGTGTGTGTGTGTGCGTGTGCGCGAGCCCACGTGTGTGTGTGTGTGTGCGTGTGCGCGCGCCTGCACGCATACACGTGTTTATTGCAGGTTCGGGAGGCTATGTATTTGTGTTTGCATATTGTTTGTTGACTTGTCTTATTGCGACGACAGCCTTTATCGGCTTGAGAGAACAAAGGCAATGTTTCCAATTACCGTGGATTTCATTTGGTTGATGCATCGTCATGGCGACGGAGTTGGACAGGTGTTGTTAGTTATAGAATTTGTGCGTTATATCCCAGTCAATCTTCACTTGGAGACGGCGGTGGTGGAGAGGGAGGGAGAGGGGGAGGGGGGAGGAGGCAGTGGAGGAGATTGTTACATTGGACAGGGTTTTACTGGCCTGTGGGACAAGCAGAGCACTCTCTGTTTTTTATTCATCACACTGTAGAAAAACCATCAGCGCTGCGTCCTCGGGGAGTGTTTTGTTCAGGGCTGCTAAGGCCTTCACTGTATGTCTGGACTGCCGGTTTGAATAGTAAAGCAGTGAGGGGAAACCGATGCGGCAGGAATAGTGTCTTGCCCCAAACTGCTTTGTGCGCCGCAGCAGCAAGGTGATGGATTTCAAATTGAAATGGGCTTTCAGGGCTTCAGGATGCTGATGGAGAGTGAAGGCTCACCTTTGCCAGGCAGCTGGATTCGTGCGAGATCATGAGGATCACGATCACACGACAGATCCATGTCGCCCACGCTCCGATCTATTGATTTGAATCCGAACCACCGGCGGTGGTTCGCACCAACCGGAGTCCTACGAGGCAGCTAGGGGCGGGCTTTAGGTGTGACGCCCGCGATAGACATGGATAGACAAATGGTTCATCCAATCACCTGCCAGGTCTTTTTTGGAAAGTACCTGCCCTTTGAAACCGTTTCCAGAGCGACTCGTTCCCAGATGGTTACGTGAAAACAAAGCATCTGACAGCGTCAGGTTAGATGAAGACGACGATGATAATGATGATGATGATGATGATGTTGGCTTTGATGGTGATGATGAAGGGCATATATAGGGTCTCATTAAAACGTGAATCCCTGCGTATAGCTGCTCTTTATGGCAGTCTCATCACTGCAGAGGTAAGACAAAGACTTTAAAACTAGATCATAATTGTGTCCTTCTATATTTGACCACTCGTGTATAGAGGCCCAATAACCTTCATTGGCAGGAGCGCAGTTAGAGTGGTGTCAGGGGTAATCAAGCGTTCTATTTCCCTACCCTCATCACGGAAAGTGGGTCACCATCTCCCTGACTGGACTGAGCAGACACACGCACGTGCAATCACACATGCACGCACACACACACACACACACACACACACACACACGCACACACACACACACACACACACACGCACACACACACACACACACACACACACACACACACACACACACTTTAGCTTATACAATTAGCATAATCACCGCACTAGGTCACACCTGCAATAACGGGTTCTTGTCATGAAAAGTAAAGTTTATGACCCCAAGGAATCAGCTACTACAGTATAATAGCTGTTATTCTGTTAATTATATTTTTCTACCATATTATCAAATTATGAAAATGCAAGGGCTTACAGTAGCTAACCTGTTGTGCTTTTATGATAACAAATCAAGTGCAATAGAACAATTTTTGTACATGAGTTGCAGTGCTGTTATGTATTTTGGATACTGTAGGTTAAAATGAGGTGCAATTTAGCATTGAATATACAATGTAGCAGAGCCAGAGTACTTTGCTTTCAGTGAGGTGTAAGACTCAGAAGAGCAACGCATTTTTATTCTCTGGCCAAGTATTGTATATATTGTACTATTGTATCCATTGTTGTTACTTGTTGTTGCCTTTTGTTGTTGTGTTTCATTGTTCTTCTATTTTACTTACAATGTAAGAACACAGAGAATACAGTCACTTTTTGAGAGTACAACTAAAGAGGACACGACTAAAGTCTTTTCTAGACATTTGACTTTGAGCTCTCTTCTGTATTCCATCTCTTCTGTTTCCCTTTGCATTCTCGTTTTGTCCTCCGAGCCGAAACGGCTCCCCGCGTTCCTCGAGGCTTCGTATCCCTTTCTTAAGGAAAGGGACCGTGTTCAATAATTAAATAAATAAAAGCTGCCTTCATGTTTTATGAATGCTGCGCCCGTTTCCTCTTAGCAGCGATGCATATTATGCATTCTCACTGGAAAGGGCCTTGTTGAAATGTGACCACGGTGGCATAGTTAGCAGGTGAAGCGATTAAGCTTAATTTATACTTATTAGAAAGTGTCGCTCAGCACATGGTCGCAGACGAAAAAGAAAGTGTCGCTCATGGTGTTGCATTTATACTTCAGTGAACGTTCGCTTCTGTTTAACGGTCACGTGACACTCGAACGCTATTAAATGCTGACAGCCAAGAGAAGAGAGGGAACGCACAGTGAAACCACATCGGAGGCAAGATGTAACGTACTTGACTGCAGCCGCATATAAACGACACACAACTCACCTCCTCTCTCTCTCTGGGAAATGCACAATGTTCTTTGTGATTTTCACGAAGTCATAGATCAAGGACAGGCTGATAAAAATAGCGGGGACACGTTCATTCATTTCAATCGAGTGAAAACCAAAACAAGGAAGTCAAACGCATGCCGACTATATAGCCAATCAGACTTGCGCGATACTATGACGTAGTCAGCGACACTAGACATTTCACCAGGTAGCAGACACTGCTCGCAGACACTTCAAAGTGTCGACTCAAGTCCTCATTTCTGTCGGCGACCGTTTCAAAAGTGTCGGCAGACGAAGCATAAATTGGGCTTTAGTGCTCATGACAAGGCAGAGCATGATTTGAAGCCTTATATATGCTAATGTACAGTTTGGACTTGAACCTACACTCACTGTCAGTCTGTATTTGCTTGCCTTTGTATTTCTTTTTCCTTGTATTATACTATTCTCCCCCTCCTTCTCCAGTCCGATGATTTTATTTCCACAACTCGCACATACATGCATTCCACGTCTCCCCCACACGGCTATACCCTTACAGTCTATTGAGTCGGCTTCAGATGTCCAATAGCTCAGGACTGCATTGCTTGCCAATTCCTATCTGTCAGCCCTGCATTGTGACCTTGGAAGGGTGAGGAGAACTGCTAGTCAATCAATGCTATTAATTAATCAACTCGCCTACTGAGGTGTTACAGGAGAGAGGTGCTACAGCACAGGTGCAGGAGAGAGGTAGTGGGCGGCAGTGTTGTAGTCGAGCCCAGTTGGACTCGAGTGCGAGGCCTGGACTCATTGTCACGACTCGTGACTCGACTTGACGACTTAAGGTTACACATCTTACACATCTGGAACGTCTTTTCCGTGCGATTAATTCGCACGTCAATAATATTTTCCGAACCTATATCAGTCAATGCAACCGTGCATACCAACGGCAAAGTTTGGCTGAGCGTTATTGCGGTGTTTATTTTTTCGAACCACGGTCGATTTTTCAGAAATTGGCTTCCGACGTGTACACATCTGTGGCTGTGATTGACAGGTGGGTCAAAACTCGCATCGCAATTTCGTGCCGTATATTCGCATCGCTCTTGATGTGTAAGGACCTTTAGTGGAAGTTCGAGACTCGGACTTGTTAATTGATTAAAATATATATATTTTTTTCCTGTAAGTTTTTTTTTGTAATAAGCCCTAATAATTTGGCATAAGCTATTATAGCTATGTTTATACCATGACATTCAATTTCGTGCAAGAGTAGGCACGCATATTCCACACACACGTGGGATTCACGCTCATGCTCAGATAATGGGGACTAGATTCGGACTCTTCTTTGATGACTCAGACTTGGACTGAGATGCAAACACTGGGGACTCGAGACTCGAATGGGACTCGAGAGATACAGTGACTTGACGAACACTGGTGGGCAGACACACATACGGTCCGCCTATGTGGCCGAGCTGAGCCCTGAGGTGTCAGACTCCGAGCTGGAGACAGGCCACGCAGTACATCAGCCCGCTGCTTTAGCTGCTCGTGAATGTGTTTGCCTGCACTCTGCTCTCGCTCCTGTTGCTCTGCCACTTCTGTCTGATGAGGAAATATTGAGTGGAGCACGGTAAAGCCCAAGGTGGTGTTTCAGCAGGCTGCCGATGTGCTGGGGTTGTGAAGAGGAGAGGGGGGGGGGTGTTGTGCTAAAGGTGGAGAGGGGGCAGGGAGAAGAGGGGGGGAGGTGGTGTTGTGCTAAAGGTGGAGAGGAGGCAGGGAGAGGAGGGGGGAGGTGGTGTTGTGCTAAAGGTGGAGAGGAGGCAGGGAGAAGAGGGGGGGGTGGTGGTGTTGTGCTAAAGGTGGAGAGGAGGCAGGGAGAGGAGGGGGGAGGTGGTGTTGTGCTAAAGGTGGAGAGGAGGCAGGGAGAAGAGGGGGGGAGGTGGTGTTGTGCTAAAGGTGGAGAGGAGGCAGGGAGAAGAGGGGGAGGTGGTGTTGTGCTAAAGGTGGAGAGGAGGCAGGGAGAGGAGGAGGGGGGAGGTGGTGTTGTGCTAAAGGTGGAGAGAGGGCAGAGAGAAGAGGGAGGAGGTGGTGTTGTGCTAAAGGTGGAGAGGAGGCAGGGAGAAGAGGGGGGAGGTGGTGTTGTGCTAAAGGTGGAGAGGAGGCAGGGAGAAGAGGGGGGAAGTGGTGTTGTGCTAAAGGTGGAGAGGAGGCAGGGAGAAGAGGGGGGGAGGTGGTGTTGTGCTAAAGGTGGAGAGGAGGCAGGGAGAGGAGAAGGGGGGAGGTGTTGTGCTAAAGGTGGAGAGGAGGCAGGGAGAAGAGGGGGGGAGGTGGTGTTGTGCTAAAGGTGGAGAGGAGGCAGAGAGAGGAGGGGGGAGGTGGTGTTGTTGTGCTAAAGGTGGAGAGGAGGCAGGGAGAAGAGGGGGAGGTGGTGTTGTGCTAAAGGTGGAGAGGGGGAGGTGGTGGTGGGCTAAAGGTGGAGAGGAGGCAGGGAGAAGAGGGGGGGAGGTGGTGTTGTGCTAAAGGTGGAGAGGAGGCAGGGAGAAGAGGGGGGGAGGTGGTGTTGTGCTAAAGGTGGAGAGGAGGCAGCGAGAGGAGGAGGGGGAGGTGGTGTTGTGCTAAAGGTGGAGAGGAGGCAGGGAGAAGAGGGGGAGGTGGTGTTGTGCTAAAGGTGGAGAGGAGGCAGAGAGAGGAGGGGGGGAGGTGGTGTTGTGCTAAAGGTGGAGAGGAGGCAGGGAGAAGAGGGGGGAGGTGGTGTTGTGCTAAAGGTGGAGAGGAGGCAGGGAGAAGAGGGGGGGAGGTGGTGTTGTGCTAAAGGTGGAGAGGAGGCAGGGAGAAGAGGGGGGAGGTGGTGTTGTGCTAAAGGTGGAGAGGAGGCAGGGAGAAGAGGGGGGGAGGTGGTGTTGTGCTAAAGGTGGAGAGGAGGCAGGGAGAAGAGGGGGGAGGTGGTGTTGTGCTAAAGGTGGAGAGGAGGCAGGGAGAAGAGGGAGGAGGTGGTGTTGTGCTAAAGGTGGAGAGGAGGCAGGGAGAAGAGGGGGGGTGGTGTTGTGCTAAAGGTGGAGAGGAGGCAGGGAGAAGAGGGGGGGTGGTGTTGTGCTAAAGGTGGAGAGGAGGCAGGGAGAAGAGGGGGGGAGGTGGTGTTGTGCTAAAGGTGGAGAGGAGGCAGGGAGAGGAGGAGGGGGGAGGTGTTGTGCTAAAGGTGGAGAGGAGGCAGGGAGAAGAGGGGGGGAGGTGGTGTTGTGCTAAAGGTGGAGAGGAGGCAGGGAGAAGAGGGAGGAGGTGGTGTTGTGCTAAAGGTGGAGAGGAGGCAGGGAGAAGAGGGGGGGTGGTGTTGTGCTAAAGGTGGAGAGGAGGCAGGGAGAAGAGGGGGGGAGGTGGTGTTGTGCTAAAGGTGGAGAGGAGGCAGGGAGAGGAGGAGGGGGGAGGTGTTGTGCTAAAGGTGGAGAGGAGGCAGGGAGAAGAGGGGGGGAGGTGGTGTTGTGCTAAAGGTGGAGAGAGGGCAGGGAGAAGAGGGAGGAGGTGGTGTTATGCTAAAGGTGGAGAAGAGGGGGGGAGGTGGTGTTGTGCTAAAGGTGGAGAGGAGGCAGGGAGAGGAGGAGGGGGGAGGTGTTGTTGTGCTAAAGGTGGAGAGGAGGCAGAGAGAAGAGGGGGGGAGGTGGTGTTGTGCTAAAGGTGGAGAGGAGGCAGGGAGAAGAGGGGGGGAGGTGGTGTTGTGCTAAAGGTGGAGAGGAGGCAGGGAGAAGAGGGGGGAGGTGGTGTTGTGCTAAAGGTGGAGAGGAGGCAGAGAGAAGAGGGGGAGGTGGTGTTGTGCTAAAGGTGGAGAGGAGGCAGGGAGAAGAGGGGGGAGGTGGTGTTCTGCTAAAGGTGGAGAGGAGGCAGAGAGAGGAGGGGGGGAGGTGGTGTTGTGCTAAAGGTGGAGAGGAGGCAGGGAGAAGAGGGGGGAGGTGGTGTTGTGCTAAAGGTGGAGAGGAGGCAGGGAGAAGAGGGGGGAGGTGGTGTTGTGCTAAAGGTGGAGAGGAGGCAGGGAGAAGAGGGGGGAGGTGGTGTTGTGCTAAAGGTGGAGAGGAGGCAGGGAGAAGAGGGGGGAGGTGGTGTTCTGCTAAAGGTGGAGAGGAGGCAGGGAGAAGAGGGGGGGAGGTGGTGTTGTGCTAAAGGTGGAGAGGAGGCAGGGAGAAGAGGGGGGAGGTGGTGTTCTGCTAAAGGTGGAGAGGAGGCAGGGAGAAGAGGGGGGGAGGTGGTGTTGTGCTAAAGGTGGAGAGGGGGCAGGGAGAGGAGGGGGGAGGTGGTGTTGTGCTAAAGGTGGAGAGGAGGCAGGGAGAAGAGGGGGGAGGTGGTGTTGTGCTAAAGGTGGAGAGGAGGCAGGGAGAAGAGGGGGGAGGTGGTGTTCTGCTAAAGGTGGAGAGGAGGCAGGGAGAAGAGGGGGGGAGGTGGTGTTGTGCTAAAGGTGGAGAGGGGGCAGAGAGAAGAGGGAGGAGGTGGTGTTGTGCTAAAGGTGGAGAGGAGGCAGAGAGAGGAGTGGGAGGTGGTGTTGTGCTAAAGGTGGAGAGGAGGCAGAGAGAGGAGTGGGAGGTGGTGTTGTGCTAAAGGTGGAGAGGAGTTCAGGGAGAAGAGGGGGGAGGTGGTGTTGTGCTAAAGGTGGAGAGGAGGCAGGGAGAAGAGGGGGGAGGTGGTGTTGTGCTAAAGGTGGAGAGGAGGCAGAGAGAGGAGTGGGAGGTGGTGTTGTGCTAAAGGTGGAGAGGAGGCAGAGAGAGGAGGGGGAGGAGGTGTTGTGCTAAAGGTGGAGAGGAGGCAGAGAGAGGAGTGGGAGGTGGTGTTGTGCTAAAGGTGGAGAGGAGGCAGGGAGAAGAGGGGGGAGGTGGTGTTGTGCTAAAGGTGGAGAGGAGGCAGGGAGAAGAGGGGGAGGTGGTGTTGTGCTAAAGGTGGAGAGGAGGCAGAGAGAGGAGTGGGAGGTGGTGTTGTGCTAAAGGTGGAGAGGAGGCAGAGAGAGGAGGAGGGGGAGGTGGTGTTGTGCTAAAGGTGGAGAGGAGGCAGAGAGAGGAGTGGGAGGTGGTGTTGTGCTAAAGGTGGAGAGGAGGCAGAGAGAGGAGTGGGAGGTGGTGTTGTGCTAAAGGTGGAGAGGAGGCAGAGAGAGGAGTGGGAGGTGGTGTTGTGCTAAAGGTGGAGAGGAGGCAGGGAGAAGAGGGGGGAGGTGGTGTTGTGCTAAAGGTGGAGAGGAGGCAGGGAGAAGAGGGGGAGGTGGTGTTGTGCTAAAGGTGGAGAGGAGGCAGAGAGAGGAGTAGGAGGTGGTGTTGTGCTAAAGGTGGAGAGGAGGCAGGGAGAAGAGGGGGAGGTGGTGTTGTGCTAAAGGTGGAGAGGAGGCAGAGAGTTATCAGGCAGGTGGAATTGTTTTCTAGCTGCTGGACTGGAAAACAATGCAGAGGAAACGTGTGGGAGGTTATATAAACTGTAGAGGAATCATGTCAAACTACTGCACTGGACAGTAAATAGGGCTGCACGATATGCCAAAAAGATCATATTGCGAATGCGATATACGATAGGATTTTAGTTGGAATGGCCATTTTCAAAGCTATGGTGTTTTTTACATGTTTGATCACAATCAGTACGTGTAAAGTGCAAATATGTTGCACCCATCTGGATGCTGAGCCAGTGAAAGTGCAGGGCCTTCAGTAGTCCAGTATAATCACATGTGTTTCATGTTTTCTGGAAGAGTTTCTCTATATTAATTCATATTCATCTATATTGTGTTTTGTATTCTCTCAACATCCCTCTGAAGATCACATTGGCAGTAGGTACAGTATGCTATGGAGGTACTATGGAGAATCTCACAGAGACACAAAGGCATTCCCTCTGACTGGTTACTGACTTCCTTCTCTACATGTATGTGATTTTTGCTTTGAAACCAGAAATTAAGACATAATGAGCATTTCAATCATGAGAGACTAGAAGGAAAGTACGATAAACTTTAATGATAAAACAACACTTAGATTTGGCGAATGACTCCATGGAATGATGACGCTCCTCTGAGACAAGAGGAGGACGTCAGTGATTTATAGGATAGAGAACCCCCATAGGGAGTTCTACTGGAGTCATGACATTGGTGGTGTTCAGGGGAGGAGGAGGGGCGAAGCAGCAGCAACGCAGGAACAGCAGCTATATGGGTGAACAAACAGGGTGAGTTACAACTTGCAAGAGTCTTAAATAGAACTTCATTTAGGTGATTGGCAACAGCCGAAGAGAGGGAAAGCGTGGGAGACATTGATTGGACAGGGATAAAGAGGGCGTGCATATTTATGAATGGCTGATGTAACCTGAGGGCGTTGCTGCAGGGGAGAGAGAGATGAATGGAAAGGAACCATGGATTAGTGAATGGGATGGATAAACAATCATTGACTAGTGAAGTAGTCTTCATTATTGAAAACAGTCTAAGACATTATTTCATATTGAACTAATCGTCTATGTCAAGATGTAGCCCCACACCAATCCAAATCACATGACTAAACCATATGCATTTCAAACCTCATTCTATTATTCTCCTACGTAATGGTGGTCTCTGGTCAAACAGTTGCATCAAAGGTGGTTACAGTAGTTTCCACTTTCATTTGCACACGTCACCGCGGTGAGGTGAGGCACACCTGACTGCGCTCAGGTTTGCCTCACACCAAGTGGGTGCTTTTGTTATTTAAATGGGTATCTTTGTTCTTTCTTTTGTTCTCCCCAAAAGGCCCCCCAACCCATCGCTGGCCATGGCAAGACAAGGGTGTGCAAGTGAAAGCGGATAGCATTGTATATAGGCCTACATTAAACACAAATTGCTGGCCTGGTTCCAGCTAATCAGAATCAATTATTCTCCCATGCCATATGAATCCTGAAGCACTACTGCACTTAAATAGAATGTGCAAATGCATCAAATACAAGACATATTCAGAAACAACATTTTCCATTATAGAAATAGGCTAGCTCCTCCTCCTCCTTGTCTTCCGAGTCCTCATCCTCCTCTTCCTCTAACTCCTGTTTAGTGTTCAAGCTCGATTTCTAAGTCATCTAATTGGTTACAGGTGTTTTCACAGGTGCATTCTAGATGCAGGTGATTGATAAATTGAGTGTGGTATTTCAATGGCAGAGCAAACACACACACACAGGCACGCACGCACGCACACACACACACACACACACACACACACACACACACACACACACACACACACACACACACACACACACACACACACACACACACACACACACACACACACACAGAGGCTTTTACTTTTTAATGATGTGTCTAATGTGGATAACCGTGTGCCACAAGTAAGAGTTTTTGTGTCTTGGCAATAACTGTAAATTCTCTCGCATCCTGCACACAGAGAAGGGAAATTGGATTACCGGTAATTGGGTTTCTAATTATTGTCACATCAGTGGCTACTTGTAGACTGTTTTCAGGTGCGTTGCCTTACTCACCACACTTTAGACACACTGCTAGGAAGATGTTTGTCTGGTGGAAGTGGATCTTTGACAGCACGGCTACTAAAAATTACTTGTTTGCTCATTTTATATTCCCCCTTCTTTACTTCGTTGTCTCTTTCACATGCCTCTGTTGATCTCTTCTCTCCCCTGTCACTTTCTTTTGTGTGTCTTGTAGATTTATGTCCTGTTTGTCTCTTTTCAAATTATTTGTCTGTGTAATTACATTTCAACGTGCACAGACTGAGGTGACTGCAAAGGAGAGCAACAAAGTCTTAAGATTGGGTCACAAACAATTATTTCTCATTGGTAAAGGATGTCTTTGTCTGAAATCTCGCTTTTATTGGACATTAATCACAAAGAAAGGTAATAGGATCTTAAAGCTTGAAACTCTTAGCCTGGTATGTCAAATAAAAGGACACGCTCTGATAGAGAGCACAACAATAATTTGATGGTGCTGAGTACAGGACCTGTTACTAGAATCTCTGACTAGACATTTTAAGTACTAGCAAGCTCATTTTCTAGGGTGGAGACTCTGGAGAAACCACCTTTTCCCCTTGTTTGTCCTCTTCTCCCTACTCATATATATTCCCACCACTTATATAGCCACAGCCAGGAAGGATTTATTACATGGATGTCAGATGAAAAGAGAGCACAGAATGTAGGGAAACAGTGGATGGATAAATCCAGAAGGAGGCAGTAATGTTAATGGATGCCAACTGCCATAAAACACCCCAGAAGAAGAAGAAGAACAAGGGGCTCCCTTAGAAACGGAGTATAACATTTGCGCAAGAGGGAAGAGGGACAGAATGTAGGGAAACTGGATGGATAAATCCAGGAGCTGGTAATGCAACATAAAGGATAGCAACTGCCATAAAACACCAGAGAAAAAGAAGGATTTATTACATCACTGATGATCACAATTGCTCGAGTGACACTAATGGCATCACAATTGCTCGAGTGACATCACTGATTACATCACTGATGACATCACAATTGCGCAAGTGACAGAGGGCACTTATGCTAGTGAAAATGATAAAGATTTATTATGTAACAGTTTGGTCTCAAATGTGGACATTTTGGCCAGAATTCTTCACACACCACCCCAAAAGCCATATTGGTTAAAAGCTGAAAAAAAGTGTTTTGGGGGTTGGTTACACTTTAAGTGCTGCATTGGTATTCATTGTATTCATTCATTTACCTGCTTGCACGGCATATAGCCAGGAACATGCACAGATAGCAGTAGGATATAATAACCAGTGGAATGAAGAACACAAAGCAGCACAGCATCAAGGTATAACTCTTATTAGCTGGAGTAGATGTCACATAGTCCCATGTACATGAGGTCATCAGGCCCTCTGGGATATACGAACCTAAAGAAAAAGGACAGGGAAAAAGGTAGTAAAGTCATGTAAAGTGTAAAGTTGTTGTTTTTTATCACAAAAGGAGTGAGAAGATGAAAATTAAGAAATCACATACTCCACCCCAAAAGTGGTGCCAGGCTCCAGGCGAATGAGTACAGCCAGACCAGGGTGATGATGAGGGAAGTCCGTCTCTTGGAAGGCCATTGGACGGCCTGCAGAGGCTTGGTGATGACGATGTAGCGGTCTACAGAGATGGCCAGAAGGTTGATCATGGAAGTGATTCCAAATAAAGCTCCGCAGAAGGCGTACATCTTACAGCCTAGAATAAAAAGAAGGCAAGCTTATTGTGATGAGGTGGTGGATGGCCAGATTTCCTCTTCTGATTGGAAGACCTTAAAGGGGGACTTACCCCCCAGATATGTAACAAAACGGTGCTCTTGTCTATACTATACTCTTTGGCTGTGCTCAGCTCAGGAATTTTTTCCGGAAATCGATGCCATTACAGTTTGCCCACCGCCTCGAAAATAATTTATATGAGAGCTGCAATATCTTTATAAATATCAACAACTAGCCAACGCTGGTGGCCTGTATGGAAACAGCGTTGCTCAAAATGGTTGAAAGTTATATCAATTTTGTCATTCAGTGGCGAACTAGAAATTCACTCCATTGACTCCCATGTAGTCTATGTAAGTATCGTTGAAAGAGACTAGTGACGCGAGAACGCAGCACAGCACAATAGTCAGGACAAACGCCCCGCTCTCATGCTCATGTAATCACAATGCGAGATTTCTCTGCGTCATTCCCTCGTCCAACTTGCCATATACCGTGCCATGAAATCCGTTTTTAATTTTCATTTGGGGGCTTTTCGTGATTCTTGTTAACAGTTACTGCACCTCTGATTTTTCCTTTCGGGCGCAGGGCAGAGCTGCAGAGCTCCCTCCTCCTCCTCCTCGACTCAATCCATTCAGTCTGTCCAAACTTAATACCGATCTAATCTCAGTATGAGATGCAGGGAAATATATTATAGTAGCCGATGTGTTTAGAGCAGCTTTGTCACGTTGTCACGTCGTAGTAGCGTTATATTTTACATGTGCGCTAAACTGCGATGAGATTTGTTTGCGGAAATGACGGCGGGGATGAAAGTCTCTCAGGGAGGCTCACTTTGGTGTGGGGGCTCGGAGCTGATGATGTTGCTGCAAACACAATAACCCCTCCCTCCCTCCAATAGGCTTGGAGTTGTGAGGAGCCGGGAAAGGGTACAGGGGGAGTAGGGGAGTAACTATCTTGAAATCCCATAGTCTTTGGGGACAACGTGACGTCAGGTTGTACCAAATCTCCCATTCATTTGAGGGCAAAAAAAAAGCAGTGTTCCACCCATAGAGGGCACTTATGCCAGTTATGCTGCTGAAAAATGATACAAATGGTAGAATGGCAACAGTTTGGTCTCAAATGTGGAAATTTTGACCAGAATTCTTCACACACCACCCCCAAAGTCATATATATTGGTTAAAAGCTGAAAGAAAGTGTTTTGGGGGTAAGTTACACTTTAAATATTAATAAAATGTGGACTCCCACGAAACACACTAGAAGGCGCGAGATCCCTTGTATATATATACAAGGCATCTCGTGCGCTCGATTCCTAGTCTCGCCCGCCCTGCAGCTCTGCCGCTGTGTGGCCTCTCCTGCCCTATTGGTGCACGCGCAATGTCTCCCTCTCTCTCTCTCCCCCTCTCTCTCTCCTCGCCTCTCTCACCCTCTCCCTCAGTCTCTCTCACCCTCTCCCTCTCCTGTCTCCCTCCACCCCAGTCTCACTTGTGTGTGTGTGTGTGTGTGTGTGTGTCACTGATGACACCATCAGTGATGTCACAATGCCTATGTATGACATCACTGATGAGATCATCAGTGATGTCATCAGTGACATCATCACTAAACTATAGCCTCTGCTCCAAGCACATCGGTCCCATCATCCCCTCTGCCTGCCACAGTACCTGGACCTTCAGCTTCACGGGCAGAGGCTGTGGCAGAGGTTTTGTGAAGAAGACCACTTCTCAATCATCTCCAGTTAATAATACCACATAATGGCCTAGCTTGTTGTTAATATGTGATATTGAAGTAACACAAATGGCCTCTTGGGCATTGTTGGATCAGTGATGTCACTCGAGCAATTGTGACGTCATCAGTGAGTGATGTCATCAGTGATGATGTCATCAGTGATGTCACTCAAGCAATTGTGATGTCATCAGTGATTTCACTTGGGCAATAGTGAAATCATCAATGACATCATCGGTGGGAGCAGGGAAGGGCAGAGCCATAAAGAGTTGTGTCATTTCTGTTTTTTTTACCTCGCAGTTTCAAGAAGTAAGGTTACTTTGAAAGACATGAGAGGGTTAAGAAGAATTAAGCTGTCCAAGAAGTCAATGAAAACATGGTGCCTTAGGCTTCTCCCAGTCGTCATCTTCTCGTTTGTTATTTATGCCTTCCTACAGAAGAAATGGGAGACACAGACACAGCTCTTGAAATGGGAGACCCTCGACTTTAACATTACATGTAGCAGACAGACACAGCTCTTGAAATGGGAGAACATTAGCAGACAGACACAGCTCTTTCTGAAACTGGAGGATGTCCGCTCGCAGGAGCCCAAGCATCTGTTGGACTTGTCATTACCTCATGGCGTTAAGGGCAGCGAGCTACTGCTAATGGAAGTTCTAGCCTTTATGGCCAATTATAAAGTGTCAGCCCACATTGAAAAGCTTGAATGCAGAACCTGTGCAGTCGTAGGGAACAGCTTTGTCCTAAAAAATAGCTCATTGGGGAGTGTCATCAACAAATACGACGTGGTCATTCGGATGAACTACGGCCCAGTGAGGGGCTATGAGGAGGACGTCGGGAACAAGACCACCATGAGGCTCTTCTACCCCGAGTCAGCCTTCTACAACCCCGGCCCGCACAACGAGCCTGGCACCCTCATGGTCCTCGTGCCTTTCAAACAGCAAGACCTGCGCTGGCTCAAAAGGATCTTCTATGGTGAGAAACTCTGGCTGGGTGATACCAGTAAGATCCGCGTGCTGAACCCCTACTACATGCGCCAGACAGCAGAGCGACTGCTGCACATCCCGGTCAACCCCGGGCACTTTTTTCATCCCACCACTGGTATCCTGGCTGTGGTCGTGGCTCTCAACTACTGTGATGTGGTCCACATTGCTGGTTTTGGATACCCCACCTCAGGGTCCCTTAGCCACCCCGTTCATTACTATGGATATGAGACTATGAGGCCTCTACAGGGTCCGACCCTGACCCATAACTTCAGTCATGAAGCTGAAGCCTTAAAAAGACTGGAACATTCAGGAGCCATTTCGAACTTGCACCATGCATGACATGTGGGTGCATTCTTGACTCGCTCCTGAACAAGGCGGTCGCATCTCCTCCTCTCCCTTATCTCTCTCCTCACTGCCTGCATCGTCCTAACAGCTACTCCTTTGCACTGTCTCTTCAAAACTACTAAGGAATTATGGAATTGATAAGCTGGTCTCTCAACGCAATTGATAAGATTATCTCCACGAGAAGCGCAGGTTCGGGGGAACCGATCTGCCCCGACGGGACTTTCGCTGCGGGGTACGTAATGGATCCTTGGTTGAAATGGCGGGTTCTTTGCCTTGCTGTTCTCTCCGTTGAGGACGTCGAAGATGTTTATCTATTTGGATTTATGATAGCAGGACACTTGCTACTCGGACTGAGCATCGCCTTTGTCTATCGGAAGATAAAAGTGATGGGGAAAAATTCTGAAAGCCCTAAACTCCCCATTATTATGGGTATGATAAACGAGGTGAGCCGTGTTGTGAACACTCGAATTCAGATCGCAATCAAAAGATGGATGGTATGATCGCAGATCTGAATCGCAGATTGGACCAGATTCTGGAGAATTTTGACATCCGGCGCAGAAGTGTTTAAGTTGGTGAGACCGAGCCTGGAGTGGAAACCTTTGTAATGTTATTTTCACTCCGCTAGCCAAAACATCCATCACTTTTCGGCACCCCCCTCGCATGTTGGCCTAGGCCAAGGCCAATGGCGAAAGATAAAACCCCCATGCAGGGCCTTTGCAAATGAGGAGCTCCATACCCCCACTCCTCCCCCGCCCCCCTAGACACCTGGTGTTTGACTTTCTGGTCCGTACACCCGAGGCTGTCTCCATAGCGACCTGCTGTGTTATCGCTCAACATCCGTGGAGAGACTGTCTAACCCTGAAAGGAATACCAGGCATATTTTGCACTACTCACAAGGACAATTCTGGACACTCCGGCCACACATTTTACACACTCTCAAACACACACGCACACATGCACACACCCCACCCCATCCAGGCCCCGACCCATACCCCCGCCTTGTTATCCCCCTATAGCTCTCTTGCATCCTCCCCCCCACCCCCCCCTTTTCCTCAAAAACATCCCCCTGGAGCTGCAATAGCCAGCATAGCCACGTGTGTTTTGTTGACGAGCTACTCCCTCCCCTACCCCCTGCAACACCCCCCCCCCGCAATCCCCCCCCCCCTCCTTTTCTTGTTTTTTATGTCTGTTAATTCCTTACATACAACAACAAATGTTTATGTATCGTAAAATATTCAAGTGTGCCTTTATTACTCTTCGGTTTCAGTATACATGCTACAGCATGCGCTGGGACGCGTCATCAGTGATGTTGACTGGGGTCGTGGGGTGTTTCGGGTCTGACAACATCATACACCCTCGCCCAGTAGACCCAGCCGAGGCCGATTACGACCCCGACCCGCGTCCCAGAAGCAGCCGCTCACGGATCAGCCTTCCTACTCTGTCTGCAACGTTGCCCGCGGAAGGGTTGATCACGCCCAATCCGCTGCAATAGAGCTTAGTGCTACACCGCAGTATTGTAAGACCTTCGGTGCATGGAGGTCTAAGGCCCTGTGGGGTGATTCCAGGCCGGGCACCTCCTTCGTCTCACCAGAACCTCCTGTGGCAAAAGGCAATCCTACCATGCCGTACCATGGGCAGGGAGGATGCCTCAAGGAGGCCTGTGCGCTGCACGTCATGCACCTGCGGCGAGCACCTCGCTCTAGCCTGAAGGACCCCAGGCCGCGCCGATGTTTACGCAGATTTTCAGGAGGCTGATCCGTAGCGTTTGTGGATTTCTCCCTCACGAGAGAGCCAGGCTGGGGTGCTAAAACCCATCCCGTACCGGATGCCGTCTCTCCGACCGTCAACTGTCTCTCCAGCTTGTCACCAAACTATACTTGGTTGTCACCTAGTCTATTCCTAAGTGTCACTGGCCAGGGGGAGCCAGGATTGTAGGTTTCAGTATACATGCTACAGCATGCGCTGGGACGCGTCATCAGTGATGTTGACTGGGGTCGTGGGGTGTTTCGGGTCTGACAACATCATACACCCTCGCCCAGTAGACCCAGCCGAGGCCGATTACGACCCCGACCCGCGTCCCAGAAGCTGCCGCTCACGGATCAGCCTTCCTACTCTGTCTGCAACGTTGCCCGCGGAAGGGTTGATCACGCCCAATCCGCTGCAATAGAGCTTAGTGCTACACCGCAGTATTGTAAGACCTTCGGTGCATGGAGGTCTAAGGCCCTGTGGGGTGATTCCAGGCTGAGCACCTCCTTCGTTTCACCAGAACCTCCTGTGGCAAAAGGCAATCCTACCATGCCGTACCATAGGCAGGGAGGATGCCTCAAGGAGGCCTGTGGCCTGTGCGCTGCACGTCATGCACCTGCGGCGAGCACCTCGCTCTAGCCTGAAGGACCCCAGGCCGCGCCGATGTTTACGCAGATTTTCAGGAGGCTGATCCGTAGCGTTTGTGGATTTCTCCCTCACGAGAGAGCCAGGCTGGGGTGCTAAAACCCATCCCGTACCGGATGCCGTCTCTCCGACCGTCAACTGTCTCTCCAGCTTGTCACCAAACTATACTTGGTTGTCACCTAGTCTATTCCTAAGTGTCACTGGCCAGGGGGAGCCAGGATTGTAGGTTTCAGTATACATGCTACAGCATGCGCTGGGATGCGTCATCAGTGATGTTGACTGGGGTCGTGGGGTGTTTCGGGTCTGACAACATCATACACCCTCGCCCAGTAGACCCAGACGAGGCCGATTACGACCCCGACCCAGAAGCAGCCGCTCACGGATCAGCCTTCCTACTCTGTCTGCAACGTTGCCCGCGGAAGGGTTGATCATGCCCAATCCGCTGCAATAGAGCTTAGTGCTACACCGCAGTATTGTAAGACCTTCGGTGCATGGAGGTCTAAGGCCCTGTGGGCTGATTCCAGGCCGGGCACCTCCTTCATCTCACCAGAACCTCCTGTGGCAAAAGGCAATCCTACCATGCCGTACCATGGGCAGGGAGGATGCCTCAAGGAGGCCTGTGCGCTGCACGTCATGCAAACTTGTAATAATGTTATAAATCTTAATTTGAGTATTGACGGTGATACCCATCCATGTTTCCTGTATGTCCCTTTTATGTTATATGTTCATGAGGACCGCAATGGAAATAAGCCTGAGGCTTTATTGTGTTTTTATCCTCGGTGACTGTCTGTCTCTGTATTATGCCCTGTTTTTTGTTGACATTCACCAAATAAAGTCAATTAATCAATCAATCAATCAATCAGACACACACACACACACACACACACACGCATGCATGCACACGCACACACACAGACGAACACCTAACACTTAAATGTGTTATTTATGGATGGATCTGGATTGTGATGCAGAAATATACCATGGAAAGACAACACTTATGCCATATCCTGATATTATGATATCCAATATTGATATATAGGATAATATTGCGATAAGATGTAATATTGATATATTGCCCAGCCCTGTGTGTACGTGTGGGCTCTAAATGGGTCTGCTGTCTGAAAATGAAACTATGAGTTCTCTTCCCTGTTTTATGCAGCTTTCAGACAGGTCTATCCGTTTCCATAGTGAGATTGAGTCAAATGTATATTTGAAACCCCCTGTTTGTGTCTTTGAACTTCCTCTTTCCTTGCAGCGCCTCATCAAACTTCCCCAGATTCTCTGAAATGTATCTAATCAATTCTCTAAAAATTGCAAAGGTCACTAGAAAATCACATGATTCTCGTGTTAAGGTAAACATGACCATATAAGCTGTTTCCTCTGTACTGACAAATTAAGTAAAATATGTATTATGTGTGGCTTTGGTTGAAGTGGGGTTTTCATAGTAAATGTTAATGAGAGGCTCATCTGCTTGCTGGCTTATAGAATGAACGGTGGAAGAGGGAGTGCGAGACAGAGCGCCCAACACGATTCAGTGGGGAGCGCTGTCTCTCACTCCAACTCCCAGGGTTCAAAGCATCTGTACGGTCTATGTTTTTTATCGAGAAGGCCGGAATTGGGTGGCAATTAGCCATGGTGGGGTTTCCCAGAGACTTATAGCAAAAAGCAGGAGGTTTTCCACCACTCCTTACTCGACCAGAGACCAGTCGCAAACTATTGCTTTGTGCTATTTAACTGCTGTATAAGTAAGTAATGTGTTATTCTGGTGGCACTTTGCAGTGGCGTACACGGGTGCTGTGGTGGTTGCTAGTGGACTAGTCATTGGTTGATGATTGGTGTCTGGGTTCCTGAGTGGAGTGGTTGATCAATGCTTGGTGATTGCTGGGTGTCGGCTCGTGGGTGTAGTGGTTGGTCATTGGTTACTGATTGGTCGGTCGGTTCCGGGAGTGGAGTGGTTGGTCGTTCGTTGCATTGGCGAGCGATTGACTGCTCTGCTGTGGAGCTGACCGTCTGGTCGGTGGCTGGTGATTGACTACTGTGTTCGCGGGCTGACATTTGGTGGTCATTGAGTGTTGGTTGACTGCTCTGCTCGGGGGCTTGGATACTGGTCGTTGACTGGTGGCTGCCTACTCGTTAGCTGTGATTGGCTGGTGATTGACTGGTGACTACTACAGTGTTTGTGTGCGTTATTGTAGGGTGTTGCCGTTATCCTTAGCAGGAACTCAGTAATATAGCTTATCATTTATAATTGTTTTACTCTGGTACCTCTGCCATTTGTTTGCATATCAAGCGTTAATAAAATAACATTATGAAAGTTTTGCATGAAATGTGGGAGCATGCATTTTTGTGAAGAGGCAGTGTCACATCTGAAAGTGAAAGTCTCCAGTTCCGGATAACACCAGCCCTCCCCAACTGGAAAAGTACGAAAGGAGAAGTTGACTGACGGGAAATCATCGTCAGAAGACCACCCACTTTTGAAATTTCTGGAAAACGGACGCTCCCAGTGCCAGCCCTTTCAGAGCGTTTTCAGTGATTTCTCAAGACCCACAGAATATTGTGTGATATTACTATGTAAACACCGAACACGCCCAAAAACGATGAGACTCTCTTGTATCATCAGAAAAAAGTTTATTTGTATCATTTTCCGTTCTTTAGTTATCAGCAGTATTAGATAGATTGGTTTCACCAGAAACAGATGTTTCAAACTAGAACTGGAGATAATTAGCCTTTTGTGAAATGAAGCATTTCAAGCACATCACTGACTCTGAAGCTAATATTTTCTGATGTAGTGACACCTCAAATATCTGAACAGTAATTTCCTTCAATAAAACAGCAAAAACAAAGGAATTTTGATGGCAAAATAATATTTTTTAGCTGCAACCAGCAGCGCTGGCCCCTGCATGCGCAGACCCTACACCTTCTTGCTGGTCTTGATTTACTGCTGGTGGGCATCAGGTATTCCAGCTTGTGTTTGCCAATCTGTCCATCGAGCCTGCTGTCTGGGTCGGTGTTGTATGGTGCCCTGCGTGCCCCACCCCCCTCAACTGCAAACTCCTCCTCCGTGGGAGTGTCTCTGGTGGCTCTCTGCTGCACGTTTGCTCTGAACTTTCTGCTGCACGTTTCAAAGTGCGCTGCACCCAGCGTCTATCTTCAGAGCGCTCCGCCGTTTTTGTGCGCCGGCTCCCAGCGCTCCCAGCTGAGAATAATTTAACTTTTCAGAAAGACGTTGGTGTCGGGTGCTCCTTTTCTGGCAACTAATCATATGGAGAAACTATCGCAACAGAAACAGAAAGGCTCAATTGTGGGAGCAGATTGGTTGCTGTTCACAGGCACAGCTAACGTTAGCTCCAGCATGCATCGGTTTCCGTTTCCCCATGGCTTCTTCTACTCTTTTTTTTCATCTTTCTCTAATCCGGAGAGCACTGTCGCCACCTAATGGGTCCGTAAAATAGCTTATACACCTTCAAAATCCCCCATATTTTTACAGGAGATGCATCAGGCTTTGATCCACGTCCCACCGTCAAAAAACGCAATTGACGTCTTTAGACGTCAATGGCAGCCTACGTTACTATTTGAATTGACGTCTTTAGACGTCAATGGCAGCCAATGAGTTAAGAGGGTCTGAGGCTATGAAAAGGGGTCAATCTCTGATGGCCGATGAGCGATTGCTGTACCAGGAGAGGAGTTGACCCAGATCTGCATTGTATTTGAGCTTTTTATATTCAATGTCTGTTGTCAATTAATTCTCAGAAATAAATGTCAGATAAATTGTAACAAATGGTCTCACTCTATTTTACTTCACCATTCCAAGGGACACGCCAGGAAGGTAGAGAAAACAGATTGACTAAATTAACCTTCTGAAAACTTATGCCTTGTAACAGAAAAATACCTTCCTCACGCTACATTTAATGCATAAAATAAAGCTGATATACAATTGATTCACATTGAAGTACACCACACGCAAATACCACCATGACGTAACGATGTACCAAATCGTCCATTCATTTGAACCCCCCCCAAAAAAAGCAGGTTTGAACCCATGACATCACTTCGACACCGCTCGGACAGACAGACAGAGCTCACTTAGCCAATTTTAAATAATAGGCATCTTCCTAAGCTCGGCCGCTATGCGCCCTTGCCTGTCCTGCAGCTCGCCGAGCTGGCCCTGCAGCTCGCATTCGCAGCTCATGTCATCAGTGACATCATCACTGAACTATAGACAGATAGAGAAACAAACACAGAAAGAGCCCTAGCTCCCATTTATATACTGAATGAATGAAGGTGTGTGTGTGTGTGTGTGTGTGTGTGTGTGTGTGTGTGTGTGTGTGTGTGTGTGTGTGTGTGTGTGTGTGTGTGTGTGTGTGTGAAGGCCATCAGAGCTGTTTTGTGTGTACTGCTTGAAGGCTGTTGGAATAGAGTCATAGGGACACAGGTGTCAAAGCAGCTCAGACAGTGATTTAGGTGAAGGCGTTGTGAAAAGCAGAGACACAGAGAGGTCAGCAATAGATCCCTGAGACAATTGATAGGCTTCTGTTATGGTTGGGAAATGAGGAGAGAGCAGCAAAGTGCCAGTCAGTGATGCGCCTGAGGAGAAGAAAGAGGCTCGGCCTCTGTTTATGCTGCTGAGAAGAAAGCACATAACCCATAAAGGCCTGCTTCTCTGGTTGGGTCAACAGAGGCTTAGATGGTGGGTTGAGATACTGTAGTTGGACCAAGACGATCACTGAGCAGGCAGGCAGAATGCCCTGGTTTATCATATATAGAGTATGCTGGCTTTGATATTCATGAGGTGGTTTGGAGAAGGCCTGGGAGTTCGATGGAATCTGTACTATATGGCAGAGATGTGATGGAAGGTTACTAGACTGACACTGACATTTATGATACTGTAGCTGCAGAAGATGAAGAAGAGAGAAAGGGCAAAGATACGGAAACAATAGTGTTGAATTTATAGTGTTCTTCTACGCAGCACACAAGCACACACACAGACACACATGGCAAGACCTCGCACTGGTCAGTGTAAGGGCCATCTTATAGACCAGCGGTTCTCAAAGTGGGGACCGGGGACCTCCAGGGGTCCTTGAGGGCAGCCCATCCTCACAAGGAAAACGACATCATCATTTGTAAATTTTCAATACGATTAAAACAGCCGATCTATGTCTGCGAATGTGACCTCTTGCGGTCGTAAGCGCATGCATGCAGTGCATACGGCAGAGTCGGGGAACTATAACCAGGAAGGAGTGGCGACCTCTGGTGGTCTTTAACGTAATGACTGGAGGACCGACGTGTTCTGCTTTTAACCGTAACCTAAACCATAACCGTAACCTTAACTGAAGTTGTTTTAGTTGTTGTAGTAGTTAAACATAATCGAGGTAACGTTCAAATTAACAGACGGCAGGCGTATCACCTGCACACACCGTTTCACTCATACAGTATTCATAGCTTTCAAGGGGCGTTACGTGCTGCCGGGAACGCCCACCTGACGGTCAAACAGTACTGCTAAGTACTGTTTGAGCGGACGACAGCACAGGCATCACTACAGTATCTTCTCTTTTAGCAATAGTCTCACTAATCCCACAGTGGTTTACCTGCTTTTGAGATCTGCAAAAAATAGTTTGCTTCTGTCTCACCCGTTCTCCCTCTCTCTTCACGCGCGACGAGGGCTGTGCTCTCTCTCCACAACATTATAAAAACGAGTCCGCACTCCGCACGCAGTTTGTTGTGAAACAATTTCTCCGAACTGCCATGTGTTGGACAGTAACGTTAACGATAGTTCGGTTTGTTTGAAGTGCCCAAAACGTGCAGTTTGTTTAGATATCGTTCTTTTTCAACGCTTGATAGATGGTCTAAATATTCCTGACTGGAAACTGGTGGAAAAAAGACCGCTTTTTGCTGGAGCTGCGTCTGGTCAGTGTTCAGCGCCATTGTTGTTTTGAGTTTTGACCGCCAGAATGGGCGTTCCTTGTACTTACGTAACGCCCCTTGAAAGCTATGAATACCCTTTTGGGAGTCATTGGAAATCTACTTATTCTGTCGCTTTGGTATGATGATGTGTTGTTGAGAGGGTTCCAGCAAAAAAGGGAAATAATTTATTTTCAGTATAATTTCATCCATAAGTATACAATGGCAGAATGTATGACTATTTTGGTCATGGGTTTCGTAAACTTTCTGGAATAAAATATCTAAAAGCAAAAAATCGTATGAGATGGGAGACCCTGGGACAAAATATTATCAAATGGTGTAATTTGTGTCAGTTTAGGGGTCCTTGATGTGAAAAAGTTTGAGAGCTACAAGACAATTTGGTGAACGGGGCTTGCAAACTCAGACTTCCCACACCAAGCTGTCATGTAACATCCACCTCCCATTACAGCCTACCTACTTCCCAGATCTGTGTGTGCAAGGGTTATGTTTATAGGATGGAATGAGTCAGACTTGTAGAAAAATAGAACAACCGGAGGAAAGAAAAACACAGGACCTGAGAAAAAGGAAGTGAATGAGTAAAAGAAAAAGAGACTTCTGAGGTTCCCGTCTGACAGAGATTTCCACATAATATGACAGATCATCAAAAGTCTCTTGCACACCTGAATAGTCTTTGTGACAGGTGCAATGGTGGAGTATATGAAGAAGAAGGGACACCTGCACACTGTCTTCTTTTGCTCAATCAGGATCCTTTACCGTAATATACAACCTTTTTCAAGTATATGCTGACAAATTAAATCAATTAAAACCATAACATGACCTCATATTCTGTTCTGCTCTACGTATCAGTCTGCACTCCAATCTGTCCACAGTAGGACATGTTTTTTGTTTTTTACAATCACGTACATATTGAGGTAGGGAAAAATAGATATGAAGAAAACAGATATGTTTTAACCAGGACTTTGCTGGATGAAATCCATGTAAAATAGAAGACTGTTAGACCTATACTGTATTCAATTCATTTATTAAAGAAAGAATTTAGCAGAGACAGGTCTGAAATGCACTCTTCTTAACAACAAAGATTTAAAATTGACAAAGTGTACATACTGTAGGCTAAAAACTAAACAAGGATAAACAGTACTGCTATAAAAGCTGCTATAAAGGCTGGAGGGCAACATATAATCCTGCATACCAGCTGCTATTAAGAAACACTTTTGGCATAACGATCAGTATCAGGCAGATATGGCTCATCGATCGGCAATCGGTGGGGTGAAAATGTGATTGGTGCATCCTAGGGCTGCAAGATTTATCGTATTTTCATCGTCATCGCGATATGAAAATGCGCGATGAACACATCGCAAAAGTCACGTGTTATCGCAAAAAAAAAAAAAAAAAAAAAACAGTGCACATGAACGCAACATGCAAGATACCGGCTCAATAAGTGTCCAAATGTTCATGTCATTCTGGCCAATACTCCACTTCTGTTATAACATTTCAGTCTGGAATATGGAATATCTTTCAATAATCGTTATGACTAAAAGGCTAAAAGTAATCTCATGTGTAAGAAATGACTGTTCTACATTGAAGTAAAAATGTAAATAATTATCTTGTTGGTTTTGGATTTTTTTTTAGCTTCAAGAGTGTATTTTTGTTCCTCAACACAGGCTTTGAGAATCCCCTGCCACTTACTGATACGTATTAACACACTCGTATTGCAAAATGAATTTAGGCCCTCACTGTAATACTTCAGAAGTTGAATTTGAAGTTCAGCATTAATACATTTGTCATTTTTTGTCTTAGATTTACCTTTGTGTGTTATTACAATATAAAACTACATAATTGAGAATCGATTCTAGATTCTGGAATGGAGAATCGTTGGAATCGTGAATCGATTCTGGAATCGGATCGTGACCCCAGGAATCAGAATCGGATCGGATCGTGGCTTAGCCAGATCGGAGCACCCCTACCCATTAATATTTTTGTTTATAGCATTTTTTTATTTATCGCAGGTCATATCGTCATCGCAATATTGAACAGTGTTATCGCACATCGCAGCTTTTCCTCATATCGTGCAGCCCTAGTGCATCCCTAGTCCACAGTGATTTCAGTGGGTGGGAGTACTTGCCTTGACAGACAACTCGTTCAGCCAATCAGTGTCAGCAAATCCAATCCTTCAGCCAATCAGCATTGTATTTAGTCAAACCAAATCCACTCGGAAGAACAGAGAAAACGTCTTTTCCGCCAAGAAACTTGTTCTTATCTAATTGTTGTTATTTATTTAATTTATTTTTTTGCGGTTACCGCAGAGGTTTGATTGGCTCTGCTCATTTGTGCGGTATGGAAAAAAACAATATTGCGGCAGCCCTATTTATGACTTAACATCAAAGTCACACGGATCGACTCATCCCACTGACTCGGAGTCAGAGAGAAACTTTGATCAGAAATATTCTCACCAGTCCACTTGTAGCTCAGGTCTGCTCTGTGTGTGCGTGTGCGTGCGTGACTGTGTGTGTGTCTGTGTGTATGTGTGTGTGTGTGTGTGTGTGCATCCTTCTGTAGTGTGATGTGGAGGACATAAGCAGGTCACACAGACGCATGCCTCATTCCACTTGCAGCAGACCCAAAGGATTAATTTAACGAGCTGTCGGACGCTTGTCCTATGCGGCCCTCGTTAAGACCGTCATGCAGAATCTCCATTTGACTGCTGCCTGCCGTGACTAATTGACTTATTTTGCACGCCTAAGCAGTACTGAAAGCTCTCATATTTCATATTTATCTCTTTTTGGAGTAACATTAGACAATTTCAGGGCGAGCAGAGCGATGCCTCCTCCTTTGAATACCAGAGAGCCGAAGGGATGGACGCTTCACAAACCCCTCCGACCACATAGCAAAATAACCACATTTTGTCTTCATTTACCGATATCTTAATGTTTCAACACCTGTTCTTTCATTTGAACGTGTGAGCTTCACTGTGCAGAATGATGTCTGTGCTAGAAGGCTGTATCCACAATTGTCTGCTGAAAGTGGAGGGTTTATCTGTGCTCACTGGAAAGGTGATTTCCTACAAGCAGGATTTGTGACATCGCAAATACTTGGAGCCAATCCCTGTCGAGTATTCAGCAGTGAAACTTTAAAAATCAACAATATTTGCATATTTACAGATTCTGGAAATGTTAACACATTCACTGCCAGCCGTTTTTTTTTCACTGTAGGTAGGTTCTGCCAGAGGGTTTCCTTGAGGATTCTGGCTCATCTTTCAAGACCCGAGGATTCTTTTCTGCTAAGATTTTGTGAACACACAATATCTCAAAAGAACTAATAGAATGTGTGCTTTCTCTGTCTAAAAGAGTTAGTTTGTAGAGTTAGCAGTCATGTAAGCATTAGCAGTTGAATACAGCATGGTTTCAGCGTCAGAAAAATTATTCAGAGATAAACGGCTTTTTGTGAAATTCGATAGAACAGTCACTTCAACCATTCATCCCTGGCATCAGTAAGACGTCAGACATCCAAACAATAGTTCTGAACAGCAACCTCCTCCATAACAGCAGGAAACCCCCCTCCGCTTCCAACTCCTCCCTCCGTGTGTGTCCTCTTGGCCGCAGCGGCCGTGCCACAAGCTCGTTGCTGCTGCTGTAACCCCGCGTCACCAGTCTCATTGCTTTGCTGCTGCTGTGCCTGTCTGCGCGGCCGCTCTTTGAGGAAGTCTGGATGGACTCGCTCGCTTCTTGGAGTTTTGGCTGAGAGCTTTGATGAAGCTTTTGCGATTCTGGTCATATTTATGCTGCGTGTTTCAAAGTGTGTCCCACCCGCAATCCACTATGCAAATCTGCAGCCAGCAATCAGCGCGAAAACTAAAGCGCCTTCGCCAATCCACCTTCATGAGAATGGCTTCAGTCACACTGCTTTTTGCTTGCCTTCCTCTAGTCAGGAAAGCACTATCGCCACTTAGTGGGTCGGTGGAATGGGTTGTACACGTTGTACACGTCCAATACCTATATAAGAGATGTGAAAGGGCTAGATGCACATCCCACCGTCAAAAAAACTAAATCGATTTTTTTGACGTAAAAACACGTCATTGGCAGTGAACGGTTGGATCCTGTTTGACGTAAAAACACGTCATTGGCAGTGAACGTGTTAATGAGGGAGAAGAGGGGGGAGAACTCATTTTAAGGATTTAAAATAAGACACAAATGAATCAAAGTAGAACATCTTATGTACAGTACATCTAAAACATAGCTTTAGCGGTGGTGCACACTGGACCTGTGTATTTCAGATCAGAACGCTTTGGAAGTCATGTCGAGAGCGATTCTAATGTGCACGGACCAGCGCACGGAGCGTTTTTTGTGTGTTTTGTTTTGTTTTTCCCTGCTGCCGCGTGCAGTACAGTTCAGGACACAACGATCACGCGGACGGTAGCCAGCTAGTTTCGTCTGTTTGTTGTTGTTGATTGTTCACACTGTAAACATGAAAGCCAGATTATTGGCAATTCTGGCAGCAGCAGAGTTTGAAGATCCCCCTGGCAGGAGAAGAGGTAGGAGGAGTGACATTGGCGAGCAGCGCGATTTTCCTCCAAATGTAGAACTTTTCTCAGCTTGAGACGCCCAGAGAGCACTCCACCAAAAACACTAGCCGCCAAGAGCGCTTAAACGCCAGGTGTGTTCCTTGATAGAGGAGCACTCTGAGCGCGTCCTTACCATAGAGAATGAATTGCAGAAAGCCACGGGCTTCTCAAATACACAGGTCCAGTGTGCACAGCCCCCTAGGAGGTCTTCAACAACTCTCACCACTGTACTAGTTTGAGGCAGATCGTACTGTATGTGCTATTCAGCTACCCATCATAATCCATCCAGACTTTTGTCTCTGTAGCTTCTTCTACATGCATTGTCTTACAGTAATATTAAAGGACTATTCCCACATGATTTGAGTCTTATTGAGTCATGGGTCAAGATTTGAGTTTTATTCTGTAATCTTAATTCTGAACTGTTTTCTGTATTTCAATGGCATAGCAAATGCACACACACAGACTTCTACTGTAATGTTGATAACCGTACATGTAGTTATTTGCGTATAAGTGTTCTAGAATTTCAAACTGAGTGTAAAGCAGACATGTGCTTATGTTTCAGCATACCTGGTCAATAGATAGGCTATACGTTTCAATAAGTGCCACAAATAACAGTTTTTGTGTCTTGGCAATAACCGGCACACAGACACAGAGTCCGGCACACAGACGAGGGAAAGTGGATTAATTGCGGAAAGTTTCTAATTATTTTCACATGAGTGGCTACTAGATGTGTTGTCTGGTGGAAGTGGATCTTTGACAGCACAGCTACTGAAAATGACTTTGGGCCACAAAGATTTATTTTACATTGGTAAAGCATGTCTTTGTCTGAAATTTCACTTTGATTGGAAATTAATCACAAACAAAGGTCAATCTTTTAACCAATCGGTAACGAGGTCACATTCTCTTTGGTTTCATCTGGACCCGTCTTCTGTCAATCACAAGTGCATCAATGTGGTTTCACACTGTTCTAGACTAATACTAGGGGTGTCACGATACACTAATTTCACGATACGATACGATACACGATATTGGGTTCACGATAACGATACGATACGATATTTTAACAATATTCTTTTTAACAAAAGTAAATAATTTTTATGTATTTATTTATCATTTATTTAACCATGTGAGTCCCGTTGAAATCGAAACCTCTTTTCAAGGGAGCCCTGGGAAAATACTGGGAAAATAGTCTTTCATTTGAAATACACAAAATACAAAACAAATGCTGTTTTTGGAAATTGTTATTATAATAACTATAAAACAACATGTAAGATAATGTTCCTCTTGCAATAGAATGTGTCACACTGTCACAAACTAAATGTTTGTTGCATGGTGAAAGAAAAATAAAGTATACAAACTATTTCTTAAATAACTCATGCTCAATGGTCCCTAAACTTATGTAATCTTATGTACCCCTTGAGCTGTTTTGCCATGCCAGTAGTAGTCTACCCCCTCGCTCATGCATGTTGATTCTGCTAAATTATTATTCAGGAGCAAAAAAAAAAAAAAAATGATTTTTTTTTACGATATCATTTTTTTCTGATGATACGCATATCGTGACGTTTCGATATCGCGATATATCGTGCGACGAAATATCGTGACACCCCTAACTAATACCCAAAGCATTTATTTCTGTTGTTGCTTTTTGACTTTTCACCAATTTCAGCGTGATCATTCCCTCCTTCCCTCACTCCTCATAACCCCCTGGCAGGATTGATACACTCAGGCTTGCAGTGTCAAAGCACACCAAGCTCCCCAAG